>NC_139404.1:66644669-67392169 GCF_905368555.1 Meleagris gallopavo
TCCAGATACGTTTGCTCCTCTGCTGCCCTGCCCTGCAGCTCTCTGTCATGTCAGCAGAGCTCAACTGGGCAGCCCCTGCCCTCGCAACCACTCGGTGAGGGACTCCAGGCTTTTGTCCTTCACTAACACCAACTATCAAGCGACTAAACACTGTCAAATAACTCTTGACAATGTGGACAAGCCAACTGTGGGCCAACTGTTGCAAGCCCTTGTATGAATGGAGGGCCAAGGCTTGCAGCTGGAGGCAGCCCTATGGTTTGATTGCTCTGAAAGGGAGAGAAAATCCACCGGACAGTGCTCTGGGTTTTGACATCCCTCAGGAGGAACCTGGAGGTCCCAGAGAGCTGGCCAGCAGAGCTGGAGTGTGGGGAGAGCCTGCAGGACTTCCTCCTGCAGCCTAAGAACGATGGCGTCATGGAATCATTAAGGTTGGAAAAGACCTCTGAGATCATCAAGACCAACTGTCAGAGAGAAACATGAACTTTTATTGAATAAATCTTGCAGTACATGCCCGGGGCTGTGTGCCATGACCAGAGCGACCTGGTGGAACCCATGGGAAAGATGTGGCCAAGGCCCCACTGATTGGTGTGGAACACTGATGCCAAGCACACGAGGTGTGGGGAACGGAGTGGGCAGTGGCACTGGGAAAAGCCCAGAAACTTGTGAAATTTGTGCTGGTGCTGGAGCACGTGCTGCAGCTGAGGATGGCTCATTGTGATGACCCAGCAATGCACTGTGGCATCACTATGCGATGGGCAATGATGTCCCCAAGTGAAGGTGGAGTGAAGGCGACGCCCAGCAGCTTGGCCAAGCCGTGCTTTGAGACATCTCCAGGCAATGGATTGTGACTCCATAGTCCACAGATCTTTGAACGTAGGTGCAGCGGCTCAGCCCAGCAGTTCGTGCCTGGCCTCAGACTGAGCGTGTGTGCGAGGACTGGAGTGTGGACAGGGCGAACTTGGTGCTGGAATGTGCTCTGGGTGCTGCTAGCGCAGCTCTCAGCAGCCGTCTCAGAGCCACTTTTCTTTACCCCGACCCTGCTGGGAGCAGGCAGACGGGACATCCCAGAGAGGTGCAGCAGCATAGGTAGGCGGCATGGGGACTGGTGGCGCAGGGCAGGGGGGCACCTTGAGGGAGCCTTCCCAGGCTGGTGTGTGACTAACGTCTTTTGTCCTCTTGTCCTCTTCCAGCGTGACACCTGCTGCTGCAGCGCCAGTGCTGGGGAGCGCGTTGCCATCTCCCGCTCCCCCCAGCCCACCGCACCTGGTGGAAGCATGGAGGCAGCATTAGACACCCGCTGCCCCGTGTGCCTGGACAACTGGGACAGCGCGGCGTACGCCATGCCGTGCTGCCACCAGTTCTGCTTTCCCTGCATCCAGCGGTGGACGAGCACCAGGCCCCAGTGTCCGCTTTGCAAACAGGGTGTGCGGTCCATCATCCACACCACGCGAGCGGACGGCAAGTACGAGGAGCTGGTCCTCAGACCGGCTGCAGTGGCATCCATTGCCACTCGGCGCCCCGCAGGCCCCCGGGCAGCCCAACCATGGCCTGCAGTGCCCAGGCGTCCTGCGGGCGGCCTCTCCCGTGACTCCTGGGCTTCCATCTTCCGGGAGAACCCGGCCCTGCTGCGGCCCCTGCGCTCCTGGCTGCAACGGAAGCTGCGCCGCATCCTGGGCACCGAGGAGCCACAGGCAGATACGCTGGCCAACAGCGTCATCTCGGCCCTGCTCCTCGTCGGCTTGGAGCAGGAGATCCTGGTAGAGAGGCTGGATCTCCACCTGCACGGCCAAACTGGGAACTTTGTAAGGCAGTTCATCGCCTTCACCGTGCAGAAGTACGGCAGGGAGGCTCAGCGCTTGCTGGGCCTCAACGTCACCCCTGCTGCTGGGGCACGGGAGGCCAACCCGGTACCAGAGCCCACAGCTGCCCCACAGCAGGAGGCTCCTGTCTCTGGCTCAGCACTCTCCAGCAGCCGTGCCAGCTCTACCAGGGACAAAATCCTGGGCAGGACAGCAGGAGACCGCGCTGGGCATCCCAGCTGCCCACATGACAACCCTGTGGAGGTCAGCATGGAGCAGACAGTGCTCTGTGAGCAGCCAGGGCAGCCTGTGGCAGGGCCCTCTGGCCACAGCCTTCCTCAGCAGTCCCGGCGAGCCCCGAAGAGGAAGGCCAGCAACTGCCAGGCCTCAGCATCGCCAAAGAAGAGGCCACCCAGCCGGCAGCAATAGAACAGCGGCTGAGCAGATGAGACTGGGGCCGGGCAGCAGCTGGGACACACGCCAGCCCCAATGGACCCTTGCCTTCAGTGTCCAATTCCACCATGCCAATAAACTAGAAAGAAAAACTGCAAAAATATGTGTTGGCATTGCTAACGGCATAGTCGTTGTTGCTTCCCCATCCTTGATGCTTTCTCCTTTTTCCTTCTGCCAAGCCATTGCTGGCTCCGTTGCAACCCAGACAGGGACCCCACAGGCTTCAGAGAGGAGAAGGGCAAATTTCTGCTGGGTGCTTCACCCGAGGCCGGGTGCTGCCAGTGAGGTTATCCCGCCCCTCTGCTCAGCTCTGAGGAAGCCACAGCTGGAGCGCTGGGCCCAGAGCTGGGTTCCCCAGCACAAGAGAGACCGGGTGTTGCTCATTTTGCATATCCATAGCCCTGGCAAACTGTCCCTGTCCCACCTGCCTGGGGCTTGCTGGGCTTGGTGGGATATGGTGTGTTTGGAGGACTGGAGGGCTCAGTATGAGGAGCTGGGCTTGTCCGCAGCCTTGGAGAGGAACCCGTCCTCCACCCATATGTGATGTGCCCTCCAGCATCTGCATGACAAACTGTATACGGCTTCTACATTATTGTGGGGGGTGTTTTTAAATTAAAATTGTACACTTCCCCTGTGACATGCGTTGTACAGGCCTTCCTGGCTGCGTGGGGTTTCAGGACTGTGCTGCGGTCGGGGCATTCCCAGATCCTGGGCAGGGTGAGGATTTGTGGGTCAGTTTCTGGGAGTCGTGCAGGGCTGGAGGTGTTTCCTCAGCCCCTCCTGCTGCCAAATCCCCTGAATTTCATGGCATTGTGGCTCTCGCCATTGTACCTTATCACCCTGCACCATGCCCTGTTCTGGCTTTGCATAGGTTGTGCTCCATCCCTGCTGGGTGCTAAGAACCATCTCCAAGGGCTGACTTCACCAGGGAGCAGTGCAGAGTCCCTCCCCTTCTCCTCCATTTCGGAGGAGGAACTCTAGCACCAGTACAGCCTGGGGGTATCCAGCCAGGTAACCACTATGCAGAAATGGAACTGTGGTTCTGTTGGACATAGGTATGCTAGGGCCATGCTTAAGGCCATCTCCTGGTTGCCAGCTCAGTGTGGGTTTTGCACAGTTTCCACTGGTGCAAAGGCCACATCTGGCCCAGCATGCCTCTGCTTTGCAGCACGCCCATGGCTGCAGGTGACAGATTTTGAATTTCTGCCTCCCTTATGTTTTTCACCTGTGCCGGGGGGTGCCATTTCTTGCCCCAGCTCCTCCTTACCCCAACATCCTGTTCAGACCTTTTGGCCTGAACCTTGGTCATCCCCAGAAACTGGACTTAGGAAACCCTTGGCAGAGCCTCATGAGAGCAGTTGGCAGGACATACCATTGAGAAGCAGGCTTTGTCTTCACTCGGCTGGTCCAAGCCTTGATGCCGCCAGCAGTGCTTCTCCATAAGCAAAAGGATCCACTTCTGTCCTGTTTCTGCTCCCCTCCCATCACTGCAGCGTACTGCTGCTTTTTAGGGATTCAGGAAATGTGATGAGCATTTGCCTAATATTTAATGTTCTTGATTCCTTTTACAGTCATTGACAAACAGGGCTGAAATGCTGGGATCAGCAAAAAATCTAAGGGCAAAGCAAGTAATGCCTCCTGGCCAGAGGAGACCAAAGTCTTGTGAACCTCCATCATCTAAGGGAAGTATAAGGGCTCAACTCTTTGGAGAAAGAATATGGAACACCATGACTACAAGTAATTGCAGAGGGAATTTTAATTTAAGTGATGATTTAAAATGTTAATATCATTTAAATTTTAAACTTTCCGTAAAATGAAAGCAATTTTCTGTTTCAGTATGAAATGGGACAGATCCTCTGCAGCTGTAAGTCATTGGCTCTCTGCACTGGAATTGCGGTATCTTAATTGATTTGTACCAGCTGATGATCTGCCAGTTCCAGCTCTCTCCTGGAAATACACTCCTCCAATCTGACTAGTAGTGCAGATTTGATGTTTCATTAGTTTGCAAGAAGGCTGCTGCCGGGATAGGTACACGCTGCGGTAATGTGGCTGAACAAAAAAGAAAATTTCTCTAAAACTCGTCATGTTATTGATGCTAATTTAAAACATTTCCCTGGCTCCCAATCTAGAAGGATTACTTAGGGATGTTGATTTACTTTCTGTGTGTGCATTAGGAACTACTAGCATTGTGTATTTCAGGCTCTGTTTCTTTTAGAAGAGTGAAGGCGAGGAATCAGCATGGAGGAATGGGAAAGACCCTTCATGCCCTGCCAACACATGACTATTCCCTACACTCACAGCTTTGTCCTTCACAGTTGGAAATGACTCATTGATAAAGGTTCCCACTACTTCCTTTGGGAGATCATTAAACAGCCTTTCAGACTTCAGCATTAGGATGTTTTTCTTGATAGTCAGCCTAGACATTTCTCTGCTCTGTTTCCTCCCATTGCCCCTAGCTACACTTTGTCCCGCCCTAAACAATTCCTTTTCCCTCCTTGCACTGATATGCATACCCTAGAAAAGGGGAGGGGGTGACACAAAAAGAACATGTAAACATGTTTTTAGTCAAGTCTGCGGGAAAAAAAATTGCACTAGAGGTCCTGCCTGTGAGAGGAGAAAGAGGGGAATATTTGCTGCTGTGTTGGCTCTGCCTAACCCACTGTGATGCCTACTCAATCAGTTCAGGGGACCTCAGGAACTTCACAAAGCTCTCTGATAGATGACTGGTCCTTACAAAAAGGTGCACTTGTATCCTGTTCCCCTTCACCAAACACTGATGACAAGCTAACACGATATCCACGATCCTTTGGATAAGGAATGAGCACAGGGCTGTAAAATGGCATCAAGGATTGTTTTGAGGGAGGCAAATGGATCATCTCCCACTACTGCTATTTCCCGCTGGCCACTGGAGCCTCATGGTTCTTGCTCCTCTTAGTAAGCACGTTGCTGCAAAATATCCCTCTAGATGAACTGCTACTGTGAAAAAAATAAATAATGGCAATGTCATGTTCACAAAAACAAAAACAAAAACAAACAAACTTGAAAATCGTGTTTATTGACTTCTATGCAGCAGTAACAGTGTGGAAAAACAAAAGGGAAGAAAAACTAAGAAATGTGAGGCTACAAATGCAGTGTAAAGCAAAGCACAGCACAGAGCAAAGGGGCAGGGCACGGCTTTAGTGGTGAGAGACTTTGTCTCCCTGGCTTACATGGAATTGCACAGCTCCCTCTGCACTATTAAAGTGCAACAGTTTTTTGTTGGCTTAAAGCTGCTTCCAAAACAGTGCCTTATATGTCTATGGAGATTTGGGGGAAAACTTCACTGCTGCCAGGTCTTTTCCCAGCTGCACATATATACTACACCCATGATTTAAAGGCCCTTCTTGATGTCCATATAAAAACTTTTACTTTTGTTTTTGCAAATAAACAGCACAGAGAAGTTGAGCTCATTGGCTCAGAACTGCTGCACTATAATGTTAACTGTAGGAAATACTGCTTCCGCAGAGCAGGAATGAATAGGCTGTCAGGTAATGAGGAGAGTGCTTAAGTGGTGCCTTGGTGCAATCCACACAAGCAGATTCTGGAGGAAAAACTCCAAAATTGTCTATTCCCACTTGTTTCTCCACATTATGCCTTAAAAGATCAGAGCAGGTTACCTGAACAGCACTGCAAGGGTTAATGTTGGGGAAAGATTCAAATGTAAGTGGCCAAAAAAGCCTCTTGACTTCAGGGACGGGAAATGGGAATTGTTTTGCCTCCTCCTCTATGACTTCAGTTGACTTCTTCCTCAACTTTTTGGGATCATCAGTTGAAAGCTTTGAGCTTCTCTGGCTTTACTGCTGTTATATGGGTCATTCACTCGAATGTAAAAATCAGTAAGGTCAAAAAAGTGCCTCTGGGGATGCAGACTGCAAGTACATGAAAACTGTCCTCGTCCCTCCCCAGAAGCACATGCATTTCTGCTGCGGGCAGCAAACACGCACCTCTGAAATCTCCTGTGGTGAGATCTGTTGCTGATCTCTGTCATTCATATAAAGCCATGATTTCAAAATGCAGAGAAGATGCTCAAAGCTCATAGGTTCCTTTATTAAAGCCCACAAAAAAAGGCTTCCGTAAAAGTCTGCAGAAAGAACTGGAGGGCAATGAAAGGCATGTTTTTCTTGCTGACAGCTGGATTGAACTGCAGTTGTCCATGTCTGGATGACAATTAGGCATTTAGTTGGGACTGAGATTTCATAACCTTCTCATAATGAAAAAAATCAGAAGGACCTTTGTGATATCAGCGCTCCCAAGTTGACAGAAAGCTGGGACATAGGGAAACAGCTCCAGACAAGACAGATGCATTCCCCGGGACCAGCCTCATTAGGAGAGTTCCTCTGCAGGGCAGCTGTGATAGATAGTTGTGCTTCGCTGTTATGACTCAGCTAATCTGATCATCATCTCCTACTTGCCTCTGGGATGCTCCATCTGACCAGCTCTCTGCCCACTCATTCCAACATGAGCAGTTTCCACTGCATGTGAAGGATTGTCAGTAACTTCTTGTAAGGCTTACAGGGCAGAAAACAAACAATGACTGCATGAGAATTGCACAAACTCTTAAACATCCCTTTCTTCTACAGGCAAAATAGATGCTGCTTCTACACTGATTGTTTATATCACAAAATCTTCTTTTAAACACTACATACATGCATGTACATGTATAAAGTTTGTAAACTGTACGCATCTCACTGTGCATCAGTACCAATATGGAATTACTGCAAAATGCTAACAACCATTGAAGTGAACTTCTGTACTGATAAAATTAATGTTATCTAGTGTCACCACAGAGCCAGATCTCCTCATTTCTTATAGTTAAATAAAAATCCTGAACAACTATTTTGCAAACCATTAAAAAATAAAGAAGGAAAGCTCTTCCTTTTGATGGAATTGGTGCTGGAAACTACAGCAGGTGATGTGTTTTTAGCATGAAGCTGTAGGATGGAATGATGAAGTACTTCTAGAGAGTAGAGCCAGCCGTGGAGAGAGACCCTATGTGCAACACTACAACAAAATTAGGCTGCAAAACAAACAAGAGCTCTCACAAGTACTGGCAGTGCAAGTAGCGTTCAATCAGTGCTTTTAATGATATTGCTAGTTTAGTTTAGGTTTTCTTGATTTAGATTTCTAGGCTTAGGTTTAGGATTAGGTTTAGATTTAGATTCACCACCAAGAGAGTGGTGAAGTTCTGGAACAGGCTGCCCAGGGAGGTTATGGATGCCCTGTCCTTGGAGGTCTTCAAGGCCAGGTTGGATGGGACCCTGGGCAGCCTGGTCTAATATTAAATGTGGAGTTTGGCAGTCCTGCCTGTGACAGGGAGGTTGGAGATTCATGATTCTTGAGGTCCCTTCCAACCCAAGCCATTCTGTGATTTTATGATTCTATCATTCCTTCCTCTTAGTAATCTAAAAACTCATAAGTGCTTATGACTATTTATTCAGTATTTAGCAGGTCGAGTGACAACAGAAACATCTCCTGTGACACACCCCTGATGCCTCAGCCCTGATACCAGGTGTCCTACAAATGCCCTCCCTGTGCTGGGGTCCTCTTCCTGAGTCTCCTATGAGGAGACTAATTGGTGTTAGTGAAAATCATGGTGTTACTTCCATTTTCATTCCTTCACTATGAATTGGACAGAACGTTTTGATATTTAACCCTCCCCTCCCCCAGCTGTAAACTGACTATCACAATTAAAAATTGACTGTCAAAATAAAAGTCAAGCTAACAACCTGATAGTATAAAATCCCAGTCTTTTCCAGCTTTCCATCCCTTTCTTTTGGAGGGGCAGAATCCAGAAGAAAACCGGAATTTTAGCAAAGAATATCAAGCAAAAAGATAAATAAAATTTTTCCAAAAATAACTACTGACTGATACAGGTGGTATTATTTTAACAAGGACCATTTTGCAGTGAATGATGAGCTTTCACTTTTGGAAAAATCAATGGTTACGCAAGATGGTCACCTAACTATTCAAGTATTGCAGGTCATTAATCCATTTCCAAACAAAAAGGATCTGAACTGTTGGAAATGATGACATTTGGGCAAGGTTATAAACCTCATTAGTCTACACTTTCACTCTGCAGCAGGAAAAAGTGTGTCCAAAATAAAGCCCCTGCACCCCAAACTCGTGTCAGCAAGTCGATAATTTCATAGCTTTATGTTCCTGAGTTCTGGTCAGTCTAGAAACTGCTGAGGAGAACAACTGACATTTTTAGATGGTTTGCATTAAGAAGTACCATGAAAATGAAAAACATAATTCTTGAGCCACTGAAATGGGTATGAAGTCATTTCAGTGATGCTATTACTCTTAGAGCACCCACAAAGTGAAGAACCAAAATATGGTGTTCATCAAGGTCAGTAGGAATCTTCCACTGTCTTCTATAGGCTTTGGTAACTCAGAAATAGCTTGCTGAACTATAGAATGCTTCTGGCAACTGAAAATGCTGTATTCTCTTCCTAAGTCAGGGGGGTTTCAGAGTGACAGAGCACTGGAGCAGGCTGCCCAAGAGATGGTGGAGTCTCCTCCTCTGGTGATACTCAAGACCAATCTGGATGCTTTCCTGTGTAGGAAACCTGCTTTAGTGGGGTTGTTGGCCTCTATCTCTAGAGGTCCCTTCCAAACACAAAGATTCTTTGATCTGTAAGGTTCTAGGATGCAAAGTCAGTACCACTCTCAGATCTTTCTTACATGCTACGTTTAGACAAATGGAATGTTCCATTCACTTAGAAGCTGAAGTGTAAGACATAGGTGAGTTGACACACTTACCAAAAAACTCTGGTCAGAAGTTGGTGGCATGCAGAGCCTGCGCGATGATTTTTGATGATTGTAATGACTGCAGTGCCATGATTGGAAGTTCAAAGAGGAGTAAGCAAGATTATTGTGGAAGGATGGGGGCTAGTGGCTAAAGAAGCAGTGTAGTTCTCAAGAGAAACCTGGAGATTTGTCACTGGCAAAACTACCTACACGGTGACCTTGGAAAAGTTATTCTAGGTATCATTCTAATAGCACGTAAGATGTAAGGATTGTTCAGAGGCTTAATTAATCACAGTCTTCAAGCTTCAAATTCACTTAAGGGTGAAAAACTGCACCATAATAATTTGAGCCCTGTAGCTGGTTATGTTCAGGATCAGCTACCTGGAGTGATTTAGGAATAATATGTTGGCAGGTGCCACCCCTGCAGTTAGTCTGCTGCAATTCCCTGCAGAGTACCAGTATTTCTAGCTGTAAATGAACCTGCAGTATAAAAAAACACATTGCAAGTCCTTACATTCCACCAGTGTAAGGAATAGGGAGTTCATGCTGAACGCAAGAATACTGCAGCAGTGACTTGCTTACTTCCATGGCAGCCTCCGAGAGTGGGCCCTGCCAAAAGTTTACAAAGAAGGGGAAACAAAGACAGAAGTGGGAATTTAGAGAGGAGCCTTCCCACAGGATGAGTCCGGGGCTCACTTACCCCTTGTAGGCAGAAGACCTTGTCATTAACCATATGCCATGGAGGATAGTTCTCTTTGATCTGCTTTAAATGCTCAATTTAATTAAATTTCTTTTAATCTTTTCAAAAAGGAAAAATAAGCTGAAGCAAAGCAATTACCCTCACTCTACTGTTTTTCCTTTTATTCATCTCTAAGCAATAGTTCCCAGCTTTACAGTTTTTCTTCCTGAGAGCACTTTTATTCAGTCATTTCAGTGTCCCAGTTCTGGACCTTCCTATTTCTAAAAAATACTTTTGAGAAAAACATAGCCAAGAATGAATACAGTATTTCAGCCACGCCAATTGGCTTGGTTTATAAAGGAGCGTTACATTTTGCAGGGTCTGTTTTCCATCCTGAGCTGTACAGTACTCACACAAAATTGTGTTTATGATACCTCTGCATTTTAAGAGGAGATTTTCACTGTACCAATGATGATTCCTTTTTTAACTCAGTAAGGTTAACTTTTCGGAATAGCTGACAGTGATGTTTGTTGTTTTCTTTTTTTCCAAAATCTGATTATTTTCTATTTATCCAAACCAGAAGCTTTTGCTTCCTCTCCTATTTCTGTTTCACCCTGCATTCCTAGACTCTTCTGAAGGTTTTTACACTTTTCCCTCATGCTCAGTGTCCTTCCACCATTTTGCGTCATCTGCAAAATTTCTCACCTCTCACACAGTTTTCCTGATCGCTAACAAAAATAGTAGAAAAACCACCCAACTGTATGGATCACAACACCTGCTGCTAATCTTTTGTCAATGTGAAAATGTGTAATCTCTTTCATATTTTACCTTCTCTGAGCTAACCAATTTCTAATGCTGAGCAGTAACTCATCCAGTGTTTAAGATGTTTACAACAAACCTAATAACTAATGCTCAGATATTGGCAGTGGGTGATTAACTAAAAAGCTGTTCTGAATAAGAACTGGTACACAAAAAGTTGTCTCCATTTGATGATTCTTACGTTAATGTTGTCTATTCCACTTATGCTCCGAATGTCAAGGTGCACTACTCCTTTAAACAATAATATCAAGAGGGAATACAGAGTCAGCCTACTGATAATTTAGGACTGCTATACTGCAATGTAATGTGGCTAGTAAAACTGTTCGGATCTTTTGTCTTTGTTAGATCAGCAGTTGTAAATTCTTATCTAGGAAGAAAAAGTGTTGTCTGATGGAAAGCAAACTCCATTATGTACAACGGGGTAAAACAACGTCATATTTACCAGATAAGTCAGCAGACCTGCTCCAGGAATGGCAATGCTTGGACAAATATTCTCAACAGATCATTTCAATATTTACATGAAAACATAATTAAAAATTGTGTGAAGAATAAATAAATCAGCTATAGACAGAGATTTAGCGAGGCTACAGATTCAAGATGTTTAGATAACTCTGAATCTCTCCCAAATAATCTGAGCATAAATATATTAACACATTTCAAGGTTTCACAGAACTCCCTACCTCCAGACACCTTTGCTACTCTGCTAGCGAATAAATAAAGTCAAATAACTCTTGCTAAGGAAATGCCAACTGTTGCAAGCCCTTGTATGAATGGAGGGCCAAGGCTTGCAGCTGGAGGCAGCCCTATGGTGTGATTGCTCTGAAAGGGGGAGAAAATCCACCGGACAGTGCTCTGGGTTTTGACATCCCTCAGGAGGAACCTGGAGGTCCCAGAGAGCTGGCCAGCAGAGCTGGAGTGTGGGGAGAGCCTGCAGGACTTCCTCCTGCAGCCTAAGAACGATGGCGTCATGGAATCATTAAGGTTGGAAAAGACCTCTGAGATCATCAAGACCAACTGTCAGAGAGAAACATGAACTTTTATTGAATGAACCTTCCAGTACCTTGCCCAGGGCTGTGTGACATGGCCAGAGCGACCTGATGGAGCCCATGGGAAAGATGTGGCCAAGGCCCCGCTGATTGCTGTGAAACACTGATGCCAAGCACACGAGGTGTGGGGAATGGAGTGGGCAGTAGCACTGGGAAAAGCCCAGAAACTTGTGAAACTTGTGCTGGTGCTGGAGCACGTGCTGCAGGGGAGGACGGCTCATTGTGATGACCCAGCAATGCACTGTGGCATCACTGTGCGATGGGCAATGATGTCCCCAAGTGAAGGTGGAGCGAAGGAGACACCCAGAAGCTTGGCCAAGCCATGCTTTGAGACATCTCCAGGCAATGGATTGTGACTCCATAGTCCACAGATCTTTGAACGTAGGCGCAGCGGCTCAGCCCAGCAGTTCGTGCCTGGCCTCCGACCGAGCGTGTGTGCGAGGACTGGAGTGTGGACAGGGCGAGTTTTGGTGCTGGAACGTGCTCTGGGTGCTGCTAGCGCAGCTCTCAGCGGCCGTCTCAGAGCCACTTTTCTTTACCCCGATCCTGCTGGGAGCAGGCAGACGGGACATCCCAGAGAGGCGCGTGCAGCAGCATAGGTAGGCGGCACGGGGGCTGGCGGCGCAGGGCAGGGGGGCACCTTGAGGGAGCCTTCCCAGGCCAGTGTGTGATTAACGTCTCTTGTCCTCTTGTCCTCTTCCAGCGTGACACCTGCTGCTGCAGCGCCAGTGCTGGGGAGCGCGTTGCCATCTCCCGCTCCCCCCAGCCCACCGCACCTGGTGGAAGCATGGAGGCAGCATTAGACACCCGCTGCCCCGTGTGCCTGGACAACTGGGACAGCGCGGCGTACGCCATGCCGTGCTGCCACCAGTTCTGCTTTCCCTGCATCCAGCGGTGGACGAGCACCAGGCCCCAGTGTCCGCTTTGCAAACAGGGTGTGCGGTCCATCATCCACACCACGCGAGCGGACAGCAAGTACAAGGAGCTGGTCCTCAGACCAGCTGCAGTGGCATCCGTTGCCACTCGGCGCCCCGCAGGCCCCCGGGCAGCCCAGCCATGGCCTGCAGTGCCCAGGCGTCCTGCGGGCGGCCTCTCCCGTGACTCCTGGGCTTCCATCTTCCGGGAGAACCCGGCCCTGCTGCGGCCCCTGCGCTCCTGGCTGCAACGGAAGCTGCGCCGCATCCTGGGCACCGAGGAGCCACAGGCAGATACACTGGCCAACAGCGTCATCTCGGCCCTGCTCCTCGTTGGCTTGGAGCAGGAGATCCTGGTAGAGAGGCTGGATCTCCACCTGCACGGCCAAACTGGGAACTTTGTAAGGCAGTTCATCGCCTTCACTGTGCAGAAGTATGGCAGGGAGGCTCAGCGCTTGCTGGGCCTCAACGTCACCCCTGCTGCTGGGGCACAGGAGGCCAACCTGGTACCAGAGCCCACAGCTGCCCCACAGCAGGAGGCTCCTGTCTCTGGCCCAGCACTCTCCAGCAGCCCTGCCAGCTCTACCAGGGATGAAATCCTGGGCAGGACAGCAGGAGAACGCGCTGGGCATCCCAGCTGCCCACATGACAACCCTGTGGAGGTCAGCATGGAGCAGACAGTGCTCTGTGAGCAGCCAGGGCAGCCTGTGGCAGGGCCCTCTGGCCACAGCCTTCCTCAGCAGTCCCGGCGAGCCCCGAAGAGGAAGGCCAGCAACTGCCAGGCCTCAGCATCGCCAAAGAAGAGGCCACCCAGCCGGCAGCAATAGAACAGCGGCTGAGTAGATGAGACTGGGGCTGGGCAGCAGCTGGGACACACGTCAGCCCCAATGGACCCTTGCCATTGGTGTCCAATTCCACCATGCAAATAAACTAGAAAGAAAAACTGCAAAAATATGTGTTGGCATTGCTAACGGCATAGTCGTTGTTGCTTCCCCATCCTTGATGCTTTCTCCTTTTTCCTTCTGCCAAGCCATTGCTGGCTGCGTTGCAACCCAGACAGGGACCCCACAGGCTTCAGAGAGGAGAAGGGCAAATTTCTGCTGGGTGCTTCACCCGAGGCCGGGTGCTGCCAATGAGGTTATCCTGCCCCTCTGCTCAGCTCTGAGGAAGCCACAGCTGGAGTGCTGGGCCCAGAGCTGGGTTCCCCAGCACAAGAGAGATCGGGTGTTGCTCATTTTGTATATCCATAGCCCTGGCAAACTGTCCCTGTCCCACCTGCCTGGGGCTTGCTGGGCTTGGTGGGATATGGTGTGTTTGGAGGGCTGGAGGGCTCAGTATGAGGAGCAGGGCTTGTCCGCAGCCTTGGAGAGGAACCCGTCCTCCACCCACATGTGATGTGCCCTCCAGCATCTGCATGACAAACTGTATACGGCTTCTACATTATTGTGGGGGGTGTTTTTAAATTAAAATGGTACACTTCCCCTGTGACATGCATTGTACAGGCCTTCCTGGCTGCGTGGGGTTTCAGGACTGTGCTGCGGTCGGGGCATTCCCAGATCCTGGGCAGGGTGAGGATTTGTGGGTCAGTTTCTGGGAGTCGTGCAGGGCTGGAGGTGTTTCCTCAGCCCCTCCTGCTGCCAAATCCCCTGAATTTCATGGCACTGTGGCTCTCGCCATTGTACCTTATCACCCTGCACCATGCCCTGTTCCAGCTTTGCATAGGTTGTGCGCCATCCCTGCTGGGTGCTAAGAACCATCTCCAAGGGCTGACTTCACCAGGGAGCAGTGCAGAGTCCCTCCCCTTCTCCTCCATTTCGGAGGAGGAACTCTAGCACCAGTATAGCCTGGGGGTATCCAGCCAGGTAACCACTATGCAGAAATGGAACTGTGGTTCTGTTGGACATAGGTATGCTAGGGCCATGCTTAAGGCCATCTCCTGGTTGCCAGCTCAGTGTGGGTTTTGCACAGTTTCCACTGGTGCAAAGGCCACATCTGGCCCAGCATGCCTCTGCTTTGCAGCACGCCCATGGCTGCAGGTGACAGATTTTGAATTTCTGCCTCCCTTATGTTTCTCACCTGTGCCGGGGGGTGCCATTTCTTGCCCCAGCTCCTCCTTACCCCATTACATTTGCCTAATATTTAATGTTCTTGATTCCTTTTACAGTCAATGACAAACAGGGCTGAAATGCTGGGATCAACAAAAAATCTGAGGGTAAAGCAAGTAATGCCTCCTGGCCAAAGAAGACCAAAGTCTTGTGAACCTCCATGATCTGAGGGAAGTATATGGCCTCAACTCTTTGGAGAAAGAATATGGAACACCATGACTACAAGCAACTGCCGAGGAAATTTTAAATTAAATAATGATTTAAAATGTTAATATCATTTAAATTTTAAACATTTTAAAATATTTGAATAGACTGGGATCTAGTAAGAGGAGAGATTCAAGATGTTTTGATTACTCTGATTCTTTCCCAAATAATCTGAGTATAAACTTGCCACCTCATTTCCAAGCATCAACTTCTGTTGGTCAAAGAGGAAGTCACTAAACTACTGCATGCAGGCGATATGCTTGCAAGTTGAAGAAAGAGGGCAGCAAAAGGATAGCTCATTTCCATCCACAGGATTGAGGGAGTTTCAGCTCAGGGCTTTCTGTAATCAGTATAGACCTACATAGTGCAAAGCTTTTCTGTATGGGTTGCTGACCAAAATAAATCTGTGCCGACACAGTATTCTGGACAAGAGACTGCTTTTACTTTGGAATAAATGGTGCATACCTTAAGCCAGAGGGCTTTTTTCTGGGATGAAGTTACCATTCTCCTAAAACTGAATTTTCTTGGGGTGGAAGTCTGACATGGTTAATGATGGAAAGTGTAGAAGTTCTGACACCACCTTGCACACCAACTCTGGAAAACACAGCAAACAGTCTATGTGCTGAGTTCTGCCAGTGTGACCTCTGACTGTGGGGCTGAGTATCTCCTGAGTACTGCTTTACTCCAGCAAAAGCCACTGTTGTCTCACAGAGCTTTTGAAAACATACTTTATAAAAATTTTGTTTTTCTTTCACATGTTCATTCAGGAAGGACAATGAACATTACATTTTAAGGGATTCCGACATGCATGCTTTATTTCCTTACTGTCCATTTCTCTGTTACGTACTCCGTTCTTGGGCCTGGTATAATCAGAGGGATTGCGTGGAGGCCCACATATTATCTGAACACGGAAGAGAGGGTTAGGGCACACAGATGGATGCCACACTGTAGATAGAAGTGAATGGGCACAGATTCCTTACATAAACTGCATCTATTTGTACCGACTGGGGAACAGGGATGTGAATGGTGCACAACTAGGTTTTATCCTTATCTTTTTTTGCTTATTTTGACAGCTTACAATGCAGCTGTCTCCACATAGTCTCAGTTCTGTAACTTATAATGTTTTTTTGAAGTTTTTCAGAAGTCATATAGTTCAGTTTTGTTTTTGTCTAACACACTCACATTTGTCAATAGAAACTATGCTGTAGTGCATACAGATACCACATTCTTTTGTATTTCTTTTTCCCCTCGAGAAATAAATTATCTCATCTATTGTTGTCATTTATACTACAATCTTATTGTAGGTTTAGGTTGGTCCAAAGCATTGAAGAAGCTACAAGGATGTAACCAAATGTTCAAAATGTTTCTCAAAGATATGTAGGCACCTAAAGACAGGTATCCTGTCCAAATTATTTATATAGGTTCCCCCTCTAGTCCGTGGATACAGAAAAATACCTCTGGTGGGAAAACAATCCAGTCAGTCTCAGACATCTAATTTTGGACAGGATTAATCATTTTCTAGAAGCACGTTTCCCTTTGCTGACTATAGATAGAGCCCAGACCAAGACTAGACATCCAGTTTTTGGATGTCTGAGGTTACGTTAAGGAATCGTAGAATCATTAAGGTTGGAAAAGATCATCTGGTCCAACCAACAAGGAAGTCCTACTCAAAATTGCACTATCATTATGTTTCAATCCAAACAATTTGTTGCTGTATCTTCATGATATAAAACTGACACTTTGTCATATAAAAGTAATCAGAGATAATGATAATGATTCTAGGAAGCACTATTTATTCTAGAAATGCCAGTTTTAAAATAGGACTTATCAAGCCTAGAGCAATCTCATGAAAACTAGGTGGCAATCTTAAGCTTGGCAATGCAAGTCATGCTGTGCTTTCAATTTCCCCTTGGAAATATGACAAAAGCTCTCGGTATACTCCATACATTTCTTTGCCATGCCTCCTCCTTAGTGCCAAGTGTAGTCAACAAAAATTATCTTTAAATATAAGATTTAAAGCTCTTCACATGCTACATTTATACAATTTCTTGGTGCTTCTTTGGTATGTAAAGTAAAACCAATCAGTCTTGTAAACAGAGTCCCTTCTGAATTGCCTTCTTATGCAAAAAAACAGAAACAATGTTGAATTTGAGTGCATCCCAAATAGGTGTACACAGTGTGATTGATGCATACTGCTTTTGTAACAGCCCATGCCACTGGGCAGGAGGCTCTGCTCCATGGATATGATGGCCAGGACAAATACAATCTATGTCTATGGACACAAAAGGGTAGAAAAAAGAAACAGCAAATCACGGCTTAGCAAAGGGACTGTGCAAAGCCAAATGTTAGAAGCACCCAAAGCTGCTGCATGCCGCGTGACAGGAGCCTGACTATGTGCAGCAGCTCTGCACCGCCCGCTCTGTGGCTGGACCCTGGCTTTCTGTCTGTGGCTTCTGCAGGCTCCCTCCAGCTCCGTGGCAAAGGGGCTGCTTCAGCTGCCTTACTGAGACTCTGTATCACTAACAATAGTGGTGCCAACGATTAAAAAAACCCACAAAAATGAAACAAAACACCTTGGCTCCAGTCACTCACTTGACAGACTCCTTCCATTCTTTCTGCCAGCTGAAGGCAACCTCAGAGCTGAAGCGTTTTCCTTTCCTCTCAGTACTGTCTTTTCTTGCCAGCTCTGCTGATTTTTTTCCTGTCTACCTGATCTCAAACTAAATGAAAAAACAGTCTTTGCAAATGCTCTCTGGAGGAACACTGAACTTGATGTGAGTTTTCAGGAGAAGGAATACAGTCCCCAAATGTTTGACTTATATTCCAGTAGCAAATTCCCATTACTTTAGGTCAGGTCCTTTGATGGAGTAGTCTGGCAAGGTTCATTTCTGACAGCAGAGGTGCACTGGTTTATAGCAGCTCAAGGTTTCCTCCTGCCTTTGTTTACCAAATGACTGCTGAACTTCCAAAAAGATGGTTAAGAGGCCATGCAGCTGCAGCCTGCTTTTGCTGACAGAGAGGCAGAAGGGATGTCAACCTCACCTTCTTCCTTTCCCAACAGAGTCCTGTCCCACTGATGGTGCAGAGATGGCGTTCATTAGTTTTTCTACAGCTGGGGAATCATTAAATTTAAAACAAAAAATGGGTAGATCTTGGTTTTTTGGTAATAATTACACAAAAACGGGTACTGGTAAATTCCTGGAAGGTAAGTGCTGACGGTAAGAATTCAGTGTTCAGTAATGCCTTTCATGAGAATCAACAGGGCTGAAGAGAGATGATTTTTCTTTGAAATTAGAAAGTCCACATATTTCTTCTTGAGTAGTCTGCTAAATTCTGGGGAAAAAATGGAGAAGAAGACTACACAGTGATTTTTCTGCTTCTTTTAAATAAAACTTGCAAACAGAGGAAGGTCAAATAAGCATCTGGCCTGTGCATTATTTATCTACTTGAAACACAAAGTCTGTTGCCTAGAAAACCACTCTATACAAGTTTGTTTCTAGGTAAGAATTTCTTTATATTAGGACATTCTTGGAATAAGAAGATCTATGTGCCTCACATCTCTTTGTACAGCCTCACAGAGAAGGAGCAAATCAAGAGTGTGCGCATGTGCATCTGTGCATATGCAATATCTCAGAGGATGCCCATTCAGAACAGCCAAATATATGACCCAGCATTAGCATACAGCATATCTTGTTATGTTGGTCACAAATTATAATGGAGGCACAGAGCTACTGCAGCTGAGTGCAGATATTCATAGCCTTTGTTTACTGCCTCCTTGGCAGGAGATATATGTGGAACTATCTGTACGGCATGAGTGGACTATGCACCACAGTGCTCAACTCGGCCATGAAAGTGCTTTAATGTATTGAAATAGAGCAGTTGGATAACATGAAAACTAATGAAGCGAGTGATCCCACTGCTGCCTGGAACAAATCACCCCCCTGATTCACCATATCTCCACTTAGCCCATTCCTCCACCATTTAGAAACCATCTCAGTGCGATCTAAATGTAATAGATAAATGGCACTTGAAACTGAAGTTTGCTGTTCTTCCATGGAACAGATCTGACTAAAAAGCGTCAATGTATTTTCAACCCTGCAATGAGATTTTTTGTTATTCCTGCCAACAGAAGCAACATTCAAATTTCCCTTTCCTCCAGACAGGCTGTGCCATGAAGGGAATCCAGGCAAGTTTCAGCTTCACTGCAGAGCACAGCCCTCATGAACGAATCACACTGAACCGAGGCTGTTCTGCTTCCTCTAGCAGAAGCAGCTCTGCCAAGAGCTGATCTGCTAAATCCCCACAAACCTAAGCTGGTTTCAGTCAGTGCCAATGTTAGTGGCTGTGCACCATGTGCCTAATGAAGGGGACGGGCAGCAGGTATTGGGATGGCTCAGGGAAAAGCACTCCTGAGACCAGCAGAGCTCATGTGTCAATGCCCAGCATTGCTCTAAGACAACTCAGGCTGGTTCCCTGCTCACAACTTGGCCGTCTGCCCAACATCATTCACATCAGGACCTGGCATCCAATGGGGCAGGATGAAGCTGCTTAAGCTGCATTCACCACGAGAAGGAGGTTTAAACTAAACAGAAGTGCTATAGGCCTGTGCATTTAAAGGAGCTGGAAAAAAAGAGTTTGTAGAAGTGCTCCATGATGTTCCAGCTTAGCATTTCCAATGGTGAAAGTGGCAGAAGTGCCAAAGGATATGGTTAAGACAAAACCAGTGAAATCATGGAATCAATGTCAGTTCACTGCGGTTTGTGGTTATAGTGAGTGATGCCATCATACAATCACAGCAAACCACAGAGCATGTAATTTGGTGGAATGTGGCATAGTTATAAGATGAACATATTTGTCATGCAGTAGCAATGGTTGAAATAATATGATATTTTTCTGTGTGCTGAGGTTTCTCTGCAGCCCAGCACCCTGCTCATTGGATCAATGAACTCTGCACCCACAGGTTCCTAGCACAACATCCTTACAGGGTGAATAGGACTAGGTGCACCCCAGCTACCCAGTGGTTTTCCATCTGCAGTATTTTTTATGGGCCCAGACTTCGCTGAGGACACAGTGCTTTCGCCCCTAAGGATGTTTCCTCACAATACATTTCAAGTGAAATTGCATCTGCTCTTTGGGAGAGACACAAGTCTAATTTATGTACATGAGGCATGATTAGAGTATGGATAAGATTCTCATTCATTACCTACTTCTTTGAAATGATGATCCTGGTATGTTTGTTATGAAATCCCAAACCAAGAGTAAAAGCACATTTTCAAGTTTTGCTTTAAGCCTGTATTTAGCAAATCCTTTTTTGTTTTTGTTCACCAGGCCTATGAGAATGCTGTAGAATTTTTCTTTTCTTCCTCAACAACTCGTGTTTTTTTCCCCCCACATTACATAATCTCTTTTGTTTCAAGCATTCCAAAAACATGCATCATTTAAACTTCACAAAGACACTATGTCCTGGATTCAAATGGGTAAACTGAGGTAAATGGCAATCTGAGCAATTTCCTTGAGATGCTGAGCTGAACACAGAAATCCAGAGCTTCAGAACTTCCATTCTGTTAACAAGCGCACTGCAGATCCTTAAGCATCCTCCATTTTTCTGGAGTATAAAACATCATCATAATGCCATCATCGTAATATGCTCTAAGAAAATACAGTCTGCTGTTGACACAGGCACGTTGTCCAGAGATTTCAGTTTTATGAAGGTGCTCTGAAGAAAGGAAAACCAATACTTGAAGAACACGAAGGCTCTCTGATCAGGGAGAACCTTTATGCAAGGGATGTTTAGGAGCTGTTCTAAACTCTACCAAAATTTCCCATTGGATTAAATAAAGCTTGGCTCAGGACCTAATCTGCTATATTGTGCAGATATTTCTCGAGTTTAGGAAGTGACAAATCATCTGTGCATAGCTTACATGAAAGAATAAGGGCAGCAAAGGGAAATAGTAGCTGCAAAAACACAGCAAGGAAATGATGGAAGATCATTAATTGCCACTTTCTCTTTTAAAAGAAGACAGAGAGGAATGGGAAAAAAGTAACTGGGAAATGAGGTGTGCTCCAGATCTGAAAAGGCAGTGTCCATAAAAGACAAGAAATTTAACAATATTCATGGAGAATTAATCTTTCTCTCCCTGCCAACTTCTCTGTAAGTGTATGTAAAACTTTATCTACCTAACATAAAATATACATATTTTTATGCCATTAGGAGTTATAAAGAGGAGTTTCACAATTTGCCTATTCATCCATTGAGGCAAAACAGCATCTGTCCCCTGAAACCAGACAAACATCACAGGCTTACATGAGAACAAGATCCCATGATGTTGGATGCGCAATGACTGCCACTTTGCAGAATTCAGGGGTGCTGCAGAGCACAGCATTAGCACATTGCTGGATGAAGTGGGGAAAGACTGCAGCAGTTGGGAAGGGAAGATAGTGTGCCATAGATCTATGCCGCCATTGTGGCAATTGCTTTGAGATTAGAGAGGAGATAGATAGCAGAAGACTTTTTTAGCTGATTTAAAACTTTTGATCCTCCACTGCTAAGACATACCCAAACTTTTCCCAAAGTTTCAGTGATATAGTCTGAGATCTTTTTCTTTAAGGAAAGATATTTTCCTTAGAGGGAGAGGGTCAAAAGAAATGTGCCTTGATAAATGATACTGCATACCATGGGGAGTTCGTAGCTTCTCCTTTAGCTGATGCTATGGTCAAGGTCACTGGCTACTTTATGGTTGTTTTTACATACACTGAATATAATGCAGAATTCATACAGCTTTTTTCAGAGAAAGAGCTGGAACTGTCAAATTCAGAGCCAGGCTCCCAGCTGGCACACAGCATACATTGAAGGCAGCTCATTTTCAGCCAAGAATCACAGCCTTGGGTTTTTGCTTCCATCAGGAAAGAAGAGGGGAGATGATCTGTGTCTTGTTTCTACTACTATGAGGGACGTGTTAGCTTTGCTTTGGGTTTCTCTTTATCCTGTTTAGGCAACTCCACACAACAGTTATAGAGCAAGACTCACCATGCATGAACAGGACAAGATGGGGTCAGGGAGCTTGCTGAAATCACCTCGACTTTGAGTGGCTACCCTGTGGACAGCGTTATTGCCAGGACTCCCCAAAGCATGGCGAGTAACACTGTGGCCCATCACTTTTAATTAAAAGTTTGATCACAGTTTGAAACTCTCATGAACAGTCAGACTCCCTGGAGCATAAGAATAAAAGGCACAAGCTTACAGACCATCTATAAATTGTAGGTGGCAATGTACCAGTGCATTTTTACCACACACATTTGTAATATCCTCTTGATAGTGTACATTGCAAATTCACCTATGTGAGCGAGATACCTGTGGAAATTAGGACCCATTCTGAAATTAGTCAAGGCTGTAATTCACTGGATAATTCACTCAGAGCAAATAACTCAGGATTATGAACACATGATGCAACAGGCTCATTTGGTGACCTCTGTGGATGATCAGCGGCCCTTAACCCCACTCTTACTGAAACGTTGGTTATCCTCAATAAAATTACTGTGCAGCTGGCATTAACTTTTCTCTCGTGACACTCTCAGTGGAAGCACTTACAAAAGAAGTGGTGTAGAGACTGCAGTATCATGATAGGCTTTCAGAACATTGACAAGATAATAAGAGGGAACACCTAAGCTGAGGTAGCATAGGACAGCCCAATTCTGGCATTTCCAACTTTCTGTGCACATCGTTTGCTATTTCCCCCATTGGTTACATCCCACTTTGCACTGCCACAGATACTTCTAAACGTGCCCCGAGCAGAGCAGATGAAATTGTCACTGTCAAGGGAGTGAGTCACAAAATATACATACAGACTACTACACAGTCATCCTTTTGGTGACAATGGCTTGAGATTTGAAACTGAAAAGATATAACCAATGATAAATTTATTTTGGCTAAGGTTAAAAAGGTTAAGAAGTGGGCATTTACAGTGCCCCAAGATTCACCAGAACTCTCCCTGTCTTCATAATCTCTATTTACATCTACTGCCTCCCCATTAACTCTGACACAGATAGCATGACATTTTGCTTTGCTTTTAGAGCTCTATCTGAAGAAAACATGTAGCAACACATGGGCTTGTACTGTCTGGATCTATGCACAGTAATATCAACCTAAAGGTTGGACAATGCATTTTTAAAATGCTATCAAGTCCACGGGGGAGTTCACTGTGTATCTGTGTCTCCTGCATGGAGCACACAGCAAAACTGAAATTCAGTATGTATTTTGTTTATCATAAAAAGAGCAGACTAAAAGAAAACAGGGTACCCTCCATCCACAGTGTGTTGCCTGTGTCAACTTGTGATGTTGTAGTTCATGCAGAAGGGATTTACAGCTGTGCTTCTAGTGTTTGGCACTGGCACCTGATGCAAGTCACCTCTGCAAAATGAATCCTCAATTTGTGGGTGAACACTGCTGGTGCACATGATGGGCAAGTAGACATAAGAACTGGTAGCTCTTCAGTCTTCCTCATGCCATCAGCTTATTTTTCAGACTATTGTTCTACACATCTTATTAAGCTTCTTCTGAAACAACTTCCTTCAATAAAAGATACAACAAAACGTGGAGTAGCCTTGCCCTGTGACTTAAATGGGATAAATGTGGACAGGGGACTTCCCTGTGTGAAAATTGTAAATTGTAGCAAACGTGGATGGATGATCTTATCTCCACAAGGTGCAGATTTAATTTCCCTCTTTAAAAACACTCAGATTTTTCCTAGAGTGTCCAAATAAGCCTGAGAATGGGTGTAAAGGAACAACTTTACACCAAGCCTACCCTCACAGTGCCTGGATCCATTTCAGGATGGTGGACACCCAGTCAGCCTGTAAAGGAATCAATATTGCTAGTCTTGGAGACGAAACTTCATAAATTCATGAATCCACAACAAAGAATATGTGATTGAAAAGAGTGCTTTCATGCTGCACTTCCGATTTGTCCTAAAACTGCCCCCAAGATCTTCATGCAGTCTCTGCTGTGGTGCTGGGACTGCTACCAGCAAAACTTCAGGAAATCTAACTGTCAGCATTACATGAAATGGTGGCTTCTCTGCTGTGGACTAGACTGAGGCCTAGGAACATGTTCCACGCAGGATGCAATTCGCTTGCAACAGCAGCTGGATCACAGCCATCCACTCTGCTGACATACAAGTGCAAGCCTTTGCAATCAAATCCCAGTCATTGGCATCCTCAGTGCTGGAGCCATTTAATCTCAGCACCAGGCATGACCGAACAGGTATCTGCAATGCAGTGGAAGTAAATGAGGAAAAAAAAAGGTTTCAGTAGAGAGTGTCTGCTCCATCATCTCTCTAACAGTAATCCAGACCGTAATTTGCTCCTGAGTTCTTCTGGACAACCTGAACACAATGAAGAGAATATCAACATTAATTCTGCGCAAGCATGCTGGCAATTGTCTGTGTGCCAGTGCCCAGCCTGTTTGCGTTGTTCCTATTGCATTGCTTATTTAAAAAAAAAAAAAAAAAAGCAAAGCAAAATGCAGCAGCCTCAGAACATAACAATAGCTAATGCAGAAGAACCAAACAGAAAGGCGAAAGGATTGCCTGTCAGCCACAGAACCTTGCTACTTGAAATCTACATATAAAAATGTACTTGCACCAGTTTGCCAGAATTCCTCATAAGAAAGAATGGTGGTGACTGCAACGGTGGAGAAAGGGCCAGGTCAGATGGCATCTCCTTCTTCTCCGTTCCCACAATTCACACGCTGCTTTCTTCTCACACTTGAAGCAGAGAGCTGCACTTCTGATCTGGCCCTATCAAGTTCACTTCTCAAAAACTCTATGCTTTGCCCATGCTTATTTGAAATAGAAATGATCACCCTTCCATTCAGAATAAAAAAATATGTTTTGATGATTTAGCTTCAAATGCAAACCCTCTTGATTTCTGAAATCAGGATTTCTTTACATGCATTATTGTGAAAAAATCCAATTCAAGGGCAGCAGAAATTGCTCAGGAGGTGCTCAGCAGCAAAGATGAAGAAAGAAATAACTGGTTTTCCAGACTGTAAAGAGTACCAAGCAGCATGCTGTTCCTTACTTGTCTTTTTTTTTCTTTTTCTTTGTGCTTAGGAATCAGACTGATGCCTCTTCTCCTGTTTTGAGAAGCTGGAAATCCAACAAATTATTGTATCCTGAGACAAGAAGATGCCCTGTTGCTGTGTCTCCTCCTCTCTAACAGCTGGTGACCAGATACCACACCCCAGGAAATCCTCCTGTTCTTTAGATATGCACTTCTTCCTCCTACAGAAAAGTAAAATCATAGCTCATATTAAGATGTGAACATCTCTCTGAGATGGGCTGAACTGGGGAGGCACCTTACAGGTGACATTTTTTAGATGAATTTTTCAAGTGGAGGGTCACTGCAAGCTTCCTCACTCCATCCCGATAGGGTACTGCCATGTCACCTGAAAAGGGCCTCCTGCAGCCAGAAGGGGCTGATATTTGCCCTTTACCACTTTGTTTTGGATGTTGGGTTTTTTTTTCTTTTTTGATGAGGCAGCGACTGCTGGAGCAACAGGAGAAAGCAATGGGGAAATTAAAGGGAAGGAACTAAGGAGTTACCCTTTAAGGGAGTGACAAGACCAGCTGCTCAGCTGAACCAATGCATGCAGGTTGGGAAATAAACAGGGGGAGCTGGAAGCTACTGTGCTGCTTGAAAACCATGATACAGTTGTCATCATGTTGTGGGATGATTCCCATGAATGGACTGTGGCTATCAATGGCTACAAGCTGTGCAGAAAGGACAGGCAAGAAAGGAGAGGTGGGGTGCTGCTAACTACAACAGGAAAGGAATAGAATGTGAAGAGCTGTCTCTAAGGAACAGTCATGAGCAAGTCAAAAGCCTATGGGTGGCAGATTCCAAGGCAGCAAAGGGAGCCTTGTGACAGGTGTCTACTACAGGCCTCCAGATCAGTGACAGCCTGTTGATGAGGGCCTTCTATCTCCAGCTACAGGAGGCACTGTGATTGCAAGTGCTCATCCTGCTGGGGGGCTTTAACCATCCAGACATCTGCTGGAAAAGTAGCAGGAGGCTCCTGGAATACACTGAAGATGACTTCTTGAGTCAAGTAATTGAAAGCCCACAAGGGGGGATGCAATACTGGACCTGTTGCTCACCAGTATAAATGAACTGATTGGTAACATCCGGATTGGAGGCTGCCTGGACTGTAGTGACTATGCTGTAATTGACTTCATGCTCCAGAGGGACATGAGACAGGTGAAGAGTAAAACTAGGAAGAAAAACTTCAGGAAATCTAACTGCCAGCTCTTCAGGGAGTTAGTCAACAAAAGACTCTGCGAAACTGTCCTCATGGGCAAGGCTATGGAGCAGAGCTGGCAGAGCTTTAAGGAGGCTTTCTTCAGGACACAAGACCTCTCCATCCCCAGGTGTAGCAAATCAGGAAAGGAAGGCAAGAGACCAGTATAGCTGAACCAGGACCTGCCGGTCAAACTGAAGAGTAAGAAGAAAATACAGAGGCAATGGAAACAGAGACAGGTACCATGAGAAGAGTGTAAGGAAGCTGCTAGGCTCTGTAGGGATGGGGTCAGGAAAGCCACTGAACTATGCTAGGGATGCAAAAAAAAAAACAAGGAAGGCATCTACAGGTACCTCAACCAGAAAAGGAAAGTCAGGCAGGCTGGTAACAACAGACAAGGAGAAGGCTGAGGCACTTAACTTTTTTGCCTCTTGTCAGGTCCTCCCTGACAACTGCTCACCACACAGCCCTCAAACATTTGGTTCGGCAGGAGGGGACCAAGGAAGCAACATCCCTCCTCCTATAAATGAAGATCAGGTTTGGGAACACCTGAGGAACCTGAACATCCACAAGTCTATGAGTCCCGATGAGGACTTGGCCTACTTAACTCTATCAAGTAACAATATTTTGTTTGTAAGTGGAAAGTTTTGATAGGTATCTGCATGAAAGCTTGACTCAGCCAAGAAGCAAGGATGTATCTTGAGAGCTCTGCAGCATAGCTGTAATAGCAGGCTTTGATGAGTAGCTACAAGTCAGCTAAGATAGCATCAAGCCAAAATTTCTACATGCTGTAATGTGAAGTATTCTCTTAAATTCTTTTCAGTTTCTTCTGCTGAAACAAAAGCAATCATGCCCTTCTTCTCATTTGCTCCGACAGAACTGTGTGTACAGAGTTAGTCACCACAGATAGTTGAGAGCATTGTGTGTCCCAGGATGAGCTGTTTTCTGAGCTGTGTTCACACTGTGAACCAGCATAAAACCCAAACTAAGGGCTTCCTCCCCATAAAGATCTCAATTATTATAGTTGTCTTTGGCTATTGCAGTCATTTCATTAAACTCTGATCACCATGTAGCAAATCTAGAGATTAGAAAGCAAGTCACTTGGTGGAATACTGATAACAAGCCACAAAACCCTGACTTTGTAGAACTCAATCAAAAAGCATTTGAGAAAAACATTAATTCACTGCACTTCTAAAGTGTCTCTCACATCAAGATAGAAAAGCCTTCTCACAAACATTGCTGGCTTATAGAACCCCTATGAGATATGTTATTACTGTCATTTTACATAAAGGATAACTGAAGCAGTGATGTGTTTATACCTGGGAAATGAGCCCCTCTTCATGTCCACCATGAGCAGGTAGGTACAAGAAATAATCATGCAGCTTCTTTACATCTCTATTTCTTTCTGATATATATAGTCTAACTATTCTTACTACTCATACATCATTCTAAATGCATACAGCACTTTGGAGAACATTAACCATTGTAAGTAATATCAATACATACAGCATAATTCAATAATGATGGCTATACTAATAAGCTGAATATAGCACGATAGACAAAATCTATCAATTCTTATAGCTTTTTTTAAAATATTGTAAGATGTAGAGATGGGAAATTTAATAGTATTTAACATTTCCCAAGGTATTTCCAACATCTGCATATTTATTGATATTTTGTAGCGCTGATGTAAGTTGGCTTAGCAACAGGGATCAATACATTAACTTAAGGGCCAATATATTAATTTAGCAAAAAGGAATTAATGTGTGATAGTTCTAAAGTTTTCCATTTAGCTTTGGTTGGTATGTGCACAGTCTTGTTTTTCCAAATGATCCCTTCTTCACTGAAGCACTCAAATCACAATAAGCTACGTTTATCTTTGCATCCACCATGTGCAAGGACTTTTTCTTAGGTTTCATGTAAATTGTTTTGAGTTATAGTGCACCAAGATAGAAAGTTGCACATTATGGCATAACATGCCATGGAAATTTGCCAAACTGGGGAAAAACAGCTAAAAGGTCAGCCAAAGGACACCATGATGAAGCTGAAGGAGAGATAAAGAGGAGGACAGAGGTGGTAGTATGACCAACATAGACATGACCACACACGCTCAGAGGGATGTTAGCATATATTAATGAGTTCTTGGAAAAGAATACGTATGCCAGTATATGGCATCTGTATGTCTTATCTGTTTAAATGCAGAACCTGAACTGTGTGCGCATGCGCTTGATTTCTTAAGTCACCCAGTACATACCAAAAGAATAAGGAAATGCTGCTTTCTAGCATCACATTAGAGTTAGCGAGTTTTCTTCCCATATTTTGCAATGACAGCAAAAATAAAGAGAAAATATTCTGCATCACAATGAATCAAGCAACTGACATTAAATATCATGAAGTTTGAGAAAGTAACTCACAACTCAAACCTGAGAGGCTACACATCTACAGAAGAGAGCTTCATTTCAGACTCGGGATCCTGAGTCTTCAGGTGCGATACTGAAAGCAATAGGGTCTGCAAACAGATAAAAAGATAAGTATTAACATGCACTTAATCCTTCCTTTTTTTCTTACATGTGACTGTAAATAGTGTAAGCAATTAAATAGATTCCAACTTTAAGCAGATGTAAGATGCAGACAAACTTCTCCAGATTTAGACGTATATAGCTGTGACCAAGTCGCAATACCTCAACCCAGTTACTTTGTGTTTGTCACTGGTCTTACTCACAGAAAGAAAACTAAAAGTATTTCCAACAAAATAGATAAATCCTTCTATTCATTGTGGTTTATTTATTTGTGTTTGTTTTGTTTTTTTTTTTTCTTTTTTTAACTATAGATCTTTCCTTTGTTTTTTGTTATTAATTTGTATTTAAAATGGAATTGTGGCAACTCTACTCACCCCTGTTGACCAAGTACGCCTTCTGCCTTCCCCACTCACGGAGCTGAGAATTGAAGGGTTTTTCCTCTGCCAAGTTCCTCCATACAGAGTGCCTGTTCATGACAACAGTCATTATTTCCACAAATCTACTTTAAAAAGAAAGTCAATTTAGGAATCAAACATCTAACAACAAAAACCCTTTGCTTCCTCTGACTTTATGGAGGAACCTTTTTATATAAAAGTCACACTGTGAAAAACCTACAGTCCCATGCAAGGTCACTAGCTGTCTCTAAGATACCTTTGCTTTAAAGGATCGGTCCTTCTCTTGCAAGTCTTTTGGTTGAATTGCATTTCAGCAAGCACTGGTGAGCCAAAATTGGTGAGTTGTATTGGCTACCCGTAACGTGTACTTTTCAAAAGCTTTAGCAGCCTCTGAACATGGATCACATCATTTTCCTCCTCCCTGTCCCTCTTCCTTCCAGTCGATTCTCTCAGACTATCTGTTTAATAGCATTTCCACAAGTCTCACTGGAAAAATCATCAAGTCTTTGTCACTCTGCAGCTTGCCATAAATTCCTGGCAGGCAGGGAAGAAGCCTTTTAGTCTTTGGCCCTGAATTTCTGTCCATTCCTTGAGCTGTGTTCAAACCCCATCTCAGCCCCAGACATACTTTTACCGTAGAATCAGCTTTTAAATGACTCTACACTTCTACTCTCATGAACACCACCTTTGAGCTAGTTCACCTGGAGATTTCATAAGTGCTGGCACTGCTATTATATGACAGCAGTTTTCAGAAGTGAATCTCTGGACTCCATTACTTCATCATACAACTCAGCCACAGATTGCATACTGTGAGGGTGACAAGAAAATAAAGGGCCACTCTTAGTCATAGTTTCTTGAAGGTCAGGTTGTTCTGTCAAAATTATCCAGAAGAGAATTGCTTCTTCACAGGTCAGCCTGACACTTGCAAAAACAGATTTCCCATAACAATCAGCTTGCAAGAGAAGCAAAGGACAATAAACATCCCTTTCATTCAGACTGCTCTGTTGATATTTCCAGGGGACTTGTGTGCTTAGAAGTGTTCACATCTCAAAAGCTCTCCAGATTTTTCTTAGTGGCGGCCCAGGGTTTGCAAGTGCCCAATGTAATGGCACTTCTCAGGATGGTGATGATGTTTCGTCTGGTGAGTGATGCTAATTAACACCAAACAGGTTTGTTCTACTGCCTTCCTGAGGCTGCTGACAAGACAACCCTACCACCACCTGCAGTCATCCACTTCAAAAGTGACAGAAGCATTTTGGGTTCTCACAGTCTTAAGAAAGTCCCTCTCCAAACCCAAGTTCTTATCTCTCTCAACAAAACTAAGTATAAATCCTTGATTTGTTCCAGCATCACTGAGGTATTATAATGTAGTGTTGAGCTGAAAGATATAAGAACTGCTTGCTTGTATTATTTGAAGACCTTGCCAATAATCTGTAATACCTTTCATGTTCTCCATATTTGATTACAGAGAATTATTTTTTATGTCTTTGATTTGTCCAAGCTTCTCCCTCCTCCAGAATTTTAGGTCAGAACAATTTTATTTTTTGCCCTGGATCAAAGCTGCACAAATGCATTTCACATCAGTGTTTTTTATGTAGTAAACAAATAGAAAAGGAAACAATTCTGACAGACTGGCATCCTGTCTGGCAGGTAGGGAGACATACTGTCAATCATAAGATATCATGGCTGAGAAAGCAGTAAAGAGGAAACCAGAATTCCCGTTTTTCCAGTAAAATGACAGTAGAACATTTGGTACCTAATAAATGATACTTGCAGGATACAGTCATAGCTTCCTATTAACAGAATAGTGATGGACCATTCGCTTCCACAGCACCACTGAACCTTTAAATTCCAGATAAAATTAATCTGTACCCAGGGAGAAACCAAAAAGTTGTTTTGAAGTCTTGAAGGCTACAGAAGAATTTAAGCTAGCAGAGGGCACACAAACAAGGTTCTGGTGGAGAACCTGGCTATCAGCCAGAGTGAATGACATTGCAGTGAACAAGCTGAGACATTTTCCTTTGAGTCTTAGTAACGTTAGGGACAATTCATGGATCCACACTGGTCAATTCATCTAGTGGAGAAAGGAGTTGACTTAGTTTTGCACCATGGGATATCATTGTAATATCTTGTTTGACCTCCTGCTTCTCAAAAAGTGTGTCCATGTGTTTGTACATTATTTATAAAGACCAATGTCGTCTGGTACTGGCCATAATATGTCAGAGTCCCAGGAGAAAAAGAGATGAATCTGCAAACATTTCTCATTGTTTACTGAAAATTACACAGGCATTCCTGCAAACTACAGAAGACCTTGGGAAAGTCAAGAGAATGAATGCATCATGATACAAGTGTATCTCATTTCATTTGATTCTCTATTTCTGGGGCAAATAAACATGAGAACCAGTGGGAAAAGTAGAATACTAACAGGCTCCCTCTGCTTGCTTAGGGAAGAAGGTCAGAGAAATCAGCTCCTTTTCACTGAAAATGTGTGCTAAATACGTTTCCTGTCTGCACTGAAAGCTTAATTAGCATTCCTCAGCAACAGGGAAACATTCAGATTCACAAGAACGGTTGGTTTTGGCTGAGGCTTCCAAGCCCTCTCTTAACAATACACTCCATGGTTATTTTTAAACTGCTTACAACATTCACAGCTGAGCATTTTGATTCAAAGTGAAAGTCTTCAACAACAAAAATTGCATCAACAAGAGCAATGTGTTTCTGAGCAAAGTGTATGACAAACCTGAAACACACAGAGCTTGGCTCATACGGAACCTACAGCAGAAACAGCCTTTCCCCTCCTATCTGTCAGTCTGAGAAGAAAATGGGAGTACTCAGAAGCCAAACGGATCGTTCAGCAATTAATAGATACTAAAGTATAATGAGAAATTAATAACTTAAGAGCTGTTTTGTTGGAGGAGGGATTCAGAAGCCAAAGTGAAGGAACCTATTGATGTGTATATCCTGAGAGGAACATCCAACCATAGTCTTACCAGCTCCAAGAGAAGCTTTCAGAGGAATGCTACAGAAGTCACTGGGTCAGGAAAATGAAATTCTTCTATAGGAGACAGAAAGAACACATTCAGAAGTAAAGGCAAGGCAGACTTCTCAAAACATCATGCCGCCAAATGCACTTTGTTCAGTACTAGTATGTTGCAGGCTGCTGCTATTATCAGCCCCAAAAATACCAAAACAAGAACATTTGGTTATTACAAAGTAATATGAGCTAGAAATAACACAACAAGCATATTAAAAAAAAATACCATCAAACTGTCTCCTCTGTGAGGTACATCTCTGCAGTTTTGATGGTGTCTATGCACTTCCAAAATATGATCATGTAATACACTGATTTTGAAAAGCAAAATTAGGTATCTGAGAGAAAATGCAAAAATACTTTGAATCACTAATTTGATTAACAGCACTGACTATTTCAAATGTTTATTTAAAATCAGACATTCATTTAAAATCAGTTCAGAGCTATATATTTTGACAAATGAAATAATATAAAGCAGAGACTTTTACCTGCCAAATGGATTAAGTCAAACACATTATTTGTAGCACAGAAACTTAGAATCTGGCTCTACAAACAGTTGAGTGAGGTCTCATGGTCTCTACCTCGTTCTCATGGGGGACTTCAACTCCCCAGACATCTCCTGGAATTATAATGCAGCAGAAAGGGAATAGTCCCGGAGGTTCCTAGAGCGTGTGGGAGATAACACCTGCTTGCAAAGCAAGTCCTTGCAAAAACAAGATAAACTACCAAGGTCAACTTTCTCTACAAAATAAGATATTTGTGGCTGTAGCCACTTCCTTTAACTGTTGGAATACTTTGTTCCATCCCGGGATCATTCTTCAGTCAGGGGCCTTTTGGATCCCCAACACATGCCACCTCATGATCCTGGGTTGGAACACACTGGTCCCTTAAAGCAGTCAGAATATTTTGCTGTATTATGGCATTAGGAAAATAACTATTCATACTTAAAGATAATAGTGACTAAACGTGTATTTGCAGAGAAAAATAAGTGCAAAGTTCACAATACTGATTTCCTTAAGTTTTCAATATTAGAAAGCATTTGTGAAGAAGCTGAAGAGTCCTTACTGAATAGGGAAACATTCTTGAGTCAGGATCTACACAAGACTGCAGTTACATGAGCTACTCTGGACCCCAATTGTTTGTGTTATTTACAAGCTTAGCTGTTAAAAGCAAGGAAAGGAAAACTAAAAAGAAAGAAAAGAAATATTGACATATTTCAAAAATCACCATTCCATTGTATTTGAAAATCATAACTGCACCATCATCAGAAATAATGTCTACGTGCACACATAAATCTTGCCTAAAGCTCTTGTAATTTTTACTTTGTAATAAATTAAGAATGATGCCTACATATTTTCCTTTATTTCTTTCTGGAAAAATGCTGCACTAGTATGTACTGTACATGAATATTTATCAGAGGAAAATAATGTTACACTCATATTTAATTTTTAATCTGAGATGTTGGATATTATTAACTTTCCTAACTGCATTAAGAGGAATAATTTCATAATTCAGAACTGAAAACAACTGCAAATGAACCACAAGTAAATGGAACTGAATTATGTTTTGCAAAGATCTGAGAAAGAATTGAAGGCATGCAGGCTGCATGTGAAAGCCTACAGAAAATCAGATATATTTAACATGTGGCAGACCTCCTTGCCTTGAGTTCTACCCCCTGAGTTCCCACACTCTGAGGATGTCTGCCTCTGTGCCTGCAGCCCTGGGACATGACTGAGCTATAGTTTCAGAGGTGTTTTTGTTTTGTTTCACATTGCTTGCTCTACTGAAAGAGGTTTCAGCCTTAATGGTTGGAAAATGGAAAAAAAAAATTTGAAATTTGAAAAATTTGAAAATTGAAACCAAATGTAGCCTGTGGCAAGAGCGCTGGTCTCCATCTGCAGGGATGTGACAAGAGACAGGAGCGCAGCAGAGAGGACTGCAGGCAGTGCCCCCCCATCTGTCAGCAAATTCCCTTTGGTTTGCCTGAGAAGCACTGAGAGACATTCTGTGTATGTCTACAATACTCTGTGGCTGACAGGCGTCCCTATGCAATGTCCAAGCCCACTGCATTCACAGCTTCAAGCAACGTTAAGGACACAAGCTGGATTTTTCTTGAATGAAAAAGTGTTCTTTAGAGTCACACCTCAAGCATTCTGGCTGCAAATTGGTGTTCAGAACCACAGAATGGTTTGGTGAGGGTGAAACCAGGGTCATTAGAAAGGAGCCTAAATGTAACATGCCAGTGCTCATGGGAGAAGAATGTCCTAGCAAGATCTCTTGCGTCTTGGTGGAGGAGAATGACAAACCATTTTGCAAGAAGAACAGGAGGATTGGTGTGAAGTCGTTTCCATAAACATAAACCTGAGCACGGTCAAAAGAGGGTATGAGGGTTTCTTGCACCCAAAATGCAGCCCAGCTGAGGTGCATTTACACTAATGCATACAGCATGGGTAACAAACAGGAGGAGATTGAGGCCACTGTGTGGTCAGAAAATGGTGATATAGTCACCACCATGGAAACATGCTGGGATGACTCAAACAGCTGGAGTGCTGTGATGGATGGCTACCAACTTTTCAAAAGAGATCGGCAAGGCAGGAAAGGCAGTGATGTAGCCCTCTATGTTGAGAAAAAAAAACATGAATGCCTATGTAATGCTATAATGGGATGGAAAGTACCACAATAAGAGCAGGGTGGCAAAGTCTTTGGTTGCGGCAAATGAGAATAAGCTCAAGTTCAACAGCTACAGATGCAGAAACAAAGGAAAAGAGCTGCTTATCTTTAGAAGACCCAAGGTAAACAGAAATCTCCAGCAGAAGATACCCTCACCTTCACTGCCAAACCTTAAATTAGGTTTGGGAAGGGGTGGATCCTGACTCCAAACCTTCCAGTCACTCAGGTACACTGCGTGCACCTGAGCTCCCCTGGGTTGGCCCTGCCTTCCCACCAAATGCTTGATCACTGGGTCAGGCTGTGACTTAGCATATCCACTACAATTTGGAAATTAATGATGGTGATGATAGGGTTGAGAGCTTATGGGTTACAATCAAGGGGAAGGCCAATAAGACTGACAGTATTGTGGGAGTCTGCTACAGGCCACCCAACGAGGATAAAGAAGTGGATAAGATACTTTATAGACAGTCGGATGAGGTCTCACAGTTTGAGCATTTGAGGACACACATCCCACATGTCCAGTTCTCTATTTCAGTTTGGTCACTATGTGCTGAGTTGCCCAGATCCACAGGAAGCATCAAGAGTCCAGTGCTGACTGTTCTGAGGGGGTCCAGTTATTTACTCAAGATAATTAGAAGACCCCAGGATCCATATAGTTCTTTGTCTATGAACATCAAAAGCTTCTGATGAATCTCTGCAGAATCTCTTGCAGCTTTGTGATGCTTACAGCATTAGAATTACTCTTTGAGTAAAACCTTATATTGGAAAGCACCATAGCATACGGCAGAAGCGTAGGGCATGAGTGAAGAGCTAATAGAAAATTTACCATCATCCCTTCTCTGGGATGAGGATTTTGAAGGAAGTCCCAACTACTTATCCAATTTTTTTTTTCCATTTTTAATTCCAAGTAAACTCAAGGTCTCTCTTTCCCCTTCAAGTAGATGTAACCAATGCGCTTCCTTCCCACCTTCCTCCCCTGTAAGCCATATCAGAGTATGATTTTCACCACTGGGTGAGTAACAGAGGCCACGCATTGGGCCAATACAGGCCCTTCATTTCCATAGCTTCTGCCTTTATTTTTGCTCACTGTCTGAGGAAACATAAACACAGGGAAGAGGCATCTAGAGGATTTGGTTCTCTGACAGGCAGCTACCCTGAGCTCTCCTGTCTTAGAGTAATGGTGCCTAGCATAGAACAATAGTGACACCACAGCCACATGGCTGCTGCCACTGCATCTCTTCCCACCATGACACAGCAGCAACATGGTGGCTGCTGCTGCACCCCTTGCCATTGTGACACAGCTTGCAAAGATGCACTGGCTACTTTTTATAATTAATAAGTAATTAATAAAAGTCTATGACTCATCGCTGTTCTGGATGGGGGTAAATTTGGGTAGGTTAGGTTGTGTTAGGTTGTGAAGAAACGCGCACCGTTTATTGCTGTGTGTTGCTGGGAAGTGTTGAGTAATTGCACTGTGGCTTTATGTAGTGTTATTATTGTGTTTTGGTTTCCTTTTTTGTCTTCAGTTTTTGCAGATATTTTTTATTTCTTCCCACCTGTTCAATTTCATTTCCAGTTCTCTCCCTCATCCCTCTTTGGTAGTCTGATCAAAGGACGGTGTGGGCCTGAGTGGCTGCTGTGTTACACCACACCATAGGGCCCACTGGAACCCAACCTCTGCTCCTCTGAGCATCCTGGTGTGTAGGGAAATGATCTGAACGCTTATAGATGTGAAGAAAGGCTGAGAGCAGCCACACTGCTGACCACTGGCACAGAGCAAACGCTCAGCAGAGCAGTAGTGAGGGACAGAGCTCCTCAGGCTGAGAGGCGCTGCATTCTTTACCCCCCACATCGCTTAGGCACGCCTGATGGCCTCACAAACAAGGCTGAATTACTGCCTTAACACCCAGCAGAGGCACAGTTCCGCAGGTGAAGACAAAACAGCAGCAGACAGGTGTGTCGTGGTTTTGTCATATCTTTGTTGTCAGTATTCCACAGCATAACATCATGTAAAGCAATGGGAGTTAAAGAGTCCACGTTCTGGTTCTGTGGACTGCCTTTTTTGGGTGTTTGGTTCTTGGAGGGGAGGGGAGAAGTGGCATTCACCACAGGAAGAAAGGTGGAGCTCCTGGCAGGTCAAAAGTCTGTCTGTTTGCTGCGGAGGAGCACATGATCTCTGGCTGCTTTCACATGCAGTGGTAGAGTAAGGCCTCAGTTTTGGACACTCTTGCTCTCATTTTGTTTGATTTGTTGGCTTCTATTCCAATTGTATTGTGTTGTGTTGTATTGTATTATCTTGCGTTCTGAGATTGTATTTAGTAAATTAATTTTCCTACTCAGATCACTGCTGTTGCTCTGTTTTTAGACCCATCTACTATCTCCCTACTCTTCCTCCTTTTCCCTTCTCCCAGGGCACAGACCCGCAAGCCCCCTGCCTAATTAGTCAAGGGGTCAGGCTGGGCCAGACTGGCCTGTAAACCATTAACACTTTTTTTCCCCCCTTTTTTTTTTTTTTTTCTGGGCCTGTACCTCCTGTCCCGGACACTGATCTACAGATAATTCCATGACAGGGTGCTAAAAGAATGTTTTTTATACTACCAACCCAATCTTCAGCCCACGTCTAAGGAGCACTGCTGAGGCAAGCTGTGCTAAAGCCCCTGAGACAGGCTGAGAGGCAGGGAGACTCCTGAATTCAGCTGAAGAGGTGCTAACACCACACAACTGGGGGGGGGGGGTGGAGCCACTGACAAGGAGGGGGCAAGGCCGGGGCAGCACGCAGATGCCATAATGGGCAGCAGGCAGTTGATTGGCAGTCAACACTGCTGGTCTGCAGTCAGAGCTGCTGGTTAGCAGCAGGAGCTGCTGGATAGCAGCTGGAACTGCTGGATAGCTGTTGGGGCAGCTGGATAGCTGTTGTAAATCCTGGATAGCAATTTGGGCTGCCTGATAGCAGTTGGAGCTGCTGGATAGCAGTTGGTGCAGCTGGATAGCAGTTAGCGCTGCTGGATTGCACTTGGGGCTGCTGGTTAGCATTTGTAACAGCTGGTTAGCAGTTGAGGCTGCTGGATAGCAGTTGGAGCTGCTGGTTAGCATTTGGAAAGCTGGTTAGCATTTGGAACTGCTGGTTAGCAGTTGTAAATGCTGGATAGCAGTTGGGGCTGCTAGATAGCAGTTGTAGCTGCTGGATTGCACTTGGGGCTGCTGGATTTTACTTGGAACTGCTGGATTGCAGTTGGAGCAGCTGGTTAGCATTTAGAACAGCTGGTTAACAGTTGAGGCTGCTGGATAGCAGTTAGTGCTGCTGGATAGCAGTTGGTACTGCTGATTAGTATTTTTGCTGTTCTGGGCCTTGATCAGCAATACATCGGTTAGTAACTGGTGAGTAGTTGTGTTTTTGAGGTTTTCTCTTCGTTTGTGGTAAATAGTTCATATATCAGTCCATGGTTTCTATTTCATTTACAGTTCTCACCCTCATCTTACCTGATGAGAAACAGCAAAGGGCAATGTAGCACTGAGCAGCCTAGAGCCACTTGGGTGCAGCCTCTGCTCCTCTGAGCACCCTTGTTTGTGGGAAAGTGATTTCAATGCAAAGTAAATTTCTTCTTGGGCCTTGTCATTTGAGGCCAAGGTGGTACACATCTTTGCAATGTCAGGTAGTTTCTTAAAATACAAAATAACCCCTCCAGTAAAACCTCAAATTGGAAGGCACAATTATGTACTGCATAAGTGTAGGACACAGTTGAAGAGCTAGTACAAAACTTACCATCATCCCTTCTCTGGGTTGATGATTTTGAAGGAAGTCCCAAATGCTTGTCCAAAGTTTTGTTCGATTTTAAGTCCAAGAGAACTCAAGGTCTCTTTCTTTCTCCTTCATGTAGGAGTAACCAATGTACTTCCACCCAGCTCACTCTCCTGTAAGACTTGTATCAGAGTATCATTTTCACCAGTGGATAACTACACTGTAATAACTACAGCATTTGGGCCTTAAAAGGACCTTCATGGCCTCTGCTTCTCATTTTCTTTCTGTGTGTTTATGGAAACAAACACCAGAAAGGGGCATCCATATAGTTTGGTTCTCTGATGGGCAGCTGCCCTGAGCACTGCTCTATTAAATACTGCTTATTATGTGAATATAGAGACACAGCAATGATGTGGTAAATGCTCAAGCAACACCTGCTATTGTGACAGGGCTGCTGCCTGCCATCTGGCTCATCTGGAAGTCTACTACACTGCCTGCCTCTTCTTGGAATCTACAACACTGCCTGCATCTTCTTTGAAATACGCTAGCCACCTGCATCTTCTTTGAAATAACTACTATAACACCTACCTCTTATTTGGAATATACTACACTGCCTGTGTCTTTTTTGGAATATACTGCGTCACCCGCCTCCTCCTGGAATATACCGTGCATCCTGCCTTTTTTATGGAATATACCATACCATCTGCCTCTTTTATCCTATTTTATGAAATGTAGTACGCCGCCTCCTCGTCTATGGAATATACTATGCTACCTGCCTCATTTATGGAATATACTGCACCACCTGCCTCTTTTATGAAATAAATATACCATACTGCCTGCCTCCTTTTGGAAAACGCCACGTCACCTGACTCTTTGGAACATACCACACTGCCTGGCTCTCTTTGGAATATACCACGCAGGCTGGCTCTCTTTGGAATATACCATGCCATTGTTTCAGGGTACATCTGAATCTGAGAGACAGGATGTCTCAGGAACAGAGAGGCAAGCAAACTATGCACTCAGAACAGTACAGGGTTATGGGTTTTATTCAACATACACACACAAGCATCCATTTTAGCTAGTCCCCATAAGTGGGAAGCAGAAACTCGCTAAGCAAGTGCACTATTACTTACCAACCCTTGAGAGATGGCAAACCTCCAGAAGGAGAGAGAAGGAACATGTCAGTGGTGAATTAGATTGGTAGTGCCAGCAGGGCATCCCCTGCTTCAAGGTGCACTTCTCCTCTCTTCCCCCACCACAGCCTCTCTACTGCTTTTATTCTCTCCAGTGTCTGTAAGGTTTTTTCCACTTGCATGCTGTACCTGTGTGGCCAACATGTGATACAGAGCCCAAGTGGAATACCTGCTTTGCAAAAACAAGATAAACTACAAGGACAGCTGTCTCTACAGAACAAGATATTTGTGGCTACAGCCACAGAATACTTTGTTCCATCCCAGAATCAGTCTTCTGTCAGGGGCCTTTAGGTCCCCAACACAGCCACCTGGCTCTCTTTGGAGTATACCACACCAAATGGATCTCTTTGGAATACATGGCACTGCCTGGCTCTCCTTGCAACAGAGTACACCACCTGGCTCTTTCCATTACATTTGCAATGTCCTTTTGTTTATATAACTGTACTGCATTTTCCTTGTTGTATCATAGAATGGCTTGGTTTGGAATGGACCTCAAGGATCATCAAGTTCCAACTCCCCTGCCATAGACAGGGTTGCCCTGTGCTGTATCAGTTACTATATCTGTTTGCTCAGAGCCCTCATCACCTTGAACATCTCCAGGAATAAGGCATCTACAACTTTTCTAGGCAACCTGTTCCAGCACCTCATCACTCTCTCAGTAAAAAAAACTATCCTCCAGTTTAAAACCAATGCCCTTGTCCTATCTCTCTCTATGCTTCTAAAATGTTGATTTCTCTCATGTTTCTAAAACCTCCACAAAATACTGGAAAGACATAATGAGGTCTGCATTTTCCACACTGAACAAGCCCAACTTCCTCAACCTTTTTCATAAGTGATGTATTCCAGCCCTGTGATCATCTTCAAACCCTTCTTTGCACTCTCTCCAAAAGCTCCACATCTTCCCTGTGTCGCAGGGACTGGACACAGTACTCCAGCTAAGGCTTCACAAGAGCAGTGTAGGGGGGGACAATTCCCTGATACCATGGGCTGCAAGCACATGCTGCTGGCTCATGTCAGTTTTTCATCAAACAGGAACCCTTCAGTCCTTCTCAACAGGGCTATTCTATAGGAATTCTTCTCTCAGTTTGTATACATATCTGAGATTACCTCTACCCAAGTGCAAAACCTTACACTTCGCTTTGTTGAACCTCATTAGGTTTACAAGGGGGGGGTCCACTTTTCAAGTTTATCAAGGTCCCTCTGGATGGTGAATGCATTCATAGCAGGAGTTTGGGACTGGGTTCCTGCTTGAAGGTTCTTATTTACAAAATTCTAAACCTTTTAAAATATTGCTTACCAAGATACTAACTTGAAAGCATTCATTTACAAAGTCAGTCTGCCACAATGCACTAATTACAAAGTACACTCAATGAATATAAGGCACCTCTTAATGAAGGTTTGTCAGCTCTCTTCTTCTCTGTATCAGTTCTTGCAAATTTATCTTCCTCTTCACATTCCTCTTTTTGTTTTGATATTGAGAAAGCTGGTATACCAGTGTTCTCATTTCCCCTTCCTTCCATTCCAGTAGAGAGCAGCATACCAAGCCACAGCCTGAAAAAATAGTGTACCACTTCTGTTCTGCTCAAAAAAAGCAAAGAGACTACACTCCATAGATCAGTCCACATGTCTTGGCTTGGGCATGGATGTCTGGTCGTGAGTGGCCCTCTGTACAATCCAAAGTGTGAGCCCTTGGCAGACTGTCCAGCTGTCTGTGCAAATGTACAGTGCACAATTACCTACCTCTTGGGTTATAGCCATCTACGCTGCACATAATTCAGCTCACTGGCTATTTTGTCCAACCCCTTCTTCAAACCAGATCATCTCAGTTGAGGGATGGTATGCAGCCACATGCCGTTTACTTGGATTTCCTCTACTGGACCTATCTGTGTACTAGGCATCCTCTGGAATATTTTCTCTCTGGAGTATTTTCTCTCTCGTACAGTACTCTTCTGTGGTGGAGTGATGGAAACCTCCAGGGGTGCATCACTGTGGTATGTCACTGGGCCAGGTATTTCCTGCAATTGTTCTTTCAGTGGTGAAGAAGACAAACAGCTGTGTTGTCCCAGACGGGTGACTCAGCGTGCCACCATTTGAGTCTGGGCCTCTGGGCCACCTCTGGTTTAGGAATATGAGCCAGCTATTTCTCCCACCCATGAACAGGCAGAATTGTTTTACTGTTACCTCTGCTGTTTGTGTTAGCAGTTCTACCACCTGCAATGCAGAACAGGTAGCCAATAGCTGCTTCTCAGTCATACAGTATCTCTCTTCTGCTCTGTGCCCCAGTTAATTTTGCCAAAATCAATTACGTCACCCAGACGCTAATACTTCTAATCCATAACCTGAACTCTCCAGTATTAGTTTGGAGAATTAGTTCCCATACTATATCTATACCCAATATGTATTCCTGAACTGGGACTATAGAAATTCTACATTCCTGGGGAAGTAGGGGGGGTGGGCATAGGCACCCAACACCTAACTTCAACCAAGTCTGGGTTACTGGAATCATTTTCCCTCCAAACCCTCCTGTGACAGTATACGTGCCTGGAAATCGTGATAGACTGTCACAAATTATAGATGTTTGGCTCCAATATCTATTAGAGCAATTACTTGTGGAATATTCTTTTCGGACCAACAGACTATTAGTTCAGTGTATGGCCTCCTACTTCTTGTTGGGCATACTGCCCCACCAACAAGTTAAGTTTATGTTCTAATTGCTTTACGCAGGCAAATAGCATCTGATTTTCCTCCCTGAATTTGTCCTCAGCAGATTTAGTGGAATTCAATTCTACTAATAGTGGCCATGCCACAGTTGATACAGCAAGCTTTCTTTCCTTAGGAGTCAAAATATGATTTCCCAAGTTTTCAAGAAATTCAGCCATACAAGCTGGCAACTTAGGGTATATACACCCTAAAAGGTCCTCTAGATGGTTTCACTCTCTAAAGATGTGAAGGCACTTCTCTGGGAGAAAAAAAAGGGGGGAGGAGCAGTGGCAGCTGCATGACTACCCATTGGTTAACTTAGCAGAAAAAGAAACAGAACAATATGCTGATGAGAAAAGGGAAAGCTTTATGATCTACATGGCAAACTGATATATGGGACTATTTAAATCAACTGAGAGATATGTATACATCCCCACAGCAGTGCATTAGTCCCTTAAGGAAGCCAAAAAAACTGAGTATCATTCATTGGACAAAATACAGTGCAAGGTCTATTGTTTTGGTTCTCAAATCTGACTACTCCCTGATGCTACCTACAGTGACGATAGCTAGGATTATGATATTGGGGTGCAAAAAACTGCACTGATGCAGGCGTGCTCTACCCATAATCTGATGCTAGTTAGTAAGATTATGGAGATAGAGTATGGATGTCTCAAAAGGGGATTTAAAACTCAAATTTCCCTCCCCCCCAACCCCAAGGGGGGGAAACTGAAGCCCCAAAAGCTAATTATTTAATGATATTTTTTTTTTTTTTTTTGGCTGAGGTATTATACTTGATGTTGAAGCTCTGCTTTAACTTTTGGATGTCCTGCTTATCTGGGAAAAACAGCCTTCCTGAGATGGAATGTTTTTCTTCAAAGATCCAAGATGGCCATAAATAAGAAACAAGGACAGTCAGACTGAATTTCATCCAGCTTCTTGCTGCTGCCAGGAAGGTGTCATAAGCTGGACTCTAACAAGCACTGGTGAATTTTTCTAGGGACTTCCCTTCTGATCCCTCAGCAAGTATGAAAGAGCTGAGTGATATTCATTAGAGAGACATTCTAATTTTATGTATTATAATCAGTGGTGGCCAGTGTATACTCTGGATGATCAAGGAAATTTGCTAGTAGATGGTACTCTAAGTCATAATACAATTTTGCAATTAATGTTATTCTGTAGAAGGGCAGGCAATGAACTTTCCAGGTCCCTCCACAGGAGTATCTGCATAGTCTTACTTATTGCCACAATTTAGGACCTGGCTAACTGGAACAAATCACCTGATGTGAAGTTATGTCATTACACTGATGATCTAATGCTAACCTCTGCATCTCCATTTGCAGTAGAGAACATGGCAGGCTCTCTGTCTTCTTATTCACAGAAGAAAGGATGGACCATCAGTCTTCAAAAGGTATAAGGACCTGGATTATCTGTCAAATTTCGGGGTATTGTCTAGAAGGGTAACACAAAAGTCTAAAGCAGTTATGTGCCAAATACAGTAAAACAGCTACAAGAGTTTTGGGATATATTGGTGATCATTTATAGCACATTTGATGCAGGTCTTGAGGCTCTTATATCAATTGATTAAAAAAGGCCAAGTGTGGGATTAGGGCTAACATCAGAACACCTTTCAGCACATGAAGCTAGCAGTAAAATAGGTACACCTATTAGGCATTTGTGACCCCAGTCTCCCCACCAAATTAGATGTGCCTGTGACTCGAGAGGCATTTGGGTGAGGATTGTGGCAGTGACAAGGCTCTATTCGGGTTCCAGTAAGGTTCTGGTCCCAGATCAGGCACAGAGAAGAACAATACAGAATGGTAGAGAGAAAATTACTAGCCACATGTTCAGTATTAGAATCATAGAATCACCAAGTTTGCAAAAGACCTCCAAAATCATCCAGTTCAACCATCCACCTGTGACCAGTATTTCCCACAAAACCATGTCCCTCAGTTTCTTGAACACCTCCAGGGACAGAGACATACAGGCAACTTGCTACTGAGGATGCATTCTATCCCCTTGTCCAGGTCATTGATAAAGATGCTGAACAAGGCCAGCCCCAATACCAACCCCTGGGGAACACCACTCGTGACCAGTCACCAGCTGCATTTAACTCTATTCACCACCACTCTCTGGGCCCGGCCCTCCAGCCAGTTCTTTACCCAGCAGAGAGTGTACCTGTCCAAGCCATGAGGGCCAGCTCCTCTAGGAGAATTCTGTGGGAGACAGTGTCACAGGCTGCTGAAGTCTAGGAAGGCTATGTCAACAGCCTTTCCCTCATCCACCAGTCGAGTCACTCGATCGTGGAAAGAGATCAGGTTGGTCAATCTGGACCTGCCTTTCTTGAACCCCTGCTGGCTGGGCCTAATCCCCTAGTTGTCTCACATACGCTGTGTGATCTCCCTCAAGATGACCTGCTCTGTAACCTATCCTGGCACTGAGGTCAGGCTGATGGGCCTGTAGTTCCCCGGAGTGTCCTAGTGACTCTTAAAAGCAATGGAGCCAATAACACAGACTACTGAAGTTATAGTAAAAACAACATTACTACCCAGGAATGGATGAAGACCTGATGCATATTCCTAAGATAAGTAACCAAATCTCAAACAGTAACATGCTGAGTCACTTATGTGAATTGATGTTGTTGCCTGTCCTCTTGGAAAAGACCCCCAAGAACATCCAGTCCAACCAAGAAGCTTCACAGCTGCAACTGCTTATGAAAATCACGGGTCTCTTTCCTTCTGGTCACTAGGCTCGTCTAGATAGAAATGACAACCATAGGTGCCACTGGGTAAACAGGAGGAAAGAAGTAGTCTTGGAAACCTTCTCACTCACAAATAAACAGGATTTTACCTAAAAGTATTCAACCCAATAGCCAAGCCAATGGCAGTTACTGATGGGCAGCCATGGGTTGAATAGCCCTGGGCACAGCTGGTTCTTTCACGAGTGTAGCACGGTAGAAGAGGACAGGCTGGCAATTTGCACTTGTGGAGCCTTGGCTTTAACTGCTGTGAGGATTCGTGGTCCTTTATTCAGCAAGTGTATCATCACTCCACTCCTTTTCTTCAGTCCTTCAGATCCTAATTAGCATCCATGCTAAACTAAGGTCAGCAGAAGCCACAGCTTGATGCAACAAGGAGTTGAACAGTGTGATCTCAAACTTTTGAAGGAAGTCTTGCAAGAGGGCTGTCTGAGTAAGGGAACGTGGTAATTTTTCTCAGGGCACTCGACCACTGAACCCACAGAGAATGGGAGCACAGTTGAGGCTTGTCCTAAACCTCTCCACGCCCTTCCAAAGAAAAAGTGAGGGATGTCCGTGAAGCACTACAGCATCTACTACCCAAACCCACGAAGATCAAGCAGTCATTACATGAAAGTCAAAATGGCTCCTAGATATTTATGTAATACATGGACTTAGTAAAAACAGCAGGTTTTCCTTCTCTTTTTTGATTTCTGTAACACTGGTCACCAATTGAACTGTGAAATCAAAGCTGAAAGAACTGTTATTTCAAGACTTGCAGCTTAGTTATAGTGATTATTTTCAAGTACCTCTCCTGTGGATTAACAGAGATTAGCAAAAGCACATTTTTCAAGGTGTGATAATAAATCTGGGACTTCTTAGACTGGCTTGCTGAGAGTTAGATTAAAAATAGGCAGTTTCTTTTATTTTGTATATTACAAGGGGCATGTGAAGACATCTCTGATACCTGCTTTAAAATTCCAGTCTCTGCTTGATTCTGGATTCCCTCTCTTCAGGGAGAAGCAGTCCCAGCTGGAAACCAGAAGTTTTTTGTACTTTTATCCTTGTACAAAAGGTTTAACAATGCTGCACTTTATAGCAAACACAACTATCTGTGATCTTTATCACAAGCACAGCAGCAACAGGACTCGTTATGAATACATTTCTCTTACATAAGACAATCACAACATGCTTTTACAAGTGTTGCTCCTAAAAGATTTGCCACTTGCCATCTGTGAGAAAATGGCCTCAATTGTTTCCTGGAAGCCAAACAAATTCTCATTCCATTTTAAAGGAAAAATTCCTTGCCAGAAAAAAAAAAAAAAAAAAAAAAAAAAGATTTTTTAGATTTAGATCATCTTCCAGCCATCTACTCTGGCATCTAACTTGTGCATTTTGTCTTGGTTCATCTGCTGCTCTCACAGGGAGCTGGGGCCTGGAAGTCCTGCATAGCTGGCTCTCCAACACAGACACTCAGACACTACTGTACAGGAATTTTAGATGCAAGAGTTGGCAATTTGAATAGAACCCATTGAAATTAATAAACCAGCAGAAAAATTTCTGCTTGCATTTGCTGAAACAGCAGCTGTGTGGTCCTTCTACATCAGTCAGTTGTTCACCAAAAAGCTCCTTAGTGGTAAAGAGAACAGCAAGCTTGAAAATTACTTTAGCACTGATCAGAGTGTTTCAGAAAGGACCACTTTGTTTGTTGGTTTGCTCTGATGGTTGGCGCATCAAATTCAATTCAGAGAAAACCATTGCTGGGGAACCCTTGCAGCCATCTTGCAGCCAGGCAGCATCATTACCCAGTGCTGGAAAGGCTGTGTAGCTGCAGCTACAACTGAGTTTTGGTCACATTAATTCTTGTATCTAAGTCTTCTTCAACACCATTGATCAAAGAATCAGACAATCACCTGAATATTTAAATGAATTTTTAACATACAGTTCTGGCATGACATCAAAGGAAGTCACATCATTGTTATCCTTCTACAGAATAGGAAACTAAGGCATTATTTTGCCTGAATAACCCAAGACAAAGCCAGGAAAAGAGCCTGTTCGTTTATCACTTTGTCTGCTGGAGAACAGCTGTTCTCAGGTGGTTGTTACAGGCTAGAAGGCAACTTCACTTCTTCTAAAATTCTCAGAGAATATGTCAGATAGTGACATCTCAGAGTATACACAAACCCTTATCAGTGGCATGAGGGACACATGGCATCAGCAGCAGTGTGTAAGACTCATTTCCTTTCCAGATCCATTGTTGGTGTGTTTCCGATCCAAACTTTCAGTTCACATCTTCTGTTATCAAACACTGGCAATAATCTGACAGTACAGCGTGCTTTTATCAGAACAATGGTTGGAAACAGGAATGTAAAAAGCAAGGAGTTTCAGGATAGCTTCCCACTGCTGGGCGACTAGCAGCTCCTTCTGAATTTATCATTAGTTATGAGTGTTAGCCCTTCTGAAAACACAAATCTGAAAGTTAGACTACACCATCAGGCTAAGAGTAAGCCCCAGCTTGCCGGGCCGAGGCTGAAGAAAGGCAGAAGACCCCACTCATCATCATAGCAGAGCCAGCCCCATCCCGATCTTAGGGGGAAAGCGAAATTCAGCCACTGGCTGCACACAGACATCCTGCTTCAGGAGATAACTCCCAGCACTTGCCTTTTTTTTAGGGGCACAGTTCAGGATCATCACAGAATCACCAACATTGGAAAAGACCTCCAAGATCATCCAGTCCAACCGTCCATCTGTCACCACTATTGCCCACTACACCATGTTCCTCGGTACAATGCCTAAACATTTCTTGAACACCTCCACGGAAGGTGACTCATTACCTCCACGGGCAGCCCAATCCAGTGTCTGACCACTCTTTCAGAGAATAAATTTTTCCTAACATATTTCCAACAACTTAGCCTAGATGTCAGTAATTAAAGGTAAATAAACATATTAGAGGCAGAAAAATTACAGCATTGACATTTTACCTCTTATGCCCTGCTTTTCATATGAAAAAATCCATTTGCATTCAGACTATTTACCTTTCACGCTTAGATAACATGCATTAGCATTAAATATTAAAATATTCTTTGTGAAGCAAAAGAGTTATCAGTATGCCTCTTGCATTTCTTTTTGTCTAGATCTGCATAGGTTACGAGCTCTGAGGCTGCCTTGTGAACTTAGCCTGGTGCGATTGCTGGGAGCTGTGCAACTGACACACTTTGTCAGTTGAGAAAATTCCTCCTGTTATAGGAGGAAAGGTATACTTTTCTCCTCCTGCTTCTCACTGTTTTTGCCTTTCTGGAAAAAGACAGACCTCCATCATTAACTCATTACTATCAACTCAGAGAGGTTCCGTGCTTTTAGTAGCCTGGTCTGTAATGCTTAACGCAGGCCTCACTAGACAGGCTGTGAACGAAGCCTGAATATGGTTCAGCTTTCCATGCAGCACCCACCGCAGTTACGCTGAGCCCATCTTTGCCTTCTGTGTGTGACCTGCTCTTTCCTTGCTGTGTTCGCCTCATTCCAGCAAGTTTAAGTCACAGATGTCTATGTGTATAGTAAAAGTTTGGCCCAATACCGCAGACAGCCTCCGCGTTCCCTTAACGCAGCAAAATCCTCAGCGACAGCTCGACAAAAGCTGCCCACCCACCCCAAATGACTCAGCAGCTCGCTGTAGCACTGAGTCACGCATGCTCACCACAGCCAGGCAGCCTGCAGCCTGCTGCCGGCGCCGGGAGGTGAGAGAGGGGTGGGCGGAGCGGCCCCCGCTGTTGCCACAGAAAGCACGTCGTGAGGCTGACACTTGGCTGATCTCCTTTCTCTTCCTGCAGAGTCCGGGGACTCCTGAGTGTTCCTCCTCGTGCTCAGTTCCGGACTATTTGAGCACTATGTCGGAGAGGAGAGACTTGGAGACAGCTTCCCAGAGACACAAAGGGGCTTTGGGAACAAAACTGAGCAGAGGAACTGGATGTATTCGAGCTCTCCCCCATTTTCTGTCTGCTTGTTTTCATCTGGCCACCACACTTGGGCATATTTCTCCCTTCTCCCTCCTCTTGGGACTACATGCTAAGCTGGATCACTGTAATAATCCAGTGTAAAAAGTTTGGAGAGGCATCACTGAGACTTTTTGGCAGTCTCTGCAAGCCACTGCAGTAGTGCAGCTGAAGGGACGGCCAGCTGTGCCCCAGAACATCACTGACTGCTAGAGCAGAGAACGATCCTTCATGATTCTTCAGGCTGTAAGTCACCATCTGCACATACACAAAGCAGATACAGAATGCTGTGACTCAAATCCACTGCTGCTCTCTACGTCACTACAGTCCTAGAGCTCCAGCAGTGGCTCCCAAAACAAGAAGCAAAGAGAAATCCCTCTCATTTTTACCCTGTGGCAGGGTGTAGAGCCAGTTAAAGTCAATGGGAGAAGCCTTTTGAACCACTCAGGAGGCAAAGACCTTCCTGACTTCCCATTCTCTCCATCTGAGAGAGGAAAGTGAGGGTCTGACATGTTTTGGGTGACGAATCTAGGAGGACAGGAGAAAAAAAAAGCAGATGGGGAAAGAATTCCTAAAGATGTTTTTTTATAACATCACAAGCAGCTGAATCCTGGCTGCTGACAGAGTGCATAGTAAAGATCTAGTGTAGTGGCACTTGCCTAAACAAGACTTCAGTTTGACCCTAACAAAAGCAGGGAGACTTGGGAACATCCAGTATGGCTGACGTTTTTGAAACAGCACACAGGTCAAGGAGCAGAAACAGGCAGTAGGGATTTGGTATTGGAAGCTCCTGATGAGTAATATGTAGCTGCCAGCATGCACCAGGCCACTTGCTCATTTGCAGTAATGCCAGCTTATGCAGAAGGTCAGATTTGAGAATGCAAGGATTAGACAGCAAGGTTGGCCCAGCCATGCCTCAGAGTGAGCCTGCAAAAGCTGTTAGCAATTGTTAGCAATGGCTAGCAATAAGGTAAATGGGCTTTATCAGTATTCAGTCTCAAGTGCTTCTGAACCAACTGGACCCTCTCCTGTGTTAGCTCAGGAATGACAAAACCTATAGTAGACAAAAGATGAGAATACATCCTCATGCAGTTCCCCTTTACAGACACAGTAACGTAGTTTTCTTCTGCAGACAACTCCCATGGCCTGCACAAGCCTAGAAAGGGCTGTTAGCTCTTCCTGATCCTGATCTAGGATTCTAAGGCAAGGGCTCTCTGGCATCTCCCTTTTGTTCCCACGAGAAGCGACCCATTGTTCCCAGGCTCAGCCCAAGATTAATAGCACCTTTTATTTTCTGCCCAAAATGCCCAAACAGCTACTAAGAGCATCCTTTTTGTTAACACATGTAAATCTAAAAAAAAAAAAATCCATAGGAATTGTTAGCTTTTCATATATGCACAAGGTCTGCACAAAGTAAAAGAGAGAGAAGCGGAAGAAAAGAGTCATAGAATCATAGAATGGCTTGGGTTGGAAGGGACCTCAAGGATCATCAAGCTCCAATCTGCCAAAAAAGGGAAGAAAGGTGGGAAAGCAGGCAGATCCCCATCTGACACAAGGGACCTTCACCCCACTCACCACAAAACTTAAGGACAACAATAGTTCTCCCCACTTACTGATAAGAGAAATTAAAGTGCTCTCTCTCTGACTCTCATAATCTTTCTCTTTTCCACAGTGTCTTCTAATATCAGTCATTCATTGTTGCTGCACGTTTCTTTAAACTGTAACTGGATAATCTTTCAGACTTTGGGAGATCTGCAGATATAGCCCCTATTTTTTGAAACTGAGTTACTAAATTAAAGAAGGACAGACTAAGGATACTTTGCCTGCACTGGTAGTCCTGTTTTACCAGTAACTATTCTTAAGGAATCCTGTAAAGTTCTAGTGTTGTATTTTCTGCCAAACAGTACCCTAAATTTTTAATATCTTGATCTATGCATACATCTCACCAAGAACTTAGACCTTAGCCTACATGATTCCTACCCTCAACCTTTGAAATCCCAAATGTATAGACACCTTTGAACTAACTTCTCCAAACTCATTTAATTTTTTCACTCCCTGTGTGTACAACCGTGGCTCCTGATCTCCTGCAAAAGCCATGCTTGTAACAGGAGGGAGCCAGTGGGGAAACTGAGACACCCAAGACTTCTTTAAGGGCTTGTACAGCCAGCTAGTCACTAGATAGCAACAGATTTTTATTAGTTTTAATGAAGGAATATGAGATACTCACTGAAGACTTTAAAGCCTTTTTTAGTGAGCTAGTTTACCTTTCAAAACATTGAACCAACTCCTGGGAGACAGGAGCTAAAGTGCTCAAGTGCACGGAGGAGATGATGCTGTACTTACCTCTGCAGAGTGCTAATAAGGTCTGTTGGAACAGAATCCGCATTTTCTATAATGTACACCATGCTGCACACTGCTGAGGGGAGAAGAAAAGTCAGTGCTGTTGGTAGCACCGGGCCCATCAGCACATACAGCTGTGATCTGCCATTGGGACACCAAACCTATCCGGTCCTTTCTTATGTATTAGAGATAGCAAAAGGGTATTTAAAACTCTTAGATATTATTTAAAATAATAAATATAGTATGATATTATAATAAGGAATTAATGTCTTCCTAAGCTCCTAAGTCTTCAAGAAAGTTACAGATTGATACAGTTAGTATGGTGGGAAAGGCTCATCTCTGGAAGTGCAAATCTATTTCATATGTATGCCAACAGATTTTATACGAGAGGGATAGAACTAGAGAAGTCCTCAAAGAAAGCTCAGCTCTTTCCTTACTGAAGGTTGTGAAATGTTGAGCACGTGTAGCTGTGGGGCTCAGCTGAGATCCAGAGTGCTTTACAGATCACTGAGCTCATCCTTAGTACGTAGCACATGCGCTTTCTGCAAAATACATATTGATCATTTCCAACAAGTGCACAACATGTCAAGTATCAGCATCCACTTCAATTACGTTGCATAAAACAGCCCCAGAAAACACCAGATTTAACATTGCTTAAGGACAAGGAAAGGTTAGGGCAACAATGAACTCATGATGGCCGTCTCCAACCATCAGTGCCAGGATGTGTATGCCAGTACTGTCACTCTCCTTGCACACAGCTGACAGCTTAAAACTCTGATGTGGTAAAACCTGATGCAACTTCTTGAAAATCTTTTTCTCAAGAACTATACATTTCTCAATAAGATATTAGTTAGCAATCCAGTTAAATGTGATCTTCGAGGTGTTATAAGCATTATAATGCTTAAAAATAAATAAATAATCTCAAAAGAAAAAGAATGCAAATTAAAGAACAACACCGAAGCATCCCAGTTGGCCAAAACCACATATTTCCAAGTTCGCATATGCTCATACTGTGGCTTCATTACAAATCAGATCCAGGCAAGCTATTCATCAGCTCTCTATTGAATTATTAAATTATGTGTTCATACTGTGTGTTCATGCTAACTCAAAGAATGTTGTATAGTGCAATGCCAAATGAAATGACTGGGTATTGTATACTACAGTGTGATTGTATTTATTTAATGTGTATTCCAAGAAAAGGTACACTTCACATTCAAAGTATGTGGAGGAAAAAACAAACAAGTACTAGTGTGCTGGCATGGTGTAATACCATGATAGTAATGAATCAAAGGAGAATTGAAAGAATTGCTTCATTTGTGCATTTAACAAATTTAACCACACACAAAGCAAACTGTCATCACCTTTTACTCTTTATCTTGAACAATTAGCAGAGCTAACGACTTATCCTGCTTTCTGCATGAGACAAGATGTGATTCAATCCCCACTGGATAACAGTTCTTGCAATACAAGAAAATGCATACAGGGGAATGTAATCTCTTTTATCTGTTAGTGTTTATCCAGAGTTATTCTCTCCACGCTCAATCAGTGTAGTGTATTCCAGCATTTGGAAACAGCTTTAGAGCTCTGAACTTGACTGCAGCTTTCTTTCTGGCTTTCAAAGCTATCTTTCCCTGAATCTCTCTGTAAAGTCCTAAGAATTAAACAGCTCTCTTAATGGAAACACACACATGGAGCATCATGGGTTTACAAAGACTAAGTGCACAAAAAAAAAAAAAAATAAAATAAAAATAAAAATAAAATCCACAGAATTACAAAATGAATGAGAGTGGGGAGAGCAGCAGGCATCAAAGAGCTGGGACTCAGGAAAGCGCTTGATGAAGTGCCTCTCAAAATGTTATCTCCCATTGGCTTAGATACAAATACTGTCACAGGAAGCATCTGAAGAATTGCAAACAAGGAATATTAATAGACAAGGGGGCTATGTCTCATGTGGTCCCCACTGGGATTACGGGTAGCTCTCATTTCACAGAGCACCTTCACTTGTTATGTGGAAGGGGGAATAAAATGACTGGTTACTAAAACATGTAGATAGCATTAAGTCCAGAGGAAGGGGTGGGGGAACACAAACAAGGACAAGAAAAATAATACAAAGAGCCCTTGGGAGCTTAGAAATATGGCCAGAATTTAAGTGAGATGCAGCTCTTGGGAAACAGTAAACTAATTTATCAGAGAGCAAATAACATTCACTGGGAGAGAGAAGTTTGGAGAGCAATAATGCTGAAAGAAAGCTAGGAGGAAGTCAGTGATGCATTTGCATTCTGACAGAAGAGAAAAGGCTGGTGCAATTTTATGGCACTGTCCATGCAGAGCAGGGAGCACGAAGTGGAAGATTGCCTTTGTACAGCTAAGGAGAAGGGAAAATGGAAATACTAATCGTGATGTCCACATGCAGCAGTGCTGCTGCAGTGACTGCAAGGAAAATCCTCCTAATTGCTCGTACTTCATGAAGGTTCAAGATGCATGTACGTAGAGCTCTCCCACTTCTAATACAGCAGTGCAAGTTCATCCTCTTGTGTCTTGGCCCGAGGCAGCAAATATTCAACCTCATCCATGATGTTGTGTTTTGTTTCGTTTTTAAGTATTGCTGTGCTAGAAACCTTGAATTTAGACTGTCACAAGACCAAAATAAAATGTCTTGGGTTCATTTTAGGATGTCTCATGGCCAAAAAATACTGACAATTAAGAAGGAATCATGGAATGGTGTAAAAATGATGAGGGATGCAGGGAATAATGTGGGGAAAGAACAAAAGTTAAAGATGAGAAAGTCTCAGGACAACTGGCTTCTCCAGGAGACAATTCTTTGTTTTCAACTGGATTTCTGGGTCACTGTAAACAACACAGAGCCCAGTTCACTGCATTGGGTGCCTCATACAGAGTCATGCAGCTCATGTGGTGGGACCTTCTGAAGACGCCTGCAGTGTCAGTTCTCTGGGACCAGTTGAAGACAAGGCCAAAACACCCCTGAGACATGACATTTCTGCCCCTTTCTTGCACTGCCTTCACAAGCATGATATGTTTGAAGACCTTGGCTGAATATATGAACAAACATTGAAAGGGACACAATTAATGACGGGTAATTTAAACTTTCTGAGGGGAGGCAGCTGTGCTTAAAGCAGTGACGTCCTTACAATTCAAATTCAAAGCCTCCAATATCCCCCTGGATAATAACTTAACCTCTTGTCAAGGGTTTGCTTTCGTTTCACAGATCCTCTGAAAGAGATACTGCATAGAAACATTCTCTTTCCTACAAAAATAAACTGAGGGAAAGGCTTTGCCTGGACCTGGATGAAGAGTTCTGGTAGTCTTTTTCAGTGGAACATGTCCTTCTACGATTCTCCAAGCATGTGAAGCTCTAGGCAAACTTCTCTGACTCAGTATGCAAAGGTTGAACTGATTTTGGCATTGTCCTGATACTGTCACTGCAAGGGTAAGGTTTCCTGGTGGAACATGCTTCCAGACTGATACTCCAGCACAATCTTTGGGTTGAACTGATGAAGAAGCAAAAGGCAAAGATGCTGTTATGCAATACGAACAAAAAGACAAATTATGAGGCACAGTTCTTTTCTTTTGTAACAAAAACGGAACGTTTAATTTCCTCTTTGACTCTAATTGCAAAGTGGTGCTTAGCATACACTCCTTTCAAATCCTTAAACCTATGGTTATAAAGTAGAGCACAGCTGGTAAACTGAATATTTTGTTACTGACACGTAAATTTATTACCTCATTGGAACTACCTTGAGTAACAAAAAACTGATAAATTATGTCATCAGTGATATAATTGTCATCCTGTAATTTCAGTGCTGTAGGACAGTATGGCATCAACTATGAGCAGATAATGAATATATTACAGCTCCCTTCCAATTATAAGAGGAAGGTAATAACATCCCTTAATCCCCTTTGTGTTTCTTGTTTCAAATATAAGTGTCCAGAGAGACTATGACAGAGTCTCTGTGCCGGCAAAGGCAGGAAGAATCAGAGCTTGGCCAGAAAATCTGTTCTTCACTAGGAGAAATCCTCTCACCTCCCACATCAAAATCTTCCCAACAAACTAAGTGCTTCTCAGTGCCAGCTTCTCAGACTGTCTTCAAGGCTTCCTTCAAGATTTTATCTTATTGTATGAGACTCGCTCCACCAGGCAACCTAGCAAACAAAACGTGGTGGGGCAATAAGCAGCCTTAATTGTTGGGGGAAGAGTAGTCCCTGAGCTCATCTAACTCTGAAATGACTGAAGCACAAACCAGCTCCACTTCGCTGAGCGTCTGGGTCAGGGAGCGTCCCTGCAATGCAGATAAGTCTCTCTAACTATACATAACAGTGTTGGTTTTTTTTCCAGATGATTTTTTTTCTTTACACCTTACATAAAACAAGGTGTTTGAAATGCTGCAGTCCCTTCTTCCATGGCATGGCAATGGCATGGCATTGGATGTTCTTTCACTGCCATTTGAGATCCTTTCCCTTGGGACACCTGGAGAAGCTCAGCTCCAGCTCAGGGACAGTGATGCTGCTTCACCTGCCTGTGGCAGTAGTCAGTGGCAGCTGAGCACAGCAGCACAGGAGTAATAAGGTGGTGAAATGCTACAGTACAAGCACTCCAAAGAGGAAGCAGCAGCTGGTTTACAGCTTAATGGAGCATGGCTGTGATTGAAGATGTACTGAGCTAGGAAATATTACAGAATGCCATTTGGGCATTTTGTAGCAGAGAAATAGAGCAAGGGGCGGTGAACTCTTGAAGATGGGAACTGGAAATGTTGGGCTTTATTTTCTCTGGGCTAAAGCCTCTGCTCCATCAAACAGAGCATCAGCTGTGAGTGGAATGGGCTGTGTTGAAGCTGCTTTGTGCTGATATCTGCTCCCCAGATCAGACTGATGGCTTTTACTGCTGCTAGGATGAGGCGTCCTTACAAAGGGGTTTTGGGGGGAGCAGGAGGCAGAGCTGACACCATAAAATTCAGTGGGATCAAATGATTCATTCCCTTATGCTCTGTTGGAAACTGCTGGCTGAACTGTGGTTGTGCTCCACGAGCACTCAGCAGAGAAAAATGCTGTAGGGGAAACCTCTAGGAGAGCATCTCTTGGGCAGACAAAGTCTGCTCTCCTTTGGCACCCCAACCTGCAGGAAACTCCATCTCTGTCCAGTAGTGAGCTGCCCTGAGCAATTTACCCTGAGGCAGCAGCTCAGTCCTGTAGGCTGGTGAAGTCCTTGCCTCTTCTCCCCCTTTTCTGTGCCTTTTTGCTTTGTCATGCCTGCATTGCTAAGCAGGGGACATCCATGTCCCAGAGCTGTAGTGGAATGGTTATAAAGCTCTCCTGAGTGAGAGAAGGCCCTGAATTCGGACTCACTCTGTACAAATTGGGGCAAGGATTTTAATCACAGTTTTCCACCTAAGGGCTTGTATTGGCTTTAAGGCAAGGTGTGGAGGGCAGAAGGAGTCTGCCAAGAAAACCTGCTGTCTTAACATCCATCACTGCTCACTGATATACATGGGAATAGGAGAAAAAGACCTGGACCTGGTGGCCAGCAGGTGCTGCAACAGCAAGAACAGCAGAGGCTACTGCTTTCCACAAAATGCATCCCATATCATCTATACCAGAGCTTTCAGCAGGAGGGACTGAGGGTATAATGTGCTCACTGAGTCAGTCACTAAGTTAAGACATATCTGGGAGGACAGACAGACAAAAACCCACTTGTGCACATACACACATGGATGAAGGCCATGTCAAATTTTGTACCCTGGAAAATAAATCTATATGCCTACACCAGACAAATAAAACATTTTCATATCTTTTTTCCTTCAAACAACTGCTTATGGCAGGTGACATATGCTCCCTTGAGACAGCAGCCAGGCTGCTGTTCCCCAAGCTCTTCATCACAGTGCTTCACCAAAGCAGAGTGTTTTGATTTGGTTCAGTAGTCAAGAATGAAGCTTTCTAACTGAAGAATGTCCAAGCATTTTGTTTAGGTCAAATGAAACATCTCAACCCTTCCGAACACAGTGTTCTCCAGCAGCTGAATTAATGAAGCCTGGTTTCTAATGACTTTTTCTCTTCGCTTGCTTTCCCTATCCCCCTGCCCTGGCATCAGTGAGTTCTCTGATGGCTAATGAATAGGAAGTCAGAAAGGAGCACTAACAGTACCTCTCAGGCCTGATGGTCAGTTTTCAGAAAGTCCATAGGGCATCATCCTTGTGGAAGCTCTCCCTTTGCTGACTTGGGTGGGAGAAACTGGTGTGTGTATTCCAAAGTTGTTAATATTATTTGAAAAATGAGTGCATTTGCACACAGATTGGTAACCAGGTACCACAGTAATAAAAATTCCAGGCCTCTTGGTTTCCCCAAAAATGTTTGTGTTTCCTTTTTTTTGTTTCTGTTTCCACCATGTAGGCTTAAAACAAATGCCAAATTATCAGAATTGACACTGACTAGAAGCTCCAGTCATAAATGTGTTTCAAGAGCAATGCTAAATCCCCCATTCTGCAGGATATTGAGCAAACTCCTAACACGTCTGGAGTTACTGATCCAGTCAAAGTAACAGAGGAATGCAACAGAGGTTTGTCCTCTCATGAACACCCCTTACATGGAGCAGGACTCACACAAATTCTCATCCAGCAGCAGCTTTTTCTCTGACTTTCCACGTCTTCCTATGAAAGCCAAGAAGATACTGTAGCCTTTGCCCCATCAGCAGCACCTTGCTGCTGTCACTTACCTTCCCTCTGTCCCACAGTGCAATGCTAGGGAAAAATGACATGGAGAAGGAGGCAGAGGGCACAGAACTGGCTGCTCTCAGCCCTGCCTGTTATTTGAAATAATCTCAAGCCTTCTACCAGGGAAAAGCTTGATGCTCACTGTTTAGTAGCTCATTCTGGGCTGGTCACTGGTTCAAAAATGTATACATCTTTCTGCAAACCTCCTCCAGACTTCACATTAGGTTCTTTGTATATATGTGATCCTTATTGTGGCTGTAGTCATTATGAAACAAGGAAATGACAGCAAAGCCCAGAGAAAAGAGGGATAATCTCTTCCGCCTGAGTACCACCTGCCACTTGCATGTTTGGAGGTATGATCAGTCACAGCCAGAGAGTGGGATATGAAGTGGGATGTTGGCTGCTCTGTTCCATTGGTTGAAATATAGATAGATAGGGATCACTTATGCAAAGCCTGGCTTAGGCTAGAAGACTGTGCTGAACTGGATGACTCTGTGGCCTCCGTAACAGAGGCAAAATGAAATGAGTCCACAGAACACATCTGAAGGAGAAGTTAAACCATCTACTGTGGAGCAGTGACAGAGCCTGGGAGCGATAAGTCAGAAGACAGCTGGAAGGATGCTGTCTCCATTCTGTAAGAGAAGCTAACCATTTAGCAATTTGTTGAGACTTCTTTTTTGTCTACTAAATAAATACTAAAGGAGAGCATGATCTTCTGTGGGGAAAAATCATACTAATGCTAACCAGAGCAATGACCTCTCAATCAATTCCTCACTTTAGAGTACATGCAGCTCTGACTGAGCAGTACTACATCACAATACAGCCAACAGTCTATCTTCAGCTCCGAGCAATATGCTTATGCTATCTAATGTGTTTGCATGCTGAGTTGTCTATTTCTCGCATTCTGCCACCTGGGTAAGTCCATATCTGTGATGAGATCTCTGCATACCATTAGGCTACCAAAGCTGTTAGGCTGTGGCAGCTTCTGGCTGAAATCAATAACTAATCTCTCCTGCATGTCTCCATGGGCAGGAGCAGACAGGAGCTGAGCATGTATTGCCTGATCCCTGGGACAGATAAACCCAAGCCCATTCCCACCTGGAAGCCATCTTGCCATGTCAGCACAGCATGACATCACAGCTAGTATATTGCTTATCATTACACAGCTATGAAGGTTTTGGATCAGAGCTGGCTTACGTTCATCCTGCTGGGAGCACAGACAGAAGGATTTGGATTTTTCAGCTCTTTTTTCTCTGTGTGTGTGTGCTGCTAGTTCAGAAGGAAGACTAAATTGTGTTTTGAGAGGATCCTGATAATTTTCCAGTACAGCTGGGCCACAGGACCACACTGTCTCCAAACATCTTCCACCGAGTTCCCTGCACTAAGTCCTTCAGCTGAAAGTCTGTGTCCTCCTCTTGAAGTTAACCCTGAGCTTCATTTTGTGACATTCGGGGGATCTTGCAGAATTCTTCACTGTGACAGTGAGAGTCACTGCTGCAGTCAGAACAGCAAGAGGGCTCAGGAAAGGAGGATTTCAGGCATGATGCGGTGCCTGCTCCAGTCTTGGCGGGTGGGACAGGATGTGGAGACTCCTCCAACAGCCTAAAAAGGGTTTGAGCTGCATGTCTGTGTGCTGCTCAAGCATAGTGTTCTCTGAAGCATAATTTCTCCTTTCCACCATCAGTCCTTTGCATCACCCACCTGACAGGCTATGGCAACTTCGTGAGCCCTAAGCAGCCACTGAAAACATGAAGGCATGCAACCATCAGATACAAGTAAGTCAACCTAGGCACCTTCTTAAGGAATCTATGTGATTCAAAACATGCCTGTCAGTGCAGAGGTATCCTCTGCATACACACAGCGGCCAACACTGTCAGTGCTTCTCCAGAAGCTTCATCTGAGAAACAAGGAACCAGAAAAAAAAATGTTACAGTCTGTATGACGTTGATACTTGGTAGGACTTCTTTTAATCAGAAAAGTCAGAGCTTAGCAGCATCTGTTGAAAACTTCCAAGGAAGAAAAAGTGTGTGTGCATTCATGCCTGTAAATACTGCCCAGAACGCTGTTTTTGGCCACAGCAACAGAGCTGAGGCTGACCGTACACAAGGCAATCCCTGAGTCTAATTCTGAACAAAACCCCTTCCTGTGCAGTGGATGCCATGGACAAGCACTATTCATAGAAATTCACTATGAAACCCAAAATGCAAGTAAATTTGTTGTGGTCTTCATGCTGGATAGAACAAGAGGACATTAAAATGCCCACTCCTTGCAGTTGCTGAGAGCACAGAGCTCAGTGCCTGCACTGTGTGCTGCGACTGATCAGAGGAAGGGACCACAGGCTCCCTGCATTCAGAGGAGGCAGGTAACAGCAGCAGTAGCAGTGTGGATGCCACATCACAGTCAAAACTACTTGAATTTATTTTGCACACAAACCTCTGCAGTTTCCAGACAGAAATGGAAAGGATGAGCCTATGTTGATTAAAATATCTGAAGAGCTCTTATATTTAACAGCTATTTTCTGGCTCTATCAGACAGAAAAGAATAAATTTGATATACTATAAAAATTATACCTTTATGTTACGTTACATTTATGTTGCGTTATGCTATGGTACATTAGGTACATTATGAAATGATATGTGTGCCCATACTGACACCTACATATACACGTTTGTGACGAGTTCCCAGCAAGATTCAGCAGACCACTGCTGCCTGAAATCAACAAGTTACATCACGCCATTTGTGAGAAAACTTGCTTCTTGCTCCTGTAGACTTTCTAAAAAAAAGAGAACAAGTGGGCTATATTTACTGAATGTATGCAGTCCCAGCATTTTCCTTCATGTTATCCATTTCCTTTGACTACGACTTAAACAAGGCCTTTAATTGTGTGGGGTTTGGTACCACAGCTGAGTAGTGAACCCTATCCTGTTCACTTCAGTTTGCAGACCTCAAGCGCTTGCAATTTCAAGCTCTGGAGAGCATCAAGAAGAGCTGCACCGGTGAAACTCATGCCTAGACCAGTCCAGCCACTGACTGTTACTGGAACCAGAGTGCAAACCATTCCAGTTAAGTGGACACAGAAAGCAGAACGGCCATGTTTTTTCCAGGTAGGTCCTTCCAGCAGCTGCTTGTGCCCTGTCTTGCTTTGCTGTAGTAAGAGGATGAAGTTCTCTTTCGTGTTAAATGTGCAAGGAGGAAAATAAAGTGATGAGGACGCAGGTCAGGAGGCTTTGAATCAACTTCAACAGTGCCAGGGGAAGGTTACCATTCTCCTGAGCCTACTTCAGCCAGGAACATGTCAGAAAAAGATGAGGCATTAGCAACTCTGTATAGGCTACTTTGCCTCAAGTAAGTCTCTGCCTGTGCTCACCAAACAAAGGATTTCTGGTAATTCAGCATGCAAGGGACTGCAGGTTGGCTTGGAAAAATACAACAAAGAAGCTAGAAAGGGCTGGTTTGGGCCTTTCTGTACCTTACAAAGATACTTGCTGCATAAGGAGCTGGTATTAATACAGGTCTCACAAAGTGGAGCTCACCCAACTAAGCAGGAAGGGGAAACTCAGACTATAGCAAAGAGTGAGGCAGTTCTGGAATTAATTGATTGCTAGACTCAGGGAAGTCAGAAGCCTGAGAAAAGCAGGGATCCGATGCAAGTTCTACCACACAGGCTCATGGGTACTTGTGAAATAAGCATGGACAAAAGCATATGAACACCCAGCTCTGCTCTGTGAGGTACAATGGGATGATAGCAGGGCTGTCCAGAGCAAGAGAACTGGTGGAAAGGTAAAGCTGTGCCTAACACTTGTGATTTTCAGTGGCCTTTTGAAAACATGACAATGCAGTGCTGTGTCATTTTCTTTAAATGACGGCTTTAGAAATCTGATGTTCTTTTTCCTGAGGCAAAGGACTCATTATTTGTGAATTGTGGTGACAGAGAACTCTCTTTGTCTAAAACTCAGCCTGGGCCTGACATCTGCATATATAGTTTTAAGACAGATGTACAGCAAATCAAGGAGCAAGGTAAACAGTCGTCGGTTTTTTTTCAGTTAACTCTCATCTGCTTTGTCCTCTGGGCACGTATCTGCGTGACTCAATTTCACTTTCCAGGAAGATGTAACCCTCCTGAGACTCCTCCTGGGCTTCCTTCTTGGCAAGAAGATCTCGTGCCTCCTAGGAAAGCACGCACAGGAAATCAGGGTAATGTGGATTTGAAGCCTGTGGTTGAATCACATCAGTTATCCTGACGTGGACTTCGGATCTGAAAAAATGAAAACGCCATTCATATTTTGATCGTTGTGCCAAAGATTACATTGGATAATTGGACAAAATGTGTTGTAGAAACCTCTATAAGTGAATTGCTCTGCTCCTCACCTCAAGCAGGACTGGTTAGTGCCCCGGTGCTCAGCATTGCTATTCCACTGTCATAACTTTTCTTTTTCACAAGAAACACATTCAGAGTTTTATCACAGTGTCATCCCAAATGATTCGTGCAATCAGTAACATAAACTCCGGTTTCAAAGATTCAGAGACTCTGTATTAATTATGTACACACAGTACATGGCCGCTTAAACATTTCTGGAAAACAGATCTTAAATCAGACTTGTTTGTATAGCCTCTGGAGATCTCAGCCTCCTCCACAGTAAATGAGTAGGGCTAGTGACATCTACGGGGTTTGGCTGTTGCCAAACCAATGCATGGGAGAAGTGAGCTTGTGACTGCTGCACTGCACTAAATTTGGTAGCATGAGCTTTGTGATATAAATATTTTGAAAAAAGAACAACTAACCCAACGTAAAATAACATAACTTTGGTCAAGGTCAGGGAACAAATAAAGGAAAATTTGCAATATAAAATCCAGTGGTGCCATGATATGCTTATAAACAGAACTAGTCTGTAATAAAATACACGACCCAAACACCAAACACATACTTCTTAACATATAAACAGGGACAGGAAACAAAATTAGGAGTCATGATTTCCAATTAGAGAGAAGATGATTTATCTAGCTAATGTAAAGAAAGCCTTGCCTTTACTCTGCTTGGAACAGCGCCATTTATGACTTCATTTAAAAATAAATCTAGACTATTGTTCATACGTTTCTGAATCACTGCCTTGCTTGATGAACAATAGACATTTCTGTTTGGGTTTAAAAGTGCTGTGGGGAGGAAATGTAGGGATTCATTTTAAAGAGCATGCCTTGTTCCAGCTGTGCAGATGCTGTGCATTTGGAAAAAGTGATGGCAGAGCTGGAAATGTGAGTGCCCAGCTCCTGCCACTGAGCCTTGAGCGGTCAGAGAAAATTGTGTGGGATGGGTTGTCACAATGCAGATCACACTCGTTTTTGCACTCTTAGTTCAAAGCTTTGAAGTACCCAGAAAGAACCCTCCTTACCATTCTCAGGAAGTGCAAGTTATTTTTGTGCGTGCTTCTTTTCACAGCATTTATTCCAGAAATGTAAGAGTTAACCATTTCCATCTGAATTATGGGGAATGTAGGAAATCTGCCATACCCACCCTGTGTCTGCAGCTGAATACCAGAACAGAGATTACAGGAGACATCTAGCTCAAGCTGATCTAGCCCCTCTGTGGCTTAGCCAAAGGGTGGGCAGCCCCTCTGAGCCATGCCATTTCCACAAGGCAGCCGAAAAAGTGTGAAGACTCCAAGTCATCCACTTGGGGAAAGGGTCTCTTGGCTGTTCCATCACCCCAGCACTACAGCCTGTGGTGCAATGGCTGGGATGGGGGAGTAGAAAAATCCCAAAGCCCACCCATTTTTCCTTTCCTCCTCCACACCTGTACTGGGGAGTCCACAGAGTGATTTCCCCATTAATAAAAGGCAGAGTCAAAATCAAACTCCCAGCTTCTGATTTCTTGGTTCTATACTGCACACTAACAAAGGGGACAATAATAATTAACCCTGCCTTCTAAATGTAAATTACAAAGGCACAGGCATAATATCAGAAAGTTCATTTCCAGTGAACTCTAATTAACCTGAAAGCCTAGTCTTGTTCTACTTTAAGGCTTATTATTAGGTAGAAGATTTTGATATTTAGATTTGAAACACATGTAATCCATACTTGTGAGATGATTTGTAAGGTAGAGAAGTCATCTGATTGATACACAAATATTTTTCTTGAATACATAAATATAAAATTTTTGTTTTATACTTTTAAGTTATTGTCATCATTATTTACTAATTTTGCCAATACTTTGTTGTATACAGCATAGCTCTTGGAAGATTTGTGTGGTAAGACTATCGCATATATATTTAAATCCTGTGTATATGTCATCACCTAGGGGCAGCTCAGGTTAATGAAATGCTGATTGAGCACTCAGTCCAGCTGAGCACTTCAGACAGGTCACATTCATCACTTCCAGAGTAAAAATTCATCTTGCTCTCATGAGCTGTTTCCTAATCAGCTGACTGTTCAATTCAGTTGATTGCTCCCTCTGACCATCCCATGGCTGACTGCTTCCGTTGCCTCCCAATCACACTAATTGACCTCTTAGTCAAAAACATTCCAGGTTTTGGTGCCCTGCTCACAGCTAACTGCACTCTAATGGATAATTTTGGCTGAGCATTTTCCAATGCGGGCACTGAGGACAGTGTGTTAGGAGACACTTTGATTAGAGTATTAGTGGAAATAATCTGTATGAAGGCACCACATGCGGTCACACAATCAGACACTCACTATCTAGGCAGGCAATGCCACTTACTGATGGGTTTATACAAGATTTTGAGTAGGGGGTGCAATCTGGTTCATATAAATAAACACAATAGTTAAAATACCATCTTACCAACCCATTTCCATGCTGCCCAGTGCCAAACTAGTATCTATCCATAAGAAATTACTGACATCCCCAGCCACCTCTGCCACTTACCATCACAAGTTCTGTTAGAAAAAGTCTCCATGTTCCCCACGGCTGATGGAGACATGTTTGCTCCAGCACCTCCGCTGACCATTGCTGCACGGCGTGCACACAGAGGTGCCAGCCAGAATGAGAATTATCGGGAGCCAGTGAGAGCTGGATTAGCCTATAGTTTCAAAGCAATGTCAAGAAATTGCTTGGCTGCCATTAAACATTAAAATAATACTGCGTGTCTAATTTGCACAAACAGCGGGAAGCAATTGGAATAGCGCTTGGAAACTTATCTTTGTCAAGAAAAGTGTATGTTGTCAGAAGAGAGGAATTAATTTGGAAATGTGCATTCTAGTCAAGACTCTGTTTCCATTATGTGTTGCTCAAGTAAATTAAACACTATATAAAGTTCATCCAGGATTCTTAAAGGCTTGCCTGCTATCAGTAAATGGTTTCTTAAGAGTAGCCCTCTCTGAAAAATAGAAATTCAGCATGTAAAAAAATGTGAACAGTTTGCTTTCTGAAAAAATATATGATCCTCTCTATTTAGGGATTTATTTAGTTGTTTTTTATAGACCTATTTGTAAAAGCACAGAGTTTTACATACAAGATCTTATTCCAGATGACTCTCTCTAGAAATGTGAAGCACATAGTAATGTGCTTAGGAAGCAGAAAAACTCAAAATCTGAAAAGCATTATTTCTGCAGATCTTTCCCAAGAAATTTACTATGAATTCCCTAAGAAACACGACTTCACACCCTCAGCAAGGCTCCTTTCTTTCTACAGTTCTTTCATGAAATGCAATGGTAGTTCTTCATGGGCTCAAATTACATTTTAAAAACGATGCTGTTGTTGATTCATGTATTAGGACAGAGGTAGAGCTTGGTGGGGATGACAGTATGAAGAGATGTGAGAGCAATCCTGCACTAGTATGCATCAGCCTGAGTGTGGCCTGTTGGGAAACACGTGCAAAGAAAAGCAGCACCTAATACTTTCACTCTCATTCGGATATTAGGCATCACTGTTTAGCAATGAGCGTTCATTGACCGGAAATCAAGGTTTGGATACAAGGCTGTGCTTTGGGTCAGGCTGACTTCTAAAGAAAAGAATACTACTTTGGTTCAGAATATTTCTTCTCTTCTTAACTTATGTATAATTATTAAATTAAAATTAGTAATAATAATGCCAACAATATTCTGATAATACGTCTTCACTTCATTGAGTTTGAAGGGACAGCAGAGGGCATATGTGGTCTTACAACGAAGAAAAACCTATCTGAAAGGGCAAGTTTTTAGAAATACAAACTTTGGTATCTTCTGTGATACTATTCACTGGAGAAAAAGGGTTATTCTTCTCCAGTTAATTAAGACTTGGCCAGTTAATTAAGACTCGGCAACAGCAGCAGGGCTGCCTTTAAAGGTGCCATTAGAGACTGAAGGGACCAAACAGCTTTATAAAACCATATATCGGCAAGAGAACAAAAGAAACACGTTACCTTGAAGTCTTATTATGAGACAGTTGAAAACCCAGCCAACAACCTGTGGTGGCACTTTGCCTCACCTGGCACCAGGCGCTGTGCTCAGGGGAGCTATGGGAGATGGGTGAGCCCCCAGCATGCACTGTTCTACTGATGGACGGTGAGGCCTCAGGCTCCTGGAGCAGAATTTGGTTCACAAAACACAAATGTGTGAAGTTTGGTACAGCTGCTGGGATCTCAGAGAGGCCGTAGCATCCTGACGTTCCAAGGCATGCCTTATCCCAGTTCCAGGCTGCCTTCATGTAGCCCTGTGATGTGCTGTAGGCTCAGATGTGTGCTAAACTGAGGATGTAAGCACAAAGAATAGGGACCAGCCAGACCTCTGTGAGAAAAATCATTCAGGGCTGAAATAAATGCTAACATTATACTGCTGTGTTGGTTTTTTTTTCTAATTCCAATGGATTTTCTCAACAGGTAGGTACTGTAGGAATATTTCTAGGATCCAGAACACAAGTGGAGGCAGTGGCAGCTCAGGGAGCATGTTTATCATGCACGTTTATCATCCAGCTTTTCTGATGGATGTGCAGGCCCTGTGGAACTCCTGGTTGCTATAGCTACTCCCTTATCAGAACCTGAGCCCTCTGTTCACAAAAGGCAGCCTGGGAGATGTTCGTGCCAACCGCAGCCAACATTGCTCTGAGCCATGGTCCAATGGTGACTTGCAAACATACCACGGGACTGGGGCCATTCTCTGCTTAGGAGAAGAAAGTTGCAAGATTTGAATGGTTTTCCTGCCAGTTCTATTTCTGGTAGCACAGTGAGCCAGCTCCTGGCTTCTTGCAGAGGGATGTAATCTTGCTGGGGGAGATGGTAATTAATGCACCAGGAGCATCATTAACAACATGCTCGGGGCACGCCTGGATCCAGGCACACTTTCTGTTACTTGCACTCCTTTTTTAATTTCTGTTTTACATAGGTGGTTTATTACCACCATACAGTGCCTGACTTGTTTGATTTCAATTATTCACAGGCATTTGAAAATTCAGACAAGAAACCTATAAGTCAGACTGCATACACTGTTTTCAGGTTGTGAAAACAATGGTTTCAAGACTCATGTTGGCAGGAAAGGTTTGATCACAAGTATATATCTGAGTAGAAGCAGGAGTGAAACTCCAAAATACTTTGGCTTTCTGCTTTCAAATATTCCACAGCACAAAGGCAATACTTAAAACTCAAAGAGCATAACAGTAGCAAAATGTCCTATTTGTCCAAACGTCAGATCTCTTCTGTGCATCCTTTCTGCCTCCCTCCAGCAGACTCCCTCACTGCAGCACTAAATTATCACAAGCAAGTGGTAACCATGGGCCAGGCATCTTGGAGCAATGCTTACTTTGCTATCCAAATCATTTTGATGTACAAGAACTTCATGGCACTCCATAGCTATGAGCATGTAATGGAGAGACTCGAATGGCCTCAGGACCCACACCTTGTGAGCTGGCAGGGAGCTGGGCCTGGAGACTGATTGCTGATATATATGAATATATGAACAAGTTGCCTGGCATTGCCGAAGTACATCCTGACTTCCCACCCCTCCCTGACTCCTCCAGCAGTTTCCCTGGATGTGTAATTGTTTATATGGGCCTCCCTCTCCTAAAGTTTAATTTTCTATATGATGTTGCTTTTTTAAATTTTATTAGCTATCTCTCCGATGGAATTAACACTACAGAGTCATAGAAAGCTATTAAATTGTTAACATCTTGGTTCTGTGTTTCGTTACTCTTCAGCAAGTGTGTTTTAAAAGATGAGAAACCTCTACTGCACTATTCCTCTGAAGATAACCGTTATTATCATTTGTGTTGCAGTTATTCCTAGAAGTCCTGCTGTGATCATACTGGGCAGTTCTGAAATCCACTGTGAAATGTAGTGGTGCTCAGATGTTTTTCTCATCCTGACAGACAAAGCTAGCGAAGGCAAAGAGGCAATTTGGGCACAGAAACTCATGTAGTTTCCCTATGGGGTGGTAACTGTAGGGATAAAATCACATGTCCTGACTCAGATACAGTCCTCATTCAATAAACTGACTCATCTCTGCTTCTACTCCATAGTTTGAATTACTTCTGATATTTTGTACTGAGAAAACATTCATCAGTCCTTTCAAGTTCAATCAAATAACATGCAGGGTACAGATCTGTATCACCGAAATATCACACATATGTAGTCATCAAAGGTTGCAGAAACTTTCAAAGAGGCTTAATTTCAGTTACTAGAGGGGAGACGAAGAGAAATACGTGTGTGTGAAATAAATCTGCATGAGGAGAAGTCTTCTGGGTATTTGCAGTTCCATGTGTTTCAGCACTACTTGTTTCATTCCTTTTTCCAGGTGCAAAAGAAGTTCTCAGTATAACCCAAAATGAGGTAGGCAAATTTTAATGTTCCCATGACTGCCAACAGGCTTGCTTCATGGTCTGAACAAAGCTACGTTGGTAACATTCACAATGCAAAATTCACTGAAGCAAGAATCCTATTTCAGGAATGATTTAGGTTGACAGGAACCTAAACCCTACTGGAAGACAATGTTCCTGATTCAGAAGAACATCAATCATTTCCTGAGGGATTCTCACGTCTCTGTGTCCACACAGCCTCACCTGTAAAAGGACAGCAGTGTCTGTGTGCATCACTACAAAGCACCTAACAGTCTATGAAAGTATAATCTAAACGCAAGCTCCAAGCAGAAAAGCATGGGAAGCTTTCAGAAGGATGCTTCTATGTCTCTTGTGAGCATGCCTGTACGTGCACATGGGCATGCATGTTTCAGTGTCAGTCCTGGTGCATTTTAATGGGTGGCAAAGAGTAATTTCAGCCAGCCTTTTACTGAACAGCAGAAATGACATTTACAAGGCATTTTTACTTGGCTTAGGGAGATATCCTTCACTTGGAGCATGTGTAAGATTCATTATTAACCCTATGGAAACTGCTGAACTGAATGGAAAGATAGGTTAGATAGCGAAGTTGATAGAACTGGAAAATATTTTTCTTCCAAGATTAATCAGACTTGAAATTAGGTGATGAAAGTAAAAAGAGCATGTGGAAAGGATCAGAATAAGTACATTCTTTATCTTCAAAGAACCTCCCAAAAGTAGTAAGTGAAGTTCCTGCTCTCCTGGAACTGGAACACGCTCAAATCTGTTCCAGAAAAATGGGATTGCAGAAATTTTCATGGGTGGCCCAATGCCTCCTCCACCAAGCACTGACCTGAGAGAGAGCAGATGGGGTCCCACGTGAACTCTGGAAAATCCCACAGCAAGCTCTTAGTGAGAAGCAGCTGCTACAGAGGAAGATGTGAGGGAAGTGCAGAAGATTTCCAGCCTAGAAGATCAGGCTGCAAACATTTACTGCTCTCCAGCTCTTTGCCCTTATGGACCCACTTCCTTTCACCAGCTGCTTTTGCATCTAGAAGGGATGGGACAGGTGTGCTGCATGGAACCAGCATCCTCTGCTTTGCCACCACCACTCCCACCCTGCATGGGAAAAATTATTCCTGCCATTACAGCCATGCCATCCCTTTCTGTTTAATACTTATAGCAATCTCTTTCCACTTAATTCAAAGTACAGATCCTCTTCCAGATACCAGCCACAGACGGAATCCTTGGACAGGGATTTTCTCTGGGAGATGACCTCAATAAGAAACACATAAAAAGACACAATTTCTTGCTGCCAGAGGTTGTTATTAGCCTCCCCCAGAAACCAGCACAGGCACTGTTTTTCAAGCTTTGTTCTTTAGCCAACATTAGTGTCTTTCTCCCTCTGAAGACACAGTGCATCACTATGACGTGTATTAAGACTGAATGTACATTTTCATATGTTCATCATTCAGCATCCAGAAAAAAAAAAAGAGTTCAGAAGCATTTATTAAAATAACTAACACATTTGATGAAATATCTGTATCAATTAATTGCTATTAAATAGTTGAAAGCTGACTCAGAAATGAATTCATAATTTAACACTAATAATTTATTCAACTAATTTTGCCCCTTTGTCTCTTTCTGAAACGACTTCCCAAGACTTATCATCATTTTGTGTCCAGGCAAGAATCTTCAAATCCCTCTTTGAAATTACTTCAAATCTTTCCCTCCCTTGAAGTGTTATTACAAGACTGATCTTATATAATTTATTACAAGTACTTCACAGTGAAAATTCAAGCGCTGTTGAGAATTATGATGGGTGAAATGTATTGCTTTCCCCATTCACTCACTGGCTGTCATTCTTTTCATTTTAAAGAAAGTTTTAAAAAAGCTCTCAAACTGCACTTTTCAGGGACAGACAGCAGGGAGGGCAGAGGGAGCAGGTAACTGATGATTGGAACTTGGGAATGTGTCACAGCTTTTCCTTTCTGGCTGCAAAGGATTGGCTGAGATGGCATTACATAGTAAAAAACAGACTGCTGTGAGATTACTGCATTTACAAATAGATACACAGCATTTTAGAGAGCACAGTTTTTGGGTTTTTTTTTTTTTCCCTTCTCACTGCAGGAAAATAATGGCACAATCAAAAATGTGCTGAAATCACTGGAAGCTTTTGAGTATTTCAGTTCACCTCGGAGGGCTATTTATGACATCTGAGATGCTAGAATTTCTTGGCCAGTGCTGGCATTTTAAGGGCAGATGCTACATAAATGTTGAGTATTGTATGTCTATCCAGCTTCACATCAATGTCACAGGGTCACAGAACTAAAAATGTCCTTCTTTCTTTAACCATCCTTGAGAACAGGTAGAGCTTGAACAAGTTGAAGCATGGAGGGAGTAAAAGGGGAACAACCTGAACAGTGACCTTTACGTACTGCGCCCAGAGGACACTGTGACAAGGATCCATATGCTTTCCGAAGAGGAGTCTGTGATCCATCCAGGCGGAAGTCCCATTGCTAGCAACAGAGCCGTAGGCTACAGACACAGTTGCTTCCAGATGAGAAGAAAATAAAATTAAACAGCAGCCATCACTCCTGGTTCTCAATGCCTGCCTTGTATTAATTTCTCCCTACTGAAAACAGTTGATCAGCATAATATTTTCTCTGGTTTGTAAGAGTTTTAAGTTTCATATAACACTGCTAGCTTGGGAAGATACTGTGCTTTGATGGTCTCTTTGTTAATTATTTTAATGCAACTTGAATTAAAATTTTGCTCATTAAATATTTCTAGAGCTGGGCTTGAGGCATGGCATATGGAGGTGGTTTTCTCTGAAGTTCAGGAAGACACTGCATCCAAGGTTTTAATGCCACTAGCTAGGATACAGGACTGAAGATCAACTGCTAGTACTGCCACTGAACTGCAGTGCCTTAAGAAAACCATTTCATCTTTCTGCACCTCTGTCCACTTGAAGCTAAAACTAATGATCATAGTATCTTGACCTTTCTCTGTAATGCAAATTGGGTACCCTGAGTTTGGCAAATGAGACTGGTAAATGTTCTCTGGATTTGGCCAATTTTAATTTGCTCAGTTTAGAAAAATTTACTCACAGTAAATATTCAGCTTGTCAGATATGTCAGATGCCATCCAATCAGACCTACAGATACATGGAACAAAAATGATAAGCCTCACATCATATTTGTAACTTGTAACTTTGCAAATTAGTAAATAATTCACAAGCGACAGAACAAAGCAGAAAAGGATGTTATGCCTAAATAACAAGAAATCCAAGAAAAAGAAATGATTTTTTCAAAAATTTAGTAGGCTGGCCAATCTAGCTGCTTACTAGAGTAAGAAAGAATTTGCTAAATTGTTGCAGAGCTGGAGCTATCCATTAGATGCACTGCAGCTCTAGATTTCAAGACTGCACAGTCCCTGAGTGTCAGCACAGAAAATACAGGTCAGGGAAAAGATTGGACTCACAGCCTGTCAGATTAACCGGGCTGCAAGGAAATATATCAGTTCTTCCAAGCTGCAACAACTAACTTCCATTCATCCTTGTATCCAAGGAGAAACGGTAGCAGAGCAGCACTTAGGAAGATGTGAGCACAGCTCTGAACATGGCTGCTCCCCCTGAGAGGCTCAGTGGAGCCCAGTACAACTAACCATATGATTAGATTATCCTCTGGAGTGATTTACGTTTCTATGCATATTGTGGGTGGGTGTATTCCTATAAGGGTCAGTTTGATGCCCATTAATCAAACATGCCTGTGATGGATTATAAAATGTACCAGCAATTACAGCAACTCTGAAATGAAACTTTTCAGCTCTTCAAAGTTAGCTCCCACTACAGCAAAGTGGCTGTCTAATTATCTATATGCCATTAAGCAGTGGTTTTGTCAGCACATAAGGCTCCAAACCCCCAGTAACCACAGACTGACTTCAGTGCAAGCTGGGCACCAGAATTTCTCTGAGGTATGAGGGAACCTGAAGGTGTTTACAATCAAAATAGACAGCAAACTGAGAAACAGAGGAGACAGAAAGCCTTATTATATTTTAATTACTTAATTAAGACCTTGAACGACTCCCTGAAAGAGGTGGAGTTTGGACTTGTGTCTGGCTTGAACTCTGTGCTGTACCCACAAGGCAGAAAAGGGGTCTTTCTTAGTAGGTTGAGAAGCACAAAGTGGCTCAGGGATGAGGCAAATATGTGCTCTGCACTTCTGCTTCTTCACCAAGGAATCTCTTCCAGTGCAGTGTTTGAAGTGACTGAGAGGGTATGGAATGGGACGCAACAGGCAGGAGCCAGTCCTGAAGAAAAGCTTGGTCAAAGGACAGTCCTGAGGGCAACAGTTGTGGAAATGCTGCTGTGGTGGAGAGGGCTGGTCATTTTATGAGGAAATTAGGAAAAAGAGGAAGACAAAGTAATTGTCTCCTTGTTGCCCAGTGCATGAAGGGTTAAAGCTAAGAAGAGAATATATGAACTTTTTGAAAAGTCTAGCGGTTTGGATTCTGCTCAAGGCTTGGATCAACCCATTCCTGGCTTGAAAAAACAGGACAGAAGTGTCCACTTGGCTCAGTTGCAGACTTTATGCATTTTTATTACCAGCGACTGGAGTTCAAGATGAGTGAATTGTAAATAAGGAGAAATGAAACACAATAAAATAGCCTCCAGAGATTTACCTAGAAAACATCTGGAGTTTTGGCACTAACATTTAGAAATCTATACCAATGGAAACGTAACATATTACTGTGAAGTGTAGTAAGAAATAGCACAGATAAATGAGAAGCTAACGTCTCCTATATATCACAGTAAGATATTTCAGCTCCTTTTGGTTGTGCGAGTTTCTAATGCTGTGCCAAGTATTTCGTTGTTACCTTATTAAACGTTCTTAGTTTACTACCTTTTGCTTTGTAAAGCACTGCTTTAGTGTCACTTAATTTAATTTTTTAAAACATATCCAGATGTCCAGTTCATTTTGCATATGAGAAAACAATATCGAAAACATGTGTTTTCATGCATTCCAACACAGATACTAAGATTTCATTCTCTCTCTGAAACAATCTTGCTTCTGAAATAAGTTCCCCTTTTATCTTTGACATCGAATGCCACATTGGCACGCAACAGTATTTTGATCTCTGTAAGTCTCTCTTAATGCTTGTATTTAGCCAAAAAAACCCTTAATTTGGGGGCCTGCCTCCTGGATTCCCACTGAGCTTTTCATTTCTTTTACAATACTGACATCATTGTTTGCATGTTGGACTGATCTGGCCCACTCAGTTTAATGGGCTGAGGCAGAGGGGGAGCACTTGAAGCAAGGGGCCCTCCCAGAGCTGGAGGTAACCAAGCGTAATGGTATGCTCCACAGCCTACCAGCATTGTTTAGGTAAAAACTTTAAACACTGGCAGCACAATGACCTGGAGAGCAAAGGTTGAGGAACCTCCCAAAACTCAATCTGGGTGGTGCTGGGCTCAGCAGGGACATGCATCTCCTCCCAGTTAGCATTTAACTGTCTCTGTTCCCTTTATGCCTGGGGTGCAATAGCATCCTATTTAAATTTGGGAGAGGCATGTGAGCCATTCAGCACCCAATGCAGAGAAAGTGAAAATAAAATTATCTCCGCACTACTGGGACTTTGGAATCTTCGGCTTCCCAGTGAATTTTCAAAGAAGACCAACACAAATTGTTGACTAGCAACTTTCTGGGGACAGCAGTGGGCTCATAGGGACACTGACTTGGGATTTGTTTTTGTTTGGTTACGGTCTTTCCTTGGCCAGCTGGGGGATTATTTAGATGGTTCACAGCCCTACAGTTTTATTACTTGCCAGAATAATAATTCTACATTTGGCTAAACCTTCAGATTTTCTTTTTTAATAACCTAGCCAAGAATGAGTAAGCCTGGATGCTGCCTACCGTGTCAGAAACTCAAGTACAGATGAATATTTACCGAAAAGTATTTTTGTGGATGATTTACAGTCAGCAGAACCAAGCTGGGCTCACAAGATATCTGGGCCATTGACACACTGCCTGGCATTAGCACTGAGGCACCTGAATGCCTCTCTCTTATTTTAAAGCAGTCCTCCTCCACTGCAGTAAAGGGTGATATTGCAGGGCAGCTCTTCCAAAACTCCCCCCAAGCCTGAGAAAGACCCCAGCACCTCTTATGCCCAGCATCCAAAATCAGACTGCTCATCTCACAGGAGGGCTGGCTGTTTCTGGGAATCATGCCCTGACTGAGAATTTGAACAGTTTGGCTCTGGCTCTGGTGACTACAAAACCAAAAATCCACCTGAGTTAATAGCCCAGATCTTCCCAGCCCCAGGCACAGCTGGGCAGAAATCCAAATTCTGTGTCCCCATTCATACCAACCTAATGAGAGCTCAAGCCCTGCCCTCACAGAAGTGAGCTCAGCCCAGCTCAGATGTCACTGAAGGCAGCTCAAGGATCTTCCTCCTCTACTTTACTGGGCAGCACTGGTGCTCCCTAAAGCTTTAATTTTCTCTCCTAAATTTCACCTTATTTTCTCTCTTCTATCATAACATTTCTAGTGGTTTACTTTTATTTACTCCCAAGCTTCTCATAAAATCACAGGCTGTTATACAGAAGGCCACTGTATACACCTGTAAGTGCAGGATTGGCACAAAAGAGCAGTGAGGTTCAGCCATTTTGTATGAAGCAACTTCTCAGACAGGCTCCACTGTAACACACAAAGGATGCTGGATATGAATGACTAGCAGGAATGGGTTGTTCTCCTTAACTGTGTCTTCTTCACATTCTGGATGCTGAGCTCTCCAGGTTGAAAATGAGCTAGCAGAGGCAGCTGGGACAACAGTTACAGGATGCTGTCCAACAACCTGTCACAGGACACAGCACTGGGTGATCAGCCTCTCCTCCATCCTGTGCCCTCCATCACGTGAGGACAAGGCAGGCAGGGAACTTGTGCCAATGCTGAAAGTTTAACAGACCTTGACACTTCAGCATGCTGCTTTCTGATCAATAGCCACGCAAGCAGCCCAGGGCAAAGGCAGCTTGTGATGCTATCATTTACCATATATTCACCACAAATGCAGAGGGGCCAGTATCTGCCTGGAAGAGGTTCTATGCAGGCAAAGGTTCAAAGTCCTTGCCCGTCCTGGGCCAATCTATAGTCTGAGCATTACTAGCATCGCTGGAGGCACAAAACAAGATTACAATAGTGAGAGTCGGCATCAGTACACTAATTATGCTGTTGACCTAACAGGCAAAGTAGCAGGGTTAAAGAAATTGCTAACCCACTGAGGCCTAACAAGCCTAGTAAGGTCATTTACCTACTTGGCCGCTCTTTTCTCCCTATGGCCTTCCTGAGCAAAACACAGAAGCAGAAACCTGAGCTGACTCTTCACACTCAACAAGCAAAAACGATCCTGAACTTCTCTGTTTTGTAATTACTGAAGAATTTTTTTTAAAAATTACTTTCCTCCCATTTTCAAACCACCAATTAACCAGAAAATCTGATATACATCATAATAAAAAGCCTTTTCCTTTCCAATCATGAAAAAAAAAAAAAAGAGAATGTAGACAACGTGATCATGGTATAAATGGTATTCAATTAATAGCTAGCTAAAAATTATACAAATTATGATTCATAGACTGAAAAACTAACAAATGGGAAATGGTCTAACTAAGCAAATGGATGGGATAACAGGTGCAAAATAAAAAGCGATCCCAATGAATTAATAGAAAGCTTCTAGGTGGGTTGACACATAAGGAGTAGGGGAAATAGGGAGCTATAGATAATTGATGCTCTGCAATCAGAATACAGCTCTGTTACGAGACAAAAGAAGGGCTTCAGGTGAGCAGAGCCTATGGAAATCAGACATTACTCTTTGACTCTCATTGCAGAGCTCTACAGTGACATTTTCAATCATATCACTCTGACCTAGGACAGTACCACTCCATCAAGTAGATACCTGCTTTAAATACACACAGGAGACTTTTGCTATGATCCTGCTATGCAAAAGATACACATATCAAATCCTGAATAAGAATAAATGCTACCTAAAGGAACTGACTGGAAATAAAACTTTTACCAAATCTTTCAGACTCACTAGAAAGTGATCATTTTGCCATGAAACAAGCAGCGCAGGATAGTGGGGGACTAAACATATCACTGAAACAAATGTTATTCTAGTCTCCATGGCTATGCAATACGTTTAGTGAGGAAAGACATAAAGGACATTATGCCCATGAGTGAGTTACAAAATAATGCCAACGTGCTCTAACACAACAACCTAAGTCAGTCTTGTAAAGGTTCGTTTGTAAATTCCACACAAGGTTATCTCTCCCTATATCCTCCCACTAAGGACCTCATTTTGTTGTTTGATCCCAGACATATTTTCTTTGTCTTACGGAAATGATCAGATGTTTCACCCCCAGGCCAAAGTTATAAGCATCTGGAAATGGTTGAATGACAATATTCATCTTGCTTGAAAAATACTTCTGCTAAGTGAAGCCTTGATCTGTGAGAGAAATACATATGTATTAAGGAACAAAAATGAGTAGGCACTTTCTATCACTCCACAGGTTAAACCTCCTCATTATTCTTTCTTTTTTTCCAGTTGTTCTTCTCAACTGAATCACAGAATCACAGAATGGCCAGGGTTGGAGGGGACCTCAAGGATCATGAATCTCCAACCCCCCTGCCACATGCAGGGCCACCAACCTCCACATTTAATACTAAACCAGCCTGCCCTGGTCTAGTATTGGAATTATACTGGAATAATACTGGAGTTATAACTGCTCTAACACAGTCATTCACCTAACTTTCCCCTTATTCAAAAGCATGATGTTATATGAAACTCCAAACACATCTCTTCCGCTGCAATAAGATGCCCTGAGCTGCTGGGGCCCGGCTGCAGAGGCCTATAATAGTCTTCTTGTTCAGAGAGAGGCAGAGAGAGAGGTGACCTGCTCCATTCTGCAAGTATCAGTAACAGAAAGTTAACAGATGGCAGCACACAACCTCCAAACAAGCAAAAAACCTGCAAAACTAGCAAAGCAAGAAAGTCAGTTCCTCACATACTGTGGTTTCTTCAGTCTTCCTATTACCTTGAAATAACAGAAACCTTGTTTGTTATGCAGGAGCATAAGTCTTTCCACTAAGTGGCCCTTGCAGTAATATAGAGCAGTTCAGCAATTTGTGGCTTGGAGAAACGGTGCCTGTACTCATATAAGATCCTCACAGATTCACAAAGATTCAACAGGAGTTATCCTGAAATTGTAGAACGTTTTCCAGGGTCATCAAGTTACACGAACCATTTAGCCCTGCCTGAGGCATACTAATGTGTAAGAAACACGGATATGCCTCAAAACAAAACAGTAAAAAGGAGGCTTTTTGCTTACTCCCACGGTTACTGATGCCTCGGGTTTTTGGCAGAGATTTACCTTTCATTCTTCATTTCATTTCTAAGGATATTTTAAAAGGACTTTGGATATTTTCCAGAGGCCATTACTAGCTCAGAGACCATACACGTCTTATTTTTAAGTGACGAGTTATCATTAACGTTCAACCCTACTAAAACATTGGCATTATTTTTTTTACTGAAGAATAATGCACTGGTGACACATGGAAATTTCTACCAGCAAGTTAAAGACTCCATCTGGGAGTCCAGAACAGCATTTTAGCAGTGAGCCACAAGATGTTCACCGGCTGCCTCAGGCATTCCAGAAACCTAAAATTTTCCAGAAGAAACTCTTACCCAGCAATTTTACCAGGCACAAAGAGCAGATCAGACTTCTGTGGGTGAAGTTCTTCTACATAATTGTCTACTTCTTCAACACTGCAGTGCCAAAATCATAAACCTTGCCTTCACTTCCTGCCATTTGCTTCAAAACATATGCAACCTGAGGTAACATCATCATAATTGTTTTTAAAGTTAGATGGATCTTGTTGGGGGCTAATGGTTATGGTCTATGAGACAGAAATTCCAGGTCTGGGACAGACTTGTATAATCTTGGCTTTGTTACCAGGGCAAAATTTTGCCATCTTCTAAGTACATTTCAGAGCACTCAGATGTGAACTGGGGGCCTTGAATGAAGAACACAGAGACACTGAAATTCAAACTACAGCTATGGCAGGTCAGGAGAATTATCAGAGCTCACCATGACCATAAATCAGTCTCTTCTGTTCTTAAAATCCACATAACCACTTCAAAAAGTGGCCTTCTCACAGTAGTTCAGCATCTCCTGTATCTGCATGTACCTCAAACAAGCAAGCGATGCAGAAATCACAGGTAATGCAAAAAGGTATAGCGGTCCAGCTCATATTTAATAATTTCAGTTGATTTTGTGAAACAAACCTGCAAAGCATCCTTCTCACATGTCTAGCCAAGCATACCTTATCCATAGGTGAGTATACGTATTCTCACAACAGTTTAGTTTGCAACACAAACAATGCCACCTACCCACTCAACACAGTAATTTTTACTGCCCAATCTGTTACAGATTACAGAAAGCACAGGCACACAAACACACACTTCTGAGTCCTCAGCAAACAGTTCAGAGCTTTGGGTTGTTTTCATTTCTGGAAACAAATCCTGTAGAAATTTGCTTTCATCTGAATCACCTACCAAAATCTGTCATTCCTACCTCCCCAGCTCCCTCACTTGGCTCACAGCAGTCACATCGATTCAGCTCATCTGTGATAAGAACACACTGCCAGTTTTCCTAACTTCATGACTACTTTACTGGTTTTTATGTATGTGACCAACGATGTGATTTTGTTCTACAGGTATTATATTGATTCTGACCTACTTTTGTCAAATCTTTTCTGGATGATCCCCCCACACACTAAGGATAATTCCAGGATGACAGCATGTTCTGCTGTTCTGTGCCTGGGTGCTTCCCTAACAGAGTTGGACACTATGATCATCTCAGGTGGCTTCAGTGTCCTCCCATATATAACCATGCAATCCAAAGTTTATTCATTGCTTCCTCCTCTCTGCTTCAGCAACAGCCACTTCAGCTTCTCCATAAAATATAACTTCAGTTTTATACACTTACATCACATATAAAACATTACAGCCACCTCGTTGACAGCAGGATCAGAACAGACCTTAGGCCACACTTTCTCTGTTATAGATCTGGCTCAAGATCATGACAGATAGCTCACGCCACCTACTTGTGGGGCTGACAGACTGCCTGCACCTACACAGTGAGAAAGGCATAAGGTCCAGCTGACACAAATGTGACCAGAGCACATCCTTAATGCTAAGAATCGTTCTTACGTGCTTATTGACCTGGAGGAGGACAGTTCATAGGCTGAAATCAGTGGGGATGTCTGTGTAACTCAGGGAGGACAACATGACAGCCATTCCCGTGGGCATCATCTCCTAGACTGCATGGCAACATATGCACGACAGCATCATGCATGTACAAGTGCCTGAGGGACAAGCATGCCACCAGCCATCATTGCACAGGTAGGCCTGTGGCACTGGCAAGAGGTGGGTGGGTGCACGTCCTGTCAGGCCCATGGCTGCCTCAGAGAGTGCTTCTGAATAACCAGAAGGTACTTGACACTGACTGTAGTGGAACAGAACTGAGCCTATGGCACATGCAATCAGAAACAGAAATCTTTTCATAGATGTTTTTTTTTTCTGCAGAAAAAAACGAAATGCTCTGCTATCCCTCTACCAATGGAGAACACACGAAAAATGAGCAAACTGAAACTAGCTCTCTAGTACCATCTTCAGAGTTGCTGCTGGCTGTGGCCTTCCATAACAAGGTTATGTATCAGTGCTCCTGGAAAGGCAGGCCTCCACCTTCACAGGACTCAATAAAATATAATCAGTGGGGAACTTATCTCAAGGAGATGTTATTGGAAAAGGACTGGGGATACCTGGGAGCTGTATTTAAATTATAGTTGCCAAAGATACAAAACAGACCCAAATCTTTATTATATGCAGATGTTTTATTTCACTTCATCTCCACAACCTGGTATATAAAATTATGCTTATGATGTGCAAGGCACCATATGCTCCACAACATTTCCTTCCTTCTTTCAAACTAGGTAGTTTGCCTTTTCACGTCTCTCAATTTAGATTTTATTTCTCAGTAATCGGAAGATGTGCTCTGGAGTAGCCATCTGAGATGAAAACTACCTAAACTTTTCAAAAGAAACCTCACTAAACATTTAAGACCAGCACTCCTCCTCTGTAGGTCTGGATTTTCTGATCAGGTTTACGTGGAGCAGGCAATTAGTTTACCAGCAATATCTGACTAGTGTGAAAACAAACAGATGGACTGGAATATTTTCAGGAAGAGAAGATAGTTTTTGCTTTCTCATTTCTGTACTTCAGTTAAGGCATTCCTTCTTTCTTATCCTTTCCCTGAGAACAACAAACACTGCTGAGATGATGTGTTTGTATGCTTGATATCTGTGCATGATACAATCTTGAAGTGACATTTTGGAAACAGCAGTAATGGATCTATTGCAGTCCCCACACTTCCATCGACTTTCATTTCCTGAAACCATACATTCAAGAGAACAGATCATCCACAGACATTTCGAAACACCCAAGGTATGATGAGGGAATATTTTTCCTTAAAGTGTTTCTAAAACGTGCTGAACACACGTCTTCGTTCAATATTCCTCATTGCATCTGCTTTAAAAATCAATTCTGGGAACACCCTTCCTTATGGGCAGCAGAGCACAGTTTCACCACAGGCTCTGCAAACCACATCTTGAGGAAATTGCAGCAGATATTGCTAGTCCCCCTCTGCTGCCACGCACCAGGGAAAGCATCTCTGGAGACGTGCAGAAGACACAAACAGCCATCGATCCCTTCTGCTACTCCTTGTCCCCTGCCTGCATGGAGCTGCTTGAGCACCATTAGCAGGTCTGTGAAGGAGTGTGAGTGACTGCTTGGCAGCAGCACAGCAGTGATGACAGCCCAGGTGTCCCCACCTCATAAGCACACTCTCCCTCATCACCTTAAAAGTGAAGATTAACAGCAACATTCTTGACTTACATGAGCAGTCCTGAGGCCAGGGAGAGCAGTCATCACTTCCCAGCCCACTGGGCCAACACAACACCAACCCAGGTGCCTGCCCAATCCTTAACACTGGTTGCCTTTGTGCAGGACTGTGAAAGAAGCGTTCAAATTGTTATGCTAGGGTAATACTAGCATAACAGCAATACGAATGGCACATTTTCCATCAGCTCTAACATAAAAAGTGATCGTGTTACAAATTGTTGGGACACCTTTCTAGAAGTTGCTGTGCTCAGGCCACGTCCCAAGCTGAAGTTCAGAACCTGGCACTTCACTGTCAGCAGCCACACTGCAGAACTCCAGCATTAATTAGCATTTGAGGGGACTGCTGCCAGCAGGTTCTCTGCAACCATGGGCTGTTTTCCACAGGAATATATGTGGGTTGTAAACTGGATACCGCTCTCAGGAGAGCACTGGAGTCCGGCACTGTAAGTGTTTAATTAATCTCAATGCTTTAAGGCCTGGGGCAGGCTTGTGGCAAGCCAGTCTGGTGTGGGAGACCCTGAAAAACAATGGGACACTGCATTTAAATGGAAGGAGCAGTCCTTTCCTCATTCTTTCACACATTTCAGTCTACATTATCAAACAGCCAAATGCACCCACGTTCATTGGATGCTCACTTTGAATTCTGGTCAGGAGACACTTCAAGGAAATAATGTTTTATGAAATTACCAGCCACAAAGTAATAGCAAAAAAGCATTAAATGATCTTAACCTTTTCCCATAGCCACTGAAATGTACATTATCTACAAACGTATATATATATATGCACGTATATGCATACACACACACACAGACTCTGCTCGTACCTCTTAGAACAAACTTTCCTCTTCTCTTCTTGTCCTTTGAATACGCAGTTATATGCATGTGAACTTTTACCTAAATCTAGGAACAAATTTCACTGAGAGTTTCTCAGGAAGTTCAGAGTATTTTCCTTAATTCTTCTCTACTGAGACAGTTTGCAAGGCATAAAGATACAGAGAAATAAAGAAGACTGACTTGGGCAGCCAAGCAACTCCTTTTGCCAGATTGCAGCCATTCTCTTTAACCTTTTTCTTTCCTTCATTACGATCTCTCTTTCTTTCTCTAAGATCCTTACACCTGTTTTGAGTACACCCAGGTAAATGCCTCAGATATAACTCTAACGGTTTGAGAAATCCTCAGGGATGTCTGTGAAGGTAGTAATGCCAGAGGTAAATTTATTGATTCATTCACTGAAATGGACTAAAATTGCTTAAAGAGTAAGTTATGATGTCTTAATTGGAAGAATAGGAACTCTGAATCAGCTTGAATTGTACTTAACGTGCCTGCCTGACTACGCCTGTAAATAAGATCTAAAAGTAACGCTGCAACTCTTCTACGAACACAGCTTGTACCATCAGTCAGAGAAAGATAATGGCTATGAGAAGTGGCCTGAGTTTCTATCCATAGGTAGTAAGATGCTAAATCCCCATAGGAACAAATTCATTGTCAGAGATTAGATAACAAGAAAGATCTCTCTCTAAATATAGGCTGGGGTTTCCACGGTCCTTTAGAGACACAACATGCAATTAAGATCCTCAGTAGTCCTGACTACAGCCAAGCTCTTGGGTGACTTATGGGCTGTGGACTTGGTATTTGAGAGTGAAAAAGTGCCAAGAGAAAAGTACTGGAAGGGTGCCAGAAGCTTCCAGAGTTTGAATCATCTATTTACCTATGAGTTCAGATAAGATAAATCTCTAACATGGTTTCTGCATCTGCAGTATCTCCTGTCCCTCTGGGTGCTTGTCTGCCAGTGGCATTTACATCATGGGAAAAAGCATACAACGCTAAGCTGAAATCCAGCTGGTTGTAGCAGCCCCTCCACATTCCCCAGTGCAGAGTGGGATGAACTGTGCGGTGTTTCTTTGAGCCCAGGCTGAGAGCATAAAGGGAACCCTTGCCCAATTACATTTCAGTCAGATGAAACCCATTCTGTAGCATAGAATCATAGAATGCAGGATATTCTGAGTTGGAAGGGTCCCACAAAGACCATCGAGTCTAATTCCCGTCTCCACACAGGACCACCCAAAATTCATGTACAAGAGCACTGTCCAAATGCTTTTTGAACTCTGGCAGCTTGTGGCCATACCCAGTGCCCTGGGGAGCCCATTCCAGGGCCTGACCGCTCTCTGGTGAAGAACCTTTTTCCTGACACCAACCTGACCCTCCCCTGATACAGCTCCATGCCATTCTCTCAGGCACTGTCACTGTCACCAGAGAGCAGAAATCAGTGCTGTCCCTCCACTCCTCTCATGAGGAGCTATAGGTTGTCATGAGGCATCCCCTCAGTCCCCTCTTCTCTGGAAAACAAAGTAAAAATTTTTACTGAAGTGCACCATGTTGTCATAAGCAATTGCCCTAACTGCTCATGCCTTTTTACATCCTTCTCCCTTCTCATTTGTTCCTTACACATAAGCCTGAGAAATTGCAGTCATCATAGTTCATTTTAAACAATATCAGAAACACTCGAATGTCTTTAAAAATCCTTCAAGAACATGTGGAAGACATAAGCAAAGGAAGGGCTGTGTCTCTGTGTCTACTTGGGAATGCGTGTTCTCTAACAACATAAAGCCACTGTCCCATGAGGGGAAGACTGATTTATATGCTAGCTGATGCAGTTAAGTTAGCAAGGTTATTTCCTTGCCAGGGGACATTTTCTGTCATTTCTACTAACAAAAAAAAAAGAAAAAAAGAAAAAAAAAGAAAGAAAAAAAAAACAATTGGGACCCATAAATCATCTAAATTGATGTATATGTATGCTACCATCTATGCATCCAGACACCACCACTGCATTATACCTAATATATGCACGTACATGGACTGAATTAACTTGATAAAAAGAAATCATGTATCTCCCCAGCAGTCCATCAATTTCTATAAAAAATGTAAACTACTATAAATGATGACATTTGAATCCAGCAATGGTCAACCCGCATCATTTTCAGGTTGTTTTCAAATGACTCTGTTATGCATGTTAATCTCTCACTGTCAAAATTCAACATGTCTTATGCACCCTGACTGCTCACCATATATTCTCTCATCGAATATTTTGCTATGGAACATTTTAAAGAGGCGGGTATGCTCTAATCCCTCTTCTTTTGTTACAGAAGATGCAGCAGTACGGATAATACCTTCCATGTGCGAAGGCACGCACAACATATCTTCAGATCAGCAGAGCAGTGCTCTGAATACCACAGGCCAGATGTTTCCAGAGCAAATGCTCACCGTCCTCACAAAGTACTGTTAAGGCCTTGCAGCAGCCACCCCAGCTACCTTTGTATGAGAAGCACCAGGGTTTGGGCTTTGCAATGCTTGGGTTCAGCAGAAGCCTGTTGCTCTGCCGCAGGAGTGACAGCTTAGTTTATTGTCACCAGAGTCAGTGAAAAAAAGTTTCACAATGAACTGACCCATTTGTGCAACTGTAGTGCTTGCAAGAGGGGGAAATGAAATAGCTTCCTAGCGCGGCTGTGGATCAATACATGCACTGAAGCACAAGATTTTCTTCCGTCCTTTTCCTCTTTCAAAACTGCAGTGTGTTATTAAGGGCAAAACTTACTGAGTTACATTATTGAAGAGTAGCAGCTGTGCAAATCAGTTCAAATGTAGTGCTTGAGCTAAGCATGGCTGGTATCATTTCTTCTATTCTATTCCTTCTTAGGAGGGAAAACAACTTTTTACACTGGTAGAGAGTGATAGAACAAGGGGGAATGGTTTCAAACTAAAAGAGAGGAGATTTAGAGCAGACGTCGGAGGGAAGTTTTTCACAGAGAAGGTGGTGAGGTGCTGGAACAGGTTGCCAGAGAAGTTGTGTACGATCTGTCCCTGAAGGTGCCCAAGGAGAGGTTGGATGGGGTCCTGGGCAGCCTGATTGAGCGGGTCCCTCCTTGAAGAATAGAACAGTATCCTCATATTTGTAGTGGGAGAGAAAGCAATCTGTGCTAGGACAGGACCATGGATTTCTGGACAAGATTAGGAGTAAGGCTTGTAGGATAGGCAGGACAGAGAGGACAGCAGTGCTTGCAAGGTAAGGCAAATAAAGGAAATTAAAAACATTCAGTGTTTTTTTTTATTTTTCAATTACAATATTGTAACTTTGAGGGGACAAGTGAAATGACTGAAGGCTTACATAGGCCTTCCAGCTGTGTCAGAAAGCAGACACCAGCTGCCTCAGTTCTTACCCTCAGGCTCAGAAATCCCTCTTCTAGCCTTTCTTCCTTATCCCCACTACGGTTTGTCCGCACCTGAATATTTGAAAGCTGAACATTTTCCTGCCCATTCTTGTCCAAAGAGTCCATCCTTGTCAAAAGAGTCCATGCTCTCTTGGCAAGCCACTTTTGCTGCTGAGCAAAGACTTTGCTGAATGAGGTCTTATGGTTTCTCTGTTCTCCTCTGGACTCAAAGGAAGCACCAAAGGCCTGGGGATGGCCCAAAGTGGAGAAGATCTGGCCTATGGTGCAAAATGTGTCAGGAGAGCTGGCAGCTCAGCTAGAGGCTCCGTTTGATCTCTCCAGGACACGGCTGGGGAGCACCAGACACACCCAAGTGCTTATCCAACACAGATACCCGGGCAGAACAGAGAGCTGGAGAGGCTTGTGTGTGCATATTTAATAGACAAGTAATGACTTGTTTTATGACCCTTATTCATAATTTATTGCTTGAGAGCTCAAAAAATTGCCAATGTTCTTCATAGTTTTGCATTCAATATGTTTCTACAACGACAAACTAGACAGGAATGGGCAGAGGGAGGAGAAAAAAGAGGCTACTTTTCTTGGCTTCAACCTTTGGATTAGACAGTAGGGCAAAGAGAGGAACACGTCTCCTCTTGGCAAGCTCCACTTTGGCAATGGACACATAGAAGCATAAAGCACCCTTCATTTTACAAACATAAACTTCTCATTCTTCTTCTTTTTTTTTTTAAAGATTCTGTCCAAGAATGCTGCAAGGATGTAAACTGACTTTTCAATCACTTCCCTCCTCACTGAAGGAACAAGATTGTAGAAAGGGCTGCTGATAAATGTTGTATTGTTGAGCCAAACCTATTCATGCCAAGAGAGATTTTTTCATTTTTTCCTCCCTCCTCTCAGTATTTTTTTCTCTCAGACTTTTAATAAGGCAGTAAGGGAGAAAAGCAATGATGCAAAGGGGCAGAGGCTCACTGTGACCATATACACATCACCCCCAATGTTTGGGTCCTGTTGTGCAGTAGTTAATTTTGTGTGTCATATTTTATGTCACACTTACTAGCCTGCATGTTTCCATTCACAAGAGAGTCTCTTCTGAATAACAAGCCCATGAATGTGTAATATTAAAAGTATATTCCATGTGGCAGGGACTGTGCTAATTAGGAAGACTTAAAAATCGCTGTCAAACATTGTAGAATGTTAAAATGCTTATATAAATGTTTAATAATGAAACTGATAAACTGAGTGGAGGTGGCTTGGGGAAAACAGTCATTTGAATAGTCTTCTGAGTGCGAGTTATGAAACAGTTTACAGTTTCTGCAAAATATGCTATTAGCAAATGTTTCATCTGGTTGACACATCTCTGATGAAAAGCTTGTTGTGATCTCCAGCAGAAACATGGCAAGTTTGCCCACTGCCCTTTGCATTGGCTGCCAGCTCTCCGGGGCACTGGACCAGCAATACTAGCAAAAGGGTAAACAGCCACCTCCAGCATCTGAGGAGCTGGCACTTCTTTATATTCCTCCCCAAAAATCTGAATCCAGGTGTTGATGTCTTCCTTGGTGCCACAGGCTAGCTGCCAGCTTTAGGACATCTCTGCAGGATTAAGTCACAGGACAATTATCTGCAGCTTGCTCACAGGAAGATTCAGAGTCCCAGCTATGAACTAGGACGCATTTAGTCATTCCCAAGCCTCTGCCCTGCAGCCTTGGTGTTACTGTGGGACCAGGGCACATCCCTTCTCAACAGGCACGACTCTAGGGGATTAAGAGCAGGATGCAGCATTGGCAAAGCCACCGCACGCTGAATGCTGACTGCGGGAGGCAATGCTCAGACTATCAGGTTTCACCCTTTTCCTGATTTGTTTCCTGGCTGCAGCACCCTCCCCACAACTGCAGCACTGTCCTCGGTCACAAAAGATGAAATGCCTACTTTGATTAAGGAAGAAATGATGAATGAAAATATTTTGATGAATGCAAACTTCATTCCAGACAAATTAATTGTGCTGCTCATTTATGAGGCTAAATCAATGGTAAGAATCATTGATAGGAAACCTATTGAAACTCCAGAGATGCTTTTCAAGAACATATGATTGCTTCCAGTTTTTCAAACAGCACTTCTGTAGCAGAGCTCCACTGACTTCAGTTCTGCTGAGCACCAGGTAAAGTAATCCAGCCCCAGGCAGGGCTTTCTCATTAACAGAGAATTTTTATAACATAATATTTCATATTATGTTTCATATAATTCCTTAGAAAAACTCCAAAGTAAAAAAAAAAAAAAAAAAAAAAAGCTTTCCACTAAAACAAAGACAATTATTTTGTACTCCTATATTACATTATTATCCCACATAATAAATGCAAAGCTCCCCGGGCTGAGGGAAGTATTAGGTCTAAAGACAAATGAGAAACACAAGCTCCCATCTGATACCAGTTCCACTTGTAAAGTCCAAGACAATGCTACTAAAACCAGTTTGTTGCAGAGCAAAGTATGTTCTAGCATCCATGTTGTCAAACCCTCAGACACCAAAAGACTGCCCTGCTAGAGGGCAGGCTGCCTTAGCACTGCTTACCTGCAGAACTGAAGAGCTGCCCCAGCTCAGGGGTGGCCTGTATGTGAGTTTTAACCTATGACCATTCAGCATGTCCAAATTCCTTCTTAGAGCTGAATCCTTTCCTCAAAGGCAACTTTCAGGATAGATTCAAGAGAAAACATATGTTTCTACAGTAAGCTATTTTAAACACTGATGCCACACAGAAGTTAGAGACAAAGCGCAGCTGGATCTGTCTGTAGCAGAGCTGAGAGCAGGGAGCCTGCCCCCTCACCTCACAGCCTCAGGGAACAGATGCCACCATAGGGAGCAGCTCAGGTGCTGCTGCCTTGAAGAGAAAAATGGAAACTAGAAATCCCAAGTTAGAGTGAACATCCCAAATCCTGCTTGTTACCAATATCTGTGATAACAAAAGAAAGCATGCTCCATCCTCATGGCATGGAAACGCTGCTGTCTTGATATACAAGAAAAGTCTGGCCAGAGAATGAGGGATCTGTCTCACCTCCTTGTCCTGCACTTTTTCAAACCCAAATCCTGTACAGGTTTTATTTAACACTGGCACACAGCTCATGAATTGCTAGCAATGCAGAAGGTGTTGGGGTAGCTAGCCAACCTGTTCACCTTCTGTTCTTCTGCCAGAAACTGAAAGAAATACATAAAGGGAAATATTTGAAGGATAGACTCAGAAGACACCCTCCCAGGGTTGGAAAGTAACATTCAGCTCCCCTGGAGTGCATATATATGGGGCTATTAGGACCAGCTGAATCTCTTGACTCATGATATATTATTATGTCTGTGTTTGCTTGCAAAGCAGGCTGCACATGGCAGTCTGAATCCTGACCATCTTCCTGAGATCAGTTAAGTGAGCTCTCTGGTGCGGAACTGATAGAAAACAGGGTATTAGCTAGGTGTAAAAAGTAGGAAAAAATGTCTTTCAACTTGCACCCCTTCATTGAATTGTAGCTTGCTTCACCTTGGTTCTTAGTAAGGTTTAACTCTCCTTATAAAGATTTTTATTTAGGCTCATCATGGCTCAACATCTTGGGTTGCTACAAAGCCAAACTAGCATGAAAGTTGGTATTTTGCCCTGCCATCAAAGATGCACTACTACGTTCATGTCTCCAACTCAGTGGTTAATCTGTTTTCTTCTGTTTTAACATCTATTGTGAATGATTTGAGGAAAGCAGTATTTTTGTCTCAAATACAAAAAGAGAAATAGATTAAAAGTGAACAAAGATTACCATAAAGCTAAAGTATTTTTTCTTCATTATGAACTTGCTTCCTTGGATCATTATAGTTTAACTTCTGTTCACTCCATTCAATATTTTTCCTTAGCTTTGTTCCATTTCACAGTGCTTTGAGAAAGATACATGCACAATGATTTTCATTCTCTACTTCCTACCTCAAGCACAAAATTGCTGCACACAGATTTCTCAGCAATTCAAAAGAGTGTTTCACTTACTAACTCTTGGTCCACCAGCAAAATGTTTCAGATTTTCCTTTAGTTTTATCTGTAACAATTTCTATTTTTTATTATTTCTACTGCCTCTGATCCCATTGCACAGAGATTTAAAAGGGCTTATTCATGGTTGTGGCAATAAAATGGAGCTCTTAAAGTGATCCTACAGTACAATAATACTCTGTTTTGAAGATTTAATAACTCCTTTTAAAGTCAGATCTAAATTTTAACTTAGAAGGCACTTGTCAATATCTTTATAATATCCTAAGGCGAAAAAGAACAGGTCAATGAATAGGCTTCAGGAGTCAAGACCTGTAAATGAGGAAAAGGAAAGGAAAGAAAATGATCCACCCTTGGTATTGTGTGGTGAAGATATTCCATGGAGACTTCTGAAATCTGAAGCATACATTTAATAATATTTTTCAAAGACGTACCAATATATACTTAATGATCACTTTTAAAGTACTTGGAAAATTTCAGAAAACAGATGAACTTCAACACGAGACAGTGAGCAAACTACTCCAGAAGTCCATCCACAGATCATGATGACAGGAAGGGAAGAATATGAGCCACTAAAAATACCAATGAAAGTATCAAAAAGATACAAACATGGATAAATCTTTATTCCAGACACAGTAACTGGCACTGTCCAGATGCATTAGATCATGAAACCTCTCAAGAGAAAAGAATCTATTTTTACTTTTCTTTTACCTCCTTTTACCCATGAACATGCCTACAAACATAGCTGTGTACTCTATTATCAGATCTGCTCCATCAGCAATTAGATCAGACTGTGCACACTTCATGAAGGAAATCACTTGCAGGGGTACAGTCTGTGCTGACAGCAAGAAGCAGTAGTGCTGAAAGTCCGGTTGGATCCTTGTCACCTCAAAGAATTCACTGCATGTGGCAGGGTGCAAACTGTCAGCTACAAACTAGTCCCAGAAGAGAACAGGGCCTCCTGGTGGTTCTGTAACACAGTTAAGACTGATGACAGTCCCAAAGGCCACTTTTTTCACCCCAATGGAACAGGATCTGCTTCATGGTGTCTTTTCTTTTTTTACATGAAGAGTCTGACCAAGCACGGAAATAGCCTTCAGCTCTTTCCAATTTTCCCACAGCCAGGTCAGGCAGTCTCTCAGATCCTCTTATGTCTGGCTTCTGTAGCCTCCTGTGCCTATGGACAAGGGACCATAGAGGCTGCAGGACTGCACGGGGACTGGGAGTGGGGCACAGTGTGGCCACAAGCTCACCAAATGGTTCTGAGGCACAAGCAGGACAAGAAATGACACAGACAGAAAACTGCTACTAAAAATCGCTTCCTTTATTCAATTTGGGAAAAAAATGCCTTGTGTTGACTGCAGGCCTGAAGCTTTCATCTTGGAAGGGCACAAAATAAGAGGCTTTCTGATGCCACACTGTTTGCAGAGGTGATTGCAAACCTCAGAGCTGACAACCAAAAGCTGAAAATCAGATGTCTCCCAAGACTGAGAGCACCTGAATGTAATATTTGCTCACTCTGGTATATATTTAAATATCACAACACAGCTTCCTTCTGCATCTTCACATTCTATTCCCTGGAGAAACAAACGAAATGCAATGAAAAGCTGATCGCAGAGGCCTGGGACAAAACCCAGCATAACACTTCAGATGACAGAGCTTTTCTCTGGGAATTTAGAGTACCAAGAAAAAAGTAGAAGGTACAGAGAAGGAAAGGTGTCAGGGCACATCAAGGTGGTCAGTAGAGAGAATTTCTACCTGTAAAAAGCATTATTTTCTATTCAGACAAATTATCTGATATTCATAAAAAGTTGACAATCGGGCTTTCAAGTACCTAGTCCAATAAGAACCTTATTTTGCATTCTGATCATTTCCCTACACACCAGGATGCTCAGAGGAGCAGAGGGCTCTATGGTGTGGTGTAACACAGCAGCCACTCAGGCCCACACCGTCCTTTGATCAGACTACCAAAGAGGGATGAGGGAGAGAACTGGAAATGAAATTGAACAGGTGGAAAGAAATAAAAAATACCTGCAAAGACTGAAGACAAAAAAGGAAACCAAAACACAATAATAACACTACGTAGAGCCAAAGTGCAGTAACTCAACACTTTCCAGCAACACACAGCAATAAATGGTGCACGTTTCTTTACAACCTAACACAACCTAACCTACCCAAATTTACCCCCACCCAGAACAGTGATGAACCATAGGCTTTTATTTAATTACTACCTATTAATTATAAAAAGTAGCCAGTGCATCTTTGCAAGCTATGTCACAGTGGGATAGAGGCATGGCAGCTCTGTCACAGTGGCAAGGGGTGCAGCAGCAGCCGCCATGTTGCTGCTGTGTCATGGTAGGAAGAGATGCAGTGGCAGCAGCCATGTGGCTGTGGTGTCACTATTGTTCTATGCTAGGCACCATTACTCTAAGACAGGAAAGCTCAGGGCAGCTGCCTGTCAGAGAACCAAACCCTCTAGATGCCTCTTCCCTGTGTTTATGTTTCCTCAGACACTGAGCAGAAATAAAGGCAGAAGCTATGGAAATGAAGGGCCTGTATTGGCCCAATGCGTGGCCTCTGTTACTCACCCAGTAGTGAAAATCATACTCTGATATGGCTTACAGGGGAGGAAGGTGGGAAGGAAGCGCATTGGTTACATCTACTTGAAGGGGAAAGAGAGACCTTGAGTTCACTTGGAATTAAAAATGGGAAAAAAAATGGATAAATAGTTGGGACTTCCTTCAAAATCCCAGAGAAGGGATGATGGTAAATTTTGTATTAGCTCTTCACTCATGTCCTACGCTTCTGCCGTATGCTATGGTGCTTTCCAATATAAGGTTTTACTCAGAGGGTTATTTTAAGAAACTACCTGACATCACAAAGATGCTGACTACCTTGGCCTTTATGACCTGGCCCAAAAAGAACCTTGTTTTCCATTACAATCACTTTCCTACACATGAGGACGCTCAGAGAAGCAGAGATTGGGCTGCAGTGGCTCCATTCTGTGCTCTAACACCATAGCTGCTCAGCTTCACACCACCCTCTGCTCACTCTTCTCAGGTAGGATGAGGGAGAGAACTGGAAATGAAATAGATCCCATGGGCTGAGATAAGAGCTATTTACCAAGACAGAAGAGGAAAACGGTGACAAAAATGCAACAGTAAGAGTGTCAGCAGCTGCAAGGCAACTACTCACCAACCACTGACCAGTGCACCACCATAAATACCACCAACTCAGGGGCTAAGAGGAATGCAGTCTTGGTTCCTGAGCTGTGTAGGGGATATGGAATGCAGTGCTTCCTGGCCTGAAGAGAACTGTTCCTCACCTCTGCTCTGTGGAGCGTGGTCAGCAGTCTGGCTGCTCTCAGCCTTTCTCCACATCTGTAAAAAGAAAAGAATGCTATAAGCATTACAGTGCTGCAAGAGATTCTCCAGAGATACGTCAAAAGCATTTGATGTTCACAGATAAAGAAATATATGGATCTTGGGGTATTTTAATTACCTTGAGTAAAGAACTGGACCCCAACAGAACAGTTAACGCTTGACTCTTGATGCCCTTCCTGTGGATGTGGACAACTCAGCACGTAGTGACCAACTTGAAATAGAGAACTGGAAGTGTAAGATGTGTGTCCTCAAATGCCCTCAGATGGATTTTCCTTCATATCAGTGTGTTTCTACAAAAAGAGCACATATTTATGTGTTTTAATCAACCTCATTATTCTGGATTCTCAGTAGACATACAATATGTCTCACTTGCTCAGGTCAGTGCAGAAATGATAGAAATTGTTCAAATACAGTGTAGTGATTGCCTCCAGGATCTCATGGAGAACTCCAATGGTGTTTCTTCATGTTTTCACTACAGCTGTCCTGAAATTTTTGATATCCACACATGGAAAACAGATTCTAAGTTTCCCATGTGCAAATAATGTATTTGAGTTAACCCATTTTGAAGAAAAAACTCTCTATTTCCCCAAATACATAACTCTGAGCTGATTTTAAAGTGTCTGAAATGTTCAGTGCTTATTTCTGTTATGTAATCCTTAACTCTTTCCTCTCCTGCCTTGCAGGCTGTCATGAGAAACCTCTTCTGTTAACTAGCATCACCTGTTTCACATATGCTGTCTCAGTTGCCAAAATGATGAAAAGTAAATCCTCCTGCTGAGGTGTATGAGAAAAACAGCATTCCAGGCATGGAAGAACTCTTTGATTTCTCTCAGGCTAATATTGCAACATTTTAAAAAGAAAGAGGCAAAAAAGAAAACAGAATCAGTCTTTCCAGAAGGTCTGGGAAAAAAAATCCTGTTATTTGGATTGTGTGTACTCTATCTGAGCCTCTAGAGAAAAAAAAAAAAAAAGAAAGAAAAAAAAAAAAGAAAAAGAAAGTTGTTTGTTTGTTGGTTTTGTTTATTTGTTTTAATCTTATGAAAAGTACTGTTGCTGATCTGGGATATCTTTTGTTCCATCAATTGCATGTGATAGCAAGGGATGGGTAATCACAAAGAAATTTGAGTACAACAGAAAAAGAACTACACAAGAATTCTAATCAGAAATAGTTTCAAAGGTTTAAATACTGCTACTTTGCTTTGAGTAAGTGTAATAGTCTTTTAATTGTACTTTTTACAGAAATGTTCTGTGGTGACTTCTGGCTTTCTAATAACTCATTGCTCTCATATACTGTCTGAGCAATTCTTTCCAATGTCTTCAAACAGTTCTCCATTCTATTCTTCCACTGATTCAAGCATCCCCATTAGCATGAGTGGGAGTTGCAAATATGCCCCATTTGCTTACTTAATTGTCAGTTGATATCCTCAAAAACTATTTCATCCATATAATCAGCAATCTTCTCATTCATTCAATTTATTTTATTTCTACCACTATTTTAAACTGAAAACTTTTGTTTATATAGCTATGAGTTTTATTTTTCTTGTAGTTCACAGTCAGTAATGATTTTAAATAAGTATGGTCAAATCCTGATCTTCTCAGTTTATTCAATACCTTCCTTCACCAAACGACCAAACTACGTAGCTTAAGATGCATATGGTCTATGATGTTGACACAAGAAAAAATATTTTCTAATCTTGTAATCTTCACACAGAGGGTGGTGACGCAGTGGAACAGGTTGCCCAGAGAGGTTGTGGATGCCCCATCCCTGGAGGCATTCAAGGCCAGGCTGGATATGGCTCTGGGCAGCCTGGTCTAGTGGTTGGCGACCCTGCACATAGCAGGGGGATTGAAACTAGATGATCATTGTGGTCCTTTTCAACCCAGGCCATTCTATTATGCTCAGAGAAGGGATGCCCCATCCCTTGGAGGTACTCAAGGCCAGGTTGGATGGGGCCCTGGGCAGACTGATCTGGTGGGTGGCAGCCCTGTCCATGGCAGAGGGCTGGAACTGGATGATCTTTAAGGTCTCTTTCAATTTAAGCCATTCTATGATTCTATGACTATGAAAAACTAATGTAGATAAGCAAGAAAAGAAACCAAATACAAAAAACACTTTGCTACTGAGAAAGGTATCATAACTCACATACTGTGCAGGTATTTGAGTCCTTTGCCAGAATTCAGCTTATGAAGCTAATTTACTGCCTGCCTCCCATCAATCTCAATTGTGTTGCTGCCCCTTGAGAAGTGCCAGCTGGAAGATGAAACAGAGTTTTGCAGATGTTATTTGGTCATCACCAAACTCCAGTTGCTATTTTATATGTTTACGCACTTTATTCAAGGTTAAACCAGCTAATTCCAGGCCAAAACTGTTCACCAATTGCTCGCCACATTTGAGACTGACAGCGGATAACTGGATGGATGGAAATGCAATCAGTCTCAATTTGGATACTACAATAGCAGATGACAGCCACATCTGTTCTGGGCAAGGCAGACTGTGCAGTGCACAATAGCACAGCCCACAGCAGGGAGAGAGAGACCAGAATGAGAGCATCACATATTCTGTTTTCTTTTTGCTTCCCTTTTTGGAGGGTGGGGGATCTTCAGTGAAAACCCAGATCTGCACCTGCAATTCAGATCAGGTTCAGTTAGATAAAGACTAATTTTTTGAACCCTATTTTACCATGGAAAGGGCAAAGCAGAATGTCACAAGATCGATTTCTCACTCAGCATTTTTTTTTTCATTTTTAGTTGACCATAAGAGTACAAACGCATGGAGGTTCAGCAGTGTCAAACCTGAATCCACTTCTTAATCCTGGCTGTATGTTGCAACTGAATTTTAACATTATCTCTCAACCTACACTCCCCGTCCAAGATACTACCGTCAGGAGCTTCGCTCTTTTCTGAGAGCTACACTTACCCACAGCACAGTTGGAGAATATGACTGCGAGCAGAAAAAGGAGGAAAAAATCTCATCATTTGAGGTTGTTCAGTGAGTTAATTTTGATCTGGTTTATACACTGAAAAGTGCAATGACATCAGTGGATGAAGACAAGCAGCAAGAAAGAATGATCTGTTGGAAGTTAAATTCAAGTGTCCTTAATGTAATCTCATCTCCACTTTTAAAACAAATTCCTTCTATTAAAATTCCATTAATTTCCAAATTGCTTAGAGATGAGAATAGGAAGAAACCTTGAGCTGTCCTAGTGTGGCACTGGTGGTGCACATAGAAACAATGATTCTGACCTCTTTTAGTGGTATTAGCTAGTCTAAAAACCTCTTTTGGTTGAACTCTCCTGCTGAAACATCTGGCTGGGACACTGGCAGTCAGAAAGACCATGCTTCTTGTGTACCTCTTTCATCAAGCTGGAATCACAAAGAAAATTCTAAAGAGGTTTATCTCTGTATAAAGAGGACAAACTTAGTTCCCAGTGTTCTTGTGTTCTCTCTAACTTCCTTTACATAACTCCTCCTTCCTTTGGGACATGCAAAAATTCATTGGTGAGAACAGGAGCAACATGATGAATAGTGGCTATGACAGACGACGAACTTACTTGGAGAAATAACACATCCATCTTGCTTGATTTAGAAAAGCTTGAATTGCTGGAGCGTTTTCAATCATGAACTGGGAAATTTAATCAGTTTCCTTCCATAATAATTCTTCTTTGCTATGAAACATGACAAATATGAAAGGTCACAGTGAAGTCAGCGTACCTGATTAAGAAGGAAAACCTTTCAGCACGGCAGTTTGGACTGTGAAGAAGCACACTGAACTGTCGTGCAGCCAGGCTGGGTTTAGAAGGTACAAATGCTGAAGAACTTTTTTTTTGTGGGGGAGGACAGGTGGTTTGTTGGGTCCTTTTTTGCTTCAGTGTGCAAGTCTCAAATCAAATGTGTTCAAGTGATGGCATTAGGCTAGAACTGAATGCAGGTTACTGATTGTGAGTGAATTACATTGAGAGAAAATAAAAAGCAAAATGAGAAAAGACAAGACTCAGATTAAATTTTTAATAAGGAGTATTTAGAAGCACCTAGCTTCTTCTGCAAAGCCAGTGAATCTTTAATGCAAAAATTGCTTCGAAAAGGCAATTATCCCAAAAAGAAATTGCTCTGCTCTGCAGCAGGACAAAATTTAATAATTAAAATGTACACTGAGAGATTTTACTGCTATTTTAAGTACTTTCATAGTGCAGCCTCAACTATGAAGATTCAAGCTGTTGCCTCCATTACGTAAGACCAGCAAGCAGTTCAAGCTAAAACCCCTGTAAACCAGGCTGTTCTAGAAATGTGACTGCCTCTAGCAAGTGCAGACAATAGCAGATTCTCTGGAAAGACCATAGGAAATGTTCTGGGGCAAGTGTAATGCGAAGACGGAACTGTTAAAAATAAAATACCCCAGGCCATCTACAGGATGAAGGCTTGAGCACAGTGCACAGTCTATTTACCCCAGATTTCCTGACTTCTCAAGGCTTGACTTTCCATCTTTCAGGGGCAGAGGGCCAAGCTACTAACACATCAAGCCTTAGCTATGGGGAAGGTAATACGGTGGTACCTGGGAAGGGACGTGAGTTCATTCACCATCTCCGCCAGCCAGCGATGGAGCAACCAAGAATCTCGCAAATTTGACTTCTCCACAGTAATTTCTTATTCCTTTTATATCACTCTACTGAATGTGTTAACAGACTATAAACATGTCCCTTTTACATCCCCTTCTTCTCCAGTTTGAATTAACACTAAATTATCTTAGGTGGAGTGCCATGGTGACATGCTGGAAAGGGAACTGACATTCATGCATGAGAGAAGGATCCAGTGCCAGCTCTCCTCAGCCAGGAGCAGTGTTACACAGACGCAAGGTGCAAAACAAGCCACAACCAAACAAATCCAAGTTGAATATCACAGGGCTTTCTTGACGCACCCAAATTGCAGCAGAGATTTCTAACAGCTGGAGAAAGTGCTAGTGCATCTCAGGTGGGACATTTTAAACAAAACATCTGAAAAGAAGGCAAAAAGAAGGGCGTGCAGAGGCAGCCCTGTATATTACCTACAGCACAGTGTCTCTGGCTAGCTGTTTCCAGATTACACTTGCTTCAGGAGCCTCTCCTTTCCCTCTTTTTCCTTCTCTGTTCCCCTTCCTTCCCTTTACTAAGTTATTCTACACAAATATCCATTCACAAATGCACAAAAAAGCAGGGAGTCTTTTGACTTGATCAGGAAAGAGGATGTCCTTTTTTGTTGCTGTTTTCTGAGAGGGTGTTTTTGTGGTAATGTTTTATTTCTGATGTTTTCTTTTTTCCCATAGTTGTTCAGGAAATCGTTGTATGGTAGTGGTTGCCCATTCAAATATTCATGCTCAACAGAGACTTAATCAGCTCCAGCAATGCTCTCTTTTTCCCAAAACTTCATAAAGATCTCTTGGAGTTTCCAGGCTTCAAGCAGAATTTGGATGTCCTCTTTAAATCTGTTTATGAAACTTTGCAATCTTTTGTCTGTCTGAAATATGAGTCTGTAATGCTGTAATTTTCTCAGTACAGTTCAGGATGAGTGAAACTGAGTGGAAAAGGCTGAGAAGGAGGAAAATGTGTTTATTTTTAGCTGCATGTGACTAAGATGATACTGCAGGAGAAATCAGAAAGATACAGCAAGCAGGGGAGCGTATTAGGGAGTCGTATATCTTACACGTGGTGATTAAATCTAGACAATCAGACTTCTCTTATGAAGAAGTGGAAGAAGAAAAGAGTTAAGAAAAAGGGGATGTATCTCAGCCATTTGAACAGTGGGAAGAAACTTAAAGGCTGAAAGACTGCCGCTGAGAGTGGGGAGAGAAGCTGCAGCTTCAAAGAGACCACAGATTAAAAGAATTGAGGCATTGGCCCTGAACGTTCAAAGGGTTATACTTGTAAGCAGCACATCCAGTGGAGTTACCTGCAAGAATGGAGGCCTGGCAGACCGGGAGCCCACCTGCAAGAGGTTACCTGGGACTGGGAATGGCCAGATGATGTTCACTGAGGAAGTGCGGGGTTAGGATGGCTCCAAAGGAGGATCTGAGGTGGTGTGGGGGCTGCCAGCGCAGGAGTGACAGGGAAGAGTGCTGCCATGGCACAACTGCGACCGCATCAGAGGTGCTTTGTTTCCCTGGCAATTGCTTCTCAAATGAAAAGTATATGGCCTTCCATCAAAATATTGGAAACAAAAGAGGAATAGGAGTGTTAGCAGGTAGGGAATGAAAAGAAAACACAGAAGAAAAGCTGTAGTTAGATGAGGAAAAAATATTGAAGAGTGTAAGTGTTCAAGAGCATTAAGCAAGACAGAAGCTGTACAGCAATCACACAGTTACTATTTTCTCACAGGTAGCTCTTCAGTTAAATTACATTTGGCTTTCCTTTGTTCTGCGCTTTGAATTCACTCCAATCTCCCCAGAATATTTTCATCTTCTTGAAGAAATCCACAAGACCAAACAATAGGGAAGCAGAGCAGATTGCTGATTAAAATGCAAGGTGTGCACTTGGGGCCAGAAAGTACCTGAGGGCACAGCTGTGAGCAGAGGGTAATCTTCATGTAGCATGAAGCCAGGAAGAGCTGTGACTCAGTTGCTCTGACTCACCATGCCTCCCCTGCTTCTTCCAGCTCTCTAGAGCAAGGGGCTGGGGCAGCAATTTGATTTCCGGCTTTTGCCACTGGGAAATGACTGCCTACACTGTGAGGAGTGACAGACTGCATCGAGGTAGGGGTGTGGAAGCTTCTCCAGTCCCCACTATTCTGGGACTCCCATGAGACAGGAGAAGAGAAAGCTGGAGGAAATGCCTGTATTTCCTTGTGACCAGGCACAAGCAGTCAGGCAGGCAGGTACCACTCCTCCTTGGCCTTGCACAGAATCATGGGCTGAGACAGTTTGGCCATGAGCTGCCCACACTTCACCTGATGAAAAATCAGCTGGCCGAGGCTTACATTATCACAGTGAACATGGGTATGTGAGGAGTGAGCCTGAATCAAAGCTGTCTGTGTGAAGGAAGAGCAGAAGGAAGTTGATTTTGTGTTGGATAACAGGTATAATCCCAGCTGCTTTGAAGTCAGTGGTTTAACCTCCTGCTGTTTACAGTTGGGACAGGATTTCACCACAAGGTTCTTTTTTAATTAAGATTTTGATTTTTTTCTGTGTACTGAAATGGTGCTTGCCTTCAGCTCAGGCTAATAAGCAATAAAGCAATGCTACTGAAACAATGAAATTAATGGCAAGGAGGAGAGAGAAGCTCACTGCCAGCAGTGCCACTACTGAGAAGGGTCCCAGAGACTTACAGTCAGGGAAGTAAATCCCCACAAGACCAACCCTGCACCATAACCACTCAGCTATAGCTCAGATGGTAGCACTGGCCGAAAAGAATAGCCAGAGTTCAGATTTGGGTGCTGTCACTGTCCCTGCTATCTCTGAAAACCCACAACTGATAAATGTAAGGTGCTAAAATACTCCCAGAGCTGGGCCTGTATTTTTTACCTACTGCTCTGCATTTTGTTCAGCAGCCATCAGATAACTGAGCACAAAGGCTAAGGCAACATAATTTGAATAACTGCAAATGAAATGAAATGCAATTATTTCTGAATGTTTTATCTATCTGCCCCCTCTCACAGGGTAACAGGATTTGCATCCCTGTTAGAGAAATCTCCAAGCAGGTGATGCTACATCAGAAGTACGTGCCTTTTATTTTTATTTCTCCTTCTCTAGCTTAATGACCTCTTGATGCAGGTTCCTTTCTTTCTTCTAGAGACAATCACTAGTTGCAGCTCAGCACAGGGTCCATTCACCACTCACCCCCTTCCATTCAGTCCCTACAAGTTTGTGGGGCCAATATGGCAATTTTACTTCAGAGTTCCCTGCGAGAAAGGGAGAAAAATCGAGAAGGGAAACTTCTGCTCTCACCTCATCCCCTGAGGATGGACAGGAGGGACGCAACTGGCTCAAGAATCTAGAGAAGGGTAGGAAGCAACACAGTTTGCTGCTCTGTGGGTGAGGATACTCACAGCAGCTTCTGTCTAGTCTTGCACCTCTTGCCATCACTTCCTTCTGAGGTATCAGTAGCTGCAGGAATATCTGGGTTAAATTTTATCCTTTGCTGTAGCATCCACGTGCCCAGGCAAAGATAGCAGTCCCTGTCCTGAAAAGAAGCTGACTTATAGCTGTACTCTTGAATTTTTCAGCAAATTTAATTTCAGCTCAGTGTAATGAAATCCTTGTCCACAGAGACATCTCAAAAATAGACAACAAGATAGCTGGCAAAACATAGCTCCGCTATTTATTTATAACAGCTTTTTTTTTTTTTTTTTTTCACCTGAAGTTTTACTGGCTGTATGGCTAAACAAGGATTTGACCAGCTGGACAAAAGATTATTGGAAAGTTCAGTGTTCACATTTTTGTAGTATGGGGTCATCTGCCTATTTTTATCTTTTTAAGGCAGTCAAGTTGATTAATGATATGAGGAAAGTTTGAATATGTGAAGCACCGGAACAAGACTCCAATCTGCAGACTGACCGGGGGCAGAGCCAGCAGCAGGTGATGTTCAACATTGGCCCAGTGGGAAGGCTGCATCCTCTCCCAAAAAACACTGCCATAATACAGGAAGGTAGACCACTGTAGAAAGGGCCAACTAAGGCCATGCTGAACTCATCCAAAAGCTGGGAGACGTTATAAATAAATTCAGCTTGCTAAAGGCCATGATTCTTGGGACACATTTCACCATAGTGATGCTGAACTGTTGGAACCCATCTGTCCTCAAGGAGTCAGTTTTTTGCCACAGGCTTGAAAGTACCTTCACAGATATTTTTCCAAAACCAAGACTGAACGTGTTAAGTGTTTATATCTGAAAGCAAAGACTGAAGATAACAGATGCTAAAATGAGCAAGCAAAGCTAGGTTCATTTGTACAGACACATACGCACACACATCCACAAAGATACTAAAACCAACTCCATGTTCTCTTCCAAAACATTCACCTAAGTGGAGAGAAAGCTGTAACTGGATACTGCAACCACAGCTGGATGCAGCATAGTTCTTTATAAGAACTGCAAAACCAGCACACCACAGGAACTTCCACATGTGGAAAAAGACTTATCTGTAAGCAAAACAGAGGTGGGGGTGGCACTTGTCCTGAGGAAAGGAGTTACTTTGGGTAGGTATCACCCAGCTGAAGGAACTAACTCAAAAATTTTCAGAAGTGAAAACTTCTGTTTTACAGAGATTTTCCAGGCAGCACTGGCTTATTGCATGTTGCATGGTAATAAATCAAGTCTAAAGGCAAGTATTGAGTGTGATAAATGTTCTCTAGGTCTCTAAAGCACCTGAACATATTGTTCTTGCTGAGCCATGCTGGAACTATCAGGGAAATCTTGTACTCATTACAGACTAAGTATAGTTGAAAATAATAATAATAAATACAAGTCTTTAAGCATTGTATCTTAACACATTTGGGTCTTTTAATGCAAAGCAAAATGTACCAAGGTACAATTTTAAGACAGTTCAGGCTCTCAGAAGAAACAATCTTCCTAGGCCACCATGCTGGTATTACCAGAATTTCCAACATTCTTTCTGACCCTCCACATATCCAGCTTCCGAAGGCAAATTCTAGTCACATGCAGCATGCACCAAGTCAAGGATATACATTTGGAAAGTTCAAAGGAAAATGAAAGTGTTCCTAACACCAAACAGAAAGTCTACAGAATGGATAATAAATGCATGAAAAGTTAATGAATAGATAATTGGTTTCATTAAAAGATAAATGTCCCTCACCCCTAAAAGCATTAGTGGTGATATTGATATTACTCCATCAATACCCTCCAGCTTATCATAACCTCTTTTAATGCCTGTAGAGTCACGTCCTGCTTTCCAAAGGAGTGCCTGCCTTACCTCTGCCTGGAAGAAAGATCAAAGGATCTTGTAATGACCTGAGCTCTTCAGCCTATGTGACAGACAGCTCTATCTCAAAGTCATCAAGAACAAGTAGGAAAAAAATGTCAGAAATCACAAAAGAACAGTATTTATATAGAAGAAAAGAATGAAAAAGCAATGGTATAAAATACATTCCCCAGCTCCATAGGATAATTAGTCAGAAAAAAATGGTAGAAAACTACTCATTTATTGAATTTCCCAGCTTACCAAGTGATATAAAAAATTGCAGGAAATGAATATAATTCTTCTCCTCTTCAGGAAAATTAATAAATAAATAAATAAAGTCCAAAATATGCAGGACAATGGAACATTTTGGGGGGAAAACAAAACAACAAAACAAAACAAAAAAACAGACTACGATTTTGAAGTCATAGAAGATTACTGGCAATATCATAAATGCATCAAATATTTTTTTAAATGTTTATTATATTTTCATGAGGTATGTTTTCTCTATTATGAAGAGAGGACTACACAGATGTAATATGATATTCCCTTTATAACTATGATTAATACTCCTTTTATCGTAACAGAGAAATAATAAGTCCATAATAAAAACAGATACAACTTGCCTTTGGTGCATTAAAAAGCTTGTTCTTAATAATAATTTGAACCACATTTCCCCAGAATGTGAATTTGTTAAGTGAGCTTAGCCAGTCATGGAGAAGAAAGCAGAATGTACTGCTCTCTCAGCACACATATATGGCCCAGAAAGATCTATATTCCAGTGAATTCAAAGCCTTGAAAGAAAAGACGATACTAACAGATAGTGTTTTGTTCCAAAGGAGACTGACAATCACAAGACCTTGCTATGATCTTAACTGACAGGTCCCAATTGAAAATTCTTGGCAAGCTTTCACTGCACACTAGACTGACAGCTGCAGACAGGATGGACAGGAGAGCGCTAAGTCTTAATTTTAATGATTAAAAACTGGATAACTGCCTTTGCTGCTTTGGATGTACAAGAGCCTATAACAGAAGGTATTCCCATTAAAGGCATTCTAAACCTCACTTCAACAAATACAAATGCTTCTCCTGCTCTTGCAGATTAGCAACAGGAACAAAATATGAATTATCAGTGTGTACTTTGTCAGGTTTTGCTTTGATTTTTTTTTTAAATATTTTTTAGTATTATTTATTTACTTGGGAAGACGAGAGGTCTGGGGAAGGGTCTAGAGGGCAAGACGTGAGGAGTGGCTGAGGCCCCTTGGTGTGCTCAGCTCAGAGCAGAGGAGCTGAGGGAAGGCCGGATGGCGGCTGCAGCTCCTCACAGGGAGCAGAGGGGCAGCGCTGAGCTCTGCTCTGTGTGACAGCCACAGGGCCCGAGGGAACGGCATGGAGCTGTGTCAGGGGAGGGGCAGCTGGGATTAGGGACAGGGGCTGCACCACAGGGCGGTGGGCATGGAACGGGCTGCCCAGGGCTGTGGGCACGGCCCCAAGTGCTGGAGTTCAAGGTGTGTTTGGACAGCACTCTCAGACACAGGGTTTTGAGTGACATTTGGATTTTGAGTGGTACTGTGTGGAGCCAGGAATTGGACTCAATGATCCTTGTGGATCCATTCCAACTCACCATATTCTGTGTTGTTATGGTTCTAGGATAAAGTCTCATGTGCTACTGAGCTTATAGGCCCAAACTCATCCTTGAAAGTCATGATTTGCTGCCATGTTTTGGGATGAATATGTTCATGCAGTGAGAATGTAAAAAGCATGTGGCCATGTTACTGTCAAGTAATAACTTGACCAACACCTGAAGTAATCTAAAACCTAACTTAGCTCCAGCCACTCTTGTGGTATACTGCCTGTCCAAACATTTCAGTGCATTCCCAACTTCTGAAGGATTAAATAACTGTCAGCAATGGCACATCTGTAGAAACACCTTAGGTGATTTTGAGAAGCTATCCAACAGCTTCTGGTTCTTGCAACACTCTATCACTTTGCCACAATATAACCAGAAATTCATTATATTCTAAACCTTCACATTTTTGAAATGATCTGGATGTTCTGAAATTTGTACCAGTGCAGTCCTCATTGACCAAAACCAGATCCTGCACCACCCCCTGGGTATTTCATAGCCACTGCATAATTGAAACAACCCACCTGCTCCAGAGCCATTTCCTCAGCTGTGAAGCAATACAAGCACAGATGTGATACTCTCCTACAATAGCCCCACTTTGGAGATGCCTTGGAGGCTGTCATGCTCACTGCCGTTGTTCTGCCTGTAAAGTTCAATGAAAAGCATTAGGCACCAAAACACTCCAGTGATATTCTTTCCCTTGAGTTACAATAATCTTGCTTCGATCTGGTGCCTGGCCATTGTTAATGTCGTTATCATTTTACGCATGGTAATGAGATAACTGGTCACATGGCCTTCCCCCTTCCCTCTGGGGTCTAATGAACACACAGCATACATAATTAAGGAAGTCTAGTTTTAGTATACAAATTCATTAGTGTTTTAATACAAAAAATGCACAAAAGTGGAATGAATGTTTTGTGACAACTCAACTCTTTCTGCTGGGAAATGTGACTGCACTGAAAATATCTATTCATATGTTTTTGTTTTCTAATGAAGTCAGCATTTTAAAATCTCTGGAATGCACTACTAAAGATAGCTGAGTATTTAGAATATGATAGCATATACTTTTTGGCAGATTTCACCAAGATCTCATAATGTTTCCTAACTCTCTGGTGTGACTGACAGGAATTTCTTCTATTAGCACAGAATTTCTCCCCCTCCAACAGTTTCCTATCAACATGAAATGAAAGCTGCAACTTCAGTTTGAATGCCACAACAAACAAGCTGATGAGGCTGCCATTTTTTATTTTTAAGGTATAATTCAAGTGCAGCTTTATATCCCTGTAGTAAGGATCTCTTTCCACAGCATCTAAGAAATCAGCTATTAATTTGGATTTCTCATATTTTTAGGTGAAAAATGGGAAAGTGAGAAGTTTAGAAAGCTGCTATTTAAAGAGCAGATAAACTTTGCTTTTTATTCCTTTAATGATTATAAGGATCTCTTTATATTATATTAAAATCTAGTACCCCATACTAAAGTGTACATGTCCAACAACACTGTTAACATTGCAGCAGCCTAGCACCTAGTAAGCTTCATAACAATTTTGGATATTACAAATGTCATAGCAGAGGCTTAGTATGACCAAAGGCTCAGCATGACCAAAACTCTGCCTGACTCAAGACTAAAAATGAGGAAAATAATTTCCTAAATTATCATAATAATTAGATTGGAAATCATTAAGGTTGGAAAAGACCTCTAAGATCACCTAGTTCAACCATCCACCTACCATCAATATCATCCACTAAACCATGCCCATGAATACCACATCTGCCCTTTCTTAAACACCTCCAGGGACAGTGATCCCACCAGTCCCCTGGGCAGCCTGTTCCAATGCCTCACCACTCTTTCTGAGAAATTCTCTCTAATATCCAACCTGAATCTCCCATGGTGCGACTTGAGGCCACTCCCTCTTGTCTTGTTGCTAGTAACCTGGCAGAAGAGGCCAACATCCATCTTGCCACAATCTCCTTTCAAATCAGAACTAAAATCTATACTTGCTATATCAAGTAGATTTTTTTATACACTTCAAGTGGAACACGAATCTGCATTTTTTATACATTTTCACAAAACCACAGAATCAGTCCAACTAGAAAATATCATGGGGATCCAGCCTCTGCCCAAAGCAGGATCAACAGTGATTTAAGACCAAGTTGCACTGGGTCTTCCAGTTAGGACCGAGACGTCTCCAAAGACAAATATTCACAAGATCTCTGGAAAACCTGGTCTTGTCATCATAGTGATTTTTTTTTCCTTTTATGTCAGAACTTTATTGTCAAGTTATGATCACTGTCTCTTGGCCTACTTCTAAACACTTGTATAAGGAGCGTGATTCTGTCTTCTGCATAACCTCTCTCTAGCACCAGGGAAGCACTAGTTTCCCTGAAGCCACCACTTCTCCTGGCTGAAGAATCCCAGCCTTCTCACAGATCAAGTGCTCTAGCTCCCAACCATCCCTGTAGTCCTCCACTGTACTCCTGATTTCTCAACGTCTTTCACTTTAATAAATAATTTTTCTTCTGCAACCATTAAAAATAGTTTCTGAAGTATTAAGAGTTGCAATTAAATTCTGCTGCCTTAAGGTTCTCAATTCCCAAGACACTCTTGGTCAAGAGCTTTCCAAAGGTCACCTACAGATTTATGTCTCACAGGAGCTTACTATTTTCCACTGATTCCTCAGCAAAGTGTTGCATGATAATGCAGGAGGCTCAGAAGCACAGGAGTTCAGAAAATGTGAAGTCGTAACTGACTAAGCTGGTAAAAAAAATGTATATAGTAAGGCTGTGCATTTCTAGTGCCTTGTTTCCTGTACCCTTGCCGGTCAGCTGAAAAGCTTCCTAATACTTCAGGACACTATTTTTGAAAGCTTAAACAATAACAAGTTTTTTTAATATGGGTTTATGAAGACATATGCCGTTTCTCTGTTTTAAAAGAACTCTCACAGTTGTTCATCGCAAAGATTGAATGCCTTTTTGCTCTGCAGTAAGATGAAATTTGAGTGGCTGTGTTCTAGTGTGCAAGACATGTCCTGCGATACCCCTGTAAAAAGTACTACCTGGTTCTCACTGCATTCAAGCCTCATTCAGCAAGTCTCAGCACTTCTGGGCCACCAGCTAGATTCTCCCTGAGTTTTCTGTGCATTGAGTATACTCAGGACTCTCTCTCCTGTGTTCCTCCTATGGCACTAAAGAGAACCACTGGCTGCAAGATCCCTCTTGTACTGCTGTGCCATTTGAATGGCACAAAGACTTGAAGAAGTGGGCTTCCCAGGATGGACAAAAGGCAAAATTTTGGAGGATGGAAACATTGGCAATAGAGGAAGCAATTTAGGACAAAGCTGAGGAACGCTATGCCTTTAGATGGGAATAAGAGGTATTTGTGCATGGAGGATGGAAATGTGATCAAACAGTGGAACGAAACAGTAGACAATACACACAATGTGTACTAAAGGAGTAGGAATCAAGATGGGAACAGGACTGTTTTTTTGGACTTGTCCACTTCCCCATGGTTGTTTAGTTGAAGATGTGCATCTATTCCACATATTCCCACTTATCCAAGGCAACAGAACTCCTAGATCCTGAGAGAGACTGGGAACAAGTGATCAAGGATGTAAAGATGGGTAAAAACTGAAACTGGGAAAAGTGCTATCAGAAGAACAAGATACTGTAGAGGCTCAGGAGACACAGATTCTCCTGAAGTCTATTTCATTTGTAATAGGAGCCTGGGAGCCAGAGCTGATCAATGAGTAAGCTATTGGAACCTACCTATGACACTCAATGCCAGCCTATGCCTCCTCCAGCACCTGCTCGGATTAGATGACAGTCTGATTCTTACATGCTGATTGTGACTACTAATTCTTACATATCCAAGTAGCAAAGCCCATACTGTGCATCCAGAGGCCTGCTGGTAAAAGAAGTGATGAAACAGCACATGCAGATTTTTCCTAGCTAATGTTTTTTATGAATCTAGAAAAAAAAAGGTTTCAAAAAAAATTTGAAAAATGCATGATGAGATCCCTGTTTTGATGCAAAGGTGTTAATACATTCAAGGAAAGCTGTATCACCTCTTTTGTTGTTGTTGTGAAAGAAATATCTATAAAGGATAAAACTGAAATGCATCAGGAGTAACATGAATGAGTGGGATTCTCAGAGCAAAATGAGCAGTCTTACATGACATCTGCTTTGCTGAGAATGGATGAAAAAAAAAAAGCATTGAGTATTCTAAGCAAATTCATCACACGTTTCCCAGTAGGAGAAATCCAGCAAAAGCATTCAAGCTCCTGTTATTAAAATCTTTATATCTCAAAGAAAAATGATGTAACATTATGTAGCACATATAGTTCATCTCACCTAATTTTGGTCAACTATCCTTAAAGAAGCTGTTTGGATTCCCTTTCCTGCAACGGAGGATAAAAAAACAATGTCTTCGATATATTAAGCAAATGAATGAATAAATGCAAAATAAATAAAAAGTTTGAATTAATCAGTCCTTAAAATGGCCCACTGATTATAAAGAAAATGAATATGAATAACTGAAATGTAGCTGGTTTAGACTAGTTGAGATATTTTATGACTAAACTGCTCTGGAACCACTATATACTTTTAGTTCCTCTATTTTACTATTTGATTTCCCAGAGAGATCACCACATTAAGCTTGAAAATGTATTTTAAAATTATTGCAGAATTTCTTTAGAATCGCACATCCACCTACCATTTATAAGGTAAGCTATGGTAGAAAAGATGACAAAAATCCTGTTGGCTGAGAACCTCAAAAACTAAGTTGAAAAATAGAAACAGCGGGGAAAAGCAATTCTTGTAGAGTCATCAGAATGTTCAGAGAAAAATTCTGCTACTTGTAGAAAAAAAAACAAGATTATCTGGAAGTGACCCTTTCATCAGATGGCAAAGTACCAGTAAGGTACAGAGAGGCTGTGAAAATTAAGATGTTCTTGGGAAAGTAAAATCCAATAAACTACACCAACCACTCTATGAAGTAAATGCAGTAAGTGAACGAAGAGTTATTAGAAGTCTTTACCAGAATCTTTTACTCCCCTGCAAGTTTTTAGGTACAAACCTGATCTCTCAACAGGTGCAAAAGAAGACAAAATCAGCAACACGGAGTAAAATAGCAAGGTATCCAGAGAAAAACGACTTTTAGACTCCAGCAATGCTGAGGAGTGTGAAAATCTGCTACCAAGTAGGGTTTGTATCATGGAGGATGTGAATCCCATATCAGAAACATTTATCCTTGAAAAGGAATTCACGTTGGTTCTATAAATGGAGATTTTTTTTTATGAGCCTGAGCTGACCACCATATAGGAGCAGAAAGCTACAAATGCCAAAACGAGTCCAGGAAACCTGATCAGAAGACACGTTCAAGGTCATCCAACTTGCAAAGGAGAAATAGCGAGGCTAAAACATCTTTTTCATTGACAAGTTCAGTCACACGGTTTATTTAACTGAACTTAAAAACTAAGAAATATACTTTAATAAACGAGCTTGCGAGTTAATGAACCAATGCATTCCTCTAGATAGAACTGTTTGGCTGAGATTGCTAAGCTGTGACACTTTTCTTCAACTCATGTGTCAGATGCTTGTATTTTCAGACCAGGTATTATTCCAGTTTCTCCTAATATTTAAAAGCTTGTGGTTTTCCACACAGTGATAACTTGAAATTTCCAAGAATTGACTGTTTTTGTTTTTGTTTTTCATTCTGATTTGTGATGCTTTCTTCTGATAAAAAAGAATATTCTTTCTGCTCTGTTTTACATCACTATCTCATGCCTTTACTTTTCCCTAATAAAAATTCATCTTTTTTTTTTAATAATGTAGCCCTTAGTGCACTTGGGTACAGTGATATTTTACTGCAGTATGCCTTTCAGACAAGTTTTTACAGGCTTCTCGGAAGGCCTTACCCTTACAGATTTTAATTCAACAACACGTTTCTGATCAGGGTGACTTGACTGAAGAATAACTTTTTGGTGGACACAGATACTCTTGCTCAAATGTTGTTTCTAAGTGGAGCTCATCTTGTGTGCCCTGGGTAATAACAGCACAGTCCTAAGTCTCCCAGCTTCGGATGGCCTTTTTCACAGGGTAACTCCTGAGAGTCCTAAAACCTGGGATGATCATTATGGCAGTGTCAGCAACCTACCATCACTCACAAGGTTATTTGGTTTCTTTTCCACCTTCTTCCAGAGTTCCTTGAATTTAAATGGGAACATACAGCCTTGTCTTCAGTGCTTCAAGATAGAATGACAGAAATACGTCCAGGCTGCATCTCCCAGTCACTGGTGCTACTTCAAGGAGTCCTTCAAAGGTCATCCTACAGGAAATATACACACAAATACACACTTGCTACAGAGAGGAAGAACTTCAAGCAAATGTGAAAAAAGGGGGACAGAAGATGCCTTTCTATAACTTTAGAAATGTTAACCCCATCACAAATTCAGCATCCACACAGGAAAATCCAACTGCCAGCTGACTTCTGTGCCAGATGTAGAAAGTCTCTTAGGCTTTTCTCTTCAATTTAAGAGAATGCTAGCACCAGCCAGGAGACAGTGCCAGATGCAGCAAGTTTTAAAGCAAACTAATGGTGTTGGATAGTCTCCTGCTCTAATCTCAATTTAAATTAGTAACTAGAGGCAACACTGGGAGCTTTTCTAGTCTACTTCCTCAATAAGTAAATCAAATCTCAAATAAAATATTCAACATATGGAGGCTGAGTACAGAATGCTGCAAGTTTGAACATAGCCCTTAGCGCACACTGAGGAAGCACTTTTCCTAAGATGGAAATGTAAGCAGCTCTGTTTGACACCATGTCCAATTTTATTTGTTTTGGAAAATATACTGTTCTGGAGGCATGCAAAAACATCCAGAGTGCTGTGGAGGATTTTGCTTCTACTTCTCCTTTCTCTTCTTTTTGATCTCTTGCTCCCCACTATACATGCTGTACCAGCCACTATATGATCCATCCTCTTCTTTTCTGTTGGCTCCATCCCACTATGTCCAAACTGCCAATATCATGACAGGCCCTAAGTCCACAATTCCATAAACCAGAAGCTTTTATCAGGAGTTAGGAACCCCCAGCAGTGGCAGCCCTGGCCAACTAAGATGTTTTTAGAATGATATTCTTGGCATATTGTGGTATCTTTAACAAAGCTAGCAGTGACAACTGAAAAGCTGCCTGGTAATTTGCTCAGAAGGAAATTAGATGGAGTAAGGTATGGTGGTGAAAAGAATATTTCAGGACTTACTCGCATTTTCTCATACATTTTTCTCACCCTTTCTTAACATTTGAGAAGGGAGGAACACTGATTTGAGGGGCATGCTCCCATTCAAGTAAACAACACAATGTTAGCAGATCAGCCTTGTAAAAACATCTTTCCCTGTCTAACCTGACAGATTAGTTCAAAACACAAGCCCTGTCTAAATGGTTGGTCTGTTAAGTTCATCAGCAAGGTCAGAATGTACAAATGAAGGTTCAGAGAGATTCAGAGGAAGAGCTGGGTTTCTTATCAAGGTCTTGTACTAACCAGGTGCACAGCTTCAGACATATACTTCTAATGCTTTGCGCAAGTAAAGTCAGGCATCTATGAGATTAAAACTCTATTATACCTAAAAACAATATGTTCAGCTCCAGTGCCTAAAGACCCTCATACTGCAACATCTTATTGAAATTCTGAGGTGCTCTGTAAAAATATGTTTAGTCCTAAGGAGACATATCCATAAAACCATTCATTTCAGCTCCTGCTTTTTGTAAAATGTGGAAAATAATAGCTTTTCTCTCTCAGATACTGAGAAGTGCAGCTTTTTAACGTTTGTGAAATCCTTTGTGGTTCTTATGTGGGTGCTCTGTTACTCTACCAGTCAAAATAGCTGACTTTCACTGCTACTATGGTTAAATTTCTCTGGCATAAGCAAAGGGAATCACATAAATTAAGATGAAAAACCAAACCAGAGTCTTATTTCAAATGAAGAAACAAATATAACTTCTTGAAGAATATCAAATGTCCTCTTTGTAAAAAAAAGGCAAACAAAATTAAAACCCTCTGCACTCCAGTGTCTCCTCACATTCCCTGGTTGCAGCTGGTTCTCCACACCAAGAAGACATTCAAAGAAGTTTTCATCACGAAAGACATTCAGATTCTTATACTCACATTTATGATTACAGGGAAACTGAACCAAGAGATTTTTTTTTGCTGTGGGATTCATTTCTGTAAATCCTATGCAGCCCATAAAGTCCAAAATACAGGCTTCAGTTTTACACCTTTTTTTTCCTTTATTGTGTCTACCAGCAAGGACCTGTCTTACAGGCAGAAAAGACAAGGGTGTCGGAACTAGTTACAGTGTTTCTCCCTGACATCCACTCAGCACAACTTTGTTCCCTAAAGTAAAGGGAAATGTTTTATGGTTTTACCTGTGGAAAGCACTGCTTCACGTACCACTCACTTTTTAGGCCAACAATAGCATGAATTGCAAGCATGGTTATAGCACAGCTGTGTCTGCTCTGCAAACCACACCTTGTTTCTCTAGGAGCTGGGGGCCAGGAATAGAGGACATGGCTATTCACACAACAGCATCTTCTCCAGTTTCTGATCACACTGGAGAACAGTTAAGGACCTCCTGACTTCTCACACAAGATTTAGACCCAATGAGTGCAGCACTGTTAAGGATGCCTACATTACATATCCTCTTTTTCTGTACCACTGCTACAGGAAAGACACACAAGAGCAGAATTCAGCTGTTCTCTTTCAACAAGCATTATCACCTCAATGCATACGTCTTTGATTACTGACCAGCAGAGATCTATGAGGAAGACTCTGGGCCCCACTATACAGCCCATCGAGGACAATCTGGATTACCTTGTGCTCTCCAACCAAGGAGATGCCCTCATTTTATCATGGTCCACAGTAGTGATAGCTGGGCCTGCCTGCCACGTGCCACTTCCACCCCACGGCCCTGGCAGGATGTATGCAGTGCCTGGCTTCTGTCTGGAGGAGCTGAGGAAGGAAAAAGAAGGCTCTGTGAGAGGGAAAACACCCAACAAAAGAAGATGAAATGGAGCAATTAGCGTCTTCCTATGCAATCTCCAGCAAGCTGCCAAGCCTTCTTGCCGCAGCACTACAGGCAAACAATTGCCTTTTTCAGCTGTAACACTTTTCACAGCCCAGGACAGCGAGTGCTGCTAATTCCTAGCTGCCTTTTAGGAGTTTGCATGCATGTGCTGCTCTATTTAGAGGCCAAGGAAAAAATAGCTTTAGCATTCACCAGATGTACAGATACAAAATGCTTGTTGCAGTACTGCTGGCATTCAGCATATGGTTACCCTGATTTATTTCTGTTAAAACAGAAGCCAGTGTTTCTTCACACTGAATCTTGCCGTGGTAAAAATAAGGGGCAGTCTGTGTCCTGGAGAACTTAATTCAGCGATAAAGATGACATTTTGTCATTGCCCTTTTCCATCATTTCTGGATACAAGCGCTTGAATGAAAGGAAGCCAAAGTACTGTGCATTACACCTCATGCATTTCATTTCCTAGGAAATAAGCGGTTGAGTGTTGTTTATGCAGCCTGACAATGAGACCTGCTTTGCAGCAACAGACCGTCCATTCTTGTGCTTAGACTGATCAGGAAAAACATTTAAAGGATTTGCTCAGTAGTGAGATACTTCTGCAGTAATTCTGGAACATTGTATTTCTCTTCTGCCCAGATGTCTGTATTTTTTAACAAATACTTATGGTAGCTGTAGTTTTCAACTCTGTACATAGGCAGCAAGAGCAAATTACCATAAAATTAGCATGCCCTGCTTCAGATTGTAATTCACATGAGGGGAATGACAAACCCACAGACCCTCTCTAGACCATTGTGGGATCCCAAAGCACACCTACAAGCAGGAACCACATGGGAGAGATGAGGCTGTGAGAGGAACCCAGGGACAGGGCTTACCTTGAGATCAGCAAAGCTGGTCATGCCCCAACCAACAGAATCCATCTGAGCAAAGAGAGGAAAACTGGTGGTGAGCTATGAGGCATCAGCTGCCTGTGTACAGGTCTCAGGAAAACAGACCTGCACCATTCCTGGATCAGGGACAGGGATGAGGCAGCCTTTTCCCAGGGCAACCTATATCTGAGGGCTCTGTTCCCTTGGGCACCCATTGCAACAGACTCATTGCTCTGACTGGCTGCTGTATTCGTGTGTGAGTGCAACATTTCCCACCCAGGTAACATGCAAGGATTGCTTGGTAATTAATAAGGATACTGTCTGAAGCAGCACTTCACCAAGATACCAGGCCAAATGATAATGCATTGCCATATGTAATCCTGCAGTTTAAACCACACACCATTACTGTTTGCTTTTTGCCCCTAAGAGTTACTGTGCAAAGCAAGACAACTGCAGTGTCGTGTCCTTACAGCAACAGAGCCTTCCCAATATGTACACTAGGAACACATTCATTGCCTGAGACCAATTGGGATGGAAGACATTATAGAAATAGCGGTTATTAATAATAATGGGACGGTATGTAAAAGTCAGTGACTCATTCATAGTATGTATCTCACAATACAAGTTATAAAAAAAAGTTATAAACGCAATTACATGCAAGCTGAATATATTTGCCTTATTTTGCAGTGGAGTTTATATTAAACCTTCCCTTTCATGTTTGCATAATAAATGTAAATGGAGCTTTCTATTGCATTCATACTTGGATGATTGCTCTTGGTTATTTAATAGTGTATGCTTTGTGCAGGGGGAGGGAGTAAAATTAAGCTTTTATTATAAAACTGTAGAACAAAATTAAATGCAAATGTTTGCCTGGTGTGGAAAAGTGATTAACATATTTCATGTTAACTCACAGGTGGCACTTCTTATCACTGACAAGAAACTGCTGATACTATTGTTATTCTTATTATTGTGGTGTATTTTAGTGACAAAACATGGAACAAAATAGGTGTCCACAGCTCCATGGTGCTAGAGATAGATATGCGGTGGAAATGCAGCCCACTGTCAGTATCCTCCCACTAGCAGAATTTGCTACAGGAGATGCTGAGGGTGATGCTCTCCTGCTGGCACAAAGCCTGAGCAGCTCATCAGCCTCTCACCAGCTGTTCAGAAGAGATCAGTGGATCTTATGTGAACCTACTTAATGGTGGTGGTGGATCTCAGGAGGCGTGAACTCCTGTCTTTTCATATCTATTTCCAAATCTTCCAAGCTTTGAGACATGATTCCAGATACAGCTGACTCAGCTGCCAAAATGCCACACAAACAGTGAACAAGAAAACAAAACATACTGGTTTTGTTTTGTTTCACTCTTGCAAAGCAGAGGTAAAGAATTTGTTCTTTACTGAGGGTCAAAAAGATTTTTCAGTCTTTTGTCAGGATCCATACTAACAAACACCAAAATGTACACCACTTTAAAAACAAACAAACAAAAAAAAACAACCACCAACAAAGCAACTTCCTCCCACCTCCCCCAGAGAAGAACTGTCACAGTAAAATGCAGAGTAAAGAAGACAGCAGACGTAAAATATATCTGAAAACATGAAGGCTTGTTTCATGTACAAACAAGAAAATTGAAGAAAGGCATATACAATTATAATAAGGTTGGGGGAGGAGAGTATTAAAGAATATGATACGAACAGTTCCAAATATATCAAGAAAAAGAAGTGTGAGAGAGACTCTGTAGAATCAGCAGAAGGTCAAGAAACACAGCAAAACATCAAACTGGCACACTGGAAGCAAAGATCCTTCCAGCTGAGGACCCTGCCTCTGTAAATGATAAATAGTGGATGATGTGAAAACCAGGAGAAGGACCGGTACTTCATCTCACCTGGCAATCTGTTGCTCAGGGAGTCACTAAACCAAAACTTGCATCTGCCTCCTTCCAATTTTATACACTTTTCTCATACATCCTAGTAAACTTTTTTTTTTTTTTTCCCAAACTTAAAGCACCAAGGATGTGAAGTATGGTAAGTGTAAGTTTTGAGTAACTGGGATTCTTCAAGTATGAAAGTGAAGAAGCCGGTGTGCTGCTAGCAGAGATTCCTTTGCAGTCCCAAACTGCAGTGAGGTGAACGAGTCATAGTTTCTTGGAACAAAAGAACTAGAGAACATTAAAAAGAAATAGCACATAGATGTTTTAGAAGAAAGGAAAGGCAAAATTTTTCAAGACATGCATATGCTGGGGAGCTCACTGCCACGGGATGTGCAGCTACACAGAGTATAAATGTGTTCAAAACAGACAAAACTCACAAAAGAAAAAATCTGTCAATGAGTGCTGGTTATCACACACTCTTTCTTCAGAAAGTCCTGAAAGCCACAGGTGGCTGAAAGCAAAGTATTTGCATCCAAGGAGGTTCTGTCTTTGTAACTTACCCTGTGTTTATATCTTTCCTCTAAGCACGTACTACTGACATTGGGCTAGAGGAGTGCTTGGCCCTTCCCAGTACTCCCAGATTTTCTGTATGGGAATAAGACACATAAATGAAATATGAAAGAGCTGTGGCATTATGAAATGAGCTAATGGATTACAGCTAGGTTTGGGATCTATTGTCCATATTCCAATTTTCATGCATGTACACATATTAAAATACCAAGTCAATTCACTTGACTTTATAAAATGTAGGCTCATTGCCATTCAGAAAGATATCTTTTGTTAGTAAGACACCATGTTATCAAACACCTTTTATTTGCTCCTTCAACCCATTATGATTTATGCAAGCCCAGTAAAAGCTATCATGCCATTGTTTCCAAAGTGACCCTAATCTCAATATGCAGTTCTTGGTTTTATACAGATGCTAATTAACATAACTACAGGGCAGATCAGCACAACGTGACCAAATAAATAAATTTTGCTATGTACATAAAAGAAAAAACTCCACACCCCATACCCGTTGGTTTTTCAGAGTCACAGTTGCACAACATTAATAATGTACTCATGATCTTAATAGAAAATAATCCCTTGAAAATTAATTACCACTAGACATTAATAAGCATTTTGTTAATTAAGCCAGTAAGCCAATTAGGCCCAAGGTGAACTTGAGGGCAATTAGCTCCATAAACAATGTGAGCTAAGTCTTAGAAGCATACTTTAAAGAGCCTAGTTTTGGAGACTGGATGGCTTGTGGGATTGCTCATTACAGAACAAAGCAACGGCCCAAATACAGCCCAGGTCAGCAGCAGCCAAGAGCCATTATCAACCGGCAGCTTATCTGTCTGTGGAGCAGCTGGTCCAGACCTCATGTGAGACCTTACCGACTTGTAATTAATAGCTACTTTCTCTAAGTAAACTAAATCAGAAAAGCCAGCAAAAAAGTAATTTAAAACTGCCTCCCAGCAAAGAGCTTCTCAAATTATAAACCAGGGCATAGTGAAGAAAAAGCACTTTATAGCTGATGCCCTTTTACTCCAGGTAAACATCAGGCAGCTAGCTACCCACCTTGCTCAGGTCTTTTGCAGGCCACAGGCAAAACTTGCAGGAACAAACCAAAATGCAAACCAGATGCAAGCAGCTTCTCTATCTCCAAAGCCCACAGCAGGACCTATTCCTTTTGAGAAATCTGTGCTTCTCCATACTTAACAGACAGGAAGAAGATGCAGAGCATGCTGCTGGAACAGCTCTTCTGTGGGCACAGCTGCAGGTCTTACTCCCTCAGACTCCTCCTGTCATTTTATTTTATGTCTTATCACTGGCCTCAGCCAGCTCAAATACTTCAAGCCAAAAACATCTAACTTCCCCTTCCTCTGAGCTGAAGTGAAGGGGTTTTGTCCCTGCAATTTGGAATGGATTTTCTCCAGTGTTCCAGCATTTCTCTAACTGCATTTGAGAAAGCCACCAGTAAAAAGTTCCAAGTTTGTTGAACAGTAAATCCGACCAATGTTTGGAGTGTGCATAATAATGACTTACAACTCTCAGCTCCACAACCACATACGTTCTTGTTGCTTTCATTAGTAGCATGATTCTGAATTTGAATTATCTCAGCACTCCTGCCAGCAATGAAGTGGATTAAAATGAAGAGAATAGGGAATTGCAGCTGTAAGATGCAGTTTTACACCTGGATGTTTCCAGAGGGTCAGACACAGAACATGGGAAGAACAACAAACCCCTCAAATAGTTTATGGTTGCCGGAGGGACGGTCCCATGCCTTGTGTCTTTTCTGAGGCTAACAACGCTGAGGCTTCATCTTTCCCATCAGAAGCACAAACCACAAAACAATGCATAAAAGAAAGTAATACCTACGTAGTTAAAAGGCTCTGAAACTCATAGGATGTGAATGAGCAGCCAATTATTCTGTGAATAATTAGCAGCGAAGTTGGAACACGTTCAGGTATAAGTCTCTGTAATTGTTTTTATTAATTTTTAAAAATGCTGGATCATCTTATCTACAGCCAAAAACATTAATACTTGCATTAATTAGTGTTCATAATACAGTGTATCTTTTGAGTTTTACTGCAGTCACTTGAATCCTTGCTTACAATGACTTTCCAAAAAAGATCACATTGATGAAGGGGTTTTAGGTTTATTTTGAGCATGGTGAAAAATATTTTTCTGGAAGAGTAGTCTAATTTTATCTTTGGTTGGGGTTTTTTTGCTCTTTCTTTTGAGTATTTTTTTTTCCTCTTCCTGCCTTAGTAGAATGTGGGAATAACAATGTAGGCTTGACTATGCATATAAATTGAACAATTTGCAGTAATGCTCTAAAATGCCACTGGGAACAGAATTCAAAGGGCTGCTTGCAAAAACAGTTGCTTTAAAAAAAAATTAATTTCTGAAAAATAAATGCCGAAATTGGCTAGGTGGGTTACAGGGTTGAAAATGGCAGAGAGAGACTTTCATCCGCTGGTCACTGCTTCAGATCCTATTTAGGCTGAAGAGCAACTGGAAGCCATTACTGTGACAAAGATATTTTGGGTCTCTGCAAATTTTAACATAATAGTCTGTGCTGAGCTTATGAGCAAGCTTGGAGTTCACTGAGAAGAATAGCAAAAGTCCCATTTTACTACAGGTTTCAGAGGGGGCATTATTATTTATTCCACCGATTAAATATAAATATTTCCTTGTTTTTAAATAGCAATCATTTAATCATTGGCACTGTGAAGCAAAACAACATTCATATCCTTAGCCATAACAGTAGCTGCTTATCCTTTATCAGACATTTTTCCTGGTGTTATCAGTACTGCTTATGTACTTCCATGAACTTAACCACATGTGTAGATCTAATTGGTCCTGCAATAGGAGAAGGCAAGAGACATTTAAGTCACTTAAATGAGGCTGGATGGAAAAATAAGAGACTGTTGTCAGGATGGAATCACATTTCAGTGAAAATAAGAACCTTAGGCAGTTTAAGGTCAGTGCAAAATTACTTTATGCTCTTTATCTACTTGTAAAAAGGCATCGACGCATTTCCCCTACATAAAACTGCAGTATTTGGATACATATTTCTGTGTGCTCATTTCTGGTCTGAAACAGGATTAGCATCAGAAGTTTCAAAACAATCAGTCTGAATGAACCACACCATATGAGATCCACCCCTTCAGCAGAGGTAGGTGCTTCACAGAGTTGTTTCACCAACAGATGCTACAGATGCTTCACCAAAAGCAGGAATGTCTGAAAATGGGAAGATGTCCAGACCACTTTTATAGGCATGAATGAGAAACCATCGCCTAACACTTTCCAGATTCTATGCCTAAGTTTCACAACTGAAGCCTGTGCTTATTTCCAAAATTCATTTAAGTGAAAGCACATACAGAAGCATGCACAACACTCACAAAGGTGCACAGTAAACAGTTTATGAATGTGGCTATTTATTTCTGGTAGTATCTACAATATCCTAAAAGATTTCCTCACAGAAAAGGAGAACAGGTTGCTACCTAAGCAACAAACAGACTGAAGGTTTAAAGAATACGATTGAGTGTTCAAGAGCAGCAATAGCAGCTTTCTAGGAATGCAATGTGGTGAGAGGCAGCTCTAATGCTGAAATAATACGGTTGTATTGTTAATTTTATTTTATGCTCAAATATACATGTTCATCTGTCTCCCTAGCTGTGAATATCTAACTATTCCATTTCATATAGAACTGTGATAAGAAGGGAGCAGGAATGCCGCCAACATGAAAGCATGGCAAAAATGCTGGCTTCCTAGAAGAAATAGAAGGATGGGTTGACCTTGAATTCAGTGAGGTTCAAATCCAAGCAGAGCCAGAAAATCTCCCAAGCTTTGCTCTGCAGTTGCTGATTTGTGGAGGAAATAAGAGGAAGTTGGAAAACTACCATCATCACATCTTTCTAGAGAGAATATGAGGCTCCTTCTGAAGAGGGGAGAGTAATTTACGTCAGCCTCATGAATGATTTGGAAAGTAACCCCCAGAGCAATGACTCCTGGCTACTCACAATCATGGTCACGACAGTTCTCACTGGAGCTGATCTTTCTGCAGTGGGAACAGCAAAAAAGACACAAGCACCATCTGCGTGGCCACAACTACCTTCTGACCTTCCCTAGGCAGAGCGATGCTCAGCTGCAAAGTTGATACAGCAAGCACAGAGGGAAACATAACGACTCAGGCAGGTAGGGAAGCAAAGTTCAGTTAACTTTCCTAAATGCCCTTCAAGATCAAGCAGTGAGGCACTGCATGTTAATCACAGTGAAGGATAATAGAGATCAGAGAACCAGGGAGGCAGCTCAGATAACTTCAGGCATGCTCTGTTAAATGCTATAAGATATAAAAATGCTTTACAGTCCATGCAGCATACTTCCCTTGGCTAAGGACCATCACACATTGAAATTAAAAGTAATTAGTGTCCCTTAAGGGTTTAAAGAGAATTGTTTTAAAGAGAATTGTTTTTTATAAAGCATTTACTTAAATATATATGTTTAGTAAAAAAAAAAAAAAAAAAAGAGGACATTTTTATGCAGAGTGGCATTTGTTTACATTTAGCACTTTAAGAGATTAGATTTGACTTTCAGAACAGTTGTTAAAGCTGGAAAAAAGTTGCTGTTAAACTCCCTGAATTATACTGTTGAGACTGCTAGGCCCCTGAGGTATGAATGCAAAACATATTGTGATCATGGTCTTCTGGTCCCAGAGAGGATTTAAAACAGAGGCCAGGGCTCACAGCAGAGACCCAACCTCTGCAATGTACATGTAACCCTCTCCTTGTGCTGTTCAGACATGGGAGACAGTATGATCATGTTGGTCACATACTGCCTGTCCAATCTAGCAAGAGGTAATCAGGGTGCCTACTCTGGGAGTTACTGATGGCTGGGAAAACAACACAAGCCAAGCCTTCAATACAACACGCAAGTGCTGCTGCCTGTAGGAGACATGAGCCTTGAAAGAGGAAAGAAATACTCAGAGGGACGTACCTGAAAGGTGGGTAGTGAGGCTTCACAGGAGCAGGAGCTGTCTCTTCTCACCTGTGTTCCATAGTCTCCTTATCAGAGGCTGGCACAGATGGAGGAATTCCCATATTTGCACTCCAGAGTTGATGGAAGTGCATGGGAAGTGCAGCCCCATTCTCATGGTTACCCCAAATCACAGGAAGAACAAGGCTAATATTAAGTGTATTCACTTCAGATAGTTGGGGAGCATTGTTAATAATATTATTTCATTGGAGCCTCAAAATACTACACTATATCTGTATGTACAGAGTAGTATTTAAAAAAGAAAAAATTGGTGCACTCAGAGATTTTGTGTTCATTCATAATTAACTCTTTCCTCCAATCAAAGATTTTGATTTAGCCACCTAAAAAACAGTCTTTCGTTCTCTGCTTTATCTGGTGACTAATCAGAAGAGGTGATTTCCTCACTAACATTTAGATGTGCACCTTGATGCTGAAAACACAGTGGCCTACACTGCAACTCGAAGAATGGTCGATGTGCTTTATTTACGAACTGTTAGTTTAGCAACTTAAAAAAATATCCATCAAAACTCAGAGGCTGACAATATTAAGAAATGAAGTACAACTTAACATAAACAAAGCACTGATAGACTCCCATCTATCATTAAACCTCACATCACTTCTGTAAACTGTGCCCTCAAGCAAAGATGAAGAGTTCAAAAATGTTCTGGAACTTCTCTGCCCTCTTTGTAATGCTTTATTAGTTTAGATTCTACCACAAATTGCAAGATTTGTGACCAAAGGCTCCAGTGCAGATTAAAAGTACAATGCCTTTCAATGCTTCAGAGAGAAACAATTTGTAATTGCTATGCTGCCAAAGCAGCACAATGAATTGAGCTGGTCCCCATCTTGCAAGACTCTCCTACAATTATTGTAGCATTTTTCGATCTTTAAAATCATTCAACATCCAGAATCTTCTCCAAGGTTATACCTTAGGAGCTAGCCCTTGAATAACAGAAGTTAGCATTTCTAAAAAAGGCATTAGATTTGCCAGTGTGAGAAATTGTATTTAATCATAAATATCTCAAGGGCAACAGCAATGACGTTTGCTTCACAGTATTACATAAATGTGCTTCAACTTCATCCAGTATTTCAGCTTGCAGGCTTATTTGATGCTCAAGTCTGCTACTGAGAAGAGCAATCCAGCTGCCAAATTTGGTGAGGTTTTGAAGATCATGTGGCCATAATGCTGGAAAGGAGACAGAATTTATATCCCCTGCCTTTGCTCTCCATGTCTGAACTGTTCTCCTCAGTGCCCATCACACTGCTCCATAGCAAACATCAGCAACAGAGACTCTAGTTTCCCCTTGAATATCTGTTTAACTATGTATAGACATTATTAATGTTTTGAAGGTTTTCATCTATCATCTAACTTTAATCTTCCTGTCTGCAATTTTAGTCTGTTGCCTCTTTGTCTTACCAACAGTTCACATGGAGAAATACACAGGGGCATGTTTCTTTAGAATTATCTTTGGATAGAAATAGCAATCTGAAGGCTTTGAGACTACAGTATTATTTTATCTTCTGAACACTCCTTTAATTTCCTCACATTGTTACAATGGAAGAGAACCCATTAGCTGACTGCACACACACATGCATGCATGCACACAAGAATTATAAGCACAATATTCAACACCATATGGTAAACTCATTTGTGTCTGTCTTTCTATGGCAGGTCAGGCACTGAATAGTACTCATTTCCCAGAGTCATTGTTGGCAGTAAAGAGCTTGCATTGGTGGATAGTGGCTGGAATAGCAAGTGCAGTGTGACTAATTGCATATTTGATATTCATGAGATAAATTAATTAGCTGCTTTTTCCCACTGAATAGCCTAGATTCAAATAACACTGTCAGATGTGAGGTATGGTAGATGTACATGTTTTAAAAATAGCTCCTATGGTGTATATATAGCAGTCTGCTACTACAAAATTTAATGTAGCTTTGCCCTCAGCCAGGAGTTGCCTGGAGACTGGCTAAAAACAAAAACACTCAATATATTGCTTCTTTTTTATTTCCTTTTCTTTTTGAAAAGTTGCATCTTACCCTCTCAGCCTTGAAACAAAATAGCTATAAAAGCTTTTTGGTGTGGTATTTGTTTATGTAAAACCTAATCTAAATAATGGATGGCAAAAAAACCGTGCTGTGACTATTATCTGGCATAGGACTAAAACTGTTCCCAGCTTAAGTTCCACTAATGGGATTCAGGTGGCTGAGGACAACAGTCTGACCTGGACTTGCTCCAAGGCCGTTTCCTGCATCAGGATCAGTGTGAAACAGCTCCAGTTTTCTAAAGCCACCCAAAATCCAAGTATTCACTCTCAACTTGCCAAATGCTTCCCCATGTCCTGCTGTGGCATGGCCAAGTGGCAGGTACATCACCACTCCAATGGCATGCATGGACAAACTGCCATGCATGTTTCCCAAGCCATGGGGAAGGACATGAGCACATTTGGTTTTTGTAGTTTTCCTGTCAAACTGAAATCCTACATAAGGTTTGTCCAGGTACTCTGCCTGCTTGATCCCTTGCCCAGTGATTTTTAAGGCTTTTGCTCAGTGAAATATGACAAGAGTAGCAGTCTCAAAGGGAGCTAAGTTTCTACCACTTTCCCAAAAATAACTGGCTAGGCAGAAGATGGTGATTTTATTAATAACCTAATCCCTGAAAAAATGCAACAATACTAGCTTGTACCTTAGTATATACCAGAAAATACATATAGGAGATAAGCCGATCACTCTCTGCCAACCCAAAAGAGGCATTCACAGAGGTTTTCCCTTCTCAGGTACTGAACTCCATTGCGCTAAGATGCAAAAGCCTGAATGTAATCAAGTTTCATTACAGCAGCAATTTTTGTAATCACAGGTCTTCCTGCTGATGAGACTCCACCAGTATCATCTTGTTTCTGTTACAGGGCCTGGAGTTCAAGACCAAAACCTCAGAGTTTGAGCTAAAGGTGTGAAAAGGATGGGAACCGCATCAAGGAAAAGATTTTGATACGTTAAATACCAGAGTCTGTTTCAACTGAAAAGAGAAAAACCTCTGATTCATTGGATGACTTTTCTCAACATTTTGTGGATTGAAGTTTGCAGATTATAGAGAGACGTCCTTTCAAAATGTTTTACTCAAAAGGGGAATATTTCATTCTGAAAATATGAGTAGAATACATGAGCACAGGTAAGCATGAGATTATTCTTCTATAACATTTCTGCAACATTGACATCATTTCACAAAATATTTCAAGTTCATCTATCCTCTTTTTTCCAATCAAAAGTGTTTCTAGAACACTTTTCTCACAGGCAGTCTTGCCTGCCTGTGTAGCTGATGTGCTCTATAGTGCTTTTGGTTACTTCACATGGCTCCCGCTAAGAAGAAAAGTACTGAATGAGGCAGCGCACCTGGATTTTAGCTTTGCTCAGCCAGGAGGGTCTGAAAACAGCTGGAAATGCTCACAATGCTTAAAAAGTAACTCAGAATCCCAGTGGTTTCTGAAATTCACAGAACTCTGCAGCAGAAAAAAAAAAACAAAAAACAAAAAAAAAGAGTCTAGCTCTGCACTGCCAGTCTGTTTCCCCATTGTTGATGTTTTATGTCAGTCTTTGAAAATCCACTTTACAGTAAAATCCATCAAACTTCTATAGAAGGAAACATGGCATGCGCAAACTGCATGACATACAAAGAACAGAAATTGCTTCCAGGACCTCTGCAATGTGTGTGGGTGGCAAGGCCTCCAGCAGCTCTGTCCTGAGGAAAGGTTTAGTTGGGGCAGTCGAGAGGTCTATGGGTACTGTTTGACAACATGTTTACACTGGCAGCCAAAAGGGCCAACATTAACCCTGGGTCGGACCAGGCCCAACAGTGCCAACCAGGTGAGGGAAGGGATAGTCCCATTCCACTCTGCACAGCTTCACCTTGAGCACTGTGTGGGCACCACAATATAAGAAGAACATAAAACATCTAGACAGAATCCAAAGGAGTGCTACAAAGATGGAGAAGGGTCTGGAGGGCAAGACGTGAGGAGTGGCTGAGGCCCCTTGATGTGCTCAGCTCAGAGCAGAGGAGCTGAGGGAAGGCCTGATGGCAGCTGCAGCTCCTCACAGGGAGCAGAGGGGCAGCGCTGAGCTCTGCTCTGTGTGACAGCGACAGGGCCCGAGGGAACGGCATGGAGCTGTGTCAGGGGAGGGGCTGCTGGGGTTAGGGACGGGGTCTGCACCACAGGGCGGTGGGCATGGAACGGGCTGCCCAGGGCTGTGGGCACGGCCCCAAGTGCCGGAGTTCAAGGAGCATCTGTACAACAATCTCAAACGTAGAATTTGGATTCTGGGTGATCCTGTATGGAACCAGGAGCTGGATATGACAATCCCCATGGGTTCTTTCCAATTCAGCATATTTTAAAAAACTGAAGTATAGCATCAGGGAATATTGTTTTCACTCAATGCTATTATCAAGTTCTTAAAGATTATGGTAAGCATAAAGCAAAATAGAGAACACAGCCACCATGAAGAATGAAAATCTTCAGCTTTACATTTCACCTGAATGCTAACTTCCAAGGCATAAGAAAGATCTGACATGGTTCATGACAAAGTAAAACTTATCTCATGATTTTTCTCCTTCTGAGTATAATCAAAATATACAAGGAAGAAGGCAAAAGGTTTCCATTTAAGACTATCCGAACCAGGAGTTTCCAATTGCAAGAGAGGAACTGTAACGAACTTGAGGGCTGCACTTTGCTTGATGAATTTTGTTTGTTGTTTTCATTTAAAAGAAGAAAAATCGATAAAATAATGAGCTTAACTAAATTCTAAATTACATAGATTAATTACTTCCTAAAGTTAGCTCAAAATTACAAACAGCTTTTTGATTATGCTTTTATCTGGGTAAAACTGCATCAATTACATAACTTGCACTTCAGAAAATAGTTCCCCTTAAGCTAATTATATCTTAAACAGATTTATCTGTGAAATTCATAGCTGCAAATTATGTTCACCTGCAGCATTTTTCACATGCAGCCAAAGAAAGAAGAAAGTACTGGCTTCTCATTTCAGTAACAATTCTTCATTATAAAAATCATTCTAAGTAAGCAAAAATCAATTTAGTCTTCATAGAACAAATCTAATCCAAAACCAAGGCTTTGTTTTCCAACTGTCTAATCCTTCAGTTGCTAAATTCAAAATATCCTTCTCTGCTAAGATATAGTCACTGTTTATTACCTGCACCTATTTCCATATTTTTAAAACAGGATTAATATACTTAACATTAGTTTATGCAGTGAATAGATAATAATAAAGCCATAAGGACTTGCACAGAACATTACTAAGCATAATACCAGAATATGCTATAATTAAAGTTGTGCTTATACTTCACTTGCGACTCCCCATTCTTACTCTCTTCAGTAAGAGATACAATATAATAATATAAATTGATTTGGTAAATAAGGACTGCTCATTGCTCAGCAGTTTAATGTTTTTCAAATGAGATATTTAAACACTATTTATGGATACATAATATGAAAAGTTTCATTTTTTACAGTCCTGATCTTCACAAACAAACTGCATTCTATTCTATAAAATAAAAGTGCTCATAAATCTGGCAGGCAGCAGATTGATTTGAAGTCATTCTAACTTATATTTTCCTAAGATTCCCGAGTAAAGTGCCATTTTGATCACCTCTTTTTCTCTCCAAGGACAAGGCCTATGATGCCTCCATATACAGCAGATGTTCTATACATAAGGGGAGATCAAGCTCGAAATGACCACGGACCAGGTCATAAGTTAAAGCTAGGAAGTCATACAAAATTCTGTTTTATGAGCACCATACTTGCAGAAAGAACAAAAATGAAACCAAATCATCTCTGGGGACACCAGCGATCTGTGTGAGAAATGCCTGACTGGGAGCTTTGCATTTCTTAGAAATGAAATTACATTTCCCCAGGGACAGAACACTATTGCAGTGGTATGTACCTACAGAACCCAAAGACAAGAAGGGGCTTAAGTATCAAGCGGAGCCTGTTGATGAAGCCTTCTTTCTCCAGCTACAGGTTGCATCAGGGGGGCTATAAGAAAGGAGAGGATAGACTCTTTAGCAAGTTCTCTTGTGATAGGACAAGAGGAAATGGTTTCAAACTAAAACACAGGAGATTTATGTATCATTAAAAAAGAAGTTTTTCTTATAAGGGTAGTGAAGCACTGGAACATGTTGCCCAGAGATGTAATGGAAGCCCCATTCCTGTAAGTATTCAGGGTCAGGCTGGACAGGGCTCTGAGCTACCTGACCAAACTGTATATGTCCCTGTTCATTGCACAGGAGCTCAACTAGATGATGTTTAAAGGTTCTTCCTACTCAGATGTGTCTCTTGTTCTATGATCTTCTAGAAAAAAAATGTCCCACCAATAGCATTTCTACAGCTGATATTCTTTTAGATGCTTTATATGAATTGAAACATATAAAGCATTTCAGGTCAGTAAAATCTAAGGAATGGACCTACCAATTTCAATATGTAGCTACAGTTCGTGCAGCAAGATCTGCAAAGGAGAGGAGCTCACGTGGGGCTTTGCAAAGAGGCACTAGAGCATCATGTTCTGTACATTTCTTATATCTTCTGTACATGTACCATTTTGTACCATTGTCTACCTTCTTCATCTTTATAAGAAAACCCATTATGTTATGTACATAATGTGTACAAGCTTCCGTGATTGACAGCAAACGAGTAGGATATCCAGAAAGAAGTCATTATCTTCAAGAGTGCAGAAACGCAACCCTTGAATATTGGCCAAACTTAAATAGATAAATAAATAAATCTTTTCTTACTTTACTACATACACTGACGAACAAAATTCTAGGCTTTTGGCAAATGCATTGGTTTTACTATGCCAAGCAGAGATCAATGTGTATTATTGCCACTTTCCAACTTCTTCACCTCATAAATAATGCAGGAAACAGTGACAAAGACTGGTGTGTCTGTACCATAACTAAGACATGGCTCACACATTTAGAAGTCTGGCATAAAGAGGATTTCACACCTTGCTCAATGTACTCTTGAATTTACTCCTTGTCAGGTTCTAACAGCAAATGACATAGTTTTGTTTAATCAGCTCTACCTGCTGCTATCAGTGCCAGTTAGTCCAATTCATCCCATGCTCCCCAAAAAGCTGGGGCTGTGCTGCTTTCAGAGGGCAGACTGTGAGGGAAAACAGCTTGTGCCCAACATTTCCAATGAGGGCTGACCCAAGAGCAGAGCAAATGCAAGACTTGGAGAATTTTTTTTTTCCTTCCACAAGCTTTTTCTGAAATGGCTTCACTGAAGCGACATATCTCATTATTTGCTGGCTGGATTAAATTCAGAGATAGCATCAGTGCTTCTGAGAACTACAGTCCAAAATGAAATGAATGAGGTTTTTTGTTTTTGTTTTGTTTTGTTTTTACTGTGTTGCTCTCCTTTTGTATCACCAAACTTAAAGGTTTTTTTTTTCCCCATTGTATCCAAATTAATTGATCTATACTACTATTTCATCTACTGCTAAGATGAGGAGAACCTTGAGGTTCAGATGAGACTTTTTTTGGTGTTGTCCAGCTTGAGCCGTTAGCGAATGAGTCACCTTCAAAGATATTCTCACAATACAAACACAAATCAGAATATTTTCTCCATGTTTTCATTCAGAAAACAGTTTTGCAATCAGTCAAAATCTTTTTTCCACTGAAATGAGTATGCAGAAATGCAGAAGGAAGAACAACTGGTGGCCCAAGAAATGAGCAATTTAGTTATGGGGCTTAGCACACAGCCAGTTCTCTCTGATGACGTGAATGCAAACATATTTTCCCTAAGGGATAGGCAGGCATTTTACAAACATTGTGTATTTATAGATTCACATATGTGCACAAGAATACAGTTTATGGATGAAGGGCAGTCACCTCTTGGATTTAATCAAGCTCACAATTGCCACAGACCTTTTGCTTCTCCTCTTAATAAGCAGCAACACCGAGAGTTCTCCTATACAGACAGAACTAATATTCAGCACAACCAGGGATGAGTTTTGTCAATGGGACCATGAAGCCAAACTCTAACTCATGTATGAAAAATGGATCAGAGCCCAAATACATTGCCACTAATGCAACTTCCATTGAACTTCATGGACTTTGGATGAAACCAAAAGGTACTTTTCATTGTTCATGCTAATTTTTTTGTTTTTAATATTTAATTTGCTAATTCAATGTAATCAGTTTCAGCAGTTTATATGGCTAGCTCAAGTACCTATCAAAAAAAAAAAAAAAAGATTCCTTCATAACCACACCTATAGTATATCCTGAGATGAGGCAGAAGAAATAGCCTAGCAATACCGAGGGTGGGATATAAGAATCCTGCCTCTCTAGGAACAACTACATGAAAGCTTGATGAAACTTTTCTGTGAAGATGTAGGGCATATTATAAGTCTTTTCCTTGGGCCTAAAGAAAATCACAGCACTTAAAAAAATACATTGCACATAAAGTCATCCCACTTTCATAGTCTCACTGGGACCTACTTAACTGAGTATGAGTCACTTATTTCCAGAAGTGCTTCATAGTATATCAGCATGAACAGGCTTAGAACTATGAGTCACAACTGACTAACAACTTATAACAGGTCAGAGAAACAGCTTCACATTGGCATGGAGCCTTTTCAGAAAGCAATTAACAAGTAGTCATTCACACTTGCTATCTGAGTGATTATATCAGAAGAAAAAATAGGAACTAGTTTAACAGAATTTATTTATTTATTTATTGGTAACCAAAAAAAGGTTTAAAGGGCATACAAGGGGACACTGGCATGTGTGATCCTACACGCTACCAAAGCTTTGTCACTTTGGTCAGAATGCTTTACAAGAAGAAATCTTCAGTACCTTCAGGGTGCCAGGTTCGGTGCCCTGTCTGCTGCCTGTGTTGGCACCCCCTGACAACCCCTATCAACTACCACAACTCATAGGTGAAAAAACAGCCATATGCAATGCTGCTATTTGGATGCATTTTTATAAGCACGCCTGCGTTTTTCTTTTTTTTTTTTAAATGATGTTTTAAAAACATCAGCATGTGAGCTAAGACTAGCAATCCAAAACCCAGTGGTCAACACCTGGCTTAGGAGCCTGTCAGACCCTGTGTTTTGTCGCTGAAACCACTATTTAGCATTGCTTACTGTTTCAATAAAACAGCTTTCCTCTTCCTCCTGCTGTCAAGTGGCATCCTGGATACCTCAGTCACTTCCCTGCCCCTCACAACAGGAAAACAATTGGCAGGCTGGGGAAGTCCATCTTTGCAAGCAATAGCATGAGTGGTAATTGCTGTGTATTTCCAATACACGTAGTCACTTCTACTTACACATTCATTGGCACACGCATCTCTAAGTTTAATATGAATATAGCATCAGGAAGCCAACATTTCCAAATGGAACAACTGGTCCATACAAACCTATTTTTACTAGTCCTATGTATGTCATTAACAATTAATAATCAAGCACACATCATGGAAAAAGTCTAACAAAATAAATTGTTAATATCACTAATTTAGTGCATCCATCAATCCATGCAAGTCCACTTCTATTCTGCTCTTTTTGTTAATTATGCACCTTTTTTTATCATCGCTCTAAAGTATTTCCCTCTGTTCCGTAGCCAAAATCATCAATCCAGTTGAAACAAAAAACAAAAATTGGGGATTTTTTTCCAGGAGCTTGTCCGAGCTAGCCTGATTGATGGCTTTGATGAAGTGCTACATGCAACAAGCAATGCACACTACAGTGTTAGCTTCTATTGGTTTCATCTTTATCAGTATTTTTCTTACACAAATAGGATCTCTGCAAGGTTTTAAAACTGAATTATCCACCCAAATTGGAAAGACAGAGGACAACATAGAACAGCACACAAAAATATCAGTGTCACTGTCCTCGCAGTAAATAGAAAAGAGCAGCAGAAGAAAATATCTCCTTTGGTACCTTAATGAAAAACAGGATTAGTTGTCTGTATGTATATACATGGATAAACATACATACATATTCATATACATACACATGCCCAAACAGTATAAATTTCTAATAATTGCATCTGGCTTTAAAGTACAGAAAATGAATGAAAAATGCTGTTGTCTTCTTTGCACATTAAAAGGAAGAAAAAAAAAAAGCGAAAACCAGATGACTGACTAGAAACAAAGAAATGGGCCAATAGTGGTTAATTTTTATTCACTTAGTAGCTGTAACTAGAATTTATTTTATTTTGAATTTTGTCCAATTGTTTTTAGTTCAAACACATCAAACTATGCATTGTTGTGTGCAATATGGAATGAATGCTTGTTGTGCAGAACTAGAATGGTGCTTTTGATGCTGCAATTGCTTAAGCTGTCAGACACACTGAGTTTTGCTCCTTAACTGGAGAATGTCAAAACATTTGGAGGATGTGAAAGGTAACAGAAACGTATAAGCAAAATATATTAGCAATAAATAATTCACTTTGTCCGCACATGTGAAGATTGCACATATTCTGCTTTTAAATTTGATTTATGTGATCACCCACATTGACAAAATTTGATTAAAGGGTCAGAGGAAGATAAAAGCATAAAGCTGTCAGCTGGGATTCTAAGTTCAGTACTGCTGGAACCCGGATCAGACTTTTAAAAGTGCATGAATGTTCCTCCATCAACTTCATTAAGTCTGAGGTCAGATCTTTCTGGAATACAGACATTAGAGATTAGCCAATTAAATTCAAATAATCTTCCTTCAGGCAACTCCACAAATCTGTTATTTACATAATGTGGTAAATGCTGAGCTAGTCTGCTTATCTGTATCAGCAGATTGTCCTTTCCTCCTTATGGAAAGTCTGGCTGACGTAGACCAGTATTAAATAAAAGCCAGTAAAACCCATCTATGTGTTCAAGAAGATAACTGGAACAGAACAGTGGAAGCTGAAGAAACAATTTCCAAAACTTAGAATTTGTTGAGAAGTTAAACTGTACACTCATGGGAAATCTGGTAAAACCCACCTAGAAACATGCATTTGATTTGCAAACTCAAGAGTTCTAGAGGCACTTGCCTTTCTGATGACTACGCATTAAAACTAGGACTCTGGGTACACAAATTAAAGAAAGCTAGTGCTAAAAAAATTGTTTCATTATATATTATATATATAGGGTAAATTAAATATATGTAGTGTTAACCCACTTTGGCCTCTTACTATGTTTTCTGCAGCTACTTTTATTTCAAACACATAATATAAAAACATTGATGAATAAAAGCTGGAAACCACTCACAGCAACTTCCTAAAGTAGTTCAACTGCAGCCTCATCCCACAGAGTGCTGTGCAAGCTCTTAATATTGTGATTTGTACAGGAAGAAGATGTATTGACTAGTGTCTGTTGTGTTAATAGATCACAGTACAATCAACATGGCTCTTCTCCATTAGATAACTAATATTTAATAGTAGCTTATACTGCTGCCTACAAGGCCAGGCAATAGAACATGACCCTCAGATAATAATCTTTTAACTCTTCTGTTAAAAGAGACATAAAAATTTAAATGTTATTTCTTATCTTACCTCATGTGTAAGCTAGTAGCTAATTTTTTTATCAAGGAGATTTTAAATCAAGTGCCAAGGAGAAGAAGAGAAAATGCTCTATGTTAATGGAAGTATTATCACTAGAAGGCATCAAATTCTTTATTTAAACATCATTGGTTAAAGAGATCTTTGTTAGCTCAAAAGCCATCAGAAGATAGTCTGACCCCTTTATATAGCACAGATGTCAACATCAAAAGCTTTTTCAGTTCTACAAAAAGCTAAATCGGGTCCCCCCGCCAGCATATTTACACCAACTGAAAAAATTTTGGGAGTATTCTTTCCAAGCCAAAAATGAGTCCCATTTACATCACAGTGGAAAAATTTGCTTCACAGCAGCAAACCTACAGCTACTCTACAGAGTTCACAAAAAATCAGCCCTAAAGCTACTGTTACCAGGATGTGAGACAAAGGGAACCAGAGGATCTCAAGGAGAAGCACACCGACAAACCACAGACCTCATTCTCTCCTATGTGCTCTGCTCAAGCAAAACCAAAACCAGCATAAGGAATACATGCACTTCAAGTGAGAAATTACTGCCCTGACACAAAATACTTCTGAAACACAGAAACACATCACTCAGTAATAAACCAGAACAATTAAAAAAAAAAAATCATCTAGCTATGGGACAAATGAAGTGAAGTTGAAGAACATATCTTCTTCAACCCAACATATATATGTACATATATATATATCCAGTACTCTTGCAATCAGATCATCTTGAGAGCAAACACATATGTGAGACAACGAGTGGATCAGGCCCAGCCAACGCGGGTTCATGAAAGGCAGATCCTGTTTGAACAACCTGATCTCTTTCTATGACCAAGATACCTGCTTGGTGGATGAGGGAAAGGCTGTCAATGTAATCTACCTAGACATCAGCAAAGCTTTTGACACTGCCTCCTCCTGGAGAAGCTGGAAGCCCACGGCTTGGACAGGTACACTCTCTGCTGGGTAAAAAAAATGGCTGGAGAGCCAGTCCCAGAGAGTGGTGGTGAATGGAGCTAAATCCAGCTGGTGACCGGTCACAAGTGGTATTCCTCGTGAGTTGGTACTGAAGCCTCCCCTGTTTAATATCTTTATTGATTATTTGGATGAGATAATTAAGTGCACCCTTAGTAAGTTTGCAGGTAACACCAGGTTGGCAGGAAGTATCTGAAGGGATGATCTGAGTATCTGAGGGATAGATCTGAGGGCATCTATCCTCTGTACAATGGCCCTACCTAGACAGGCTGGATCAATGGGCTGAGGCCAGTGGGATGAAGTTCAAGAGGACTGAGATCCTGTACGTTAGTCACAACAAACCCATGCAACACTATAGGACAGGCAGGAGAGCTGGACAGAGAAGAACCAGATGAGGCTTAACAAAAGCAAATGTAGAGTCTTGCACCTAGGGAGGAATAACCGCATGCACCAGTACAGGTTGGGAGATGACCTGCTGGAAAGGAGCTCTGCAGAGAGGGACCTCGGTTTCCTGGTGGACAACAGGTTGGCCATGAGCCAGCAGTGTGCCCTCGTGGCCAAAAAGGCCAGTGGCATTCTGGGGTAGATTAAAAAGCATGGCGAGCAGGTCAAGGGAGGTGAACCTCCCCCCTCTACACTGTCCTGATAAGGCCTCACCTGGAGTACTGTGTCCAGTTCTGGGTTCCCCAGTACAAAATGGACAGGGATTTCCAGGAAAGAGCCCAGCGGAGGGCTACAAAGATTATAAAGGGCCTGGAGCACCTCGCTTATGAAGAAAGGCTGAGTGACCTGGGTCTGTTCAGCTTTTAGAAAAGAAGACAGAAGAGATCTGATCAATGTCTATAAATATCTAAGGTGTGGGAAGCAAAGGGACAAGGCCAGATGCTTTTCAGTGTTGCGCGGCAATAAGACAAGGGGAAACAGTCACAAACCAAAGCATAGGAAGTTCAGCATAAGAACTTCTTCACGGTGAGGGTGACGGAGCACTGGAACAGGCTGCCCAGAGAGGTTGTGGAGTCTGCTTCTCTGGAAACATTCAAGACCTGCCTGGACACCTACCTGTGCAACTCGGTCTAGGGAGCCTGTTTTGACAGGGGGGTTGGACTTGATGATCTCTAGAGGTCCCTTCCAGCTCCTACAATTCTGTGATAGGCTTGGGGCAGAGTGGCTGGAAAGCTGCATGGAGGAAAAGGATCTGGAGATGTTGGTCAATGCTCAACTGAACACGAGCATTGCAGTGTGCACAGGTAGCCAAGAAAGCCAATGGCAGTCGGGCTTGTATCAGAAATAGTGCAGCCAAAAGGAGCAGGGAGGTGATCGTCCCCCTGTACTCAGCGCTGGTAAGGCCACACCTTGAGTAATGTGTTTTGGGCCCTCACTGCGAGAGACATTGAGGTTCTAGAGCGTGTCCAGAGAAGGGCAACAAAGAAGGTGATGGGTCTGGAATACAAGTCTTATGCAGAGCAGCTGAGGGAACTGGAATTGTTTAGTTTGGAGAAGAGGAAGGTCAAGGGAGACCTTATTGCTCTCTACGACTCCCTGAAAGGAGATTGTAGTGAGGTAGGTGTTGGCCTCTTCTCCCGGTTGACTTGTGAAAGGACTAGAGGGAATGACCTCAAGTTGCACCAAGAGAGGTTCAAGTTGGATATCTGAAAGAATTTCTTCTCAGAAGGTGTGGTTGGGCATTGGAACAGGCTGCCCACTGAAGTGGTAGAGTCACAGGAGGTATTTAAGGAAAGGGTAGACATACTTAGGGATGTGGTTTAATGGGCAATATTGGTGGTAGGTGAATGGTTGGACTGGATGATCTTCTAGGTCTTTTTCAAAGTTAATGATTCTGCAATTCTATAATTCAGTACAAATAATGTGGCACATACCAGTTTATCTTACTACTCTGTATAGGCATTCCAGCACTTTTCTACAGTAACATCAAGGTTAAATATTAACATATTTTACTCCCAACTTACAAACACGCACCACTTTATAGCTGCAAACCAAGCATATGTAAAATAAAATAAAACTATTAATTCTAGGGCCATTTCTCTTAGCTGTTGTAACAGCATTTAGGAAACTTTCAGAAACACCAAATATTGCAAGCTTTCTATGTAAAATGTGAGATACTGTGAAACATGCTGACTGTGTTAACAAAACATACTTTTTAATATATGTTCAAGACACTGACCTGGCTCTGCAAGCATTTACATACTCTTAGAAATAGGCTCTTGGAGCAAGTGCAAGCTTGTCTTTCATGCTTTCACACTACACAGCCTCAACACAGTCATGCTGGATGGAAAAAAGACTTCACTTCCTTCCAAGGAACTGTTACTGAAGGCTGTCAATGCCTGATGTCATACTAGGAGAACAGCTTGCCCTCTACCACAGCTGTTAGCATAGCTGCCTCCCAACACTGTGCACTCATAACCATGTCCTTAAAAAAAATCTTCAGCTAGAATAACACATCTTCTGGAACACTCTAGTTCAGATTGTTATTATTTATGAGGACAAGCAGGCCATCTGAGTCACATGCAGATCACAAACTCATGCCTCAGACCCCAGTTAACCTCTCTGTCCTTATATCCTTATATCCGGACTCACACCATGTGGCTCCAGCTTATCGTTGATCTATGCCCAAAAACACCACAAGGCAAAGGGAGATTTACTGCCACCTCAGCCCGCAGCAGGGTAGCAGTGGGATGTGCAGCAGGAAGGCTGGAGGCCAAATAGCATGCAGTGTTTATGTGCTGTGCTGACAACAGCATCAACATTACTGTGCTGTCATTTACTTTGCATGGTATCTTGGACAAAAAGGGTGAGGATTTTCTTCTTTTTAAATCAGAAGCAGGGCTAACACACTGCAGAAGCACCTGGAAGTATATGCACTATACCATACTTGGGTGCAGAAAACCAAAAAGAAAACTCAGATATCTGTTTTTGCTGGGCACCCTTGGGAACTGCACAATGCAACAATCTACAAGCACATCTTTGAGTGAAAGAATTTTAATGGGATTATTAGAACATTTGACACCACATTCCATGCCCTCAAATACAGCAGCATAACCCTTCCATCTTACGGAGTGATTTACACATTAACACATCGTGCAACCAATGCAACTCATTAACAAATTAAATATTATCCAGTGTAGGACATTAAAAGCACCATAGGGACTCCATTCAACAGTAAACAAACAATAGTGCTTTGAGTTTTTTTTTAAATGTAAACTTGCACAAAGTCTCTCCATGGGGTAAAGGGAATGCAGGCAAATCAGACCAACCACAGCGTTGGTTGTCAAACGCAACTACATGTTCTTCCATGAGGACATGCAGTTGAGCAGAGGCAGCAGGAATTTCTCTCTTCAACCCCAGGTGGTGTTTTGCGATAAAGTCAGCCACAGAATCGGAGGTGCCTGAGCTGTGCAGGAAAGGGTTAACACCACCAAGAGCTTTGGAGGAGAGTCTGTGGGCGCTGGCTTCAGCTCTGAAGCTGGAAGCAGACACTGCAGACTGACAGATTTGCCACTGTTGCAGTGGCAACAGCGGTGTGAAAGACAAGTCATGTTCCTTACAGCCACGTACAGCAATAACACCACAAAATGAAGAGCATCTCAATCGGCTCATCCACATGAATGAGCAGATTATGACCAGTGAAATGTATATGGACTTCAATGCATTGGAAACAGTGGTGGCAATATTGGAATATTGTGAAGTTTGCACCAGCTGGGTCCCACAAATGCTCATGCGGGAACAAAAAGAATAGTATATGCAAGTTTGCCAGGACCTGTTGAACTGATTCAAGGCTGAAGGTGACAATTTCGTGGATTGCATCACTACTAGTCATAAGGTATGGTTTCATCTCTATAAGCCAGAGTCAAAACAGCACTTTATGGAGTGGTGACATGGGAATTCCCCAAAGGAAATGTTCAAGATACAGCCTTCAGCAAGCAAAGTGATACACACTGTCTTTTGGGATATAAAAGGGGTGATCCTTCTGGATTTCCTGAAACCTGGACAAACCATCAACTCTGACTGCTACATCATGATGCTAAGCTGAAGGCTCAAGCTTCTAGAGTCAGGCAAGAGAAGACAACCTCTCCTGCAACACAATAACGCAAGTTGGAAGACCATGAAGGACACTGCCAATCTCAGTTGGACTGTCCTACCACACTCATCATGTTGCCCAGATTTAGAGCCTTCTGACTTCCATCTGTTTGGGCCAATGAAAGACAGATTGTGTGAGCAACATTTTCCTAGCAGCAATGCCATCACAGCAGCTGTGAAACAGTGGGACACCTCCACTGGTGCAGATCTTTATGAGCGCAGCATACAGGCTCCTAGCTCATTGCTGGTGAAAATACATAGCTAACGGAGTTGGAAAACAGCGTTTTGTAGCTGAGAATTTGCTCCAACAAATAGCGTTATTGTGCTCTTTGTCTCCGTTGTAGTTTCCATGGAAATAAATGAGGCATTACTTTCAGAGCTGCCTACATGTTTATATCAAAAGCTAACTTATCCCTGGCCAAATCCCTGGGCTGTTTCTCTATGCAACTGCAGTTTCTAAGCTTGTTTTGATGGTGTGAAGCCAACATTGATTTAAGTGGACAGCCATCCAAGATGAAAACATACAGGTAAGGACACACACGTACCAACAAAAATGCACTGTGTACAAACCACAAAGTAGGTCTGTAATGAAGACAATGATTGCAGGTAAGCAGTAGTGGTGTACAGACTGGATAGGTCAGGTGCAGTGCACAAATACACAGGAATCCTGTAACCTAGAGTCCGATATCTGTTGATACTAAGGACAGCCTATGAAATTATGCAGACCAGAGCCCACTGCAAAAATAACTCCAGGAGATAACTTACAGCCTCTCCTGTGTTGTCAAGCATGGTTCAAAAGTCGTATCATTGAGAGCCTATGTCTGAGGACAGTTTTGGTTGAGAAGAGGTTGGGCAAAAAACAAACACAAGTAGAAAGATAACTGAAATATAAATGTAACATGGGATAAAACTAGCAAAGAGACATCTGTAGGAATTTAATACTATTGAAATCTCCTCCCTTCAGGTTGCTGCAATCTACAAACATGGATTTATCTTGCCAGTAAATGTTAAAGCATCCTACAGTGTTAGTAGGATGATGCCCTTTGATAAACAAGACAAAACTCATCCAATTCATGATGAAATAATGTGAACCATGGCACCATCAGCTTGGCACACTGTTCTGGGGTACAATTCACTGAACAATAACCTAACTGTACATAATCAAATACATAACTGTATTTGATCGTAGTGAGCTAACTAAAGTTGAAAAAGAGTAATTACATCTTCTGCTATCAATCGTCAACTCATAAATCACCACAATTATTGGATTAACTTTGTTCGTTACTCTGAACCCTTAAAAACATTTTTTCACTTCCTACAGAAAGAGAGGAGTGATGAACAAGTGGTAAGGAGGAAAAATGAGTTAAACTGTGCTCCAGTCACAGATGGCTGGCTACTAGCAGACATCCAGATAGGATTTGACTCTCAGTCTGGAAAAAGAAAGGTAGTATGGAAAGGCCAGGACACACAGGCAGCCCTCCTCCTGCTATTTCCTAGGGCTGGAGTGCTTAACAGGAGTACTTAGAGTTCCCTGCAATGCTGTAGACGTTTCTTCAAATTGCCAACAGAAGTAAAAAATACAGAACTAAGTGAGGCCATTTTGCTTGAAATGCTTTCAAAGCCTTCAGCATTATGACAATAGCATTAATACTTAGTGACTGCTGACTTATGCCATGCCACGTGCTGCCATGACTAGAACTAGGCACAGAAATTTATGATGGACTAGGGCAGGTTGGTAGGGAGTGCTCTCCCTGCAATGCCTGGGCACATGCATGTGCCTCACTCAGCACACTATCAACCACTGTGCTTAATAGAGCTGTCCTATGCTTCACCTGCCTGCTGCATCACTTCACAGCAAGTATCAAAAGGAGACAAATTATGAAGTAATTTTGTGCAGCAAAAAGGCTTTAAAGAATCTTTGTTCAATCCAGTAATAAGAGAGTTCATCATAAGTATAAAACCAGTTGAATTAATAATAAATTATAATGATAATCATAAATCATAAAAAGTTTCCTACTTTTTAATGCTTAACCTGGCAACTTCACCGTTCTCTTAGAGACTAGATAAAGCATTTCAGCTCCTAAATAAGAGAGGTGAAGTTACACATTTCAGGAGAGCTACCTTCCTAGAACAAGTGAAAGGTGCATTTTAGTCAAACATTTTGGGAAGAAATACAGCAGTGCCAGCTGACTGCTAAACTCTTTAGAAAAGCCAAGTCAGGAAGTTATATAGAATTAATTTAGCGTGATGCTTAGCACAAGGCTCAGAGAGAGATTCAGTCAAGAATCTAAAAGGCCTATCTATAGGACTATTTCAACATTGAAGTTCCACTGATATTCTGAATAGTTTTTTTCAAGAGGTTAATTGCCCTCAATTTTCAGTCAATTATGTGTTAGATTATAGACTTTCTTGTATATCCTAGGATCAGGCTCAGTAGAACAGATATTACTTTAAAAAAAAAAAAAAAAAAAGGAACACTTATAATAAGCACAAACAAATCTGGGTAATAGTGGTTGCATAAAGAGAGGATAAATGGAAGAAGATCCTGGCAACAGGAACTATGATAGCTTAACTAGCAAACTGTGTGCTCTGAGGCACTAGCATGAACAGAAAAATCAGAAACTGTTTATAATGGATGCTTTGCATGTCTAGTCATACCTCTGCCACATAAGCATATGTCTACACATATTAACAATGCAAACAGAATGAAGAAGGGATGCCAAAAGCTGGGGGAGGTTGTTACAAGTAACTGTTGCAGACTTTTCTGGCACATGGAGTGACTTGCTCTTGCCAAATCAAAATTCTCCAAGGAAAAGCGATAAGACCTGGGTGATACATATCAATAGCTAATTAGGATATTCTTATCCACTTATTTGTTGTGGAAGTCTTTGTTGCAGAAAAAAAACATCAAATTCCAAGCGAGGTCATAATACCTCCTTCCCAAGGCTTTGTTTATTTTTCCTGATATGCTGAACAATAGAAAATGAGACCATTGGAGGCTTCATATTCCAATCAAATGCTCCTACTAGTGAAACAAAGATTAATAGCATCAAAACAAACAAACAAAAAGACAAAACAAAACACCAAAACCCCAGCAAAACCAAAAAACATATTCCCAGCCTACATGACATCTACCAGATTTCCACGAGAGTGAGATTGAATGACCTCTCACTGTAAGCCAGGCAGTAACAGAGGAGACCACTTCCAATCATGCGGTGCTGAAGCATGCTGGCCAGGGTGAAAGGCAGCCTTAAAGGTGAAAGAAAAGAGACTATGGTTCTTTTCCATCCTATTTACAAAGAAGATCCCAACCATCAGATATTTTTCATTATGGAGGAAAAAAAACTGAAAACACACAGACTAACAGGACAAGAGGCTTTGCAAAGATGTAATTATGGACAGTGAAGTTTTAAAGAGTAGCAAAGCATTATGAGTTTCACATTTACTGCCATGTAAAGACTTTAAGGGAAAAGTAATAAAAGGGTCTTTTCATATATTATGAGATAGAATAAACATATTAGTGCTTCCAATTATAATTGCAAACAAAACAGCCATCACTGGGGAAAGTCCATTACTGTCACTGCTTTTCTATCTGCCCAGAAAAAAGATCAATTTGGAGAGTGTAGGAAGGAGGACATGGCTTTCCCCTAATGCTTCCAAGCAGGGCTGTACTAGGCTGGCAGCTCTAGGCAAGGCTGAAATGCTGGAGTCAGACCAACCTCCTGGTATTCTTTAAGATTCACTACAACAGCACACAATAGGAAATACACAGATACTACTCTTCACTATCCTCATCTTCTCTTTGGGAGGGGAAAAAACAGATGATAAATCTCAATATGAGTTCTACCAGAACAGTGTAGGAGCTCTCTTCGCCTTACTCTTCCTTCAGTTGGTGGGGAAAATAAGTGCAGAAACCTCATAATTATCAGTGCAGGTCTCTCTCGTAACTTATTTGTGAAATAAAGCAGAAGGAAGGAGTTTAAGGAAACACAGAAAAGGAAGCTGGAAATAGCTTTGGCTTGAAAGAGGTGGGAAAGAATGGTAGTAAAAGCAGTAGCAAGTTACAAGTAATATTCCAGCAGGAGAAAGAGCGGATAACAAGGAAGTTACTGCAAATCCATGCTTAAACCACAGCACCGTGGAGTCCAGCACTAACACTGCATTTTTGTCCAGTGCTTCACATGCACACCAGGGAGCATGGCTGTGCAGAGGCGACAGAGACTGTAGAGGCAGATGTAAGAGAGGGAGAGAGAGATAGAAAGATGTGGGGGCTCAAGGGTTCACTGCAAGCTGCTGAGCCCAATCTGCTCTCAGATTGCATGGCCCGCCAGGCTCAGCTGCTTCGAAGCACTGATGTTTTAAATAGAACATGACTTGCCAGAGGCAGATTATAGTTAAATATTCTCCTTGTCTTCCTCCCTTCTTGCATAAAATCTTTCCTCTTGCCTTCAAGGGGAAAAAGATAGGAGAAAAGGAGCAAGCCCCTCAACTGAAGTAACCACACTGAGTTTGAGATTTTTCATTGAACAGGCTTGTTAAAAAGCAGAGCCGTAACATCCACACATTCTCCACTTTGGTGAAGTCTAAACAGCAGCTTGATGCAGCTCCAGAGATCAGGGAAAGAGGCATGCTTCAGAGCCATTTGGTGAACACTTGCTTTGCTTTGTCATAGCTGTACAGGGATAAGACATGCTCTGCACACCAGACTTTTTTAAAAACAGTCCAACATCTGCCTTCCTTTTAACCAGTTCTGCCCATAAACAAATAGCCTACTGAAATCTGAAGGGAAGGCAACGTTTGCAACAGTACAATGACTTTCTGTATGTATTTTCTGGATAATGATAACAAATTCATTTTAAAACAAGGTAACCATGGTTGCCAGAAGGTGCTACTAACAGCTTTAGTCTAAATCTCTCCAAGCTCTTCTCACCTCAGTCCTGCAATTAGTAACGTGGGTTCTTATCTTTGCAAACTACATATAGTAAGTGCTATAAAAAGACAAAAGTCTTTTAATTCCTTTGTTATAAAATACAGAAAACAGGAATAAACCTATGGATGTACATAGTTGAGTCATTTTTTGAGCTTGAGGTTGTTTGAGAAACGAGAAGACCATGTAAGTGAAAGTCATAATGCTGTACAGAGTATAGTGACACAAGATTTTACTCTCAGCTGCAGTTGCATGCCTAAATGGAAGCAGAAGAATGACAACTCAAACAGCACTTGGGGGGCATCAAGGCAAAAAATAAACTATGCAAGTTTTCTTTTTCCCCTCCAATTTAATTCACTTCAGGCCATTCTGATTTCAGTCTATCACCCGTATTGCCATGGACAAAATAATAAACTGAGGGAGAAAAATACTACCATTTCCATTCACTTTGAGATGCAAAAGACATTACATATTCTGATATGGAAAGTGAATAGTCCTCAACTCAAGCTTAATGACAAATTTGTAATGGTCTTTTGTTTTGTTTTGTTTTTTTTAATGATAAAATTATATTATTCTTGAGGGAATGCAAAAATGGTATTATACTTTTCATTTAGAATCTTAGTTTCGGTCTTAATTTTCAGAGGGCCTTTAAAGTCAGGATTACCACTTCGTTCCATTTGTAGAAATCTGCATTTTCATTAAGCATATTCTTGAAATACAGTCGATAAGCTATAAACAAAGACCACTGAGGAACAACCAACACAGGCCTCTACCCCTTCACAGCTACCTCTTGTATTCAGGCAAGTGTCTGTTTCCTGGAGGACTCCTGATACTTATCTTAAGCCTGTGAAGATGAGGACAAAGCTAGAGCAGTTCAGAGCTGAAGGGGAAGGTAAATCGACAGCTCTGTCCTTTCTGAAATCTGCCCAGCCATGTGCCTTTTGCAAGTGTTTCTACTCAATCACTGTAATTTCACTAAAGCTGCCAGCATTGCAGGGGTGTGTAATTCTTTGTCCTCCCAGCTGGGCAGCAGCCTTTCCCAAAACAACTCTGTTATTTTGTGGGGTAAGGGGAATAGCTCTTCTTATTTTCCAATGGGGATGAAAATTAAAGGCTGCTGCTTCTGAGCCACGTTTACTAGACCTTACATAACTGACAAAGACTGCCCTGGCTCAGACTGAAAGGAAGCTGGGAGAAATCATCTGGATAGCAGGAATTATCTATTATAAATAAATCGCACACGTGCACACAAAGAGTAGTTCTCACTCAGACTAAACACTCTACTCCAAGTGAGGTGTCTGCTTTGTGCTCTGTGAACAGGAAAAATCACATCCAGCATTCTAGATGGAAGTGCTCCACAGTAAAAGATGGCATAATCACTTGTTCCAACTATCCCAGTGAAAGCCTTGAAAATTAGTCCAATGGCTAAATTCATCCATATTTCTGAAAAGTCTAATGTCTGTACACTTAGAAACAGAATGATATTTTGTAAAGTACCTTTTATGCTGCCTGTGCTTAATTTTAAAAGGCTCATTCACTTTGAATTACCTCACGGCAATTCTGGAAATCGTTGCACATCAGTTTCTACAGTCATCACTTCCCTCCCTCTGCTGACACAAGGCTTCATCCACACATGTTCCATGATGATCCAACAGGTGAGTGCTACTCCTCAGTGAGCAGCAGTGCTCCTGGGCACAGACCCTTGGTCATCTGGCTGTGCCATGGGATACACAAAGCCAAATGTACAGCTGTATGTGAGATAAGCTCTCCATTTAGCCACTTCAATTTCAGCAATTCAGCAATGTTTTGACTTAAGTATTAGCAAATATGAAATACAGCCATCAGTACAAATTTGTACCTGACCACATCATGACAACTGTGATACCAGGCTTCAGTAACTCTCTCTCCACAGCGGCTTCCTACAATTTCAGCTTCTGGTGCTAGCAAAACATTTAATAATTCCCACAACAGAGGGAAAACGGTGTTTTTCTGAGTGGTTCCAAGGTAGCAGCTTTATTCCCAATTCCCCAGCCCAATTCACTTCTCCAGCACTCGCTCTCTTGGTGACCTTGGGCATATCACTTCAGCTATATCCGAACAGCCGAATGACAGCCAAGGTCACTGCGTGCTAACTTCAGCTCCCCAGTGTAACCACAGCAGCTGGCATGGATGGCAGCACACAGCTAGCCCAGCCTCTAACATACCATTCACCCACAGAGGGCCTGCACACCGCTTGCCAGCACCAGCCATTCTTACTCTTCTTAGTGTGGCACAGTTAACACCGCAGCACATCACATCTTCCTTCTGCAGCACAGCCAGGTCGCAGCCTCATCTATAAAATAGGAGTACGTATACTTCCTATCCCAGAGGGACACCATGGGGATTGGCATTCAGGGCTGTGTGGGGCTCTGATAACACAGTAACATGAGTCATTGGGCTGCCTAGTAAGGCCAGACACTCTCAGCTCACTGAGGAGTTTTCAGTATACATGTACTGCATCAGCCATGAGCCCTCACCTCCTCTGGACGCTTCCAAGGAAGACCTACAAACAAGGAGCTGAAAACTGACTACGTTTTCCTATGAAAAATGAAGAGTTTCTTAGCCAATATTAATATACATAAACATCTTTCAGAAATTAGCCACAGAGGCAGCATCAGTATTACCGGAACCATAAAGGTAGGCTTTGTGCTGAGCAACATCAAATTCAACACCAGGCTTTCCGTTCAGCCAGGAGCCCTCTGCAGCAATGCTTCCAAGGAGAAAGATCTAAGGCAGGCAAAGGGAGGTGAAGGGACAACTTAAACGCAGAAGCTTGGATTACACTGTAGCTAACTGAAGCATAATATTGAGTTTTGCTGTTTTGCTCTAACCTCTCTCACAACAAAATATACATTATTGCATTACTCAGAGCATCTGTGATTATCACTAATTTTATTCTTAAACCACCCAAAGCAAAATACATACAACCACCAAAAGAGGAAGAAGGTAAAAATACATTCTCTGGACAGCAAATGTCTGTCTTGTGAGAGGTGAAGTGGAAGACTTGTCTCTTAGAAGTTTCACCTATCACACTACGTAAAAAAAACCTGCCTTTTGGAAAGTGGCAAGGAGAATGCTTTCTCTCTCTCACAAAAACATTGCCATTGAGTATCTGGCTCTCTACCACATTCTTGAATGTTTTCTTTTTTGAGTGACAAGAAATGTTTTTTATTTGCTAGATGCAGCCTTTCACCAATGTCTCACTGTTCAACACAGTTGTGTAGACCAGAATCAGTGGAATGAACTGGCTGTTTTGCCTTGTCTAAATGGTGTAAAACAGTGGGACAGATTTACATGCTTCCATCTGAGTTACACTGAACATCAAGAAATAATCCAAGTCAGTTTTATCGCTACCTTGTACCAACAGAGAAACAAAAATTAGTTTGGAGTAGAGAAATGCAAAGGAAAGGGTGAGAAGAAGGAGTAGCTCAATGGCAGAATCATAAGAGAAGTGTCTTCATCAATGACACATTTTCAGACCAAAACCAAATGTTGCATATAATCTCCGTGTTCTCCAAAATATTTTGCCCAAATCAGTACAGACTGTTTTTGTTTGAAAAGAATGTTATAAAAACTTCCAAATGAAATGTTTTGGTTACTTAAAAACATCTCCCTTCCCATCCAAGATTTAGACAGAAGTGAAGGAATACCTCTAGCAGTTCTGAAATCTGTAATCCAGACTCTCTAGAAGGTACAACTTGTCCAACAGTGCATACAGACATTAGAAAAGCGTCTTAGGGATGTCTGGAAAAAGAAAGTACTATTGTCACTGAAGAGCTACTGACCTGGTAGAGATAAAATATAGTATGAAGTGAAAGTCACTCAAGATTTTTCATTAGACAGACTACTAACAACTCTTTTTTGTACCAGTACGATTTAGGGTATACTATCATAGTACAGTAAGGGAAGTTTTCTTAAGTTTCTGAGTCAGGGCCTATATAAAAGTCTGCCAGGACTACTGGCAGCAACAAGTGCAACAAGGACTACATTTCACACAAAGGTCTAAATAACCAGAAGCAAATGACAAAATGAAGACTGCTTCAAGTGAAGTTGATGACAAAATAAAGTTGCTGCAAACAGCAAACATCATGATATTGATAACCACAACATTAGAGATAGCCTCATTTCCTAGCATTTAAAAGAGGACTTAATGGTAGTCTTGATGGAGTTACAATGGAGCAGCTCATCAAAAACATTAGACCTTTCCATAGCAGTGTTCACATAAAAGATATTAACCATGAACTTAATTTTTAAATGACTAAGTGATCACAGACATGCAATTTATCTATTTGCATTTTTCCAAGGGACTTGTACCCTGACAAGAAAGTGCTGGGAAAAATAGCCAGCAAGCAGAGGTCCTTCCACCATCCCCACAGGTCTCTCAGAAGCCCTGCAGCAGTGAAGCTCCTGCAGAATTTTCTGCCTATTTGCACCCTATTTGTGGCTTCCTCTGCTGCTCACAGAGGACAAATAAAGTGCTGATTCATTACCAGGTGGCCATAGTGGACTAGAAGATCAAGAGAAGACCACAAGAATAACCCACATTATTCACTCCGGAGGAGCAGATGAAAACCTGCTTTCACTGACTCCTCCAGACTGAAGGAAATACACCTCTTTCTCCAGCAGGCAGTGCCAGCCAGCACCATCACAACTCTGTATGGTTTCAGACTGGTCCAGACCTCGTAGATCTCCGTTACCCATGCTTAAACACACACATAGACTGGTCTAGTATATTTGTGTAGGGTATGAAGAACAATAAAGGATTTAGCTTAGGGTGACATTCATGAACACACACAACTCCATTGGTTCAGAAGCTAAACAAGACCCACTGCTGTTACAGAGCAAATTAAAGGAATAACTACTGTGCTGGACTCCAGTGATGTTACACCATTCACACACTAGGGCAGAGTTCAGCATGAGAACTACCAGCAAAGAATGATTAATAAGTGTTTGAATTAAATGCAAATTGTCTAAGTAATACCTCAGATAATTTCTTGGCTGTTGCTTGATACAATGCAGCTATATTTCCTAATGCTAATGTTATTTTATTCATTTGCATTTTCAAAGCAATATGTTCTCATTTAACAAACTGTCAGATACTTGTCTGTCCACTGTGTGAAGAAATTACATTCAAGACCTCCTCATCAGATTGCCAATATCAGAGGAGATACGATGCCCCTGGCACCATGAAACATTCAAGATTGTGAATAAAGTTCTTCATAAAAGAGCAGCAGACTATCATTTCATTAAAACATCACATTCAAAGCATGCTTTTAAATGATTTAATTAAAAAATTAAATTGCATTTGAATCATTTGATTACTGCTAAATATAAATTATGCATTGTTATTAAAGTGACTGCATTAGAAATCAGATTTCACTCTGCCAGTAAAAAAGGATTGGGAGTTAGAAATTCTCTCCTTAAACCATGCAATCTTAATACTCTCTTTATCCTGGAAAGCTCTTTTCTTAGGATGCACATTAAGAAAAAAAAAAATTTTGCAGCTCTAAAAGGAAGATAATTGGTGTCCTGTGGCTGACCTCTTGCCCTGCAGGACCTGGCTTTGCACCTACACTGGTAATCAACCTCCTGTGATTGGGAATCAGCACTGGTGGTTCTGCTGCCACAATGGGCAGTGGGAGATTCCGAGCTACATGCTGGGACTGAGTCATGGAGAAAATCCAGCACCTCCATGTTTTGCACAGTGGCTGTTCACTTAGTAGTCTGACACTGCTTGGCTGTCACTGAGAATAAACAATTTCCTGAGAAAAGCTATTTCTCATGATAAAAAGCCTTCCTTGCTTGAACTGCAAGTGTGAGGCTTCACACTAAAGACAGAAGTTTACCTGCCACAGTCTCCAGTGTAGTGAGTTAGATGTGCCAAAAAGGATACTGATATCTGTACACCAATATATGGTATCTACAAGCTTTTTACTTTTCACTCCAGTTTTCATCAAGGAGCAGATCAGCCCTTGAAATTTCTATAGCCAAAAGGAACTACAAAAATAAAAGTATGCTTATTTAATAATTACATTTTTTTCCCCTACCTCCCCCCCTCAAACACCATGCTCATCTAAGTGATGAATGAAATTTTAACTTACATTGAAATTAGTTCTTAATTTTCTGTAACATCATGAAGAAAAGGAAATAAAGATCCAGAGCACAAAAATAAAAGAAAAAAAAAAACATAAGAAAAAAAAGAGAAAGTTTTCTGGACTAAATTATGTTTCCTTTCAAAAGATATCAGTCTTAATACTGCTGCTAGCATGCTTGAGCCATAGTTCATCTGTTTGAGGCAACCTGCAATAGAATATAAACTTCATGGTTTTGTTTTCTCCCCTCTCCAAAGGGAGAAACAACTCCAAGTCACATAATGCAGAAACAGCTTTGCCTCCAGGCACTCTAAGCAAGCAAGGGCTGTTAAATATTAGCCTGCCAGGGTTATATAAAACTTCGCATTTCTTCCCCCACGCTCACTAAAACCACATATAATTCTCTAACTGGAAGTACAACTTCTTCCAGATTAACTAAAGGCACTGATCTGTAATCAAACCAGCTGTCTCACAATTTAATTTGTTTAAAAAAGTGAGCGTATAGATTTGGAGGGAAAAGCTGCCCCACAAAATAAAAACACGTGCAAAGAGCACAGGAAACCATCAAACAACAATACATGCTTCGGGAAGGATTTAATCGACTTGTAAATATGCAGGCAATGAAAGTGTTGTAAACTCAAAGAAAGAATTTCAAAGTGAACCTTTGACTGAAGGAGCTGCTGACCATAGAGGCTGTTTGAGGACCAAAGCCATTCTCTGCTTAGCTTTTGGAATTGGTTGATTCAGTAAATATCATGTATTCGGCAGTCACATACTCAGTAGAAACCCCAAATAGGGATATCACTATGTATTATAGATTCTGTTTTTCCCCCATGAAGACAGCACCTTGCTTTCACTAGATGTGGGCAAATTTGTGCCAGTCATGATTCCAGCTCTTCCTATTTTTCTTACCAAGAGCACCTTTATAATTAGAGAAGCTTTGTGCCATGTTACAAGTTTTAATTTATAGAAGATTTTGATGCAATTTCTTCATATTCTTGGAACATTTTTAATCAAGAAATAATTATTTTGCACTGCTCCACAATTTTTACTTCTACTGATTCAGTATGATATAATGTCACAAAAGCACACTATGCATAATGACATTCCCCTTTTCCTTAGATTTTAATGCTTAAAAAGTGCAGTTTTCAAACAAGATCATAGAATCATAGAATGGCTTGGGTTGGAAGGGACCTCAAGGATGATGAATCTCCAACCCTCTTGCCGCATGCAGGGCCACTAACCTCTCCATTTACTACTAGACCAGGCTGCCCAGGGCCCCATCCAACCTGGCCTTGAACACCTCCAGGTACGAGGCATCCACAGCCTCTCTGGGCAGCCTGTTCCAGTACCTCACCACTCTCTTGGTAAAGAACTTCCCCCTGACATACAACCTAAGTCTTCCCTCCTTCAACTTAAAAGCTATTTCCCCTTGTCCTTCCACTATCTACCTTTATAATGAGTTGACTCCCCTCCTGTTTGTAGGCTTCATCAAAATGCTTCATCAAAAAGCAGTATCTTTTCAGAAAGACTCAGACATTTGCAGTTATTATTTTAGCTCAAACTGAGGATAAGCTATTTCTGAAGCTGTAAATCATGGGGTTATGAAACTGAAAGCAAATACCAAACCATGACAGTCCATGTTACTCTGCGTGTTTAGTTGTCCAGACATGACATTTAAATCACAAAGAAAACTATAGGGTCATTAAAAACGCAATGAGCAAAGACAGGCATAGATGCATAGGAGCCATACCATGAATGAAGTAGGAGGAAAGTGATAAGCCAGTATTTTGGTATTTCCTCAGGGAAGCACAAACCAAGATGCTCTTCTCAGATATCCATCTTCACCATCTCTTCTCTATGTGCTCTCAGGGCACTAACTCAACTGCTGCTTTACATTTGCCATTTGAGTCACATCTCCAAACTGAGAAGGATGCTCACATCACCTCCTACTCTGCTTTAGGCACTATAATGTTGAATCTCTCTTGGGTTTGAACCTATTTCCTTCGAGGAATAAAATGTACTGTAGAGAAAAATGTTAGGTTTGTTGAGTTCTTGGTTCTGCTTTTCTCTTCCTTGCCCTTTATTTCCTCCTCATCCTCCTTTCATCGCCCTTTTCCAGTTTTTAAATGTGATTGTTTGTGTAATTGCAGTTAAACATAGCTAACATGTGGTAAGGACAGAATTGATGAAGCTTCTTGAAGGTCAACTAAGGATGGCCCATGTAAAGGAATACTGTATTCACTCAAATCCCTATAAAATTAGTCCAGGAAATCAAATAGTTTCAAGAAGCCAGCCTTAGTCAGAACATGACACTGTGCTGCAGCGATGGTTCAGAGCTGGTTCAGGCATAGTTGCCACCTTCTGAACAAAGAAAAACAAATCCAGTATTTTTATCATGTCTCCTTAAAGTCCAAAAATGACAGAAATCAAAGGGACATCTAGAAGAGAAAAAGAACTGAAAACAAAGTTTCCACAAATTACTACAATCAACCTATGCGCAGCCTATGTTGTTTAACACAGAATAGCTTCATTTTCCTAGTCTTTTTTTTTTTAACTGACATATTACCTTAAAGTCACTAAAGAAATCAGTTGTCTGTGGGGAAATTGTGATTTTAGGATAAAACTCTATAATCTTGCGGAAAGTTAAACCACACTCCTTTTGTGTTCCTCTTTACATTAAAAGGAAGCTCTGATACGTCTGAGTTTACAGAGTTCCCCAAAGACACCTAGTTGAAAGTAACATAATGAGAAAAAAAAACGGCAAACAACAAAGGAAGGGTCCCCTTCAAAATAATCATTTGGACAAATAACAACAACATTTACTCAGGGAAAGGATGTTCATTTTCATTACTGGCATGCTAAAAATCTTGTATAGTATCAAGTATTTATTCTTACTTTTGGGGCAAATAGCAAGTCAGCCTTCTCAACAATTTACACATATATAGAATTATAGAATACCCTGAGTTGGAGGCCCACAAGCATGATCAAGTCCAACTCTTGGCTCCACATAGGACTACCCAAAATCTAAACCCTGTGTCTGAGAGTGCTGTCCAAACACACCTTGAACTCCAGCACTTGGGGCCGTGTCCACAGCCCTGGGCAGCCCGTTCCATGCCCACCGCCCTGTGGTGCAGACCCCGTCCCTAACCCCAGCAGCCCCTCCCCTGACACAGCTCCATGCCGTTCCCTCGGGCCCTGTGGCTGTCACACAGAGCAGAGCTCAGCGCTGCTCCTCCGCTCCCTGTGAGGAGCTGCAGCCGCCATCCGGCCTTCCCTCAGCTCCTCTGCTCTGGGCCCAACACACCAAGGGACCCCAGCCATTCTTCATACATCTTGCCCTCCAGATCCTTCACCATCTTCATCACCTTACTAGTTCCCTACAAAGGGCACTGTCACACCAAGGGGTATGACAGCATGAAGAGATGTCTGACAGAATAATTTGATATCATAACACAATAAAAGTGCTGCAGTGATAGTGTAGTAGCAAAGTCCTCGACTGCAGCAAGTGAGAATTTGCCAAATGCAGCAAATGCAGTCCCTGTATATGTACCAGAACATAGCAATAAACAACAGCATACAATTAAACAAGCTAATATGTGGCATAAAGCAAAAAAGAACCTGGTGTGGAGAAACAAAAAATAAAAATCCATACTTGTTTAAAAGAACAACACATTGTTTTGGTAATATGCCTGTAGTCCAATCCATTCTAATTTATTCTACCAAGAAGGTGCAGCTAAGTAGATTTCATTTCATTTACTATACACTAAAAAAGACGTGGTACAAAAGCCAAAGCATCAGAATTTTTTACTAGTTAAAAATATAGAACTCTTAAATTCTTCCAGAGCAATGTGCAATAGATCCAGTTCAAAAGTCTTAGTTATGACAACTTCTCAACATATTTATTACCACTCTTTTTGATTTTGAATGAGAATATAAAGTCTGTAGCAGCTGGAGAATGTTGCTTTGTTGCTATATACAACAGTGGCCAAGTCAAACACTTATAAATTTGTTATGTGGTTCACAAACTTTCTTTGACCTTTAGTTTATCGAGCTGTAATTTTTAAGAGAAATTTGAATAATACTCACCACCTATTCAGATCCAGATTTTTGGTTTAAGCTTATACTGATGAGACAGAAATATTATTTTGTGAGGCATGGTCACTACTGTTACTAGTAAGCATTAAGTTATTCTTCTCTTAATTATGCAATTATTTTAATTGTAGTGCGGATGTCAATTATTTATGCTTATTAATATTTGCTCTTAAATAAACATCACAAAGGAAAATGGAATTCGGTGGGGAACAGAATTCATCAAAAGAATTTTCTAAATATAGGTACAGCTGTCACCTAAGTAGCCAGATTCTTACATAAGTTCAATCAGCATGATCCAGTACAGAGCTGAAAGCTAAGCATGGAAGCAGCGAAAAAAAGGATAGAAATGAGTAAGCTTCACTGTAAGTTGAAGAGGATAACAACATAGCTTACCTTTGAGGCTTCTAGCTCCTTCATATTTTACTGAATTTCAGTACCGTGGCAGGGAGGGGAACAGATGTACAGTGCTTAAAAGCCACACTATTATAATGCACATAAATGTAATACACACACAAACATACACACACAAACAAAATATAATCATTTTCAGTTCTTCTCAGAACCAAAGTATGATGCATAAAATACCCAGAAATGACCAAACATAAAAATTCTCAGAACTTCAGAAAAGTTGTGGTAATTACAGCAGAGGCTCTTCTCCACTAGCATTTCCAATATGGTCTGACTTGGAATTGGGTCAGTTACCTGGCAATTGCAGTTGTACATTACAGTGGAATGGGTGGTTTAACTGGCAGCAACTGTGGCAGCAAGAGCCATAGGAAGAGTAGAAGAGTGGTATTTTACCATTATCCTCTCCTGCCCAACCCCAATTACAGCAGGCTGTTTTTTCCCCTATTTAGTTATGTATATTTTTAGCCTTCTAGAGAGCCATAAAATACCCATTCCACTACTTCAGACTGGAAAATCCTAGGTAGCAGCTCATGAAAAAGTAAGACCTTCAGTACAAAAGACCAGAAGTTGCAAGCTACAGCGCATCACAAGAGAGGAGTGACCATGAACACCTCCACAGACCCATCCAGCCATACTTGCATATTTCAATGCAAAGTGCTCACATCATGCCAAGAAGCACTCTATTATCTATGCTGTAGAAGCTGGACAGAGTACCCCATAGTCTTTGGCAACTTGATCAAAAGGAAGATTATTCCTTTGAGCCAAACTTTGCACCAAAATGAAGTTGAAGGCTCGAAAAAAAATATTTCATTTACAGAGGAGCCAAATTTCCAAGTCAGATTTAAACCTGAACTCTCTTTTTCCCCTACAGAGGTTGCTTGCATTTGATACATAAGCTCAGGGCTAAGATCAGTTAGAAAATATGCTTGCTGTCCTAAAAAATAACTACTATTTTGTTTGAGCTTGTACTACTTTGGCACCTGGCAGGAATAAAAAGAGAATATGAATTAAAAAGGGGGAAGCCATTTTCAGTTAGGAGATTTAAGCATGTAAATAGCTTACGCTGATTAAAAACTTGAAGAAATTTTCCAATGATGTACATAATGGGGTTATGCTTATGTCACTCTAAATCATTCAGTTCCTAAAGCACACCTGTTGTCATGAGAATCATCAGAAAAACAGAATTCTCATGCTGCAGATAACCATCTAAGGCATGTCACAACTAGTGCATGTGGATCTTCTTACACTGCTCTACAAAGCCTATTACAAGCAAGGTGAGAAATGGCAGCTGATGCCCCGCACAAACCACTATATGGTAGATGGCCCAGGTGGACTGACTGCTTGTTTTTCCAGCTCAGTTGCGAAATTTAAAGCCACTATATCCCAAACTCTCCAACTCTTCTCTGCCAAGTTCAAGGGGCAATTATTCCACCTGTGCATCTACACTGTCTCAGAAACTAGTAACAAGGAATAATCGCAGGAGTTGCCTCCTAAAAAAAAATGGGCACGTATCCAAAGTGTAACAGTCAGTCCCACATACCTTCTACTCATTCACTGAATAAAGAACAGTTTTACCTAAGAGTTGTACTGATACCTGCAGGGATGTAGTCAAACTCCTTATCTTAGGGAAGTTGAGGACACGTCAATTGTGTTCCATCCATGCATGGTCATATATTCTGTCCAGGCAACGGTACTAGGAGACGGCTGGTTGACTGATTTGCTTACCAAGTTAGGGTCTATATATGATGCAACCAGATGAAGAAGAGTAGTAATTAAAATCACTTTTAAATTTATTAAACAATGAAAAATAATTTTCCTCTAGCTTCCAACAGATCTTCAAAGCCTCTCTTCTCCCAGCATGCAGCGTACCACAGGATGAGATGGGTACACAGTTAACAGCAAGATGTTGACGTACTGACTGAAAAGAAGGATGGCTAGTCTTTGATCTCAGGTCTCCTATGTCTTCTACACCTAATGTGCCAGATGCAGCTGGTCAGGAGACAGATTAGGCAAAATGACTATGCATAATACAGCTTCCAGAGCACAGAGAGCAGCGCAAGCGTGCTGGCACAAGCACATCTATGAAGAAGCACAAGGTAAAAGCCAAATGCATGAGTCTACTCCCACATTTTTCCAAAAGGTCAGAGTTTTAGAGTTTAACTGAAACCACTAAAAATACACTTTTCTTGTATGGTCTCTTTGGAAGATTTGCTACCAGTGCTACAGGAATAAGGACAGAGAGCTTGAAATAACCTGTAAACAAGGAATCTGTGGAAATTCCCTCAGGTCTTCAGAGCATGTGAACTGTTCTGGGCTCAGGCCTTATCACAGATATCCCCACGGTGCTATGTAAACAACATAGAACTGTGAAGAAAGTAGTCTGGTCATTAGTAGAGGGTAGTACTGAAGCAGCAACAAAATATATTACTGGGATTATTGTAACACCACAGAATAAAAGCAAGCTCAATTTCCTAACAAAATGGTGCTTCTGTTTTGGATAATGTCTCTGACATTAGCACCTCATTTCACAAACCAACAGGGGATGATCACTTCAGGTATAATTCAGTCCAAGATCTGGCCATAGCCAGAAAAATTTGGGCAAGTTCAGATGTGAAAAACCTTTGGTAACAATGCTTTCCATGTATATTGTCCAGTTAGGCTAACTTAATGAGCTCAAAGATAAACCCTCCAAAACACTCATTAAGTTTTTGTACTCTCTTTGGCAGCAGTGCAGCATCTTTCATCTTCCTTTGAGCAACAGTGTCAATCACCTCACTGACAGCTAGCACCACCTCTGTCTAGGAGCTTCCTAACCCACAATTAAGGGCATAGTTGTAATACCAAACACACCCTGCTTCAGCATGTCTGGAGAAAAAACCAGAGCATCTATATCAGCAGTTCAGTTGGCATCCACACAAACTCCAAGTAACATCTAACAACACCATTTTCCTGTTATGAAGCACTTCTTATCTGTAGATCCCAAAGCACACAAGAGGGAGACTCTTTCTTCCTGTTTTGTAAACTGTCCTATATATGTTTACCAAGGCATAGGCCAGTAGAACTGAGATCATACCTCAGATAACCTACTCCTCCTCCAAAGGCTAGCCTTCATTGTCTCTTCACCTCTCACTTAAAAAAAGTTGGCTCAGAAATGTATTTTAGTATTGACAAAGGTTCTGCCACATGAAAAAAAAATGTGGCAGCTCCTTGTTGGCTCTGTATTTTGCCTCTCATCTACAGACGCTCAGGAAAGGAAAGGTAATAGAGGAACTATCTCCAAACTCAGCCTTAATCACAAACTTGCAAGTTGTAGAGGAAGATGTGCTGAGAAAGTGGGAGCTTTCATTCACAGAAGGGAAAACTTCTCCAAATCTTAGCTTTAGTTCACTACCTGCTTTGCAGGATATAAAGGACTTTATTTATTTATTTATTTATTTAAATGCTAAAACTCTCAGGTAGAAAACTGGCTCATGTAGCACTGGCTTTTGCGTTCCTTTTTATCATAACTGCTTTAAAGCTCTCTATTTTAACATATTAAACAAGAGATAGAAATAGTGGGATTTAGTAAGACTTACACACAAAGGACACAGTTTATGAAATCCCCACTACTGGAACCACAGTTGCTTTTTGTAGGATGAGAAAAATATTTGCATATTTTTCTGCAGTGGCTATGCCTGTTCTCCTAGAAGGGAATATTAAAGCAAAGCCAAAGATGCCCCAGTCTGTTGGTATCCTGGCTTCTGTCCACAAGCAGAACAACTTGCAGTTTAGAAGGCAGCAGGCTTGTATTCTCATACTTACTGGGATGCTAAATATTAATAACCCCCTTGTTGCATCACTCCAGGCTTGTGAACTGTTTATCAGTGATAGAATGCCCCAGCACAAGATGCCTTGGAAGTGCAACCCCTTTGGGAATGTAGTTCAGTGTGTTGGCTATCCAAACACAGCCTTACACTATTCTTCTTCTAGCACTAAACAATCTTCAGCAAATTTCTTGCATGTACTGACTTATATTTTCGTATATACTCCATAACTAGTATGAAGAAAGAAAGAAGTTAGTTAGTCTTTTCTTGGGAAAAAGTAAAGGTTATGTGTCTCATCAAATTTCATCCTGTAATAGTATGCCTGCTCCCTCAGGGAAATGTCTAATTGTTCCTTGACAGTTTCAGTCTTTTGCTTAAGTAACATCACTGAGCATTTGTGTCATGGTTTTTATTAGCTTCTTCAGGATCTTTAGTCTCGGGTTGTTCTGAACAATTTCAAACTGTAATCCAACTCTTGGAAGAGGAAACTCTTAACATGTAAGATTTACCACTGAAATAAGACTTGTATAAAATACCATAGACAAATGTACAATGCATACTGCAGCATGTGATGTATCTTAGCACAGGGAAAAGTTCTGAATATATTAGCTTAAAAAAAAAACCCAATTTCCAGAAAAATAGTCTCTTTGGAGAGAAGAATGCAAATTTCATTTATTGGGTCTCATGCTCCATAAGTTGATCCTCTTCCAACACCAACATTCATCTTCTTTACAGTCTAGCTTCCCTAATGGCTTTCTGCAGCCAAAGGCAAGAAAAAAAGATGGTTACTCATTTGCTGAGCTAACACAAGAAAGTGCACCCCACTACACTCATCTCTCTTCCTAAAGTAGAAGTTGGGCTTATTGAATATCCCAGCAGGTGGAGTGCAAAGTCTCATCTTGATCAACAGCCCAGTACTCACAAGAATGAGATAAGCATTAACCTGGTCCCACAGACAGCCACTCACTTAGGTGCCCTGCTTCAGTGCAGCACCATGGCTTGGGCTAACTGCTAGAATGACTCAAGCAACTAGGTGAACTGTGTAAATCAGTATGACATTCTCTGAGATCATGGGCATCTCCCTGGTATTTCAGAGGCACCTTTCTTTCACCATTGTGTAAAGATTTGTTTAGAAACAAGTTAGATCATTAAATTCAGAACTGCTCATTTTATCACAGTGGGGACCATGTAGCCAGTTATCACAAAGGACTAAAGAGAAAGAAAGACACAAGATAGTTGATTAACTTCACCCAGTATTCATTTTTAATTACAGGACTACCTAAAGGCTTGCTACGTAATCAAGTCCTCGCTGTGGAATGCTGTATAGATGCATGTGCTCTGGTTCTGCCTCTCCATCAGTGCGGATTGCCATTCTGAGCATCTCTTCTCTACACATTCTTCATGTGCATTTCTCAGTGCTATGGCTAGCAGAGCTGGGAATACAGTGAGCATGCATAGGATAATATAGGATGAGATGTACATCTGCTGAACTTCTCTGCCAAGGCAAAGGCAACAGTCTGGACACAGCTGTCACATGGCCCCCATCTGCAGTTACACAACCGTGCACTTGCTCTTCAGGAAGGCTCACCAAGACGAACAAGCATACACCAAACAGGAGCGGGGCAGGAAGAGATTAAGCAGTTTGCCTAAAGCCAGTGCCAGGGCTGTGAGCAGCATCTACACCTCCTGTCAACCCGCTCCCCAGTGCCTATACTCATGCTTTCAACTGAATGATTTGACATTTATGCTAAATGTATCCTTCCCTTACCTATAGGCATTTTCCAATGCATGAAAATACAGTTTCCCTATTTGAAAAAAGGCTGACTTGGCTTTGTTTCAATTCAGCATCCTCTTATCTTGGGTCCTTTTGCCCACTGTATCTGCACATAGACAATATATACATCATAAGTACTTTAAATGTCAGTGCTTATCTTTTGTAAGGGCTTTCAGGCAAGTCATTGACTAAAACTAGCTATTCAAGCAGAAGATGAATATATTATGTCCTCAGGCTCCTTAAGTTGTGATCCATATTTATAATGCAAGACTAATGCTTCTGTTGAATAATTACATCTTTCCCTTCCCGTTCTTCTCCCCACATCCATGTGTATGTACCCAAATGAATACACACCCTTTAAAGTGAGCAACAATTCACTCCAAAGACAGAATAGCTTCATTGAGCATATGCATGTTGGAGAGACTTTAATTCTGTAACTATCATGCAAGCCTTGTAGTAGCCTTTTTAGTTCAGACAGACTCCTTCCTCTCTCTCAGTATAAAAAAAGAGGAGAGAAATGTGCTCCAGAGGGGCTAGAACACTCAAGAGTTAAAGCCAAGCCCTCGCAAAAGGGTTTCGGTAGCCAGTTGAGTGCTTTCCATCCAAAAAATCGTCTGATTGGAAGAGTCTGACATCCTGGTTTTTATTAATGTAAACCACTTAATCCAAAAGTCATAGAAATAAATACAACAGGATATCAAGTATTACTTTTCAGCTAACCTCATGTACTCTGAACTAATTCCATCCCTTTCAGTAATAAGCAGGGCCACTGGGTGCTAATGTCATACTGCAAAAAGTCTAGTTGCCATCAAAGCCTGGCTTTTGATTAGTAGAAACACTGACCAGGATCCTTAGAAACTTAATCCATCATTCTTCCTGTCCTTTCCACGGGGTTACAGATTCCTTTATAGAAAAAAGTACCAGCATCAGTACAGATTCAACACAGTGGAACAAAAGAGACGAGCACTGCGTTCATTAAAGCTGGTTGGGAGGTGCAAGTTTAATGTAAGTGTATATGCATACACAAGCTTCCAGTTCGTCAGAAAGCTTTTCTGTAAGATAAAAGCTCTTTAGGAAACCCATTTTGGAAGTTGCAATGCTGTTAGCAACAGAAATATACTGTGAAAAGAAGTATTTCTTGACAGAACTTTATGTTTTGCCAAAAAAACTTTATTAAAAAATTCCTAGCAGCTCTCATCACTCCTTTCACCTTTCCTTACAATATGGAAAGTGAACAGAAAGTTCTGTGAGCCTGCACATTCTCTCATGCTCTCTGATTACTCCAGAGTGATTTCTGCAGAAAGTCTGTCACTGTAGGCCTTGTCTAAGATAAGCAAGCACAGTCAATGCAATGTTTGTGACTGACATGCTTCTGAAGAGGTTTTAAAATCCAAATCTGATCTTCAGGCAGAAGTATACTTTAGTGACACTGGCCCACTCAAAAAAAAAGAAGTCAGACCCACAGCAATAGCTGTCACACATTCTGGATGCCACAGTCAGACAAGAACACCTACAGAGTAGATATTCATCTGAGAATTAAACTCTCCAGCACTGAGCAAGTCACTGAGACACTGCTTGGAGAGTGGAAGAATGGAAGGTGCATGTGGTATAGGTTGCAAGAGGGCAGCAGAGCATGGAAGCAGCTACTGGCTTCTTGCTTTATTCCTATGATTGCTTAAAAAGACAAATGAAAACCCCTGGCTCCTCCCTGTTGGCTCACTTGTATCACAGTAATTTGTCTTGCCCATTTTTAACATTAATCTCCAAAGACAGAAGTACTACTTCTCCGTGTATGAGGCTAGCATGGAATTTTACTATACATCCTGACCAACATGCAAGGTGTGACCAAACTACCCTGAACTGCAAATCACCTCAGCTCAGGGCTATAGCAGATGAAGGATGTCAAAGCTGCATGTGCAGCCTATGTTGAGACACATAAAAAAGAAGTGTTCCTGTGACTTGTAGTCTAATTTCACCCTGCAAGACTTTGTTCATTCAGAGCAGCTCTGATTTTCCATCCAAGTATTCGTCTGCCAATAGGGAATACAAACAACAGAGAGCTGTTGATTTTTCACAGAGTAAAATTAGTCCCCTCACCAGAAGGAGGTGTGGATAAGATGTATGTATTGTCTTTCAGTGAGATCCAAACAGTAGTGTGTGGTCTGCCCTCGCACAGTGTTGCACTTCACAATATTTCACTGTGACTGCAGCTGAAGAATTCAATATCATAACCACAATTCTATAAAAAATAAGATTTACTAAGCAGTAGGCATTTCTTGTTATATTTGTATCACACCTCAGGTAGAAATTAAGGTAGATTACTAGAATATTTTATAATATTTTGCTGCTGGGAAAAAATCCAGAAGAAAATGCAGTCATTACATCTGTGACATACATCTTCTTGTTTAGATCTACAGATGATTGTTTGTCATTGCATGACACACAGGCGATATGCTCTGCATTTTATTTGTTCTGCCAGCTACCTTTTACGTTGCAGGTTTCCTCAGCACTGCGTATGTGTAGCTCTTATAGACCAATCTTAAATGATGTTCTATGTAGTGTGGCAGAAACAGAATACAGTTCAGTTAAGATACAGTGGAGCATCCACATCTGAGATTTGTTTCTGCTTTGTCATTATGAATATGTAATACCCCAGCCCTGGCATGTAAGAAAGCAGTAGCATGCTTGCAAGTGCTTGGTAAGACAGGTAAATCTTAAGATTAATCTTCACATTAATTAAGAAGCTGATATACTTATGACATACTGCTATTAATTTTGGGAGACAGTTAATCATTTACAAAAGTCAGACAAGACAGAGTAGAATCTCACCTTGCCAAGCCAAATAGTGCAAAGTGGTGACAGCTATGTTACAGTGCACTAACTTGAACAAAACATTTGCAAATCACCTCTTACTAACTTAATTGCATCTAGACTATCATCACAGAGGAATGTTAGTAGTAACTTCAGTCCTCTCTCACTTGCTGGATGATCTATGCATTTCACCATGTCCCGGTGCTCACAAACCAACTTAGCCAAGCCATTGACTTAGCCAGCTGGAAGCAGCTTGTCCGACTGAGGTCTCCAGGATTGTCCTTAAAGGAAGGGGTATACTCAGACATTCATTTCTTTTCCTTAAGAAAGCCTTGGGCACCACTACAGCAGAACTTCTCAAAAGGTGTTTCACTTTTGCCATCTACTGCTGTGAACGCTGCCTTGCTCCGGCAGATCTATTCACCCAAAACAAAACTAACATCTACTGGGTGACCGTATCAACTACTCTGCTGACATGTTTTTACAAGAAGACAAATACATATCCAGAAACATGCCACAGAAGAAAAGTAGAAGGAAAGCATGCATAGATAATTTCCGAAGGTTCATGTTAAACATCAGCTCCTTACACACATGAAGCTATGTCAGTGCACAAAACATTTCTGACATCTTCCCCTCCTTTCCCTAGATTTAGTCCTTGCTAAGGAATAGGGAAAAGTATTCATCTCTTGCACACACACAAGGTCTATTAGATAACAATAGGAGTGCAGCGAAAATCTACCAAGCATCACTACCTCAAGTTTAATGATAGTCTTAAGGACTTCAGCTTCAAATCCCAAAACACAAATTGAAGTGCAGTAAACCTTAAAGATGCTTCAAATGCACTGAGACATTTTCAACAACAGCACCCGTACTAGATTAACATTTTGCAAAGGCAAACTACCTCAGTCACAAGAGAACATGATATAAGCATTTAAAAAAAGGGTGGGAGGGGAGAGGGAAGAGTTAAACCCAATTTCAATTTATTCATATGAATTCCCTGAAGATTGTTCACACGTTTCCTGGACTTCAGCAAGACAAAACTCTATGAGTCTCACTGAGATCTCATGTTCCTTTCCCAAATAAGGGGACTGAGCTCTAGTAAAAATATTTTCCTAGCTACAACACACTACAACAATTATTTCAATACTTCAATCCATGCAGACTACATGCTACTTTAGAAAGCCTTACGCTTTTGCCAGGATTGCATGAAGTTTGTACTGTATCAGTTTTTCCAGAGGCAATGCTCTGAGGAAGCGAGGAAATCCATTCTGGAAAACTAATGGGCTTTCTTGCTATAAATTGAGGTGTATGCAGTAAGTGATCTGTGATGACCACACGGTGCTTTCAGCAGAAAATGGACCTAAGTGATCTGGGATACTCTGATATCATATTTGCTGACAAAAGAATGCACCAACACCTTTGCCAACACAAGTTATTTTACCACACGCTGCTGTGCGCTAACCTAGTGCAGCCCTTCACCTGCAATAGAGTATTCCTCATAACTCAAAACTAACTTCTGTTCTGTTGGCTTGAAAGGTACTTCCCTTCGACTCAACTCATTACTGAATTGTTGGGTAACTGCTGTAAATATTTACCCTGATTCAGTTACAGATATATTAAAACACTACATTTTAAATCAAAAAATAACAAAGATGATTAATTATTTTAGAAATTGAAACATTTTAAAGAAATCTGAACCATGTTAAGACTGTCCATGGAATCACATATTAAGATGCAGTCAGGAGACTCAAATTTAACCTTCGAGAGTGCCTGGGCAAATCCTACCTTCATCTTTTTGAGTTCACTCTTCTCAGCATAGAAAAATCCCTCTCACTAGCACAAAACTTATCAACAGTTTAATCAAGCTTCCTGCAAGTCTCATTTATTCTGCCTTAGACTTTACCTGAGTCAGCATCCCTGAAGCTTTTCTCCACGCACTCTGAGGAGTCCTCTTTGCAGTTATTTGCCAGCACTCATGCTTCAGTGTTAACAAATGCTCACCAGGAAGCTGCTCCCTGTGGGTATAACCCAGAACTCAATAACTCCACTCAGGCAGGATCAAGGCTGAGGTGGCTGTCTCAGTGCCTGCTTCCTCACCTTCTTGCAGTGCCCCAGGGAAGAGGGATTTGCAAACTCAATCAGCAAGAACAGAATTCCCTATATGCTCTTCTCTGAAGAGAAAATGGCAACAGGAGAGTTGCCATTCTCCTACCACAAACCCTCAGCCAGAGGGGATGTTTCTGTTAATACTGCAGTGTTTAATATGGAAGACTTTTTAAATGCCTGTTTGAGATCCTTGAAAGAGAGGTTTTACTGTCCTTCCGCATGAAATTGCTTCTGCATCTGTCCTTCATAGGCATTGCACAGCCTGGCAGAAAACTTGATCCACAGCAGCACAAACAGTGCTTAGGAGAGCAGTGTCCAGACCGCAGACACACTGTCACAGGCCTCAGCAGGAAAAAAGAAAGAGGTGTGTCCAATTTGATGTATTTTAACTAAAGAGAAGCTGGAAAGGAAGGATAGATCACACAGTGCACTGTGTGCAGCATGGAGGCAGCTCCAGCACAGGTTAGAAACCCTCCCTCATGCATCAGGCTACAGGTGCAGGCCTGGGTTCTGTGACAGGGGTAAGGTCAGCTCACAGAGGTGAGGCGTACATCAGTACATGGTGAGCAAAGCAATGACCTTCTGCACCAAGCACTGGCCAGCTCCTCCACCAAGTACTGCTCAGCCTACAAAAGAAATCTGTGGGAGAACAGAAGATTTTCTTGCAGAGAATGAGCAAAGACATCTTTAAAAAATACTAAGCTTACATATTTGCAAATACTATTGACATCACAGTTCCTTTAATGTTCATTCCTTTAGTTGAATGGCATTACACAGAAATCTAGTGAAAATTACTACTTTCCCTTGATCTTTTTCTAGTGGCCTCTGCAACAGCCTTTGATTAGCAAATCAGTCTTCTCAAGGGACACTGCACTGCCCAAGCACAGCAGCCCAGGGATCTGCCTCTCATTGCTTTCAATTGCTTCTAGAAGCTCAGGAAGGGTGTGTGTCTCAGCAGCATCCTGGAGGGAGCATAGATTATTTTTCTTCACTCTGCTCTACCCTACCTGGAACATGTAAGTATTTTACAAGTGAAGCCAAGCACAGTATCAGAGGTCTCATTTTCCTGGCTGTATAAACAAGGATATAACAGTAGACCTGATCGGCATCTGGGTACGGCTGCTATCAAAACATGAGTTCAAGCTACAGAAGCAATTGCAGACACTACTGCAGGACTACTCCTAGAAACAGATATATTTTAAAAACTTCAATTTAACAAGCTTCATATTTAAACTCAGGATGTCACTTAAATACATACGTATCTTGCACCGAAAAAGTTTAAGAAATTTTTCAAGGGTGAGTTATTTATTTATTAGCAAATACATTAAGTTTGAGAAGATTCCAGCAATCTTTCCACCATCCATTAAATTGCTCTAGTTTTCCAGATGCATCTTTGTCTAAAACATATAGATTTAAAGACTAGCTTCTTTTTTTCTTCTTTACAGAAATCCAATATGTGCAGTATAGCAATACTCATCTGGGACTCAATACCCTTAGCGTGACTTTACTGGTAACAAAGAGAGAAACCTTCAGTCTGATAGGATCAAAACCCTCAGCTCCATTATTACTTCCAAAGAGACAAACAGCACTTCATTTGTTCCACAGATATCAATGTAATTTCAGGATGCCTTTGATCTTGCCCAGACCGAGATAAAAGGTATCTTTTAAATTATAATTAATGTTTTAACCCACTTTTAAGGAAAACAAAACAAAAACACATTCTGACTTTAAGCATCAAAACTAGGTGCTTAAGTCAGGACAACATCTTCATTACCTCTGCTAGAATCTATCCTCACTGGACTGGGAAGACAGGAAATAAATGCCTCCTCACTTAACTTGAGGCCTCCTGTACGAGTCATTTAAGCACCTTGTGCAGTCAAAATAAGTCATCCAGAGAGTGATTCCTCTTATATTATGAAAACCATCCTTGAAGTGATTTGTCACATCTACTCTCTGTACAAATTATGAGAGTACAGAGACATCTTTAGGGATTTAAAATTCAGGAAGATGAACAATGGCCCCTGAGCAGTTAGGCACATCAAAAATTCTTGGGGATGGGAGATATGGTTTAAACCCTGCTCATTAAGAATAAAGTAATTTTATTCAAAAATGCTGTATGCTAGCTGAATGATGCAGATCTCTTGGATAAAAGGAAGAATTACACCACTTCCTCCTCTTCTCTCCATTTCTTCTCTCCATTATCTGTATTCCTTTTCCCAGATGACATTTCATCCTTACTAACCATTCTATTGATAAAGGAATAATTCCGAGAACACACTACCCATGCAGTACTGAAAGCAGTCTCTTGTTTTGAAAAGGAAGAAGGGAAGAGAACAGCTGCCCCTTAACGCAACATAACCAGACTTGATACATTTTGTAGTTCATGTTTATGTCAAGAGGTAATGAAAGCTATTAGTGCCCATAAGCACTTACTGAGAATTCAGCCACAGTGTTTGCATAGGCTTACACGGCGCCAAACAAATGTATTATATTATTACCGTGTGAAATCTACCAGAATGCAATTTATTGAAACAGCACTCATAAAGAGCAAAAGATATCTTACTGCCTACAGCAAAAGCCTTTCCCCTCCTCCAGCCATGAAAAGATCAAGTGCCTCCACTGTTTTAAATAACTGCACGATAATATCCCTTTAAAGGATGAAACCATATCAGGCTTCAGCTTCTTTTAGAAAGGAAAAAGCCCAGCCCACTGTAGTTTTCAAACTTTCCTCTGAATTATTCTAGGTACATCACTACAAGACACTTATAGCAGTGTTGCACTTGGAAGTTTTCCAAAAATACATGTGCCTGAACACCAGGCTCTCTTTTCATAATGTGTTCAAGTAAATAGCATTACGTTAGTCACACAATGAATTATGCTCTGAAGCATGCAGAAGAAAACATGCCCGTACAAAACTTCAACTTTATAAAATCAAACAATGGTTTTAACTGCTTCCAAGCCTCAAACTTTCAAACAGCCTCTATTATTGTTATATTGATCTCACCATTTTCTGCAACGCCATAAATGCAACCATCAGATGGGCAACTTGCTGATTCAGGCACTGGTTCTCCTGCTGTAGTTGCTCCAGCATGACCTGGTCAGCATGTAATCTCATTTGCAGCTTCTGAAATAGCAATAAATAAGAAACATACATACATGAGGGACTTGTCAAGCAACATAAACTGTATAACTATCACAGTGGAAATAAAACACCAACCCTGATGACATGAATGGCCACATCTCAGCTGGCAAATGCCAAACACATAGCATGGTGGGAGAGAAGTAGCAGCTCCAAATCTCTATTAACAGCGACTGTGGGAGACAAAATATGATTGAAAACAAGACTGGAAAGCATTTAAGGCGTAATCCATGTGCATGTACACTTGCTTGGATTCACCTTAAGACCACACTGCATTTTACCAGAAACACTTCTAACAATTTGATTTTCCTAATCTATCTAGATACGCAGCATTAGTACCATGTTTTCCTTATAATACAGAAGGCTTTTAATTACGTAACATTTATTTTGATTTCATTTCTTCTTTCAGTGTTTTCCCATCAACACAGGATTTGAGCAGATTAATGAGCTGTACCACTAGGAAAGCAACATCAAGTATTAATTATGATGGCCTTCATTATTTCCTCTGTAAACAAAAAAACAACTATATATGCCAAACTCAAGGATTTATTCTAGTTTAAGGACATCAAAGAAAATTATGGACTTCCAATATTTAAAGGAAGATTATAAACAGGAGATAAATCAACTTTTTACATGGGTAAATAGTGATAGGACAAAGGAGACTGGTTTTAATCTAAATCACAGAATCACAGAATCGTAAGGGTTGGAAGGGACCTCCAGAGATCATCGAGACCAATCCCCCTGCCAAAGCAAGTTCCCTACACCAGGTCACGCAAGTAAGCGTCCAAGCAGGTCTTGAATATCTCCAGAGAAGGAACTCCACAACCTCCCTGGGCAGCCTGTTCCAGTGCTCCATCACCCTCACCATGAAGAAGTTCTTGCGCACATTTGTGCGGAACTTCCTGTGCTGCAGCTGATGTCCGTTTCTCCTCGTCCTGTCTCCACACACTGCTGAAAACTGTCTGGCCTCATAACTCTGCCCCTCACACCTTAGATATTTATAGACATGGATCAGGTCCCCTTTCAGTCTTCTTTTCTCAAGGCTAAACAGACCCAGTTCACTTAGCCTTTCTTCATAGGGGAGATGCTCCAGGCCCTTCACCATCTTTGTGGCCCTTCGCTGGACTCTTTCCAAGAGATCCCTGTCTTTTTTGTACTGGGGAGCCCAGAACTGGACACAGTACTCCAGAGGAGGTCTTATAGGTAGGTGCGTAGGTGCTGGAGGGATCTCCCCTTAAATAAGGGGAGATTTAGATTGGATGTCAGAGGAAAGTTTTTCACAAAGAGAGTGGTGAGGAGCTGGAACAGGTTGCCCAGAGAGGCTGTGGATGCCCCATCTCTGAAGGTGCTCAAGGCCAGGCTGGATGGGGCCTGGGCAACCTGCTAAATACAGCAGTTGGTAAACATACCCATGACTGAGGAGTTGGAACTAGATGATCTTTGAGAACCCTTCCAATTAAAACCATTATATGATTCTATTCTACTGACTTGTTTTGAGACAACGTAGCTTGTCCCTGTGTTTATTCCAAAAAATAGTGGGGTAAGTGTTAGCATTGTTTGGAAAACCAAAAATGCTGGTTTTGTCTTCATGTGAAAATACTTGACCTCAAAAACCAAAGCATCAACTGACAAAACCAGGTAGCACTAAACCTCAAGTACAGAATTCTACAGGTTTAATAGTGCACAGATCTGAAGTTTCAGACAGCCAAAATTGCCATGATGAACTTTAAAAATTTGTTTTTTTCTCCAACCTACAGGAGAAACACTGGGGGAAAAAAAAAAAAAAAAAAAGATGCACCACCATGGAGCTGCAGCTACAGCTGGAGCCAGAATGCCTCCTATATGTTTCAGGAACAGCAGTTCAACTGCTCCAGAAAGATTAAGGATCAAATTATGTCTAGCTTCACTCTATTGCTCTTCTGAGTATGGATAATACTGGGTCCAATTCAACGAAGAATGCTTTGCTCCTCTCTACCCAAAGAAAACAGAAGATGGTAAAAAGGGGTGTGCAAAGGGGACAAGCATAGTACTATAGCTCAAGACATGATGCAGTCACCTGCTTCTAAACACCCACAGGTGGAGAAAGCAGAATAACAATCAGCTTTAAAAGTGCTTTTTGATATGCTATGAGCCATGCATGCTCCTTGTTATCCCCAAATACGGTAACATGAGAATATATGTTGATGCCATGTTTTGAACTCTTGACCCTAACTTCCCAGTCAGTGTACAGGAAAGAAATAGCTAAAATTAGAGCCAGTGCTCTCAGAAGAACAAAAAATGTCTAGTTTTTCAATAAGCACACTGAAAACACCCAATACCAAGTAGCTGTTGGTCCAGTATGATCTACACTTGTATTAAAGCAATGCATGAGCCTTATAGTGAATTAAAGTATTGTAAGGGGTTTAGCATCCAGTCAGAACAGAATTTGGTCAGGCCTCCAAAGTGTGCACAAAAAAAAATATCAAACAAGACTGACATCAAATCAAGCACAGTACACACTAGTGGGAGTGTCAGTGGCCTGGGAATGACAGCAGCAAGCAGACAGCCTGACTCAAAGTGCTCACACCCACTGAGCTTGCCAGTTCAAGCCACTCCTGGTTGCATTTGCCAGCATCAACTAGTGACAGCTATCGACTATGCGAGAGACTGTACCTTGGTTTAGCAGTTTGAACAGTAGGAACATACTCTTAACTCTCCCAGAGAGGCTGGCCACAGCAGCTATGGTGTTTGCACACCACATTCATCCTGTGATTTAAAAATATGGGGAAAATGAAAAGTATGATTATTCTTCAGTATCACATCCAATGAACTACAGCAAAGCTCAAAGTTAAGGAACAAAGGAAAGCATCTACTGAATTTTTTCTCTGTTTTCTCCAAAAATAAAACATTACTTATCCTGAGATTTTAATTTACTGAAGTCTTTTTGCAGTCATGCATCCTGGTCAAAATTTAAGATCCTTTCTTTCTGAAAGAAGTCATTTATTGAACTTTATGAGCAGCAGAATGCAACTGATTCTAGACACTAACAAACAATGTTCTCAGAGATAGCCTCCAGAATTTATTGTGGTATTTTTTGTAGTCTGTAGCAACAATGCTGATCTAGAAGCATGCGGCTCTTTCATACTGCTGCTTAAAAAAATGCCTCCCCCTCTCCAGTGGGAGGATCATTTACAACATGCAAGATGCACAGTGCCACTGATGTTAAGGCTCCAGTCTCCTAACATTGTAATTGTCTCAGCCATAACTTTTACACATCTTTGGTTATTTGCATGTTGCAAACACTTTGCGTATGAGGAATGTTACTGACATTAACTTACAGCTAAAAGAGGAAATGTTAGAATGGATGAAAATAACCTAGAACACCTGCGTTTTGTTTCTATACATTACTAACTAGGCTCAACTCTGCAAGTCAAATTTAAACCTGCTCATGGGAGTTGCACTCAGACTTACTACAGTCATTATGAAAACTAATAATGTATGCATATACACACATGCTTTGAGAATTGAAAGATAGTGAAAAATTTGTTAAACTAAATTGCATTAAAACCTGAGGCAATAGTTCTCTTTTAACGGCTAGTTATCATAATTTTAAATGGAAGCTTATAGATGTAACAGGAAAAAAAAATACCAGTTCTTTAGTTCAGCCATGAAACATTCAGAAGAAGACAAATTCAAAAGACGTGAGTGATACACAGACAGCACTAACAGACTGGCACTCTGTGTATCAATAAGATCTGTGGTTAAGCTACTAGCTATAGTGAGAACTGTGAACTGCTAAGGTTCAATCCAGTCCCATCACAGCATGGGAACTGGGTGAGGGATGGCAGAGCTGCTGACCCAGTCTTGGATTAGAGACTCCACAGCCATTTCTACATCTGCTTGTTCTTAAAGTTAAGTCAGTCTCATGTTGATATCATGTTGATAACATCAGCTGGTTGTTATGGAAGCAACACAACAGCTCCACAGCTGGTGGTATGCAAAGAGCATGAAGAGCTTTGCAGAGTGACCCTTGCGGAGCATACACTCTGGAGACCTCCCCAACACCCAGTCTCCCCTCAAAATAAATAAAAATAATAATAAAATACTCAGATAGCCAGCCCTTCAAATAACCTTTCATGATTTTGGGATGACTAACTGATGTCGGGAGTACACAGTCCCATGGCAATGCTTGGCACATGGCCTTTCAGATCCACAGATTGCTTCCTTGTAAGTCCATGTTTCACTGAGCATGGGCTGAACATACTCAAAAAACAAAGAAAATGCCCTTGCCTTCCCCAGCCACTTGCCATTGCTGGTCGCCTCCTCCAAGATGGGAAGTCAAACTCCATTCTGTGAGAAGAGGCCATTGCAAACTCCCTTTGTCTTTATCAGTGTATGTCAACAGGGAGCTGACACTGAGTCTACCTGCACCACAGCAGAAAGGGGCTGAGGGAGATAGCAGCCATGCTCTAGAAGCATTCACAGCACCTCCAGAAGTAAAATTTGGCCTGAGACTTTTGAATCCTCAACAACACCTAAATCAGGGGAAAAACTATTTGACTTACGGCATCCAGGAGAATCTATGGAGTCAGCAGTTAGGAGAAAAATATCTCTGCTGGTACATGGAAAATTTAATTCTGAAAGTCAATAAACACAGCATCCTGGTATGCCATTTTCTGAAGAGCTTCTCTTCAGGGAAGAGAGGAAGTGATTCACAAGCTCTGAAGAAAGGGCAAGGCACAGAGAGAACAGGCACCAGCAGCTACCCAGCCTGTCTCTCACATGCTCCTCATTAGGAGCACAGCTCTTAGCAGCTGAGATTGCTGTGCTGCATCTTTCTTCATGTTACTGGCATCAGTCATGTTGAGAGCATCTCAGTTATGCTGTGGGAATTAGTACTGCTGTGCTATTTACCTAATGGTTACTTTATATCCTTTACATTAGATCTGGTTTTATATAAAACTGCATTTGGGCTTTATCCACGACTGGCACAGAAACACTCAGTACAGGTATGGAAACAAACAAAGCAAATCACATATAGAGTAGATGTTAACGCAGGTGAGCAAGGACAGAAACACAGCAACTCTCCCTTGGAACTGGTCAATAAAGTAGTTGTTTAAAAACAACAAAACATGATTTTTAATATACACACAAGCAAATACCCAACTGTAGGGAATTCACAACTAAATATACAGTTCTGCTTACGCAGTATTTTTGGCCCTTCCAGTGTAAAGAAAACATTCCCTGTGAAAGTCAGTCCCCACAGAAACACACACGCTGTGTAAGGCCATAGTGGGCAGAGAGCACTGAGCCTCTCCAAGAAATCAAGTTCACCTTGCCACCCACAGTGTGAACAGGCAGAACATCTCACATGACTCTTGGAAGCGGTTATAGCAGGGGAGAACGTGCTAGGGGCATGCACACACATTGGCAGGGGGAATTTCTTTCCAAATGAAAAAGACACACCAACACCTTCCCTCAGCCTCATTTCTGTTAGTATAAATGCAAGGCAAGAATTCTTCAGTGCGATGAGCTGGCAGTCTGTTCATCCATGATATATGCAATTCATTATCCACTGTTTGCACTCAAGGACTTCCCACCCACTCCAATCTAAAACAAGTAATGAGAATACTCCTTGGACATAGCTGGGTGTCTAGGTAGAGGAGCTTACCTGCAGCTTAAAAAGGCTTGAATGCTTTGGGATTCCTCTAGGAATAGAAGCACCTCTCCTATAAACATAACCAGAAGTCCCACATTTGTTCATTTCCAAAGAAGCTCCAGAGTAAGAAAATTTTGACAAGTTGAGAAAGGATTAGTCTACCAGTGGTTATTGAACATAGTGACCCAGATACAAACTCTGCCTCAGGAAGCCCTGAAGCAACAGCTTGCTAGGAAGAAAGAAAATATTCTGGGCAAAGGACACCATGCTCTCTTGCTTTAGCCTTTACTAAGCAGCTGCTACTCAGCAATACCATGAGAAGGTTCTGACATGTCATTTCATCTGTGGAGAAGTTTATAGCCTATGTGCTCTCTCTCCCTTTCTCTCTCTCTCCCTCCATGGTCAGAAATCTTATAAAACACCATTTAATACAAAGAATTTATATTTCTGCAAGCAAGTACTTTTCCAATCAAAAGATCTCCTGTATGTGTGCTTACCTGTTCTGGCAGAGAACAAGAATTGCATCCCATCTCACCTTAGCCACCCCTGAAGTGGCAATGGAAGGTACTACAATGAATATGATAGAGATAAATTTAACTAAAATAATCAGCAGGTAATACAAGCAACAGCTGCATTTTTAGATTCTTGTTACTGAGTAGGTAGAAATAAAGTAGAAGAGGAAATTTTGTGAGCTGCTGCCAGAATTCAGCCTATAGCCATGTGCCTGGATGGCAGAATGAGAACATGACTTTGCTGCTTTTTCCTGTTATTGCCTAGAGATAGTAGAAGCATAGCAAGAAGATTCAAAAGAAAACATTATTTATTTCCTTAATGTTCCTATGTTGATTCCAAGCTCTAACAAATAATTACTTAGCTCTATCTTTGCTTCAGAGAGAAAAAAAAAAGAAAAATAAAATCTACCTTGTTACTGCTCGGTGGAGCTCTTCTCAATTATTTCCACACTTCTTTCTTACTTTACTGACCTCTTTTAAGTTATGTGGATGCAAAGAAAGAGTTTTGTTGAATACAGAACAAATTGACTATAGAAAATAGAACTGCTCAAGCGTTAAAGCCTTTTCATCTCACACTTAAGTCTTCCATAAAATATTATGACAGTGGAAGTCAAATATCCGTTTAATTTCTTCTCTCCCTACTGCCATCCCACATGGCTTATTCCAAAGCTCCAATTAGGTATTTTTATTCTGAATTTCTGCCCTTTCTCACCATCTCCCATGGGCATCTAGCATTCGTATAGCTCCCATTTAGACAGCAGAAAGCCTAACCTACCCTCACAATATCAGAAAATAGCACAGGTCTTAAACCGAGCAACCACACCCAGTGCAAAAAGCTGGTCTTGTGCATTTCCAGGCACTAACACGGCGTACAGAAACTTATGTGCTTTGGGAACCACATCACCTGTGGAAACAGCACTGTACTGGAACACTACTAGGATGGAAAACAAAGACAATTCAGCTGGGAAACTACTCGGGAAAAATCCCAGATTACTGCTGCTGGACTCATGAGTACTTCATACTCCTAGAGTCAAAGGAAGAGAGCCACAAGGCTGTTAAAACAATTTAAGAATGAATTTCTTCAACCACAGTTTGTTTCATATTGTATTGCTCTCCCATTCCCTTATCCCTTGTCTAGTTCAAATGCTTTCCTTACTTCAGACACCTAGATTAAACACTTCACATCCCCTCTCCCCCCAACACTTTCCTGGAACCGCCGCCCCATCTTTTGAGAAGAGGAGGCTCAGGGGAGACCTTATCACTCTCTGCAACTACCTGAAGGGAGATTGTGGTGAGCTGGGGGTTGGCCTCTTCCCTCATGTAATGATAGGACTACGGACAATGGCCTCAAGTTGCATCAAGGGAGATTCAGGCTGGATGTAAGGAAATACTACTTCTCCAAAGTCAGCACTAGAACAGGCTGCCAGGGAGGTGGTAGAGCCCCTGACCCTTGATATGTTCAAGAAACGTTTAGATACTATATTGTGGGACATGGTATAGGGGGAAATACTGGTGATAGGTGGATGGTTGGACTGGATGATCTTGGAGATCTTTTCCAACCTCGGTGATAACGATTCTGTGATTTCAAGACCTGAGAGAGAAGGCCTGGATAGTCCTCACAGCTGTGTAAGCATAGAATTTGTAGTAGCAAATGTTCTATGCATTTCTCTTCAGAGAGCAGAGAATTCAGAATCCTCTTGCCTTTTTGTTTCAGTGACTTGGTTCTCTGGCTGCAGGCCACTTTTCCCCCAATAAACCTAGTTGTTCAGAGATCTTTCTCTGAAAACTTCCACGCTGAAGCACTGACACAGCTCAGCAGCAACAGCAAGGCCTGCTCATCAGTAGCTGCAACAGGACTGGATGTCAGACCTGTTGATAAACATCAGAAGAGAAGCCTCTACAGGTGGTACTAATTAGTGGTTTGAGTATGGCCCCAGCAAGGCCAAGGATTAAACAGGAGTGAGCATCAGCCTGGTCCTGTGTGAGGTCACCCGCATGCCAGTAATGCAGGAGAAGCCAATAGGCCTCTGGTACTTCTGCCTGGCTTTGCATTTAACATGTTTCCAGAGCTGTCAGCAGACCATCATTCATCAGCACTGAACTCACAGGTTTACTGCAGCAACTGGGAGCATGACATGAGAAGGTCACTGAGGGCTCCAAGGAGAGGTCCTGACCAACAGCACTTCCAGTGTGGACTGAAAACTGATCCGAAAATTCTTGACGCAAGGAAAAGCAGCCTCCGGGCTGCACTAAGTTGCATAAGCAATCACACCAGCAAACAGTGGTGGTGTTTGGGTTCGCCTTCTCCTGTCACTCTTTTTACTCCTAGCTATTGTGGGAGATTTCCTTGGAGGTGAGTTAAAATCTGCTAGCAGAAGGAAGTTCTCAAAGCAGGGCACAGTGGCCATATGGTATTTAATATCTGATCACAGATAGTTTGCCAGCCTTTAGCTTTGAAAATACATTACAGTTGTGCCAGAAAATGCTAGTATAGTGAGGCAAAGCATTACTTTGCTCCAATAGCTCTCCCTTCCACTTGAAGGAAGCGTTACTCAAGGGCTGCACCTACATGGCACCATCACAACACACAGTTTGCCACAGCACTCTGTAGTGTAAACAGACCCAGCACACTCCTTCCCCCACATAGTGGACCTAAATCCACAGTTTATCTTCACATTAAAAAAAAAAAAAGAAAAGAAAATTAAGAGGAACTGGAGTAACTTCAGCATAAAGCATGTAGGTCACTCTGGAAGTAATGCCTCCTATTTATTTCCATGGAAACTACAACCGATACAATCACATGAATTGATAGAGCAAATTCTCAACTACAAAATAATTTCTCAACAAAGTCACCACCATTAGCTGTGCATTTTTGCCAGCGATGAACAAGAGCTGCATGCTGCACTCACAAAAATCTGCACTAGTTGAGATGACTGACTGTGGCTTTTGCCAATGCTGAAGTGCACCATCCACCACCTCATTATGCTCACAGCCATTATTGGTCCATAAATGTTCATCAAGCGTTGATGAATGTCAGTGGGTGGGTGCCATTTTTGCCTCATGGAGGGATTCAGTGACACAACCTAGTCTCAGATGCACTTCCATGTCAGATGCCATTTTGTCACACTGTCACACAGCAACAAAATGTAATGGAATACTGACAGCAAGGCTCAGCTTCTACTGCCATACCATCAACATCCACCTCTGATATTGTGTGCCAATGTAATAAAATAGGAGGTATTACTTTTGGAGCAGCCTCATAAATGCAGACAGAAATAGAATAATTTCCTCTTTCAACCTATATTATTGATTTTCAAAATGTACTTTTTAGGGTCTTAATTATTCTTAACCACCAAATTAACTGATTTATAGAAACATTAGTAAGTAACTATTAGAAAGTTTAGTGGGTTACTAGTTAGTCTATCAGTAACATCCTTAAAAAAAGCTGCATTACATAATCTTTTAATTTAAAGACCTTAACACACAATATGCCTGCTCTACTCCATACACATAATTACATTAACAAGTTCCTAGAAAATTTCCACTTTTCTTCAGAGAGATGTAATCATTCAGTGATTTTCTTTCACTCAAACACACAAGTGTCCTGGGAAGCATTCTTCTTACACTACTTGATATGGTTTATTATTTCCCACTTTATCTAGCTGCGTAAGCTTTTCATGAACAACTAGTTTCTCATCGAGACTGTTTCCAAAACCAAAAGCCTGTTCCTGCCTGCTGTGTTAAGTGAATAAGTATTGTTGACCATTGCTCCTGGTCTTCTAGGCAGAGCAAGCCAGCCGGGTTCAGCAGCTCTCACTGCCTTACCTGGCAGCAGCCTGGCCTCTGGCTGTGGTGGGGGAGACAGCACTGACTGCAAGCACTGAAGGCATAAAGTGACCCTCGCCAACTCCACGGTGCTAAGATCCCACCAATTAAAGGTAGTTTGCAATTCTTAGCCTAATTTATACATTTACAGTCAGTAATTAGTGCCTGTTCTCACCCCTTTTACTATGAGGAAAAAAGCCTGCAGACTTGTAGAAAAGCAGCCCAAAGCTTTAGTGGCACAAAGCTGGCTGAAGAAGTGTTCTTTCCCTTCTCTCATCCCACAGATATGCATTATTGCAGCTGCTGAGTCTCACGTTCATGGTCACTGTTCACTGCTTCCAAAACTGTAGCAACACACAGCTGAGGTCAAAAGAAGATCACGAAGATGATCAGGGGACTGGAGCACCTCCCCTGTGAAGAAAGGCTGAGGGAGCTGGGCTTGTTCAGCCTGGAGAAAAGAAGGCTGCGGGGTGACCACATTGCAGCCTTTCAGTACCTAAAGGGAGCCTACAGCGGGGAGGGGAATCAACTCTTTGAAAGGGTTGACAGCTGCAGGACAAGGGGAAATGGTTTTAAGTTGAGGGAGGGGAGATTTAGGTTGGACGTCAGGGGGAAATTCTTTACCAAAAGAGTGGTGAGGTGCTGGAACAGGCTGCCCAGAGAGTTGTAGATGCCCCGTCCCTGGAGGTGTTCAAGGCCAGGTTGGATGGGGCCCTGGGCAGCCTGGTCTAGTATTAAATGGGGAGGTTGGTGGCCCTGCATGTGGCCAGGGGGTTTGGAGATTCATGATCCTTGAGGTCCCTTCCAACCCTGGCCATTCTGTGATTCTGTAAAAGAAAGACCAAACTTCTTTAATCTTTTGCAGTATAGGATCACAAACTGTTGCATTGAAAGAAAAGGTCAGTTACATGCCACAAAGGACCAGAAGACTACAGAAATCCACTGCAGATGGTGCTGTGCTTGCATCCAGACCCTGGAACCCCTTTGAATCATTACACTGCCCAGGAGAGATTAAGACTCACTATATGTGAGTTAAGGTCTAATAATGCTGCCAAGGCCACTCCACTTCATAGAATCATAGAATCACCAAGGTTGGAAAAGACGTCCAGGATTATCCAATCCAACTGTCCACCAATCACCAGTATTTCCCACTAAGCCATGTCCCTCAGTACAACACCTAAACACTTCTTGAGCACCACCAGGGACAGTGACTCTGCCATTTCCCTGGGCATTCCATTCCAGTGCCTGCCCCCTCTCTCCTCCACACACCCATTAAAGCACCCAAGGCCCTGACTATTTTGTTTGACCTCTATGTATCTGCATGAAGGATCACAACATATTAGTTATGTTACACACCAAGATCAAGCCAAACAGCATGCTGCACTGCTCTGGGATGCTCAAAACAGAACAGCAACTGATTGCTGAATGGTTGTGCATTCCCAAGACATAGCTACACATTAATTTCCTCTCATAGCTCACTATTTTCTTTCCATTTAGGCACCAAACATTCATTTGACAATCTGCCATCTTTGCAGTTGCTCATGACACACATTCAGTAAGCATATACTGTTCCTATAGGACTATAAGAATTAGCTGCTGGCCCGAAATTTGGTGAAACACCATTTGCCTGTAACTAATCCCTCCTGCAGCATTAAAACAGCTGATTGCTGCTGTGGGGGAGCTGCTGTGTACCTGGGAGACTAACTCACTATACAGTGAGATCAGTAGAAAAATTTCTATCTGTTAAATAGGCTTTGGATCAGGTAAGGGTGTTGTCATTTTCACATAGATTCACAAAATTCTCATAACTAACACAAAGACTCCCACGTCATTAACTCTGAGAGTTAAACTGCATCAAGCCTGCTGAAATTCATAATTATAAGAGTGTAAATCCAAAAGAATGATAATTTGGATGTTACAAAACTAATGGTCAACAGCCCTGGCAGAGTTGCTACTGCAACTTGAATGTATGAACAATGCCACTTAGAGAACGGAGAATTACACACAAAAGGATATTTTTATTTATTCCTCTCAAGCAAATGAGCTACTGAAGGCACGGAGGAGTCCCTCCTTCTTGTTCCACAGGCATGAAAGAGAACATCAACAGAACCTCTTTCACTGCCGCAAGAAGACAACTGCGCACCAACAGACTTCACATGTTTGCTTTAAGTCTTTGGGCTCCAATTCATTTTTATAATAGAGCATAACAAGCTTGGAACTTCTCTGGATACAGAAACAAATACTTTCTCCTGTTTGAAAAACTTGGGGGAAGAGATTGATGACATACATATGTATTCACCACAGTTGATCCGTTTTAGGTTTTAGGAAAGCAATACAGCATCATAAAAGTATCTGTAAATATTTAAATAAGGGTTCTTTTACACTAAAAAAATATTACTTTTTTATTTAAAAAAACTTCAGACCAATGTTTGAAGTGTTCTGATCTTACCAGGGAAACTGTTGACTTTGGGAGTTAATAGCTAATACAATATTAAGTACACATTTGCAGCTCATCAGGAGGAGCACACCCGCTGATCAGAAACATGATGGAAAAGAAGAGTTGTTGATGAACTGTGGTCATTTGCCTCCTCAAATTTCCCTACTGACGCATGAGATTAGAGCCCCTGCAAAGACAGCCAAGGCTGATTCCCCTGAATAAAATAGCAAAGTGGTTTTATTGGAGGAAGCCAACCAACCTGGGAGCATAAGTCTTACAGACTATCCTACAGAGAGGAATTCATTTTACCCATGTCAGAGCATCTTACCGTGGACTCCCCCATCATGGTCAAGAGAGAATTAAGTACTCTAGTGTGCAGTTCATTTCACATGAATGCACATGACAGCAGATCATATTAACTTCATCTTGGTCCCCGTCACACCTTTGAAATTGCCATTCAAACAATTACAGATAATGGGAAGAGAAACTGCACCAAAGCTCGTTTGTGCAAACTAAATATGGCACTAGACAGTCCACTTAATTGTACACAGCTGAAGTGTTCAGAAGTAAAACACAGTCCTTGGCCACATTTCATACTTAGGCCACACCTATAGCTAGCAAGCTGATGGATCAACAGTTATTGTAGAGAGCTGGCCAGAGAACAACAACTTTTGAGGTTTTGATATCCATTCTGGTCACATGCTGGAAATAAAGAAAGAGCTTTTGGTAAACTCTTTCGTGAAAGTAGGTATTTTGAATAGACTTTTATTGACAGATTTGTTGATTTTTGCTATTTAAATCATTCACATTGATAATCATGAAAGTATATCCTCTGAAACTCAAGAACCTAAAAAAAAAGTAGTCTCCAAACAGCATTACAACACATGATGGCAAGTTTGAGCATTATATCAGAGGCTGTAATTAAGGTTATTGCAATTCTCAGTTTTGCATGGCACTAAGACAAGTGGCAATAATAAATTGTCCAAAAAACAACTGGACAAAAGCTTTGAGCAGACACACAAATTACAAGTTGACATGGCAAAGAAGAAGTTCAGTGCTATTAGCAAAAGGAGGGTTCTGATCTATTCCCTCCCACCCATCTATCCTCTAATAAACAATCCTTCAAATCACAAGGATTTATTCACCTGTGAAAAGGTCATATACCATTATGCATTTGTGGCACGTAGTCTGCTAATACATGGCAATTTGGGGGGCAGGCATCATAGGCTGTGCAATTTATCATTCAATATCTGCTTCCAAAGCGACTTCAAAAAAGTGTTATTTTCTTAAGTTGTTAGCTTTGTTTTCTAAGAAAATAAAGCTTAAGGAACTTATTAAGAGATGAACGCATGTATGGATGGGTATGAACACATACACACCCTTCAATAGCTTTTGAACTTACAGGCTAATTTCAAACAGGTCTTTAAAGATCAGCAGAAATATTAAACTCAATGAGACGAGACAGACTTCTTGCATTTACAGACTGGGGCTTTCAGGAGAAAAAGCAAACAGACAACAAAAAAGGAGAGTTGCAGCATTTCCTAACTCTGGTTGAACCAGAAACATGTCTGGGCAATCTCAGTGTTACAGTTTCAGCATTTCTGATCACAAATGACACAATAAAATTGGCAGCTGGAAATAGCCTTAGCTTTGATTCATATTCCCTTTATAATAAGTATTTTTAAAATAATAATTCTTTCATATATATTGACATCTCTAATGCTCTGTTGTGGAATAGGTTACAGCAAGGGTTTTGATGTTAGCAATCTCTTCCTCTCCACCCTACCTGACAATGTCTGGTAAGGCTGTCCAATTCTAGGCAGTAGTATGCACCTTCATAAACTGAAAGTCCTAATCAGATTTGCTCCTTTAAAATGTGATGGTCCTACTTTGATTGTTTGTATTTTTACTATGCTATAATGGAAGAATATAGACTCCTCTTAGCAGTATTTCAAAAGATCTCACACTGCAATTTGTCAGATATTCTCACTTAAATTTCCTTACTGATGTTCTATTGAAAAGAAGTGACCTTTCAAAGGAAGGGACATTTCTTAACCTTCAGAGACATTACTGATCTGATAACAGAACTGATGCTTTGCTAATTGACTGCTAGGATAAGAGACTGAAAAGAAAGCCATGATCATGACAAGAACAAGGGTCACAAGGCTTTGAATAATACAACATCATTCTTGGAACTTCTCTGACTTTTCCTTCTCAGACCTTTTCAGTTGCGTATTTTAGGAGAACAAGATTCATTGGACAACAAGACGTTGGATAAATTTTCATGAGGAAATGTTTTTTGAAAAGATCAGCCAACAGCTCACATTGGCCATGTGTTTTTCATTCTTCCTTCCTCCTTTGCCCTTCACATTTCATTGTCATATTATTTGCATCATTTTTTTTTAATTATTTTTTACTTCTCTTGTGTCAGTTTTCAGGAAGCAGGCTGTTAATCTGGAAAAACTAATTCTGTTCTCTTAAAAAAACAAGTAACTACAAAGTATGTCTTCATGACAGGTTGTTCACCAGTTACCCTTTTTTTTTTTTAAAAGAGCCCCCAATACTCTGCCTTGCATTAACAACTCTGTGGTCTTAACAGCTCCTGCTTTCCTCACATGTGACCCCACACATCCCTGCCGTTGGCAGCTCAGCCCTGGAGCTTCAGTTCTTGCTGGAGCTGCACTGCCTGCATGACTGTGCCCAGCCCCATCCCAACCTACTGATGGGGCATCCCCTAAAGCCCCACACCTACACTATTGTTTCCAGTCTCATTTCTGACCCCATTGGTTAGATGATCCTTGTACCTAAATTCTAGGTAGTCCCAGCTCCAATCTGGTCTCTTGCTGCTTCTGAATTGACTCTCCTAGACGTATCCCACACCTGGTCCATCAGCTCACCTTGTTTTAGAACATCAGTGATACTGAAGCTTGGGACCAGCATTATCACCAGATACTGCAGGACTGTGCCCTGAACTGTGCTGAAGTGACTACGTGTCCCAGCCCACCTTCCCTGTGAGGGGTAGCCTGTCTCAGGCTTCTCTGTATGCAAGAATTTGTATTCTGACCTGAACAACATATTAAACATGCAGAGAGAAATATCATTCCCCTTGATTTACACTTCAGACAGTTCAGCCTGCCTGGCCACAGCTACTCACAGTGCTGTAGCAAGAGTTGGTCCAGAACACTTAAGTCTTGCTTTCAAAGACTTAAAATCAGGAAATCCTGCTTGTAGAGAGGCAGGAAGGACACAGTCTATGAAAGCTCAGACCAGAATTTCACCCATTGACTGATATCACTACTTATGGATAAATGAACAGGACAGTTTGAGAGACACAGGAAGCCCTCTTGAAAGTATTGGCACTAAGAGAACAATAAAGTTTTATAATGGACAAAAAAAGAGCTGATATTTCAAAGTACCTTGAGAGTTAATTATTCATACACAATAATGGAGAGGGCAAACAGCAAAATTGCCATTTCAGAATCATCATACACTTAAAGGTGCTATGAAAAATCACCAGAAGTGTGAAACAGCTGTCAGTCGTGTTGTAAAAAGCAAGATTAAATATCCCTCCTAGCTAACGATCTTAGACTAAGGATAGTAATCATCAGTCACACAAAGCCCACAGAGGGCTTATTCCAGGAAACAGTTCTTAAAAAGAAAAGCAGGATGGCTTGGAAGTGCATGCAGACAAAACCACATTTACGATCTGCTCACAAAGGGATATTAATAATCTACAGACTCCACACACACAAACAGCCACACTGGGTGCAAGACAGGCAGTACATCCTCCTATTCTGTCTTCTTCAGATGAAGAGCTGAGGATCTTGCTAATATAGGAAATGAGAGGAAGGAAACCTTCGTATATCTCATCACAAAGGGCAAGTTCAGGAAAAGCAGGGGTTTATTTACAGTTTTCTGAAGTCCATGCCTGCCAGATGGCCCTTCCAAGCTTCTCAGTGTGGCACAGCCTTGAGCAGCATTAAGACTTTTCAGAGCTGGTCTGACCACACAGCAGGAAGGAATTAGGCATCTGTGCCAAGTGCTGGTCAGCAACAAGATGACACCCTACTGCATCAGGTACAGATGATCTCATTTTCTGTAGAAGAGGACATTAAAGTTGTGCTTTTTTCTAAGGAAGAAGGTTGTTTGGCTTTTACTTCCCCAGAAAATACTCCTGTAAAGGGCCTCTGGGGATGCTATTCTACATAGGAACCTAACATTTATTCTTCTGGAAATACCTTTCTCCACCCTTAGCAACTGATCCAGGACTCTATATTGCCTTTCTAAGTTAAATACAGCCCTATTGACTCTTAGGAGGCCAGGATTTAAACCCCTTTGTTTTCTTAGAGCAAAACATACACACTCACAGAAATCACTCATCTGATTCATTTCCTCTGGCATTGTATTGTTAAGTTGTTTAAACAAAATGTTCAGCTTTTTCATCTTCCTCTCTCTCCGGAGACCTCTTTTTCCCCCATCTGGGAGAAAAATCTAACTTTCTTATTAAGTTGTTACTGCAGCTAATAGCCTAGAGGGAGAAAAGCCCCCTTGTGAACCTTGAAAATGCTGTGTTAGCACTTGTAAAGTAGACAAATGAAAGAAGGAAAATGTTGTACATTATAGGCTTAAATTTTGATACTATGCTACCATAGTCTGCTCTTGGATTCATTTCACTCTTGCTTTGTTGGTTTCCCACATTTTCTGAACTTCAGACATTAAACCTGGGTCCACATCACTGGGTTCTGAAGGATTTCTTCAGAAGGAAAAAGAGCGTCTGACTGCAGAAGCCCTGCTCTCATCTGCTGGGATTGCTAGTATCTAGTATTTTATGAGATAAGACATTACTTGAGACTGTCTGAAGGGACACAATAAATAAAATAAAATAAAATAAAATAAAATAAAATAAAATAAAATAAATAAATAAATGTCAAGAAAGGGATTCACTGAGGCTCCATAGCCAAGCATCTGCTGCAAGAAGCCAGTTAACCAATTGCTAAGGCTATGTTATAGGGAGTAACCTTTAACAGGCCCGTGTTCCTGATCAAACTATTACAAACTGCTGTGGGTAGTAGGACAGAATGCAGAAGGAAAAAGGAAATCCAGCAGTAAGAAGGAGAAAAAATAAATCCAACTTCCATTTTGACCATCTTCGTCACACAAGAAGCCTGATGTGCTTTGCCCTGGGTGCATTCCTCCTTGGTACAAGGAGAATCCCAACCGGCAGCACAGGACTTCAGCAAGATCAGCAGAAATCTTCCCCTTCATGCCACAGGAAACACTTCTTGCCTTCAGCACTTCTCCCCACTCCACTCCTCCCACACATTAATCACCTCTCTTCATGCTTGAAAATGAAGTGAATGGAAAAAAAAAAAATCATCATCATTCAGTAACAGCAACTTCAATTCACCAGGGGAAACAATAGAGGCACGGGAACACAGGGAGGAAGTGTTTGCATAGGCATAGGAACAGCCAAGAAAACTAACTCATGAAGAGTCAAAATAAGCAAACTGCACTCTGCCCTTGTCACCCCCTATAAAACATTCCTCAGCCAGCTGCATGCTGGCCAGGACACCTGGTGCAGGTGCCAAACCTCCTGCTGGCAACTACCCAGGGGATTCTGCTCCTCCACAGGGCTGCCCCAGGCAGAGGGAAAGTTGGCAGCTGCCTTGGGCAGCAATGCAGCGTGGGTGTTTAGAACAGCCGTGCTCTGCTATTTCCTTTGCTTGTGGTGCACTCGGCTTGCCGCTAACAACTGCAATAGAAGCTGCAGTCCTGGCACGTAAGGCTGCTATTTCTGCCTCGTGGGCGAGCAGGAAGCAAGGTGGGCAGCAGGAGAGGGAGGGCTGAAAGTGCCAGGCTGTGCTTCGGCCCCAGCTGCTGCAGGGGGTGACAGCTCTGCATGCCTCCTCCCTCACACCAGATAGAACTGTGTGATCCACACACTGTCCTACACCTCACGGAAGGGTGGCCAAGTCACAATCTGTCCCTAAATACATTCCCTGAGTGATTTTGATTCTATCATTGATAAACTTTATTTTTTTATTGCTCTTTTCTACTCTTTCAAGGGCTTTATCACACTGTAGAGCAAGCACCTTAGATTTGGACCACACCAGGCAATGTTGTGCTTACCTTGTGCCTTGCTGTTAGCAGCTTCCTCAAGGGGTGGTGATGACAACTTTTCACAACAGTGCTCCAGCAGAATAGTCCATAGCTGACAGCCTTACAGTAGACACAGGCCTAGTTCTGGCTGAGCTAAAGCCAATCCCCAGCAACTCACCTGGGCCGACCTGCGTTATGAAAACACCTCATATTCATCCAAGCTTCACAATCTCCCTCAGGCAGTGCTCAGCCTTCCCATCTCAAATACACCCTGAGAAATGCCAAAACACCTGGACAGGACGTAAGCAGCAAACCTTATCCATTCTGGGCTAACCTCTCTCCACACAAAGGCTCCAGGGACATAAGCTTTGCTTCTGCCTTTGTGTTGTATTGCAGAAACAACAGCCAAGAGGAAGAGACGGAGGAAGGGAGGAGAAATGGGTACACAGAGGACATCACACAGTAATAGGCCTGTACTGGTAACATAGGAAGCCCTCTACCTGTGACACTGTCAGTGATCACATAGACGTGGACCTGGGTAAGAGCTGACTGTGACAAGAGAAGAAGAGGCAGGCTAAAAAAAAGCCAAACCACACTTTTCTGTATTACACTTTTCTCTGGAAGCAAACAATCGTATACCCTGCACTGCAAGAAACCAGTCACATTTTATCTGTCTGCTCACAACACAGTGTTAGTTAAGAGAAGTCATGCTCTGGTTGTTATTTTTATTCCTGAATGTAGCTGGATCAAATCAGCTACTGAGAAGCACTGAATTTTACCGCAGAGAATATGAAAAAGAATGAAGACACATTACATTTGGACTAGCACTGATTTTCCAGAAAGTACACAGGACTATTTGAAGTTACTAATCACAACACTGTCTGAAGGAAGACTCCAGCAGTCTTCTTCTGCCTTCTTCATTCCACAAACCTTTAGTATCACTGGCATTTCCTCAAGGTATTAAAAATAGCAAGAGCTAATCATTGCCTTTGCTGTTTCCATTCAGATATTAAAGTCAACTGTTCTGCTTTTGGCAGTAGTACTTACCTATGTCTCTGCAGTAAGGCTGAAGACTTCTTACTGTGCATTAGCTCTTTTGCTGTCTGTATACAAAACTTCTTTCTAGCCAACATCAGAAAGTAACAGCTTCCTTCATCAGCCAGTCTACCTCTCATCTCACCAGGTGTTATTTTAAGTGTGTTCTAATACATAGAAAGATCTTGCTCACTTAAAAACAACCCTCCCACTCAACCCTCTCAAAAAAAAAAAACAAAAACAACAAGAACAACAACAAAAACACTCCCAACACTATCAGACCACTCAAAAAACAAACAAGCAAAAACCAAACTTCAGTGATCGCCAGACTATTACAGTGTTCCCACCAAGAGTTTCTTCCCAAAGTGAAGCGTTCACAACCTATCTGCCCGCTCAGACTGGCTCCAATTGGGGGCCAGACATTCAGGTAAAGAGTAGAGCACAGCCATAGTTGAACAGCTTTTCTGGAGATGCCAGCGATGTTTAAAAACGCATACAAAATGCTTCATCTGAGGGTTCAGACCTACGTGATTTTTTGCAAAGGGCACCAATACTTACCTACTCATGAGACTTCATGACCTCATCTATTTGGCTTTTCCCACCCGGCTGGGCTGTAAGGCTGTTGTTCCTTGCTTAAGGGTAAAGAGGTGGAGTGAAACACTTCGGTCTCTCGAGTACAGAGTCAGAAACTGAACATAGAACCACTTTCCCCTTTTGTTGGCTTTTCATTGTCAGCATCACGAGTGTCATTACGGATCAGCAAGGAGACTACCTAACCACACGAAGAGCTTTTGTCTTGTGACTTCGTCTCCATTCTCTCGAGCACCTCTGTAATACAAATGCTAATTCATGCTTTGTTCTTTTTAAATTCATGCACAGGGAAGATTTCCATTGTCAAACTGTTATTTTAGTAGTTTCATCGGGAAACCAAAGCAGGTCAGACAGGAAAATTAACCCTGAGGTTTAGGAGGGAACCTGGAAAGCCTGAAGCTGGCAATACTGATCACAATTGATTTACTTTGAAGAATGCTATTTTTAACGTGGTATCTGCAGCTTGAATTACTGACATTTCAAGGACCTCTTTTCATTTCCCTTTGACCTTAGACTTTCATTCTTGGGTATGTTTTCTTTAAAAAGCAAAACAAAACAAAACAAAAAACCCACAACCACACCAATCCTAAGCAATCTCTACTCGTTTCCACCCCTTCCTTTGTGTCTGGTCCCCTACCAGTTTTTGCACCTCAGTTGTAGTAAATTGACCAAAACCATCATCTCTATAGGGAAGAAGTTCTGCTCACTTACAAGACTCATAGAGGCAGCTCCAGAACTAACGAGGACTTAAACACCCCTCGGACTTGGGAAGGTGGGAAGTGCTCCCAAGATGCTCACCAGGAGTGAGATTTAGCATTAAAATAGAATTTAATAATGGAAGTGCTAACAGATCTTTTAATGAAACAGCTCTGGCACTCAGTTTATAGCAGGGTACTATACATTTAAATAGTAATCTAGCATTGAAAGCTTACTGCATAAGGCCTTTCGTAATCTCTACATCTCTCAAATAACTTCTTCGCAGTTTTAAAACACTTAGCAAACATTAAAGAATTAAGCATCAAGCAAAATGAGGGAAGTCACCATGCTAGCACTCTGACTCACTGCACGTGTTTTCAGGTTACTCAAACAATTCACATTTTCATCATTCTCCTCGGAATCAATACCTGCTCTTCCCTTGTCAGCCAATGCATTTGAATCCACTGTAGATGCAGAGGCAAGCAGACATTTCAAATCAATGTGTTAAAAAAGGGATTTTTCACATTTGAAAAGCTCAGTTATTGCATAGTCCAGCACTATTTCCCTTGCCGTCAGCAGGTGTGCCCAAGGGAAGTAATGCTGCATGCTGACCATAAAGGCAGACCTGTATTAGATGCTGTTAGAACAGCAGCCATGCTCCAAAAAGCATCCTTTCCATCGCTCCCACTCGCTGTGCTTTGCTTCATAACACAGAGAGGCTGAGAGCACGCAGAGCGAACTTTTTTAAAATCAAACTAAACAGAGCAATAGCCCCAATTGCAAATGGATGTACTGCTTGGGGATGAGGCTGAGAGTAGCCCAGAATATATACATTGCAGATACCAGGACCTGAGCAACAGTTACTTTGTTCCACAAAACAATTCCTATGGGTCTGCGCTACTTTTTTTACTGTAGGTGTAGCCACAAACAACCTGCTCCTGAGAAGTGATGCCATTTAAATTAGCACGTTAGCATGGCAGAAAAGCCAAAGCAACAGTTTCTTCCTTTCACGTGGCAATCTGCAGAATAAAAAGCCTTACTTAAACTCATACAGAGGCAGTGCTAGTCATCTACGGCAGCTAATAGCCAGTGAATCTATAGCTTTCATTGCACTTCAGCAATTCCAGAAACCCAGCCAGCATAGTGCTCTTGAAGGAAAGGGCTCCTATCTACACAATAACAGCACACTCAGCCCTGACACATTCCCTTCCTTAGTGGAACAGGAGCACCTGCAACCCAAGCAAATTGGAATCCTACTTACAACACTGAGAAGTCCTGAGCTTTCCCTTCTCTGAGATTTTCTTTTATGACTCCTGTCGAGGACCCATGACAAATCACCCACGAACATTATCAAGAAATGCCCAAGGAGGTTGTGGATGCTCCATCCCTGAAGGCATTCGAGGCCAGGCTGGATGTGGCTCTGGGCAGCCTGGTCTGGTGGTTGGCAACCCTGCACATAGCAGGGGGGGTTGAAACTACATGATCACTGTGGTCCTTTTCAACCCAGGCCATTCTATGATTCTATGAAATGAAAGGGAGTGTGCAGTCTGATATGAGGCAATGCCCTGTGTCTATTAACTGGACAAACACACCTCTGCAAGTGACTATGTGAAGTATGAAGTAAGACCAAATTCATATTCACAAAAATATTATTCACTACCTTATTTCACAAGAGTAACTTAAACCTTAGAATTTACTTAATACTCAGGGTGGAGACCTCGAAAGAGGTAAGATAGCTTCACACCAGTGAATGTAGCAGTTCTGGTCCTATTTCCTAACTGTGAAGGAAGAAAAAAGAGGCATCAATGACTGTGACTGATACAGCAATGAGGCACAAGGGCCAGTGAGCACCTATGATAGATTATTGAGTCCTGGTAATCCAGATGATGAAAATGGTGAAAAAGCCCAGAGTTAGTGGAAGGTTCTGCCCGGTGCCAAGGCTTTTGCATTGCATTCAAGCACTGCATTCAATAACATGCTCTCCAGCATCATTGCTGCAGTTCAGTTGCATTGTAGGCCAGTTTGTGCTAATCTGCTCTGGAAGAAAATTCAGCTCTGTGGGAACAACAGCATAATTATGAGGCACGGGAGATGCATTTTTTAAGGCCAAGTTTATCCTTCTCATCTGTAAACAATTTTGTTTTTGAAGTTCCAGACAGTGTTGGAGTTGCACTACCTGGTCCTGTAATTTCAGCTTCTGGAATACTTCCTTCTTGTGCCTAATATTTTGGGGGACAAGAAAAATACACTGGGCTGGGGTTTTTAATTTTGTTTTTACAAAGAATCAAATTCCGTTATTACTGTTGTGAAACACAAACCACTAGCACTGGGAGGCAGGGGTAGAGAAGCCATGGAAATTTTGCCTGACCTGTGTTGTTTGGTACCTCAGATCCCCTAATTAGGGCATACTGATTTGTAGTCACATGGCAAAAGCAGCAAGCTTACCAGAGTAGGTAGGTTCTCTGCTCACCTTCCTGCACCCTTGTTTCTACTCATGCCATTTGCAACTGCCAATCTCGAAGAAGGCAAGGTTTGGCTCAGCAAGGCTCAGCAAGGCCAATAAAAGTCTGCCAGCTGTAGGCTAGTTTTGGTGACTTGTAGATGTAACAGAAAAGCAGCATTTTTATTTTCTTTTAAAATGCACTGATTTTATTTATATTGTTGGAAGCTTTTTGACCATGCAGAGAGACAAAAGTGGGTGCAAACAGACTTACTTGGATCCTCCCTTCTTTGTTTTGTAACAAGTCTTGGAAGTACTTACTTGGCGGAGAGGAAAATAATTATTAAAGTTTGGACCCTCTTAGTCACCGCTTCTCTCTGAATAGATCATGAGCCATTGTTTTCATCCCCTCTTTGGTACGAGTGCTGGGGGCAAGTTTTGCTGAAGTGACTTTCTGGAGCAGATTTTTGATTTCCCGGATCAACTTCTGGCAAGGATACTGCTTGCTGCAGGATGGTAGCCCAAAGTAGATACCAGTGCAAGCTTCATGCAGATAAGAAATATACTTTCAACCCTAATTCAGTTAAAAGGTAAAGCCTCCCCTTACTGGGTTCAAGCTTTTTCTTTTGGGAGTAATAGAGAGACAGAGCCTAAATAAGTCATGCATTGTCACTGAAGAAGATTTAAAACTGCTGTTTACTTTTAATTTTAATGAGTGGAAACAAAACGAAACAAAAAAAGAAATGAAGCTATGTAAAACATTAGCCTGGGGATCACGTAATTTGGCCAAAGATCTTTCCCAGTCTCACTGGCATAACTGAATACACACTGCAAAAAGTCAACTGTGCCATAGAATGTAGCCCATTGCTTTATAGAATATCCAACCAAACAAGTGATTAAGATGCTCAAGGCACTAAAGAGGCAAATGAAGTTCACTAGGTAGGGCTTATTTACATTCCTCTCATGCTTCTTTTTGGAAGGAAAAAAGTTTTTTCAAATCAAGAAACATTTTTTTCGGAAGGCAACTGATTTCCTCAAACATGTTTGGAAAAAAATCTCTTCTTGGTAATCATAATCGTTTTTCCACTGAGCTATGGTATAGGACAACTTGTTTCTAGCCTTGTTCTTATTGGTGTTTGGATTGACCTTGGGCCTGGCTTGTTAACCTTGCTTTCCCCTGCAGTTCAGCGGTCAGTGGCTAGGACCTGCTGTTATCACTGCCCCTACTCTACTCACTCAGCTCAAATCCCATGGGTCCATGCATTGTGGATGGGAAAGCGTGGTCTTGGGGTCACCTTGCTTGCCCTCCTAGGTTGCTCCCTGTTGTTCAGCTCACTGCCTTGCCATCTTCTTGGAGAAGTTTTCATGCTATTGCTTGTTTATTCTATTGCAAAGATTTCCCCAGTTGTGCAGTAGTTTTTTCACCAGCAATGTAAAAGAAGAATACTTAGCAGAAGAGGAAGTCATCTCTAGAGGTTGCAGCAAAGAATTCATAGTTCTGTATTTCTGTTATTCACAGTACAGTATTCGTACCAAACTAAATTATTCATTTTCCTGGTACCTCATTCTTACTGTCTCTTGGTAGGAGTAATGCTGCTTATCTACTTGTTGGCTTGTCACAAAGCTTAAATATATTTACATTATTTAAATGACTTTAGATGAAATGAAGCACTGTCATTGTGAAAATATTTAAACCTGCTCCAGTGCCAACACATTCAAAATGCTGTTATTATCCACAGACGCCAGGATGTATTCACTTCTGCAGTCTACAGAGAGTGGAGGATGTGTAGAAATGCCTGGGGTTATGCTGACAGTCTGGGTACTTCAACACCCTGCTCAGCTTCTTGAAGTCCCAAGACATTCAGCAACACAGTGATACCTGGAGGCAATTCTTGATGGCTTGCTGGCAAGGAGGTTCATGAGCTCCATGAGGGTTTTGCTCTCTTTCAGTTTTGGGGTTTTTTTTTCATAAATAAGCACAGGAACAAAAAGCCAAGCTGAGAGAATTTTATATGTACTTAGAAATGCACAACAGCAACAAGGCAACTCCAAGACAAGGCTGCTGCTCCAGATCAATTAATGGCCACTGTCATGGAAGAATGACATTCTGTACCACATGAAAGATGCTGACTTAGCAAGGAACTAAGGAACTTGAAAGATGAATCCTAAATTCCTAAATCCTAAACTCAGGCTAAAATCCTAAATTCTCCTTGATTCCATAACAAAACCTACCATTCAAGGCCTGAATGATGCAGACCTAAAGTATACAGCTCCTTGCTGCTGTCAATTAATTGATAATATCATTACCATCTCTGACTGGAGACAATTCCACGGTATCATTACTAACCTTTATAGGTTTTGCCAGTGCTTAGAAGGCTTAACTGAGTTTGGAGAGACAATTTGACAGACATAGTCTTAGTGAAGAGACAGCATCTGCCTCCAGAAGTCAAAGAACAATATTTCTAGGAGCAGAACATTTTGCTCTGTGCCCTATCCATCGGAATGCTCTATCTTCTCCCTAAGGACAACAAATAAAACAAGCTGACTGGCATTTCCTCCCTGTTTAACATGGTAACTATTCATGGAAGTCCACAGTGCTACAGTCACAAAACATAAAGAAAATAAGCCTTTTGTACAACATAAGCAATAGCTAAAAATGCTTCTTGGTATACCAGCATGAAAAAGATAAGAAGTCACAAATGAAGATGTGTGGTAAATTGCTACAACTCTTAAATTTAATCAGCCCTGGAGATCTGCCAGGTTGCTTTACAAGGCAGTGCTTTCCTTGGTGTTTTGCTTTCCTATTATCAGGTGCTAAGCTGGCCAAGCTTCACGCCTGCATCCCACACAACACTCTTGGATCTTCAAAGTAGTAATATACACTTTCAGTTGCACAAATAACCATGACATGTTTGCCAATTTTACTCTTTTTGTCTGTTGTTAACAAACCATGCCATTTCTAGTTTCCTGTATTAACTCAAGCTTAATTATCTTGTAATCTTACAGGTGTAAATGAAATTAAACCAAGGAAACATAGTAATAAGAATAATTACCATGTAGATAACAAAGACACTATAGGGCCTTAAATGTTTGTATATGACGATAATCTTGTCACGCAATGTTTGTATCTCCTCAATACTTACTTAATATCTTTGAGAATAACAGAGTGAAACTGATTGTCTTGCACATTATTAACCAAGTCCTTCAATTTAAATTGACTTTCCAGTTTGCAGAGCAACCACAAATTTTGCATGGGACAGAGATGTGGCAATTTTGTTCTTAGATAACAATGCAAATATGAGACTAAGCGATGAATAACAATTGTAGTAATCCATACCAAAGAAGTTTCATTGTTAATTGCGTTGACTGGTGAGTTTTTATGGACAGCAGAGATTTCTATGCCCTGCATTGGATTCCTGGCAGGAAACATCATTTGCTAAACTTCCTGTCTGCCACAGCAGGGAAGAAGGCAGCAATAAACATTTCTCTATCAGGGCCACTGAGTAGCACAGGATATCTGGGGGGAGGAGCTCTCTACTGGACAGGAAGAACAGTGAACAAACAGAGAAAAGGGATGAGAAGAGACAAGTACAGAGAGGATGGCAAGTTCAAAACACATGGTACCTCTAAAAACAAATTGCTTGGATACCTTTTCATTTTCTAACATGGTACGAGGATTGCATGTTTTTTAGATTTTCCTGTACTTTCTGAAGACATCAACCAGTTAAACAAATTATAGTTTTTAAAGCCCACAGAAGAACACATGTTTTAAAGAAAAATACGGACTTATCAAACATCTCCCTAATAGGCAAAAGCTGAAAGGTCTGATTTGCCAGGTCATGTGTCTCTCTTTATAGAGGAAGGACAGAAGTTGAAGGCCCAGTGCATCAAAAAGCTATTTCTCTTGCAAACGCACAAATAAATGCAGCAGTTTTGTCTAACTGTTAACAGAAGCTGTGCTGGCTTTTCATCTCCCTGAGCTCATTCTCATGTCAACTGCTAATATAGCAAGTTATATTGAATTGATTCTCATCAAAGTTTGCTGATCAGGATCCAGACTTTCAGGCTGGCAGGAAGCCTTGAGTATGGATTTGTCCTAAGCATGAGGAAGGCTAGCAAATTTTGAATAAACATGGGCTCCCCTGGTGCAGTGCCAATTTGTCATCTAAATATGAAAAGTGTATTTATGGGTAGTAATGCCAAAACACTAAAAGCTTGGAGACCCCTGAGAACCCTGCCAAGAGTCAGTCTTGTGAGCCTTAACAAAGCAAAACAGAGAAAAGCCCTGGCCAGTATTTGCATTTCAAAAGCATTAACAGTTTATTTAATAATATTTGCAATGTGTTCAATAAATAAGCTGCAGTGAATTTTAACATTCTTATGCCTAGGTAAACCTGAGCTCCCTAAAGGACTGCTGATGTGAGTTAAAGGCCCCAGCAATGCAGATATTTACATGGAGTAGCAGACTGCTGCCCACTACCTGCTTGCAGCACCAGGCTGGTGTGGGCTGCAGCCTCCAATAAAAGAGAGCTGCAGTATGTGAGGTAGCTCTAACTGCTGTCTAGGAAGAGTAAAAGGAATTCTCTCTTCAGAGGAAGTAACCATACTCTCACTCTCCTAGGGGCATAAGGAAAAGCAAGCCCAGCTTTCAAGGACTTCTCTTTGCAGTCCCCATCTGCCCATACCCTGCAGAGGTTCTGTTCACTTCTTTACCACACCATGGCCTCTCATCACTAGGGCAGCAGAAGTCACTTGTACTTGTTGTGCCAGAGCTGACTCTACTGTTGCCAAAGAGGATGAGGTCTCTCTGAAGGTTGAACACTCACACTGACACTGTTTGCATAGCAATGCAAATAGTTTTGCCCCTAAATCACCAGTGCAGAGTGCAACAGGCTTAGGCTGTGGTTGCTCTAGGTCTCTGCTGGCAGCCAGCCAGCTAGAAAGCTGATTTTAACTGCAAGGAGCGGCATGGCTGGGTCTGGAGCAAGGACAGAAATAGGGCTCTGTACGTAGCCAGTGTATCTTCCCTCACTTCAGTGCTGAAGAGCCATGCCTGAGACCCCAACCAGCTCCAAAGCTTGCACCAGTTGCAGAAGAGTGTCTGTGTGGGCCCAAGTGGTGTAGGAACCACCCTCACTCACAGCCAGGGATACAGCTGAGTACACCATTGTGTTGCTGGACACTAACCAACCTACCCCTGAGGGGAGTGAGCAGTAATTCATGCCAAAAGCTGTAGTAAGCCTGGGATGTGCCAAGCACACGCAAGAGGAAGCTGTACATCCAGCACTTCATGGCATGTTGCCTATTAGCACAAGATCAGAGGTGATATTTTTTGTAAACACCCCAGAAATAGTCAGATGTGAGAAAACACTGTACAGTTTCCTGAAAACCCAGTTTTGTTCCTTACCTTCTCCAAAACACCATGATGACAGTTTTTAGCTGTGCAAGCTCTTTCCTGGCGAAATGCAGTTGCATGGGATCCCTCTCCAGCCCTTGGCCTCCATGAATTTCCTACTTCCTGAATGGAGAGGAGCTGCACGTGCTGTGCTGCTTCATTCCTAGTCAGATCACCACTGTTCTCCTCTGCTCTGTATACACACAAAACCAGCTTTACTTAATAATAGGCTGGATTTTTTTCCTCAGACTCAGAGGTACATTTAGGGACAATGAAAAAAAAAAAAGCCCCCTTCCCTGACAGCTGTGTTTTATCTGGTGCTCTCACCTCAACTCTGACAGGAGCCATCTTGTTAGCCACACTGCAGACCAGCCCCTGCCCAGCCCTGTGCATGCTGGTCAGAATTCACTCCTGTCCCACAGACAGAACCCTGACCTGGTATCCCTGCCCCACACATGGGTCCAGACAATCCACTGTGCCCTGGGCTGCCCCTCACCTCACAGGCCATGGGTCTAGAATGGAGTGGGGAGGGCAAGGAAGGGCTTACCCTGGGAAGGGCCCACCCTGACCCTGTCCCCCTGCCCAGGCCTAAGTAAAGCCAGGGCTGGCTACAGCAAGGGGGAAATTTCCTCTGGCAGGCCACTGCTGCTGGGAGTGCGTCTCATCTCTTTGTTTCCACAGTGCTTCAGAAATACATCGTGTACCAGGCCGTTCCTGAGCCATGGCTCATGACTCAGAGAAGCACCTCTCCGCTTGGCTGCTAGTGTAGCTCCTCGGAGTTTCTGCCCCTGCCTTGGTGTGTGTTGACCACGCATGTTGGGAAAATTGTTGCCCTAGAGCCTCAACACAGTTGTGACAAAAGAAGGTAGGATTTGAGAACCAGGCATCCTCCTAAAGCCTAGATTGCTCCCTTTGCTTTCAGGGGTGGAGGCTCTTATTTCATGCCTGCCAGCTGAAGGTGATAATGTACAGAGGCACTGATGGCAAAATATCTCTATTTTTTTTACCCATAAAAAAACAGATCCACACTATTCCTCTGCTTACCTAAGAGAAGTGACTTTTTCTTTGGGGGTAAAGAAACAAAATGGCTTTCCTTAAGGAAAACTGACTTTTCCTCTGTCAAAGCAGCACAGAACAAACCAGTTTTGGTACATGATTCCTCTGCTTTCGCTATTGCTTCTAATTGCTTTTTTTATCTTGCTGCTGCTGCTCTCCTCTAGAAGCTCCCAAGGCACAGGTAGCTGCTATTTGTCAGCAATGGCAACTGTCTGATCTTCTTAATGGTGAGCACAAGGTGGAGGATTCATCTATCTGAGGAAAGCTAGGATGCGTGAGCATTCATCCATCCTAGGGAATAGTGAAGCTCAGCTACGGAGGTTACATGGCTTTTGCAGTGTGTTGGACCTGGCCCTACAACAGCAAGTCTTTGACTGGTGCAATGTAAGATCTAGCTCCCCGTTCTCTTCTGGCTTCTTAACTATTCAAATAGTAAAGTTTTTCCTTCTCTTGCAGAACACTGCTGCAGCCTTCATATGCTTGGCACAAAACAGTCATACCCCTATTGATGTGAGACTGCAGACCAGTCTAACATCCCAGTTCAGACCAGCTCACAGGCACTTTCATAGTATTCCTGAAGCAAGCTATTCTCTCCCTTTCTTTTCACATGGGGAAAGGCTTGCTCTCACTAGCACTTCAAAACCTCATTTTATAACCTTGTTTATTAAGCTCATTGAATAAGCACAGCACAAAGCCTTCACTATGAACTTTCACTAATGCAGAGCAATAATTTCATGCAGTCAATAGCCATAGCTAAGACACGTCGTGTTCCTCACAATCATCAAGCAAGAACAGCTCTCTGCTGTAGGGTAGAGTCCTGTTTTACTTTGAACAGAATCCTGTCTCATTTCTAATATAAGACTGTAGAAGGGAGAAGACTGAACTTTTTCTGATGTAGAACAGTTGTTTCAACTCAGTGATTCATGTGGGACACCCAAAAACCAACACAATGGTGCTTTGTTACAGATGCTAAAACACAGAATGTTAAAAGCAGCCACAACATTACATTAGCATCTCAAAGCTTCTACCAGGAACCAGAGCAGTGTATAAGCAGCCTGGTAAAACACAGAAGAGATAAACTCTTCCCTGAATGAATGACAAACTAAGTATGCAAGGTAGACAATATATGGAGTTGTTCTGGTGTTTAATTGGAAAGCAACTGAGGCAGTGAAGAAGCATTTTCCACAGGAAAGTAGGTATAGTAAGTGATGGGCCTCTATGTCTTCAAGCAATGTTACTGAGTGTTACTACCCTGGCTGCGGAGCTTCAGCGTGGGTGAAGCACAAAGAACTGAGATTGCTGCCTCATATACTTGCCAAGAGGGTGGAAGGTCTGTGTATCACATGTCATTTAAGCCTTCAAAAGACAGTGTAGCTGAGATGTAGATGTCATGATGGAATTGCACTCAAAGACAACAGTATATCAGTACCACAATCTTGATCTTATTTCATTTCAAGGAACCCCCAAACTTAAGAGGTCAAGAAGTAGCTCGTATTCTTGGCTAGGTGTATCTGTGAACATAAGAACATGATGACAAATCTAAATCCCAATGAAAAACTGCCAGAGGCCCATAAAGCTGCCAAAGTACGGTAGGCAGGTTTTCACATAATTACAACTCTTTCTTTCTCAAATGCCCAACCTGATTGACCAATTAAAGTATTTAATTCTCTGAGAAAGAGTCTGTCATTAACTGTAATTTGTTCTAGTCTCACCGGTTCTTTCATGGCTGCTTCTGGTGAAAGGACCATTATATATAACCATTTCAATCTCCATATTATAATGTGAATTTTTGATAGTTTGCTATAAATAGGATTGATTCATAAGGTGAATAATGAATTCATTGCCAGTCCTTTACCAACTACTTAATGACTGTCAAGATACATTAAACATCCTTAGCTGTACACTGGGGTCTGAGCTTATTCTTGGCTAGCATATCTGACTGTATCAAGAAACCCACACTCAAAGCATTAATGCTAAGTGAAAAATAGTCTCAGTGACTATGAATAATTTTTAGAGTGCTTTATTTCCTCATAAATATTGACACTGATTATTATAAATGCCTTCCAAAAGAGGTGATCAGATTGATTACACAATCTATCATCATTAAACAGAGAGAGAAAATGAAAAATGAAAAAAGGGGAAAAAAAGAGAAAAGGAAAAAAAGAAAAAGGAAAAAAAAACATAAAAAAAAAAAAAACCCAAACATATTCTCACCAAGGCTCTCCTGGTATTCTCATCTAAAAGAGCTTGTCACAGTGTTAGGCCCTGTACAAATTAAAGACACTTTTGAAGCTGTATTGTATTTAGACTAGCTTGTTAGTGAGATAGTATAAAGCCATTTGTATCTTAGCTTTTCTCATATCTCTCTTACATGCCATTTCCATGTAACATTGTAGTTAGCAGTGTGTGCCTACCACCACACCTAATTTCAGAATACAGTGGGTCTTGCTCAAAGGTCATAGACCACAAGGCCTGCTCTTGCCCACCCCTCATCACTGAACCAGCAAGGGTAGATGCTCAGTGATGAGAGGATGCATGAGCTCTTGTGATCTTCTGTGCTACCCTTGGGTTCCCTTATGGCAAGTTCACAGATCCTCAGGGAAAGGCACTGTAGAGATGTCCAAATAAAGCCTAAGACATACCCGTTGGGACAGGGAGAGCCAAGGGAAGAGGAAGAATATTGTTTAAATTTCAGCCTGGAGAAGAGAAGGCTCTGGGGAGACCTGATGTCAGCCTTTCAGTATCTAAAGGGGGGGCTATAAGAAAGAAGGGGACAGACTCTTTAGCAGGGTTTGTTGGGACAGGACAAGGGGAAATGGTTTCAAACTAAAAGAGTGGAGATTTAGATTGGATATAAGGAACCAGATTTTTACAATAAGGATGGTGAGGCACTGGAATAGGTTGCCTAGAGAGGTGGTGAATGCCACTCCCATCACTGGAGACATTGATGGTCAGGCTGAATGGGGCTCTGAGAAACTTGATCTAGCTGTAGCTGCTCACTGCAAGGGAATTGGACTAAATGAGCTTTCCAGCTCAAACAATTCTATGATTCTGTATCCCTTACACCAGCATTCATTTCCAGCTCTTGCATTTACAAGGCCCAAGGAGAAGCATCTCTTATGCTACAGGAATATAAATCCATAGCATCTATTTTTAAAGAAAACTAAGTAGAGCTAGGCAATATGGTCTATGGGGAAGGCCTGTGATATACGATCACGCTACATAACATTAGCTAACGTAATTTATCTTGATACTGGAAACAACCGGGAGGCATCTCTGTGATAGTTTATGAATTCCGCATGAGACCTCATTATTTGTTATTACACACACTGTGTACATTGAGTGTGATAATTCAGTAGCATATTGCCAGGGAGTGCAGGGAGGACGAATTACGGATGGGTTATGGACAGGGTCTGGATCACAGACACTCACTACCCCTCAGTGATTATTAGGTTGCTTCCTTTCTTTCTTCCTTTCTCCAAACACTTTAAAAAGGCTCTGCAAGCACAGAAAGGTGATAAAGTTTGGGAATACCTTCAGAGACATTTTCTAAGAGAAAAGAGAATAAGCCTATACAATCATGCTGATCCTGCAACACATTTTCTGCTACTGTACCTAGTTCTCAACTAATCCGATCGATGCCAAATTAAACTCCTCCTTGCAGTCGTTAATGAAATTCATCTATGACATTTCAACATGATGCAGGCACTTGAAGCTCTACTTGGCTTTCTTCTTCAGTAAACCATGAAGACTTGGAAGTAACAAGCTTTGTAATCTGGAGAAAAAAAAATATATGCTGATCAGTCAAAGAGAAGTCTTTAGTCAATATTCCTGAAGCAAAAGCATTAAAAATATATATTACCCTCATGTAATACAGTAAGGAGCTGACACAGTTTGTTGACAAGAAACACTAAAAACATATACATTAAGAACTCTGTCTCATTTTATTGCAGCACTCGTTCCTGGGATTCATTCACTAACCAGTAACAATCCAAAAAGCATAATCCTAGTTAATTAGCACTATTAGCTAAATTGGAGATTATCACATTCAAAATGCATTCTTTTCTGGCTGTGTCAGGCCCCATCTCCTATGAAAGCTTCTTGCACATAATAGGAAGAAAACACTGGAAATCCAATTATTTAAATCCCAATTCAAATAAGACTGAGGAAGTCACAGTAATAAATCATCTCAAAGAACAAAATACAGTTCTGTGGAAAATCTAGAGCAGTAGGTAAAGAAGCAGCAGATAGTGTGAAAATATATCCTTTCTGATGCACTCAAAGCAGAAATATATACAATATATGGATAATATTTACATAGATCCTGAAGAATGATATATTCAAATTAAGCCCAATCACTGGTTTAAATGTCCAGTGCTGTTAGTATAGCTAAGATTTACTCTGATTGCTAAGTGCCATTTTATTTGTCAGGTGAATGTGTTGGCTTCAGTGCCATCATTTACATTTTCTCTTTTTTTCTCATTTCCTAAAGAAGGTGCTCATCACATCTTTCTCAGTAGCCAGAGAAATATACAATGCTAAATAATATTCCTTACGGTTGCAAATGTCTGTCTGCAGCAGAATCTTTCCAGAGGATATTTAACTCCAAATAATGTCAGCATTTATCAGCAGATATACTGTTATCAGGCCAATTCTCTATTCTGAGGATAAAGATTGTAATATTGGAGCTGTTTTGGGAGCACTGATGAATGTCTCTTCTTGTGGAGGGGTGTGAATGGAGAACAAGCTCCAGCAAGAGAGTGGATGTCAGGGAACTGGACTCTTCTGGGCTCTGCCACCAGCCTGCTGGGGCACCTGGGACAAATCACTTCATTTGTCTGAAGATCGGATGCCTTAAATATATGACAAGGATAAGAATTAGAGCTGACTGGAAGCTTATGAAACCAAAAAGAAGTCCTGGGTAGAAAGGATACTGTTTGAAAGAAAATTGCTGGTTTTGTATTAGAGTTTGGCTGTTTGTAATAAAAACCATACACAACTTTTTTATTTTATTTTTATTTTATTTTATTTTATTTTATTTTACTTTATTTTATTTTATTTTATTTTTTTTATTTTATTTTCATTTTTTGGCAATGAAAATTCAAAGCTTTTCAATGAAGTCCAAGGGGGAAAACATCTTCTTCTTTCTTCTGACTTTATTTTATTCTGTGAAAAAATGACAACAGTGATCAAGTAAAACTTTATCTAGCTCTAATGAATCTTACTCGTCATAAAAAAACTGTTTGGCTGAAATGCATTACGAAAGAGCCAAATACCATTACAGAATAACTCTCTCCTGATAGTACAGCTATCCTCAAGTTATATTCCAGCTGACAGCATCCTGACATACACAGGTCATGCTGGTCACACAGATGGAGAAAAAGTCAAACTACATTGAAAGCACTTTAAAATCCCATGCTGAAGCATTTTGCTCCCACTTAAACAGACAAAATTAAACTGATTTGTGTCAAGGTTAAATCACTACTTTGTTTGAGCCATTGACTCATACATTAAATAAAATGGAGAGTTGATGGAACCTGAAACCTCTTACCCATGATGGTTAAGGAAACCATGCTAGACCTCTGTATATTAAATCCTTGCTTAAATACAGTCACTGCTAGCTTCAGTATCCGGCACAGTGATGGCTCTGAAGAGAGAAACACAGGACTTAATGTCTTAATAGAATATGAAAAGCAGACAGATGTAATTATGTTTTAATCTGCTTTCCTATTCCAACACAGAAAAGCAGCCATACTGGAGAAATCACAGAATCACAGAATGTCCAGGGTTGGAAGGGACCTCAAGGATCATGAGTCTCCAACCCCCTGCCACATGCAGGGCCGCCACCCTCCACATTCAATACTAGACCAGGCTGCCCAGGGCCCCATCCAACCTGGCCTTGAACACCTCCAGGACTGGGGCATCCACAGCCTCTCTGGGCAGCCTGTTCCAGCACCTCACCACTCTCTCTGTAAAGAACTTCCCCCTGACATCCAACCTAAATCTTCCCTCCCTCAACTTAAAGCCATTTCCCCTTGTCCTGCTGTTATCTACCCTTTCAAAGAATCATAGCAATGGCTATGGCTACTTGACATTAAGAACATACAGAGTTTACATGTTCAGACATTCAGAAGCACTGAAAACTTGTTTACTGTGTTGGGAAGGAGACAACTAAAGAAACTCCAGAACACTAACACTTTTATTTCATAGCTTTTTGTTTCATAGTTGCAATGGATGAGGAGGTTGGATAATCTTTCCTCCAGGGATTTCATTTGGATCACCTATGGTAAATTATTCTGATAATGTTGCCTCTGTTTTTATTTTATTTTTAAGCCACCATTACCAAACAGACTTTCCAAATAACAGATGTTTCCAAAAACAGGAGGTGAGAACCCATCAAACAAACATCTGCTGTAAGCCTTGGAGATGCTAACTGGGAAGAGTGTCAGAGGCACCGTTTGAATAGGCAGTCCAGAAAAATACCCATTTTGATGAACGGTATTGAGCATCAGGCTCAATCATCATTTCCTACCAAAACAAAGACATTGGAAATGAAGCACTTGAACCCAGCTGTGTACACTGCTTTGGGCATGTTCTTAATATCTCTTTCTAAACAGATCTTGTTGGGCCACTTTCCTTGAACTCTCAGAAGAATGGACAATAATCTGAAGTATCCTAAATGCAACTAATTGCTCTAAATTATGTCGGGGTACACAACAGAAATAAAAGGTATTTCTCTTTCCCAGTATAAATTGGCTACAGGAATTATTCATGCGGAGGAGAAAGGAGTATTGGTCGTTTTACATAAATCTTTTCCCTTTGATGTTTGCAAAACAGAGCAAGCTCGTAATATTCGAGCAGACTGAAATTACAGCTGAGTAAAGTTATAGACTTTTTTTTCATTCATTTTTAAATGAGATTGTAATGTTTAAAAGCAATCAGCTGATGGTTTTGGTCCACTTTTGTCTAATCACTGCTTCGATTGATGCATCTCCTAAAAATACTTGAAATTGAAACCATCAGATGTTAACAATATCTCTTCTTCTGCCATTAGATAATATCTAATCAGTAATTCTGGGCAGCAGTGAAGCTTCTTAATTCAATGATTATGCACCACCTATGTTTCCCATTTTGCTGACTGAAGCTCCAGCTGCTTCTGGTTCATGTCAACGCACTTCAAACATTGGCAGTAATAGCTAAAAAAAATAAAAATAGAAACATTCTGGATCCCACGTCAATCCCCCTTTTGTAATACAAGAGTTTTAGAAATTTCTTGAATCGGACAGAAAGACAGAATGAGATTTATTTAAAATAAGCAATAGACAATTCCACTGATAATCACTGTTATATGTTTTCTCCAAGTAGAAAAATTGCCACTGATGAATTGACTCTTGGACTGCTCTGCCTCCCCAAGAACCATTCTATACAGGGGGCTATGTTCACTGTAATATTTTAAGCTAATAAAGTATATGAGAAACTCTACTCAAAGCCACTTTGACTGATACTTGTGCCTGTCTTGATGTGAAAGGTGGTGACAGTTAGACCACATTAAAGTTCAGGCAGTCATGTCAGTAATCAAGGAGTGTTGCCACTCTACAGGTCTCACTGGTGGGCCTGGATAAAGAAGTGTTAACTAAATGTAGGTGTCAAAATGACTGTACAGCAAAATCGGCTCACAGTTAAGCATGTCTGCTTTGAGGGTAAAGAATGTTATTAACTTTAAAATGTTCTAAAGAAGTTTCTAAGCATTGACTTTAAGAGCTGAGAGCTGTTTTAACCATGATGTGTGCATGACAACTCAGGACACTGTTAACTTGAGATACCTTGCTTTAGTCACTGCTATTTTTAGGTGTCTGTAAATAGAGACACTTGAAGCAGTGACCATGATTTCTTTATGCATTTACTCAGAGTTTGCTGAGCTCCATAAGCACTCATGCTCTTAAATCACTGAGTTTTGTCCATAATTATCCATGTCCATAATTATCCATAACTTATGTTGGTACATAAGTTCACCTACAATGAATGCATACCAAAAGATTTGGGTCTTCCCTTCATCAAGGGCACCACCAACCCTGACCACCCCTGCCCAGCCTCCCCTGGTGCTCTGCCACTCTGCCACAGCACAAGACCCCATGTCAGGTATCAGTCCTTATCCCCCACCCCTGGTAGTATTATGCTGGGCTATGCTGATAGTGTCTGAAGGATGGCATAATATAATGTGGGTAGTATTCTGCACTCTGCTCCTCAAACTAGTAACAGTGGCCAGCAGTGTGGGAGAGAGCAAGGGAAGTACTGACTCTTTTCCACTGCTCAGAGTAGAGAGACTCGTGCAGATCTCTGTGCATCCAAGAAGTAGTTCTGATTTCTGGCACACGCAACCTGGCTGCTATCAGGTTTCCTAGGGTACAGGCTTCCATGTTGTAGAGTGTCCAAGTCATTCTCTCTCTTGCTGATGATGTGATGAGGAAGCAGTGTGGAAAGCCTTCTAGTGGGAGAGTTCCCCGAGGACCTCCCAGTCTCCTTTCTGCTATGAACAGAGACCAAAGGGCTGCAATTTAGCCTAAGGTATTTTATCTGACTTGTCTCTAATAAATACCACAGTCCAAGCAGCAAATTCTTGCAGAAAACTATTTATGGTCATTTCACAGCCTGAAGAACAAATATTAAAATACTTCTGAATTACAGAGATGAAGGAATTGTGTTCTTCTTTCAGAGAGACCACAGAAAAAAAAAATAAATAACAGAGGCAGTCTTCATTGCACGGCCTTTACTTGCAAACTCTTGCAAGGAGAGGGAAGCAAGAGCAACATCAGCATTGCCCTCAGGGATCTACTACAGGATCAGTCCGGGCAGCAGGGGCCATGCTGGCCCTGAGCCTGCCCAGGAGCATCACGCTTCCCAGAACTTGCTTCTGCTTAGGCTGGCTTCAATCACTTCTGTGCCTTTTTGTCTCTTGTGGCTGGTTTTCATTCTTGAAACCCTGCTGGGTGAGGATTTGTTACTACCCAGAGCAAAAGCATTGAGCTAGGAATGGAGCTGAGCTTTTAATTGCGTTGTGCATGTCTGTGCACACAGACACACGTTAACCTGATCCCTTTGTATTTGCATTGGTTTCCTACCATGGGAACTAAGGATTTGATTTGGATAGTACTACCATATATGTACCTGCATTTTCTGGTTTGCGGCCAGATTTCTAGCAAGAAAAAAAATTTCTGAGATTACAAGGGGACTTCAGGCATACTTCTAGGATCTTTGTATGTCTCTGGCAACTGAGTCAGAACAGCATTTCTGTCCAGACAGTCTAACACCTGACTATGCTACATAGATGGCCACAATGCACGTACAGATGCAACCTACAATTTAACCCTAGTGGATCCTACGCATGTTGATTGCATCGGAATTACTGCACATCCAGATTCCCTATGCAATGCATGAGCAGCGTGTTTATCATCTCCTTAATGCACTGGACTCTCTGTAAGTGTGCAGGCCAACATAAATGTCTATTTATGCATATTTATTCCAAAAATAACAGAAAATAGTATGGGAACCCAAAATAAAGTTAAGCTATTTCAAAATATATTTAAACCTAGTTGAATGCAAGACTCAGGTAAGTAACTACAGTTCTCTGTAAGTACAGCATTGTTTTTACATAGGATACTTATCTAGCACACTGGCACACAGAAGGCTAATGCAGCCTACTTAGGAGTCTCTGTCTGGCATATTGAAATGTGGGAGAAACTAGCATTGAAATGGGGCTGTCCAAAAGACGACAGCTTCAATTCAGAGATCTGTGGGGTCTTCTTCCCTTTTGACTCAAATATATGGTAAAAGTAGAGCTGAGATAACTGAATTCTCCAAGTTTTCAAGGCGTGCCCAGGGTTTTATCTCTATGGATAAGTTATATCATGGGGACAGGTTTTCCCCACATGAAGCAAAGCTTTCTTTACTTCCACTAGAAACAGAGAAGTTCTTAATAGCAAGGGAACCAAGTGGGAATTTGATATTTGCTGAATTGTGTAGAAGAGTTAGAGCTCCTTTAGCTCTGCCCACTTCCTTATGCACTTTTTGCCTCAGGAGAGTCTCACAGTCATAGGCTTCCCTGGAGTCACAGTACCTATCAATCCACATATAGCTGCTAGATGTATGATCTGGATCTGCTAGGCGCAACTGTTTTTCTCAATGCCAGCCATACTCGGAGCCTTTATAAAGAACCATATGGTGCTTCATGTACTCATAAACTAGCCTTTCTCAAATTAGATTTTCCTCAATTATTAAATATGCTTCCCTTTTCCCCTTCCTCTTTGACTCTTTTCTATCTTTATGCTCCAGGGAGATTTTCAGAGTCCTTGTCTATGATTACAAAGGGAATAAGCAGATTATGGAAAAGTAGCTTTTTGATGTACCCAGCATAATACAAATTATGCTGTTCATATCTTCATACTCTTATCTGTTATTACTGCATGTATGCTGATGTACTCCAAGTTCTCTAAATAAAAAGAGGGGGACAAAGACAACTGAATTATTTTAGTTGGCCTGTTAAGGAATGCACTTGCCAAGGAACAGATCATGTGTACAGTACTGCTAGTAAGATAAGTTTGTCCATTATTAAAAGAATCTCTGGAAAAAGGGTCAGTCTTGTGGAGAAGGACACAGGGCTACTGCAGCTCTGGTTTCTCAGTGTAAAGAAGGCTGTGCCCAATCTCAGTGACTCACTGGTCTCTTCAGGTTTTAAGTTTTTCAAGGCAGGGAATGACTTCTCACGTAGCTTTGCACAGTGGGATTCTGATCTTGATGGAGGCCTCATAATGTTCACCTAGTTTTAATTAATAATTAAACGTTATTTAACATTCCTTCCTCTATCTGCTGGGTAACCTGCTGTATCAACTTATTAGTGGAATTAAATAGCAATAAAAATTCTCCATCTTATCACCAGGAAGCCCCAAGAAAGTTAAACTGGGGATTTTTCTTTTAGACTTTTCTGCTTCCACCTGTCTCTGCAGCACCTAAAATGTTCAGGAGAGATACCGGTGCACTGACCTACCAAATGGCTAGCCAGGTCTTCATATAGCAGTATCTGCTCAGTTCCTCTGGCTTCAGTCATTCCTGTATCTTTCAGAGAGGTAAAGAGGGGAAAAAAGTTAAAAATTAATTCCTCTGCCAATGGAATGAATGTATCCTGCGGCATTTTTCTTCCTGGCAGAAGCAGTCAGGCAGTTATTCTGCAGTGGTGTATATACTGCTAAGAACGTCAGTAACAAGGTGCAGTGTACTGCGATGTGATTTTGCTAATGAACTAATGAGAGAATTATTTTTGGATTGTGAACAAGTGTGAGAATGAGCTCCAAAGCCTTCAGGGGAAAAAAATTCCACTGTTTTTGGGTGTACCAGCAGTGAATGCCATTCTTCTATCTTTTGATAAAAATAAGTGTAAATGTCAAGCCAAGCCAGCAATGACCTCTGACTTCTTTGAAAATGCCATGATTCTTTCAAAAGAGCACTTGGAGAGCAGGCTGAATGACTAACTGGTAGATTGTAACCTCTGGAAAATCCCAAAGACTGTGTTGAAATTGCTGAACTTCCCTAAAGGCAGGATGAGTCGTACCGAACAGAGATGCTGGAAGCGGTGTAATGACAGTTCTGCCTCCCTCCACCACCACAACAGGCTCTCTCCCCACATTTGATGCTCAGGGGAGGAAAGGAATGAGCAAAAATCATCCTCTTCTGCTTCTTGCCCCTTGAAACCTGAGCTGACTTTGAAGTATGTGTCCATGTTTTCCCTTCTCTGCCTCCTGGTCCCAAAGGCAAAGGTGTTAGCTCAGGGGCAGCTGCTGAGACTCACACATTCTGGCCTAGGAAAACATTTGGGGTTGGGAGGGTTAGAATCCATAATCCCTCTGTCGACAGCAACCACATAGACTGCTGCACTTTTTCTAGACCCTCTCAGTGGGAGACAGATAATGGGTCTACAGATGAAAGCTTGCAGATGAATGTAATTCTGTGCTCATTGCTGGGCTCCGCAGCTTTGCAGCCTGTGCTGTCTCACTGCAGTGCAGTGTGAAGGGGCAGATATTCCTTGGTGTGATTGGAGAGTATTGCATGCATATTAAGGACCACCTGACACAGGTTTTCAGAGTCAGATAGTTTCTCAATATATTAAACACACACACAATATATAACTCATATGTATCCCTTTCAGAGTGATTAAGGTTTTATTAACAAGTCAGCAATAATGATAAAAGATTAAAATATGCCTTAATTCAGGCTATTTAAAAGCAGGCTGTGACAGTTACAGTCCTGCAAATATTCAACCAGAAGAAACCTTGCTGAGGGCTGCATGAGAAGCTGTCCCGTGGCACCTTTAGTGTGCCTTTCCCCCTCTATTGAGATACAGGCCTCAGAAGAGGGATCCTCTTGGTCACTTTTCCAAACCGCCTAGCATCTCTTCCTGGTGGAAGCAGCAGTGACTGAGTGCAACCAAGCTGGAGGAGGTTTCTCTCATACCCTGGCATTCCCTGCTGTCTCTTAGTTTCCCTGCAGACATATCTTAAGTGCTCTCTGGAAGTTCCTACAGGTGGAGTCTTCTTGAAGCCAGGACTCCTCGTCTGAACATCGATGCAGTAATAACCACGTACTCTCAATCACTGTGGCCAATGTGGGCAGATTTGTTGTTGGTTGCTAAAGGCAACTGGTGCTGATTGATGGTTTCCATGAACTTTCCACCAGCAGGGTGGGGCCTGGGCTGTCCTGTTTCCAGGACAGGCAGCGAGAGAAAAACAGACACTGGAACACCACAGAGGTACCTGCCCTGTTCCTTCAAACTTGTACACATGAGTGGCTTGGAACTACAGCACAGTGTAAGGTGGAAAAGACTGTAAATGGGAGTTTGTAGCCAATGCTGGCACCCCATTTAAAAAATAAAAAGACAACAAAATTTGTAAATCTCTAATGCAGGAATATAAAATCCCTGCTCTTTTCACTTTCTCACACTACAGTCGTTATGGTAAGACAAATCTCGTTTTAAATATTTATTGGAGGAAAAGCAAAGTATGAAAGATTTGCACAGAACTTCTTATCAGTGCTGGGTGTGTGTCTGACTATCAGCCCTTTTGTGACTATTGGCGTAGTCTTCTCTGCCCAGTTCATGCATTTCAGATGGTATGAAAGGATTTCACTGTGTACTTGAAACATTTTTCTCTAGATTTATTTTTCCAGCATTTTTCTTTAACATGCTTATTTGTCTCCGTTAAGGTCTGCTTTACATTACATAGTCTGTTTGTATTCTGCGCAGATGAAAAGCACATGCGTTTCCACTCATCCTTCATTGTAATGCTATTTTTTGAAGAAAAGCATTTCATGTGTTCTAAAAAAAATGTTATTTTTACAGTTTTCAAAAACCTGTTGATGACTCATTGGAAAACAGTGAAAAACATCATTTTCCCAGCTTTGCTTCTACCCATTCAATCTCAGATCCTTCTGCCAAGAAGGTGCAAACTGGTTCTTGTAGGTGGGACTGGTAGCTTCATTGTTAAGCACATTTACCAAACATTAGCTATTTTAGCCATAATTTCCACTCTGAATATCTACCTAAACCTGAATCCCATAACAAACTCTTCGTCAGAATTTTCTATTATCTCTAAGGTCAGGTCCAGGCCAATGTTTTGCCTTGCCAAAATATTCTGGTAATGTTTCTCAGAGAGGCTTTTATGTCCCTGCCCTTTGAAAAGGAACACAGAATTTACTTTTGTGAGAGCCTGCCCAGTTTGACCACATTAGAAGGCTTTGAAAATATACAAGTGGCATCATCTGACAAGACCTGTGGCCATATCTCTGAACGGCTATTAGCTTCCGGGCTAACAGAACAGGGACAACAACTTGCCTTGATCTCCTCCCAGTCATGCTGTCTCAGTCCCCTCCAAGTGTCAATTTTAACACTCACCAGGCCCCTCCATGATCTCCTCAATTCAGCCCACTAATCCCACAGAAAGTGGCTGGATTAGCTTTCTGCCAGTGGCCAGTGGTAGGTCCAAGGGATACAGAAGTGAAGGAAAGGGATATAGTGGTGGCAGGCCATTGGGAAGTGGAGGCAGGGACAGCTCGTGCTGCCTGGCAGTGAGCTTCACTGCTCATCTATATTTCTAAGACTTGGCCTCAGTAAAGTTTCACAGCTTGATTTGCTGAAGATTTTGAAAAGCCCCCCTGCGCCACACAGCTGGCATCCTGGAGTCAAGCTGGACTTTGGCCTTAGTTGCAGTTCTGGCCCTTCTCACCTGCAGATTAGGGCAAGGCAAAAAGCAGGTCCTTCTTCCCTCATGCACTCTCAGAATTTCCCCTCCTCCTATATAGACACCGTGAAGAGGGAAACTACCAGAACTGTACAGTGGTAAGAGGAGCAAGATGGGGGCAAGACAAGGAGATTATACTGTGGAACAGCACCTGAGGCAGAGAACAGAGACCTGAGGCTTACCGAAGTTGGACTGGGGAGCTGGGCGTGACAGGGACTTGGGTATGGGAGCTGTGGCTGTCTGTCAAATTAGAGAAACCTAATTGCTAAATGTAGCTGGGGCCCCTGGGAATGAAGCTTGGATTACAAAACCCATCCAGGATGGTGGGTGAATAGGTAGTTAGCACTTTGCTGAGTAACATCCTGAGAAAGAAGAGGAAGAGCAGGAAATACCATGCTTCGAAGAGACAGGCAGAAGACCGTGTCGCTAAAGCATGGAGCCTACAAATCAGGAATCTCATACTCCACCATTTTCTTGCTGTCAGCAAATGGCTGCAAAACCCGCAACCAAAGTGTGTGTCGTGCCACCCCAGTGGCAAGCTCTAAGTCATTCTTGGCACTCCATTTGCCCAAATGTCAGAAATGCTTGAACAGAAGAGAATGTCCCTATCCTGCTGCTGGTCACTCCAGACAGCCACGTGTTAACAGGGTTCAGCGAGAAAGGGCAAACACTAATACAGTATAAAAATATGCACTTGAAATTCAGAAGGCTTCAGTTCTCTATAATCCTGTTTCATGTTCTTCATACATATCACAATATTCACTACAACAGTAGCTTTTTTTTTTTCGTTCTTGTGACCCTTAGTATACAGAGTATAGGTGTGCAGTAGGGGCCAGTTTGGTCAGGTTTCTATAATGGCCTCATATATATAGAATGGCCACATATATATATAGAAAATGGTCTTATAATAATCTAATTGTGTATGTTCAGTCACACTGCTACACCACACCGCCCAAATATTTAAAAGGAAATCTGACCCCCAAACTGCTACGTTGCCTAAAGTTCTCAAGATTTCCCTTAACTTACCAAACATGGCAGCTTGTTTGAACTAAGCCTTGAGACTACTCACTGAAACAAATGCACAGGTGAAACAAGTGCTCATTGACCTTTTCCAGCAACTCTGCTTATATTGCCGCATTGCAGCTATGAATACTTCATCATTGTTGCAGATAGGATAAATCTAGTCATTTCAAAAGCTGACCAAATTGGTGCAGATCTAAGGGTAGTTATGATCTGAGGATGCTACATCAACTTCATGCAGGCTAACAAGTAGTTTTCAGGAAATAGAGACTTCTGATTATTCCTCATTTTAAACTAGGCTTAATCTGAGATTCAGAATTTGAAATCTGTGTTTTGCAATATTCATAGCCTCGGATATTCAGCCTTGGAGTAATCTGTTTTTCCAGACTACAATAGGATGAATACAATTAACAATGGGATTGTCCTTCTGTCCACCAAACCTGATAGGGATTATTGCAGCCACTTTAATGTTTAGTTAAGACTTTATTTAGAGGAAACAAACCACAACAAACAGAGCAATCCAAACCTTTAGAAGAACAGCCAAGTCAGGCTCTTCAGTTCAGGTATTACCAATCTTTGGTGAGTTTGGGGCTGAAGGACAAAGCTGTCCCAGTACACAGAAAAACTTCCAGTTCTTTTGAGTACTCTCTCCAGCTGTATGTAGTTTAAATTAAACACCTAAATCATGTCTTCTGAGCCACAAAGTGCCTTCCTGTTTCAGAGAAGGCCTTGTTGCTTTCTCAGGTCCCTGAAATCACATTATTGTCCCTGAAATCACACAGTACAATCTGTAGGGATGGCGACAGTAGCCCTGTTGTGGTCATGCTATTTGTGCTGCAGAGATAGATCTTGTGATTTTCAGATCCAGTTGTGGGACGTATTGCAATTCAAAGATTTTTTTGTTTGTTTTTCTGTCTCTTTGCATCAATTGGACGATCATCCTTTTGCATTCTGCTGCTCTTTACGGTCCTACAAAGATTAGTTCTCCTGAAACCACTTCAAACACCCATTTCCACCTTTCACCATTCCCCTGCCAGACTTCCCGGACCTCACCAAGGCCTACACCTCACCTTCAGCCTTTACCCTAGACCACATCCCTTCATCATATTTGTCCCCAAATCCTTATTTCTCCTATCTCTTAGCAGCCTGTTGACTGCTCAGTGTGCCATCCAAAGTCTTTTTTGTGTGTGTGTGTGTATGTGTGTTGTTTTTTATTAGCTAATATATCATGCTGTAGCTATAATATGCAGAGTAGCGTTTCACTGCATAATTTAAAGGCTGGATGCATTTGTCTTTTCTCCAGAAAGTTCCTCTGAATGGTTCATTCGTGAGTCCAGAAGTTTATTATGAAGACAACAATATACCAAGGTAAAATTTTTATAGTTTTTACAATGCAAATTGCTTATGGCCATTTTTCATTCTGGTACCAAGAGAAATACAACCCTTACAATTGTGTTTGATTGCCTTTTTCTGGCTCTCTGTTGGTATCCTCAGCTTGTCATTCTTGCAGGTTTCTACAGAGAGTAAAGATAATTTAAAATTTGCTAGAACTCTGTATGTTCCAGAAACAAACACAGATCTGCATCTAAAATTTGCATGTATCACTACCTAGTTTTATAATATTATTTTTTATGGTCCTCGACAGATTGCTTCCCAGGTGGTTCTAAGGTATTCAGCAGAAATCAGAGTAGGGGAGAATCAAACATATTTCAATATGAGGCTTAGGGAAGACCTTATTGCTCTCAGCATCTACCTGAAACGTGGTTGTAGCAAGATGGGAGTAGGATGATAGGATGAGAGGTAATGGACTTAAGTTACGCCAGGGGAGGTTCAAGTTGGATATTAGGAAAAAAATTATTTTCAGAAAGAGAAGTTGAGCTCAGGGAAGTGATGGAGTCACTGTCTCAGGAGGTCTTCAAGAAATGTAGATCTGGCACTGAGAGACGAAGTTTAGTGGGCATTGTGGCGATGCACTGATGGTTGGAGTAGATGATCCTAGAGGTCTTTCCCAACCTTAATAATTTTATAACTTTATGATTCTCTATATTCTTTTCTAATATTGACTTTACGGTGCATGGAGGACCAACGTACAATGTGTAGTATCAGCAGAAAGTCAGGAATGCTCTATTACCAATATAAACCATTCAAAAATTGTAATCTTGAGCTTAATAATAATGAAATTGGCTTTCAAATACAATGTTTTACTAAACATTTGAAGTTGTCTTCAGCTTTTTCTGAATACAAGGACTAGACACTGCCTATTGTATAGTGTTTGAACACTAGCACAAAGGACTGTAGAAAACAATAAATATTATATGTTGTGCCAAAGTTACAGTTTTTGACCTGCAATCTGTGTGTTCAGTGTATATTTAAAGGGTCTGCAGAGGGTAACTAAGAAAAGCAAACCTATTTTCTGTAGCATTAAATCACTATGCAGGAACTGTCACTTCCACTGGAAAATGTTTTAAGGTGCTGCAAATTGTAAAAGGTTGAAAAATATGTTTCAGGAGTTTCTGAGTTGAACTTTCAACTATTTAAGCAATGTGAGGGCCCCAGTTCTACTGAGGTTAACTGGGATTTGTTCTAAATCCCATGGGTGCATTGGAAAGTTCAAACCAGAATTTCTGGATGAGTGGTTTCAACTGCATATAACGTGCAGAGCTTGTTGGGTTTTGTTTGTTTAATTTTTTTTTTCTTTTTTTTTCCAGTGGAGGTGTAAATCCCTGCATGTAGAAATTAAGCCTATGCATAGCAAGCTAGCATTTTTTTATTACATTCTGCAGACCCCTTACTAATATTCCATGAGTCTTGGCATTTTCAATTATAGATGCTGCCTGAGCTTTTAGTGGCTTGCTCCTGTTCCTCAGCTAATATTTCTGAAAAGGGATTTTAGTGATCATTTTGGCTTGGGAGTAGTTAGTTAAACTGTCAAGTAAATGATGAATGGAATCTGCACCCATGTGTTACCACAAAGATGCCTTGCAGACATTTCCTCAGATTTTAAGGCATCTGGTGAGAACTTTCTTACGTCATGAAGTATAATAGAAGAATAGTAATGATTAGCAGTTGTATCACAGTATACTTTTCCAAGACCTTTTTGCTTGGATGTTTATAAACTTCTGCTGGAAGAAATACAATAATTCACAGATGGGAAAACTAGAGAAGAGGTGAAGTTGAAGTAGCTTGCTTTAGCCACAAATCCTTCTCAAACCAGAGCCCAATTCAGATTCTGTGCTCAGATCAAAACTTCATAATGAAGACTTTTTTTTTATAAACAAGGAAAAGAGATTTTAGCTCCAAAACTCTCACAATTTCTTGGCAGTAATACTAAAATCCTTGCAGTTATTCTGAAATTATTTTACAAGTCAAAAACTATGAGAATTAATTTTTCTCATGTGTCTTTCTCAGGTTAAAAGTCACCAAATATCAGGAGATGAGCATGTGAAACAATTAGGCTTGTAATTAAAGAACAAACAAACAAAAATACTGTATTGTGCAAAATGAAAGCAAGCAGTTGCCAACTAGAAATGATTTCTTGATGTTTCTCTTCAGCTCCTATGCCTAAGGCCAAATCAATCCTTTCAAGGAATCATCTACAGGAAGGATAATGTTGCTCAAACTCTGACTCAAGGTCAGTCCCTGGGACACTACTCACTAGCTGCCCAAATCCTGCCTTGCTGCTCCTCCTGCTCCGAGGCTGTGTTGCAAAGATTGTTACTCATGGTATGGATTGACGGAGCCTAGAGTCTATTTTGCAGAAAAAAATTACATTTCCTACTTCACGCCATTCTGCATGCAGTGAAGGTTCCCTATGTATTCAGGAGAAGCAGATAACATCAGAGCTTCCCAAACCTTCACAGGGTATTAAGAAAAGAGAAGGTTTTGGGAAGAGGTTTGTGTTGGTGGTGCCTGTTAGAAGCTAAATATCTGGAATGATATGTGGTCTTGAAGTGGTGGGTGTAAGGTTGAACACTTAGTGCTGAACTTTGCAGGTGTTATTTTAATATTCTTAGGACTGGCTTAGAACTGCAGTAACTAACTAAATTATTTCAACATAAAGCAAGTTTTCTTCATACACCCTTTCTCTCTCACATAGTTTAGCATTCACATGAGAGAAGTCACTGTACAGATTACCTGTCCGGAAGGGAAACCACAGCCTGGCTGGCACAGCTGTCAGGAGCAAGCCCCAGCCAGCTTCCAGACTGTGTCATGCTGCTGCCTGCTATCACCAGACGTTGCTCTTTCCTCCTCACTCTTAGCCATAGATTTTCTGTCATCATTGTCTTTATCAGGCCCTTCACACCTTGTGCAGCAACCTCTGCAATTCAGCATTGATTTGAACAGGGATTTATTTTTCTTCCTTCTTTCTACTTAAAAGGTCTGAGAACTTGGTGGGATAACTGTGGTGCCTCCAACCCTTATAACAATGGGGCCGAGCAATCTTTCCTTTCTGGTATTCCCACCTAGACTCTCCTGTCTGAAGCAGTGGACCTGCAGGGATGACCCCAGGCAGCCCACGCTAGAGCATCCTTCTTCCAGCCTGCCTCTGGCACCATGCTGCTTTGCGATGTGGCTGCTTGCCAGTGTGTTGGTCCTCCAAGGCTCATTACACTGAAGCAGCTCACTCCCCAGCCAAGTTATTAGGCTCAATGGCTCGTCTCCTTGCTGGTGCTCGTCTCCTTTGTGTAGCCTTCAAGTTTGACTGCTGAAAGTTCTGCTTGTGCTTTTCCTGTGCTGCTATCTCATAGACTGGGGACACTGCCACTCTCCCTCCACCGTTGGAATGAGTTACTGTGATCTGGGCAAGCTAGTATTCCCACAACATCATTTCAACTGCAAAGATCTACTGAGAGATAACTTAGGAAAGGGTTATTTGCATTACAAGCCTTCCTCAGATCTCTGCTCTGCTAGTTACTTGGGGCATCCGCATTGGCTTTTTGCACATTGTGAAAGCTCTTCTGTGTAAGAGATTTCTATTTGCACGTGGCTGGACAGTATCTTGTATATGCTTAGTGAAGTTAGCAGGCACCTCTGTGATGTGTTGCAATGCTAGTCAGTATATAAGGTTTGATTTGTTCTGTTTTTCTGAGTAACCTTCAGTGCTGTGTCTTTCCATGCTGCCTTCCCAAATGATTATTGCCACTGCACTGCACTCCTTGCCTTTGTGCATAGGCAGCTCTGATAATGCAGCTGTCTTATTGTATGTTACCAGCTTGACTCATCACAGCAAGACCTCCAAAGCCTCCCTGGAATTTCTGGCAGATATTATCTCTTCCAAGATATAATGCATTACCTGTTAATAAATCAGTATGTGCCTAACCTTAATGACCCAGGAAAATGTAATGTTTAAAATTGATGGTATCCTTTTTAAAGAATTTAACCCGAGATATGTCTTATGCAAACTGCAGAGTGTGTAACAGTAATATCTTCCTTGAAATGACTGAATGATCTGCCTCCAGCTTAAAGGAGATTTACTTTTTTAAAGATGCAGTATATAGAACAAGAGTTCCAACCTTCCCTTTTCATCGCCTCATACACCAGAAAGGGCGCTCGGGTTCACGTATTCTCTCTGGGCTATTTTGCTGCTACATAGTTTAAAAAATGCAATTTTGGAGTTATGCACTCTACATTCACATAGTTATTCTAACTGCTACACAAACAGTGCTCCCCATTTAAGGGCCATAAACTGCCCTTGGTCATAGCGTGGGACTCACGTGAGTCCTGCTTCTGGCAGAGTTTGGCCTTAGTGTGCTATGGGTTGCAGAGAAACTTGTAACAGATTCCATTACATATATCAATGTAAATTTGTCAACCAGTAACAGGTATAATGGCGTTCGAGGAACATACTGTTCATTTGTTAGGAGGTCTGTTTGGTTTACTGGAATCTATGAAAGAGTTTAATTTTTCATACCCTTCATTAAAAAGGACCACAGGGAGGAGAAATCATGAGTAAGCAGAGCCATAAATATATTACAGATGTGTAGAAGTTTCTTTGGGGACTGTAGTCAGAAATCATTTGCCCAGAGCTGTCTGACACTCATACTAGTTTCCTGTGTCGTATTCATTACACAGGGGGGTTTCCCCAACTTACTTGGAGGCAAGGTTGCAAAGGGTGCATGCACGAGGCAGATATGAAGGGTGGCAGATATACTAGCAGACTTTTGCCACTATCAGAGGAAAAGATACGTTTTCTCAGAAAGGTTTTGAAAACTAATACTGGTCTGTGAGATTTCTATGTCTATATGAATTAGGAAGGTTGAAAAAATTTACTCTGCAGAAAGCACAGGATTTTTCTTACACTCTAGGAGTTTCCAGTTTTCATGATACTGAGTGAAAAACACCCTTGACACCCCAGATGTCCAGTATTTACCCACCATATAACAAAACATACCACCGTGTACTCTGAAACTTCAGTCAATCCATACAGAAATAGCAGAGAAGGTGAAATTTGCCCCTTTGTTTCATGAAGGCTGAATGTTGTAAGCTTACACCATCTTAGCCCTTGGATAAAGATGACCATCAAGTCTCACTCGTCCACACGGGATTCATAGAACTGTCAACTAATTCCAGCATCTTGGCTCATCTCCCACACACTTCTGCCATAGGTCCTGGCCTCCCTCCTGTTTTGGGACTCCCCAGGCCATGCCAGGCAAAGTTGTTCATTCTGGTGTGTGCCCTGGATGGGCTGCCCACAGTTGCTCCAAGGGTCCATGACACAGCGGGAAGCCTGGGGCACCTACCAGGGCCTCACAGGGCTGCCAGTGTTGCCCTAACCTCCTCTGTCCCACAGGCTGCTCCCAGGGCATGATCGATAGCAGCACGTTTTCACCCACTTGGAAAGCAAACACTGATCGATAGTGAGAAAACAAATTAAAAAGGAATACTTCCTCAAATATGCAATCTGGCCTCTTTGTCAGTGAGGAACACATTACTGCACCATGAATCAAGGCTCTTCTGAGAGCTCTTTACTACACTCTTCTTTTTCAAGGAAGAGATGCAAAGTGAGTCCCAAGAACACCAGGACTTTTGAGTACAAACTGTCTGTGCTGAAAAAAAAAAGGAAAAAAAAAATCCCATGAAAATAAAAATGAAAAGAAGGTAAAAAACCAACTAACCAACCAACCAACCAACCAAAAATACAACCCAAACCACTGCAGATGTTTCATTGTGGCATTTCTGAAATAAAGCATTAATTTTTCAAAGCAATGTTTTCTAATTTCTTTCAAGGTGATTACTCCTTTGAAGTTTACAAACATTGAACACTGGAAAAGAGAAAACTACCCATAATTTGTTCCTGAAGTATTCAGATCTTTGTTGTTTTCAGGATGAATCTCTTTGGCACTGCTTGTGAAAGGCAAAATATTCACACAGCTTTAAGCATAAATAGGTGTACGACTTTGCTAATTTTTCCCAAAAACTCTGGTGTGAAACAGGGTTGGGAATACTGTTTTAGGAAGATTACCTTTGGGTGGGGGGGGGAAAAAAAAAAAAAGCCTTCAGAAAACAGAAATAGTTTCACAGCAGGGTATAACAGGCAAATAACTGACAAGATCATCTTTGTAACCCTCTCGCTACTAAGAAACAAAACTGTCTAAACAAATTTCCTCACAGTCAAATTGTCCGGCTTTATGTGTTGGAAGGAACAAGGCCCTATTATTCGTGTTTCCTTTTACAGCCTACAAGAACTATTCCTTCGTGCCCAAAGTGCTTCCAGCCTGTGGAAGGGAAGCTGAGATGGAGGAGACGTTCTTTAAGGCCAGGTTGGATGGGGTCCTGGGCAGCTTGGTCTAGTATTAAATGTGGTTGGTGGTCCTGCCTGTGGTGGGGGGGGTTGGATATGCATGATCTTTGAGGTCCCTTCCAACCCAGGCCATTCTGTGATTCTGTGTGGGGGTGAAATGTTAGCAAATGTCTATTAGTGAATCTAAAAATGTATATTTTGACATAACTTCAGTTAGGAGTGCTCTTCAGGTGTGGTATGTTTAAAATCAGAGAACTCTGAAAATTCCAAGATTCTAGAGGGTTCAGATGAAAGATGAACAGTCCTTTCTCATCAAAGCTCAGAAAAGGATCATTAGCTCCTTGGTCATCCGTGTATCCCACTCACTGAAGTGAACCAGCCAGTCTGCTTGGCAAGGAAGTGAAGGTAGGTTGACGTGAGAAAATTAACTTCACTTCTGCAGACAGGAATAGGCAGAGGCAAAACAAACAAACAAACAAAAACCCTCAGATGAGGTCCCTGCTCTGAAACTAAGAGGATGAGGAGTTCTTATCTCCATTTCTCTCACCCTTTTCAGAGGAGTGAGATGCACACCCTACTATTCAAATCTTACCCTTTCACTAGACTCCGGAAGAAATTGACTGACATTTCTGTAATATTCAGTGGACCATTTGGGAAACCATTTCCCACCTGAATCTGTGCAAGAACCCCTTTTAAATCTTAGGAGATTTGTACAGCATCTGAGAGAGGTACTTGGATGAACTTCATCATCTAAGTGGCAAAGGACTTCGCTACTTTATGAGCAGTGTTTGAACAGCACAGATAAACAAAATGATTATCTTAAAACAGATTGACTCTTTGTTTCTTTTTTTTCTTTGGCTGAAAGGGCAGCTAATTAGTTGAGAAACCCTTTTCTGCTATACCTAAAAGTAAGTCAGTCTTATTTAAGACCTTCTATTTTTCCACTTTCCTTAGAATTATGGTCATTATAACTCTGCTGTCTGTAACTACAGTTGTAGGAAACAAATTTAAAGCCACCAAGCACAAAAGATCATTCTGTCTTTATATTTAAGCATGACAGTAACTAACAGACATGAAAAAGCAAACAAACAGCAGAAGTCAGGAACGAGTCATAAAAACAGAATTTAGAGTTTACTTACAATTGCTTGAAAGAATAAAAATTGGCCTAAATCAATTTATTGTGTGTTTACTGCTTTCCTGCTTGGCACACAGTTCACCTTTATTTACTCACCAGATACTTGAAAGCAACTTTGAGCTGTGATTTTACAGGAAAGGAGAATACATGCAGTATTGATCCAGTCAATTTCAGAGGGCTGTACCTTACCTGCATTACTTACATCTCCTGTGTTTATATTTCAGTAGAAAATTTCAGTGCACAAATGACATGTGTTTTTGTGACAGAAATTTCTACTTAGACTTTCTACCATTTCACATAACAGATTCCTTTTACAGATGAATTATTTAGAAAAACAGCATTAATTCTGCTCAACTATTTTCCCCTTTTTGACCACCTATACTTAATACTAATTTTCTTCCTTCCATTTAGCATTTCAGCTCTTTTTCTGCTTTTACACGCCTTTCATTCTCTCTTGAACTACATTGATGGGCTGTCTGACATAAAAGATATAATAAAGAAAGTACATCAATAATCAAGGAAATTCAGTCAATTAACAAACTGCCAGACCAATGTAAGTACTTAAAAAAACAAACAGAGCCATTCCCTCTGAAGCTATTATTTCTTTCTATTCCTCTGCTTCCTTTAATAAGAAATTAAAATCCATCATGTTGAGGACATTGGAATATTCATCATTCTGTCCACTGGAGAGTTGTTCTTAAAGCTATATGGAACAGTAGAAAAAAATAAAAGAGCAGAAGCAGTGCTCATTTTTTCCTCAGTGCAGAATATTAGATATTAGTTAGATATTAGATATCTAGTTAGATATTAGGAAGAAGTTTTTCACACAGAGGGTGGTGACGCACTGGAACAGGTTGCCCAAGAAGGGTGTGGATGCCCCATCCCTGGAGGCAGTCAAGGCCAGGCTGGATGTGGCTCTGGGCAGCCTGGTCTGCTGGTTGGCGGCCCTGCACATAGCAGGGGGGTTGAAACTAGGTGATCATTGTGGTCTTTTCAACCCAGGCCATTCTATGATTCCATGATTGATCCTGATATATACCTTCTGAGAATATGGCCTTGGACCCAAAATTAAAATTACCCTTCTCCAGGGATTGTAACTATATGCATTAACATTATTATCAGAGTTTTTGTAGCTACATTTTCATATAGAAGCATGACATTTTCTCTTGGAGAAAAAAAAAATATCAATCTGAGTTATTGCCAGGAGAAGATGGCATGTGCCCTCATGCTACATCACCAGCAGACTGCCTCAGGACAGAGTACCCTCCTGCCAGGACTCTGCTCTTCTTTACTCCAAGAAGTTCCCCAAAAGATCCTCACAGACTGTAAAGATGAAGTCCTACTTTTTTTCTGATACAAGTACTCTCTTACTGCAGACAGCAGGCTTGTGTTTTAGATAACTACCCCATAACAGAACATAAGTAGCAGCAATCCCCTTCTGAGTAGGTCTGTGCAGCTCCCAAGTCCTTCACAGTCAGGAAATGATGTGGCTTCATGGAGCCACAATAGAGGAACTGGCTAGGCCACAATGGCTTCCTATTTGGAAACGAATTTCAGTTTCAAATAACTGCACTGAAACACTTCCCTAATATAGAAAGGGGTACATTTTGTTCAGCTTATTTCCCAGAAAGGTGAAATAGCTTGCACTGATCAGCCCAGAGCTGACCTCACAACACCACCATTAACAGCTATTCTGTAATAGCTTGCGTAGGTAGGTCTTGACTGTGCTTCAGACACATAGGCAAGAACAGCAAAGTCATACCCTACTTTTCACCTAGCCTGGGTGAGGTTTTCTTCCTTATATCAGGATGCCATAAGATGGATCTTTCTCATGCTCTCATGAGACTGAGAGCTGGCTGTGCAGAGAGTACCCTGAGGAAAGCGGCATCCACCTGCTTCCTGAGAGGCACCTCTTTGCAGCAGAGCACAGCTGCATTGGACATTGGCCTTGGGTTGTGTCTAGAACTGTAGCGTTGGTTATAGCGTTCCTCTGGTTACTGAGCAGTTCAGACCTGCACAGTAGAGAAAACATATAATTTCAAAGCCAACTCTGCTGATGATGATCGGAGTGGTTTTTAAACAGTGTCCAATGATGCTTTCAAATACTTGTTCCTTGAAAAACACAGACCTGTCCTCTTTTCTCATCCATTCATAAAACTATTAGGAATCTCAGAGCAGTATGAAGGCCTGATTTCATTTAAAGTCTTCAAGACCACAAGGCCTGCTCAAGTTAAAGTTGCTATAACTGATTTAGGCTTCCTTATCCCTGACAGCCCATTTGATAGCTATCAGTAGTGTTCTCAATTCTTTGCTGTGCCAGGAAACATGAGCGCAGATGTGGATTATGTGAAGGAACAGGGTGGCAGCTGGATCAGGACACCCAGTCAGTCTCTACAAGAGAGGCTCCCACAGGGAAACCTGCCATTGGAGCCTCTTGGGGACAGTGCAGGGAAGCACTGAGACCTGGCACAACCTCTCCTGTGCTGAGACTTCACAGGCAACCGAGTGGTTGATCAGACCCATTGCTGTCCCCACAGTATGGTGTCCTGAGGATAACAAGGAGTTACAGTACTTCACTACAAATCTGTGTGATTTATGAGTTGGAAAAGACATAGTGTTCATACCTTCCCACCTTGGAAACAAAACAGTTATTAAATGGGGGTTAGATGTTACACCGGTATCATAGAATCATAGAATCATGGAATGGCCTGGGTTGAAAAGGCCCACAAAGATCACCTGGTTTCAACCCCCCTGCCATGGGTATGGTCGCCAGCAACTAGACCAGGCTGCTCAGAGCCACATCCAGCCTGGGATGTGGACCCAGTAAACTAGGTACTTTTAATAAATGTAAGAAACCAAGATAGAAGCCCTTTAAAGTTCAACTTAGAAAATCCTAATTCAGTGAGAATGTGCATAGGTCTGTAAATATATGTATGCTAGTGGATGGAGCATCACACAGCCACTCAACTCTTGAAGAATTTGGACTTGAAAAGACACTGTAGAAAAAAGAGAGGAGAAAAGATGATATAAGCAGCATGAAGGCAACTTTCATCTCAATAACAACAATTTATAATGCACATATCTGACATTTTCTCACAAACCTGGCTTTTTTTGTTACTCTTTGCTTTTTTTTTTTTTTCAGTTATGCATGAAATAGGAAAAAAATGAAACCTCTCAAAAACAAAGTGTTCAATGAGAGGCAGCTACAGGTAAAGCTGGGAAAGGGCTTTTCACAGCTCTGATTCCCAGATACCTGTAAGGCATCAAGCTGCCCAATTATCCTAAAAGAGTCATCCAAATTGTTTCTCTGTGGGGAAGATTGGCGGGCTCAGGTCCAAAGGATTGAGAAATGGTTCTTTGTTGAAAACAGGTATCTTGCCCTGTTGATATGAATGTTTCCTAACTGATGGACCACAAAAGTTAGGAATGGGACTGAGAAAAGACCTGAGAAAACAGCAGAGAAACTGTTTTCAACAAAAGTATTAACCTACTGAATTCCTGTTAAATACAGATTTTGCAAAGCAAACCTTTTTTTTTTTTTTTTTTTTTTTTTTTTTTTTTTTCCCAATGACCGTTTTTAGGACTTAGGAAACCTGAGTTTCCTAAATTCTGAGTATCTGTTGCAGGTTGATGTTTCAGTGCTTACTTCCAAGCTTTTCAAAAAATCTATGAGAACTAAAAAATATATATATATTTTTTCAAGCAAACTTCTTCATATAGAAACCTCAGCAACAATTTTTTTTTTTTTTTAACCCCCTTTCCATTTTGATGTGTGTTTGAAAGAGCCCTCTAGGCATCTATTTGCATTTTCCAGAAACTTCGGAAATCTGGCCCTAGCTTACTTATGAAAATGGGTCTTAAGCTCTGGAATTACTGAAGCATTTTTGAAATTCTACACTCATTGTATTTTAAAATATATTAGACTTGATTCTGATGCCTGGGGGGGACAAGTAATCCCTACCATTCCACCATTTTTAATGGAGATGAAGTAGTATGTAGTAGGAAAAAATTGAGTTTTTAGAAGTTATTGACAAGGGCAAAATATGAAAGGGATGATAGAAATCCATGGATAATAAAATAGTAGGTACGCACTTTGGTGTACTTTTGTAAGTCATACATATGAATGAGAAACTGATTTATAAACTGAAAGTGATTAAACATATTGCTCATGAAAACAATATATTGCACTGGAAATGATAATCATAATAAATCATGTGCAACAGTACCATGATAGACCCTTCAAATATTGCTGGTTTATGGCTTTGTGGAGGGAGACCCTGATGTCTTAAAGCTTTGCATCACAACTTGAGAGGGGAGCTTCTGCTAAGGCAAAAAACATATTGCTGGAAAAGAAGAATAAAGAAAAAAAAAAAGCCAACAAATTAAAGCATGGAAACACTGTTGGAATCACAAAGATTGCACAATGTTTCTGCATTTTATAAAAGAATATTCTTGTCTGAATTTTCCTGATAGAGAATGGCATAGACTTTCAGGCATCAGGCAAATGAACTCCTATGTTACATCATACCTCCTGGAATTGTGTATTTACAAATTAAAATCTTTCACTTGCCATTCACTTTTACTTGAAAACAACAATTGTTTTTCTTGTCTTTTATTTTTTCCTTTCAAGTGAGAGGTTTTTTCCTATCCTGAACCAGATCTTCAACAGAAAAATAGTTTTAGGTAGCTTGATCTTCAGATGTTTCTTCAGTCCTTTGAGTTGTGTCACCGCCACTATTTAGCTTCTCTAGGGAAGACTGATGGGAGTTCCCACAGGGATGTTTATTTGTTTTAGCTGATAGCTGTCCATACTTTATCTCAGCTACAGTAATCCATTTTCAGCCTTCTACAATGCTTGAGATTTATACTGACACCTTCTTTCCAGGCTTTGGAAAAAAAGATTAGTGAAAATACTTGCTTAAAACTTAATAGTCAAAGTGTTTCTTTGTGATTCGAATTGAAACTAAGTATCTAAAGGCTAATATAGATTACTTCTCCCTCTGAATCACATGACGCTTAGATTTCTTATTTGCATTTTGGTTTTGGAACTGTCAAGGTTCAGGCCTTTCTTGTGTTTCTTTGTAACCATGACAACTACAAACTTTTTTTTTCCCTAAAGAAAGCTGAGATCCTTGTGCAGCCATCTACCAAAGACAGAACTTTAAGGAAAATGCTTTAAAATGTATGGTTTGCTGCTGACCATGCCAGATTGATTTAAGCAGGCCAGGGGAAACTGTAAAACCTAATTCACAGGTATTCATCCAGCTCTTATTATCTTACGGCTAATGCACAGGGGTGGGGTCTGCTATTTCCAATGTTTCACTTGCTCACATATGCACACCATAGATTTCAGCACTGTCCTCCAACTGGATTGAATGGAGCTTCATAAGCCTTCTCTGAAGGAGGAAAATGATTTTATATAAATCAAGGAAAAACATAGAAAAAAAAAGTCATTCATTGATTAATGACATGTAGAGAACTACCTTTTGCGTGCATTAATCAGAATAATGAATATTATAGAATCGTGGAATGGCCTGGGTTGAAAAGGACTGTAATGATCATCTAGTTTCAATCCCCCCATTATGTGCAGGGTTGCCAACCAGGCTGCCCAGAGCCACATCCAGCCTCGTCTTTAATGTCTTCAGGGACAGGGCATATCTTGCCCAATAGACCTATAGCTATTGAGGGTGAAGAAAGTTGTGTGATGTGCTTGCACCTCTCTGGAGGAGACACCAATTGAAAACAGTTTGACGGCAGGGAAATTGGAAGGAATTGCACAAAGGTTTTACTGTGTTTTTCCAGGGTGGAGGAAGCAGGAGGCATATGTGCTTATGATGAAGGCAGAACATTTTCATCGCTGATAGGATACACCAAAAGATAACTTACACTCTCTATTCCAGGATAGACAATAGGCTCCAAACCCTCATCTTTAATGGCTTTCTGTGTGAATCCCTCCCATTCAAGCATGCTTCTCCTCTTTCAATGTCCATCTTTAAAAAGTTCCTTCTATATTTTTGCATAGGACGTAATTGGTTGTCAATCACTCCTAAAGTACTCCATATTCTTTCACTGGATATCAACTTTTTAAGGCTATCCCCAAATATATTTGTACTGTGTTTAGATGAACCATTACTTGGGAGAGATAGCAGGTAGTTCATAGAAAGTTGCTGCTGCTACTGACAGCAAAAACAAGCACGTAAGATTGTTCTACTTATTTACTCAAGGGTAGTTCCCCAATTCATGTGAGTTAACATATGTGGCCAGGCCAGGAGAGAGGAATTCAGTCTGGATTTTCTCTTTTCGTTTGAACTAATTTGGATTTGTTATATAGAATTGAGTCTTGAAACCTGCAAGTCTATTGGAGCATCAAAAATCTACCATATAAAGTAAAAATTGAATACATTTTGCATCTTGGAATACCAGACTTTTGGATTTCAAGCTTTTTCATTTATATCTAACAGTATGTCACTGATACTCTACAGACAGCCAATAACAGGATCCAGAAAACCTGGAAAAGAGACCAGGAAATACTGCTCTTCAGGCTCCAAGAACTAAGTACTAACTGAAGAGAATAACAGAAGTAATAAGAAAGAGCTTGAAGAATGCACTTAACCTAAATTCTAATTTGATGACTGTTTGCTTACCCTGAATTTCAGACAGCAGATTTATCTTAAAAAAAAAAAAAAAAAAAAAAGCCTCTTGAAATATTCTTTTTAAAGTAAAGCAAATACACTGCAAGACATAAATTAATCCCACTCCCCCAAATTAGCTTGTTTTTCTGCTTGTTGAGTATCATTTCAGATTTATTTGCTATGGAACCAATTCAATAAAATACTTAAGTGCATGGATAGCTTTGATCATGCAAGCAGTCCCATTGAGAACATTCATATCCTTAAATATATGGACACAGTTAAATAGTTTGCTGAATCCAGACCTACTTTATTTCTTCTCAAGAAAGGATTTGTAGAGACGGAGTTGTTTTATTCTGACCACGAGGAGTTTACTGCAATTGCATGGTACTGAAGGCTGTGCTGATTGCTTGTAGCTGCTCATACAGAGCTGTTGCTGTTCTGAGTGAGCTTGATTTATATTCAGGATTAAATTTAAAGAGCCCAATGAGAAACTGGATTTCTCAAGGTGAAATGACAGTGGAAAGGGCAGTGCTAACAGAAGATCAGATCAAGAAGAGGAGGAAATTAAGGAACCTCAGGAACATTCTCTTCCTGGTTTTGGTCAAAAAGACATAATTCTTGGAAAGCTTACATAGCCAAAAAGCATGTAGGCCTATTTTCTCCCTTTTGTCATCATTAAGAACATGTGTGCAAGACTCTGTGTGCACACCTGTGTAGTACAAGGAGCTTGGTGTGTGACACTCAATGCCAGCATTGACAGCGCTTTTTACTACTTGCCCAGGATTCTTTAATTACTCTTAGGTAAACAGGTAGTAGGATCTTTATGAGGAATCTGTCTCCAAATATGCCCAGCAGTGATCTAGATCATAAAAAGAAATATCTCTGGCTAGGTCTGTGGCATTTCTACAAAAATGTAAGGACGTGCCTGAGTGTTTTACTGAATTAAGAGCCTGTACCTTTCTCAGCAACGTACAAAGGAAGGAGTGACTCAAGGTGAATAAAACACAGCTTATTGAGGAATATAGATAATGTAATTAAGTTAGGAAGTGATTGGGGTAGGCATTGGGTCCCAGGAGGAGACATCCCACGACAGCACAAAGTCTTGCCCTCAGATGGTTTAATTTAGCACCCCTCTACCATACCTTCCTCGCACAATTTCTAGGGAAACAGGCTCTTGTTCTTTCAGTATGGCTCAGAGAGCAACTAGGCTGCTATGTTACATAGTGGAAGAATTTATACAATCCAGCCTTGTTTTATGGCTGGATTTGAGGCTGACTCCTGCTCCCCCTGTCTTCCCCTCCCCCTCCTCCCCCCCCCTTTTTTTTTCCTTTTTAATGGCCGTTGTCATCTTCACTATATTGGAGCTGGCCTTGATCAAATGCCACATGTTTACACAGTCCAACGATAAAACAAATTTTCTCTATTTTTACACCATCTCCAAGGTGTACTCCTATCCAAGGAGTTCAATTTTTAATGTGAAAAATCACTCATGAAACTGTATTTGATGTCCTCTCTGGACATACTGTAACAACCTGTGCAAAAAGTGTCCTGAAAATTTCATGTACACTATTTTGAAGAAGCAGAAATGTGTTATCTTTAGTGCCTTTAAAACCTAAATTACATGAGGGAAGGAGGGAAATGAAGACATTAGAATATTTGAAATGTCAGCACTCTTTCTAGCTACAAAAACTGTCACAACCAGCAAGTGAAACACCCAGCCAATACCAAGCATAAACATTTTTTATACCTTTTTATACATGCTCTGAACGTCTTCACCAAGAGCCTCTTAATTACGGCCATGAATTTCTCCTCTATAGCAGGGTGATTTTCTCCCCTAAATTCAAACTTTCTGACAGGAAATTAGATAGCAAGTGCATGAAAACTGTTTGATAAGCTGCAAAGCTAATCAGAAAGCTCCCTTTCAATATAAAATTGGGTGTTTGATGTTCTGAGAACACCTGGAGTGGTAAACAATACAATCCCAATGACTTATCAAGTACTTGTTTTCAGTAAACCATTAACTTCTTGAAAAAGGCTTTTTTCCTTCCAACAATAATCGGTTTCTCAGATCACTATCCTTCCTACATAGGAGCTCCTGAGGAGGCTGGATTTTGAGAAAGGATCTTACAGGAGTTTTACAGCTTCTATTGTGTTTACTCGCTTAAAGAAAAAAAGGAAGTGGCGGTATTATGAGCGCAGCACTTCTCAGGAGCTTTACAGGAATATTTGGCTAAACATTTGCAACAAGCAGTCTGTCTGGAAAGTGCAGCCCTTTTTCCTGCTAGTAAATTATCTGGCAACAATCTTTATTAATACCCTTGAAAGTAATGGCTAGAAATGCTTAGTGCGAACTAATCTCATCTTGCAGACTGCAGGAAAACTGGTCACCCAGGCCATTGCTGGAGGCATCCCTTCCATGTCGCATTTTTCCTGTTTCATAAGGTTGACGTATTTGCAGTGCTGCCATCTTCCTTTGGGGGACAGCGACAGGGCCCGAGGGAACGGCATGGAGCTGTGTCAGCGGAGGGGCAGCTGGGGTTAGGGACAGGTTCTGCACCACAGGGCGGTGGGCATGGAATGGGCTGCCCAGGGCTGTGGGCACGGCCCCAAGTGCTGGAGTTCAAGAAGTGTTTGGACACTGCTTTCAGGCATAGGGTTTGATGTTTGTGTGGTACTGTGTGGAGCCAGGAGTTGGACTCAGTGACCTTTGTGGGTCCCTTCAAACTCGGGATATTCTACAATTCAAGGTGTATACACAGCTGACTATGCAGACCACCAGCTCCTGGACTGATTCATCTTATCTCTGCTATTTCTTCTTACTCATACCTCATTACCTGTGCCTTTGGCCTTCTACAAAAACTAGCGGGCAGCTCCTCCTGTCTAAGATAGCACAAGAAGGCTCAGAGGCACGTCAAGCATATTTACATCCTTCTGTGCCCCGAAAACTTTTCCAGCAGGAACTTTTTGTCTTGCCAGGCGTGCTTACAACAAATATACTCAGTAATATAAAGTTAGGATGTGATCATAACCCAAGATCCAGATCCACTGGTGAACAACTATCATTAGACAGTGGTAACTAAAACAGCAGGAAGAGTTCTGAGAGATTCCATCGCAAACCATCAGTATGATTTGCCACAGGGGTGGCAAGGCAAAGGCCCTGGGCAAAGATGGGCAGCACTGCTGTGGGGGAGGCAGTGCCTGGCCCTGTGCAAGTGCACGCAGACAGCAGAAAACGCCCGTGAATCATTTTGTTTCTTTTCGTCTTAGGAACAGTCATCTTCCTATCCCAAGCTGTACAAACACACAACTGATTAAAAGTTCTTGCTCAAAACTTGGTGCCAAAAATAGCCTCCTGCATAAGATTCTTCGCTGCACTGGGTTGTTATTTTATTTTATTTTATTTTTTTTTCCGGGGAATTTTCCATCATCAAAAGCCCAGGGCAGAAACAATAGCAAACACTGCCTGCTGGCTTTCAGTTAAAAATAAGCAACAAAGGCATTCCTGCTCCTTCCAGAAACAATAGGAAAATCTCGGCGACTAAAGAAAAATAAGAGAAAGAGAGAGAGAGAGAGAGAAGGAGGGAGAGATCCGCACAGCCGCTTCCACGCCTCAGCCGGGGGCTTAGCTCGGCCTGCCCCCCGAGCTGAAGCGCGCCGGGCGCCGGTGCCGTGCGTGCCGGGCCGCGCCGTTCGGCGGGGCTGCAGCGCCTCTCTCCCTGACAGGCTGCGGTTGCCTGCCCGCCCCCGGGCCGGGAGCGTCGGCGGCGGGGGGCAGCGGGCGGCTGCGGCTTTAAGAGCTCCCACAATGCCGTGCTGGCGTCCCAGTTCCGTTACATGTCTCTCCCGGTGAAGGGGAGTGAGGCAGAGGCAGGAAGGAGGCGGGGGCGGCCGCCGCTCGGCGCGGGGGACAGTCGCGCGCCCACCTACCCGCTCGGCGGGCCCGGGGGAGGAGCGGCGCCGGCGCCCGGAGGGCAGAGCCGAGTCGAGCCCCCGGGCGCTGCGTCCCGGGCCGGCCGCGCCGCCCCCCGCGGGGCACAGGCGCGAGGCGGAGCCGGCGGCCGCCGGAGCCGTTGGCGCTGCCCGCAGCTGCCGCGGGACGGCCGCCGGAGCGGTAAGTCGGGTCCCGCCGCTCCTCGGGTTCCGCGTGCTGGGGTTCGGCGGGTCCTCAGCCCGCCGCCCTCTCCGCCCCTCTGCCGCCAACTTTCTCGCTGTCGTTGCCTGCTCCCCGCTCCCTTCGCTTTTTCTCCGCTTTGGCTGTTCTTCTCACTCTACCGTGCCTTCCCGTCACGCTCCCTCTGTGCCTTGGTTCTTTCCTTCGCTCCTCGTCCGTTCCCTGCCCGGCGCTGGGGCTTTGCTTTCCTTCGAGCGCCGCGTTGAGAGGTGCGGGCTGTTTTCTGCGTCCTTGGGAAGAGACTTGAGCACCGACTTCTCCTCGCACCCCTCCCTCTGCGGGAGCTCTCGTCCTTCCCCGTGTCGTCCCCAGCAAGAGGGTCTCGCTTTCCTGTCTGAATTTTTGCGACGTGGACCGTTTGGTTTCGGTCTCTTTCTCCCTTCCTCTCCAGGCAGTGACGACTCGTTCCGTGATTAATCGCTCATTCCCGTCCCGACCTCTCCTCCTTTCTTTCGCTCCCCACAGCGAGCAAAAGATTAAAACAAAAGCTGCTGCGCCAGCGGGAGTGCGTGAGGTTCTGTTTTATCTGTGGTGGGTGAGAGTCGGGGGGACGCTGAGGAAAAGCTGGGACAGGAGCAGTGCAGCAGGACGAGCAGGAGGCAGAACTTTGCAGGGCAGAAGATGGATCCCACGCTGTGGTCTGCACAGCCCTGAAGCGTGGCTGTGATGATCCAGGACCTGGCTGGGCTGGGGTGGCCTGTCCCTGCTCAATGATGGACTGCGTCCTTATGCCAGCAGCTCTACACTGCTGGTGGGCTTTGTTGGTACGGGAGATGAGAGCAGAAGGAACGCAATGGGTTCCAGCGTCCCCTCTGGAATTGCACCTGTCACCCATCGCGTCCAGAAACTGTGGATGTGTTAGAGCTTGACAGATTAACACCTTAGTTGGGACTGTGCGGAGCGGTGTTGGTGCTATAGCATGCCTTGGGAAGGCTGTGCCTGCTGAGACACCTGCTTTCAGGCATTTGGTGCTCACAAGTAATGGGGTGGGTGGTGGTGTGGTTGTGTTGGGCGCCGTGGAAGTGGAGGCTGGCTGTTGGTTCAGTAGAGAATGTGTAGTTTGGAAGATAAGGTCAGCTCCTTTGGCCTGAATGGAGAACAGTGGCTCATGGCTGCGTTGTTACTTCTTGATAGATTCTGTTCCTTAAGATCGCAGGGTTAGCTGGTTCAAGATGAAGCCTTGTTTGTCTCTCTCTTCTTTTGAAGAAGGGGGAAGCTACAATTTCTTACCGAACTTGCTTAATTATAGCTAATAATAAAATAGGCCGATGATTGAACTGGAAGAATTTATTTTTATGTTAGTGATTCCTTGTGTATCCAGTGACTCTTTGGCTTAGGGGAGTGGAAATGACTGCTTGTCACTGTGGTGTTCAGCTGTGCGCCCTTTACAACAACGATGAGGCTCAGATTCGCTTCTTACACTCATGTAACTTCTGTCTTTCCCACCACCATAAGCCTAATGGAACCTGACCACAGTTGTGTGATTTCTTCTTGATCTTTCCTGGGGACGAGAAACTTTGTAATCAAGGGGAATAGATGGGGGTAAATTAACCAAGTATGGTTAGTGAGAAATCTGGATCTTGAAAAGTTATGCCGAGAGCCAAGGACCATGGGTCCTGTTCCTGTCTCTGCCATGGAATGGCAGTGTGACCTTTACTGAAGCTGTTGTCTTAGCTGTGCCTTATAGGACATGGAGACTTTCAGAATAACTAAAGTACTCTTTCACATAATTTTTAGGGATAATTCTGTGCAGATGCATTGCTCTGTTTGGTTGTGATTTGGAATGCTTGTCAGGTGGTGGTTATTCTTGTGCTAATATTTGTTCTTAGGAAGCTGTAAAGCAGAACTCCTGATAATCGGTATTTATTTTGAATGACAGTGCACCAGATTTTGCATTGCTGTTGCAATTTTGATACTGAAGTTCTTTTTATACCCTTTATACTTTGAGAATGTTGCATGCTGCTTCTGTGATACCTCGTTGGGGTGTGAATTTGCTCATTATTTCTCAGGCTCTACAAAAAGAAACCCCATAAGCTTTAATTGCAGGGTGGAGAATGGGCCGGGACCCCCCTCAGTGGGATGCATGCACTCTTGGCTGTTTCTTGAGCTCTGTAATTAAGAGATTGGCTTAATACATGGATTTTTTGTTTGCTTTCTAATTCTAGGTCTTTGCCGGGATTCTTAAGTCTTTAAGATCTCTATCTTGAAATTAAATGTAAATGCTGTGTGGTTTTCTGGGGCTTTCTTGAAATGTTGGATCTTACAACTCTCAAGCCAGGACCTTACAACCTAACATGACACAGTGTGATCTCAGTGCTTGCCTTCCTGTGCCGTTTGAGGTTTGCAGCCTTTGTAAACAACGGGCTCGATCCTGCTGGAAGTGGTTCTCTGCTGTGAATGAGAGGCTTTTCTGTAGAAACTTGCTGTTTTGCAGCTGTGGGTACAAGTTGCTGCCTTCTTGCCTGTGCCTATGTGAACTCCATGGTGTCGCTGTCTAGGCAGGCAGTCTGTCTTCAGTTCTGCAATTACCTGATTTCATCCTTCATAACCCCCTTCTAAGCATGTACTGATCTCTCAGCTCCAACAAGAATAGTTTTGCTGGCCAATTACAGCATACTCACATTGTTTTCCTGTGTTTACAATATTTTCTCTTGCCATTGTTGAGATGTTTATATGGCACCTTTCTCTGTACTGATACAACGTGGGGAGGGGGGAGAATTGCCTGTGCGTGCCAAGCTGAGCAGTACTCTTGCTTGCCCCAGTTTCTTACTTATCAAGTTGAGATCGGAGCCATTATGCTACCTCGGGAAGGAGGATGGTTTTGAGCTGTACTTTACAGTTCCTTGTCACAGCTGTCACAGGGATTGTGGGTTAGGCCCCTCTTGCTGTTACTTTTGCTCAGTCTCAATAAGCATCAAGTTATCTTTGTGATAACGTAAATATGGAGATGGGAGAATATATCTGAGAGGAGATGAGGAAATTTGTGCCGTAAGTCTTCGGAATGGGGAGGCATTTAAGAAACCTGCTTCATTTACCTTTTTACTTGGAGTTACTACTTAAAGGGGGGAATCCGTTTTCTTTCCTACCGTGCTCAGAGAAAGGGCTTACAGACAACAAAGGACACTGTAATGCTTTCCAATAGTCCAGGATTATTGAACAAAAGTGTCTTGCTGTGCAATATTGCTGCTGTGCTCAGTGTTGTATGATAACACATGTTTCTCAGCTGTTGTTGATTCCTCAGTGGCACAGACTTCAAAAGAATGTGCTGAAAGAGAGCCGTGGCCAAGAGAGAAAAGAAGTTTTGTTCCAGTGACCTGTACCATCCATCCACTTAAATACTTTGTGGAGCTATTCCAGAGCGTTCAGGAATCCAGTGAAGGCCAGCAAGTGATTACAGCTGGAAATGGAGTCTGCTATGAAGAGATCACCTAGTGAGCACTTAAATGCCACCTTCCCCTCTAACCCCCTGCCACCCTGGCTGGCAGGAGCGGATAAGGCTCATCATTTAGGGTATCTTTCAGCATGACATTGTCTAACTCCTAATGCTGTTGGGATTTATTATTTTTACTCTCTATGCTATCTTTAGCACAAGAATAGTAATGAGGACAGAAGGTCATCTCTGCGGTTTCCTTCTGAGTGTAACAAGCCAGGTCTGTAATCTAAACGAGTAAATACAGGTTATTAGCAAGTTCTTTATTGTTGAAGTATATGGGATATTTAACAGAATATGCAGGTGTTTGCAGAGTTAGCACTATTCATTGCTGAATTAGTTTTAGTTGAAAAACATTACTGGTGAAGTCACTTGTCTTAATATTGAAGTTAATTATATTGTACTGTGTCAGGTTGAGTTTGGGAAGCATTCCATAGTTCAACCTATGATAGCAGGTCATAATAATAAAAGACAAATTGCGTACGCTGGCGTGTGTATTATGATGCAGTAGCATGCTGCTAATGCCAAGTATTACAATTTTCCTTAAATTCTTATGTTTGAGTTCACTTTGCAAGATGGATCTCGGCTTGTAGTTGCTAACCGGTCTTAAAATCATGCCCTGTGTTTTCAGTAGTCTCAGATACTGGGAGTCAGGGGAATCTTACCAGAGGGGCTACTGGGGACATTATGTAGTGGAGAGTTGTTAGAATTAAGGTAGTATGGTTAGGTTGCAGTTGGACTTGATGATCTTCAAGATCTTTTCTAATATGAGCTATTCTATGATCATGAACTTTTGAATATCCTTGTCATTTTTCTTTGTGGGGCTAGCATGCATTTGAGGAGTGGGGCTATTACTGCATCAACAGTACTATATATTTCAGTTAAGAGTATTTTCCTTCATAGTGGGTGGAAAGTGGTCATGCAGATGCACTAAGAGGACACTTGTGTTTTGAAAAAAAACGAGGTACTTTAGTAGTTGGTTTTTCATCAGCAAGCAAATGGCATAACTCTAAAGGTAAGCTCAAATGTTGTCCTCTGCTATAGCGTTGCTCATTTGTACTGTGATGTAATACTCCTGCTTTTGAGAGGGTAGTTCTTCCTCCCAGTGTCAACAGCCATGACTTTTTGGTGCTTTGAGATGTCAGGTTTTAATGCCTTACTACCACTTTGAGAGGAAAGGGGAGGGAAGTTTTGGACATGTGTAATGTAACTGACTTCCATCCAGCTTTTGCCCTTGCTCCAGGGCTGAGGTTGCAGTTTGAATTCATTTACTGCCTTTGAAGGCTGTACTAGGTGTAACCTTGTGTCTCATTCCCATTACTGCAACAGTACCTGATGTATTTCAAGCGTGCACTTCACTGCATCTCTGGGTTTTAAAATGGCGAGGCAATGTTGGTGCTTGCTTTATTGCAAGTTTCTTTCTAGTCTTGGGATCTGTGACTTCCTCTTGTTTCAACCGAATGGAGAGCTTTTTGCTAGAAGACTTTTGGACTCCTGAAGTGTTTTACAACATTTTCAAGCTGTTGTTCAATGGAGGCTTGGAGTTTTTGGAGCAACCTTTTGAAACTTTGTTTTATCATCAGTTAGCAGTTCTGTGAGTGTGGATAAGGAAAGGCTGTAACTCTGCTCTGCTGGGCAGCCAGATGTTATGCATCTTATGCCAAGTGGGGAGACAGTGTGTCTTTGGCAGTTGGAGAGTTTGTCTGTTGTTCTTGTCACTAGCCTGTTTGGGAATCTTCAACAAATGGCACCAGCTTTCCCTTCTCCCCCTCATTCCTGCTGTGCCTACACTGATTGGGACCACCTCCTAAATAAACTGAGATTGGGAGGAAAGTGTTCTTTGTTGCTTTCTGAAAAGTAGATATTTCATTCAGTTTGTATTTCCTGTTTACGTTAAAGCTATAGAAATGCTGCATGTAATTTGGCAGTTAGTGAATGTATAGTTGTTCTCTAGTAGGTGAATACTAACTAACACTGATTAGTGTGGTGCTGTGTTTGGGGAATCACAGAATGGCCAGGTTGGAAGGGACCTCAAGGATCACGAATCTCCAACCCCCCTGCCATGTGCAGGGCCACCAACCTCCCCATTTAACACTAGACCAGACTGCCCAGGGCCCCATCCAACCTGGCCTTGAACACTTCCAGGGACGGGGCATCCATAACCTCTCTGGGCAGCCTGTTCCAGCACCTCACCACTCTTGGTAAAGAAGGGGTGGAGATGGAAATAAGGAAAGCAATTATCAATGAGAATAGAGGGGAGAATACTCGTAGTACCTCACATCTGTTTTATATTAAATTCGCCTGGTCTGTAGATAGCGCATCTTGAAGACTTGTGAGATCCTTAGAAATGCTTGTCCTGCTTATCCTGCTTCTCTCTGATATGTGAAAGAAAGGAAAAATAATGAACTCAGATGTCTGTGCATGTTGAAGTCTTTATGGAGAATAAAATAGGAATATGCCAGAGCTCCTAATATATAAAGATGATATTGGGAACCAATGTACCAATTGCTTAAATGTTAGCCATTCAGTTTCAAAGGCACAATACTTATTAGCATTTCTGCCTAGAATAACTGGCATGGGAAGAAAAACATATGGCAGTAGTGGAATGCCCTTGTCCTTGCCCATCAGAAAGTGATTGTGTGGCTCTTTTAAACACATCCTCACTCATCAGAATTTTTCCCTCTATGTGGTGTGTGTGCTTGCGTTGGGTTTCATCCAAGGCTCCACATCAGTCAAAGCCTTTGCGTTGGTTTCATCGGGAATGAGGACAGAAACCTTTAATGAATAGCTGCACGTTTATGCTATGTATTTCAAGTAGTGGAATTGGCACAGATGAGCAGCAGGAGTAATGAACATCGCTGAATACAACACAGTGCTTTCTTGCTCTTAATGGGATTGGAATTGGTAACCTGATACTCCAAGCAGGTAACAAAGGCTATTTATCATACACGGCAACATTGATTCGAAGGAGCTGGGAAATAGCTTAGTAAAATCTTTCATCAGAACTTGTGCCAGTGAATGAGATCTGTCAGAAAATGACTGAATTAACAAGAATTTACAAAATAATCTTGAATAGGAGAGTAATTTTTTCATATTTCTAACGTTGTTGCATTGCATGTCTTGTATTTGTGTACCAATTTCACTCATAGGCTACAAATTTAGCTTTTGTTTCAAAATTAGGCACAACATAAATTAAAAAAAATATATATTTGGGTTTTGCTTCTTCCAAGTTTGGAAGACTTAAGAAGGCAACAAAATGAACTGATATGTGGAAGGTTTATCTGTGGTATGTGACCTTTCCTTGTTTCCTGGGAACAGACCAGAAAACAACCGACCTAATATAAAAGACAGCAGCAGTCCATGGGATTAAACTATGCTATATGAGATTCTTGGAGAACTTCCTTTAGAGGCCACTTAATACAAGTAGGACGGACATCTTGAAGGGTCATCTGGTGTGAGAAAACTCAGTCTATCCTTGTAACTCAAGAATGAAAATAGTCATAGGGAAGAATACTTAACAGTGGAAGAAAAAAAACTGGCCACCTTACCTCTGACATATTTTCTGAAGCAGTGAAGCTTGCTGTCTCTGCAGGCAAGGCTGGAAGATAAGAGTACCTTGAAGAGGTGGAATGTGCTGTAGGAGAAGGAAGGCTTGATTGTGTCTGCTGTCAGTAACTGAAGCTCTGTGCAGGAGGGGTCATGTTCTGTATCATAAGCTAAGGGAAGAAACTCATTCTTCCTAGATAAGATCACAGTGCTCTCAGCTAAGAACCATGCTTTATAAGGTATTCAAGTGGTGTTTTTGCTTTATTTAAGCTTTCAGCAAGACAAGCTTTTCTGGGTGTTTGGTTTCCCAGGGCTTGCCAGCCTTCTGTTCTAGTGTACTGCAGAACAAATGGTCAACAATAGTATATTGCAGTGGTACGTGGGGGCCTGGCATGAGATCCTGACCTGTGCAGGTGCTCAGTGAGGGATGAGCTCTGTTTCCATCGGGGTGGGAATGTGAGGGTGCTAAGCATTGATGTGTTCCATCCTCATGGCATAGCAGGAGCTGGGCTGAAGGCACAGTGCCGCCTGCTGTCTCCCTGCCTTTTGTCCAGTTCGCAGCCCATCACAGCCATTTCCTGCGTCAGCTGCTATAGGCAGTTTTGTGGCCCAAACTCTCTGCTCCTTGTCAGAACTGAATTTGCAACATGCCTTTTGAAAATGTTCCTTCCCAAATCCCATCTTGCTAGCTTTCTGCTGCACTTGCTGTTGTTCTCTTGATTCTTCTAATTAGTTTTAATGCTGTATATGACTCAAAGCACTGCCATTTCTTTCTCTTCTGCTATGAGTCTTCCTAAATACTTGTTCATGAGCCACTGGCTTTCCAGGTTTCTTTGGTTGTGGTGTAGTATTTGCTTTTCTGTGGGAAGACAAGATGTCAGAATGCTCTTTTCTTCAAGTCTCACAACTGCAGATGGAGGCATACCTTTAAGTCCTTCACTGCCAAGCAGTTTGGGGCCTGGTGGGGGATGCTTGCTTTGCCATTCCCTTTTCCTGCGTTTAAGTTACACTGAGCACGTGTCCTCTTGTGATGCTGACATCCTGTCAGTATGCATTCCCCCTGCCCCTCAGAAGGTAGTGCTTGTTTCAGGCAGTGCTCTGCCTTATCCTTATAGAAAAGTCAAGCTAGGAATCTTCCAGAATTCCTCCCTTCCCTCTCCTTGTCTTTCAGTGACCTCTAGCCGTGTTGCTATCTTCCCTGACAAGATGCTTAGTTTCATCTCTGCTGCTTTTCCCTTTCACTCTTCACCTTTGATTACTTTTCCTGCAGTGAGCTGCTTAGAAACATTAACCATGACAATTGTATACAGCAGTCAAATATAGCCAAGTTCCTTGAGGTTTTTTTTTTAGCTTGAAACTTATACTAAAATGCTTATGGCAGGTAGATGTCTCTTGTGTATGTGACTTGTCACAGCAAAAATATTTGTCCTCAGTGAAATGGGTAAGTTTCTGCAACGATTAGATTTCTGTATCATAATTTTCCTGTATTACTTTTTATAAGAGCCCTAATTTTCTAATTCTCTCTCCCTGAGCAAAAACCACCTCTACTAGTAACAGTGTGTAAACTTAAATTTTGTTTTGTGTAGAAATTAAGGACTTAAACTGTTGGGTTTTTTTAATGAATTATAAGATTAAAATGTACTATAAATAAAAGGAAATATAAGAAAGTTTTCTTATGCTTACAGCTTCCTAATTGCTTGAGAAATTCTGTCACTTCTAAATTTTTTTATTTTGAAAGACCCAAGTTTTCTGAAAACATTTACTTTTATTCTGTGAGTAGCAGAGAAGATGACTGGGTTAGCTTAAATATTTGCGCTATGGCTGTATTTTTCCTATTTTTATAGTGCCTGCTACACTTGTCATTCTAGATACTACTTTATAAGCCTAAATGATTAGATTAGATATGAGGGCTGCTCAAAAAGTAATGCCTCCTACTTTATTACATTGCCCCACAGTATCATAGGCAGATGGTGGTGGTATGGCAGAGGTTGAACCTTCCCAGCAATGTCCCTTACCTACTGTTGCTGTGTGACAGATGGCAGCAGAGGGACAGTCTGACAAAATGGTGTCTGACATGGAAGTGTGTATGAAGCAAAGACGTGTCATTGAATTCTTCCATTTGGGGAAAAAAATGGTGCCCATTGACATTCAGTAATGCTTGGTGGATGGTTATGGAGACCAGCAGAGGACTATAAGCGCAGTGAGATGGTGGGTGGTGTGTTTTGGCAACAGTAACAGTGATATGAAAGGCAAGCTGTGTTCCAGATAGCCATGAAGATTTTTGAGTGCGGCATGCAGCTCTTATTCATCTCTGGTGAGAATGTATGGCTGATAGTGGTGATTATGTTGAAAAAGGGTGTTCTGTAACAAAATTTCCTGTTTATATCTGATATTATATTGTAGTTTCTGTGGAAGCAGTTAGGAGGCATTACTTTTTAGCAACCTGCGTGTGTGCTTTCTGACCATGATTTATGTTAGTAGTCCGGAACGATCTCAAGGCAAACTGTATTTCTTTGGAAGACAACTTCAAATTAAACTCCATAGTTTTTATTTTGTCATATAGATGAGGATAGTATTCAAGGTGTGTGCTGTTTTTTTTTTTTTTTTTTTTTAATTCAAGTGGACATAAGCATGTGGTAAGCAGAAGACAGTTCTGTTATAATGGAGTGTGAAATTAAACTAGGGAAGGCTGAGCTGTAATAGCTGAAATGTCCTCCCTATATTCCAGAGAAGGTTTTGCACTTCTCTGATGTGAAAAAATAGGTGAGTAATGGCTTTCCAGCTTGCCCTCAGATGCAATATTTCTCATTATTCCCCAGTTCTAGAGAATGGTTGTTATTGTTCAACATAGGCAACATGGGCCACTTCTGTGAATAGACCACATTTTTCCAGCTATGGATTCTGATACCTTGCAGAGGCCCAAGCCGAAAAAAACCTTCTGTTTCAGGTCTGATGCTTGCAATGAAACGTTGTCTTCCAAGCACCACAACTATAAAATGAAGCGAACAAATTAAAACAGAGATCTCATTAAAAAAAAAAAAAAAAACAAAAACAAAAAAAAAAAAAAACAAAAATGAAAAAAAAAAACAAAAAAAAAAAAAAAACAAAAATGAAAAAAAAAACAACAAAATGAAAAAAAAAAAACAAAAATAAAAAAAAAACAAAAAAAAAAAAAAAAAAACAAAAAACACTTCTTAGAAGCAAGGGATGGCATTATTTGGATGTCTTGTGTGTGATGTGATGTTGCCATATTCAGCAGTACCACCAAGCCATCTCTTACCTGCTGGAATTGTAAGGGTGTAGGCAGATTAGAATGTCTGTGATTATATTTTAATATCAAGGAGAGGTGATTCATTGATAAAGCAATCCTTAGTACAAAATTGCAGGACAAGCCACCTTTGGATGTCTAACCACTACTTCTGAGTGGCTTTTTTTTCTTCATGAAAATGTGGAAGAAGGTCGGTATAGCTACTAGATGACTAATTAGACCTTGGGCAAGTGGCTGATGTGCATGTCTTTTCCTGAGACAAGGGGAGCTATTGGCAGTCCCTGGAAGATTTCACTGCAGTGAAGTTTTGCTCTGCTAACTAGTGCTTAATTTGTAGGTCAACACAACCACACACTTCTGTCAGTATTCTGAAGTGCGTAACTTCAGGATGCTCTTCTGAAGTTGTAAAGGTGTGGATGTGATGTTATAATGATTGAATGAGATGTTGTCATTGAGTTGAGTTTGGTAGTGTAGTAACAGTGCTTAAGTTACTATGTTTTGGGCCCCTTACTACAAGAAAGACATTGAGGCCCTGGAATGTGCCCAGAGAAGGGCAACGAAAGTGGTGAGGGGTCTGGAGCACTAATCTTATAAGGAGCGGCTGAGGGAGCTGGGATTGTTGAGTCTGGAGAAGAGGAGGCTCAGGGGAGACCTTATTGCTCTCTACAACTTCCTGAAGAGAGGTTGTGATGAGGAGAGGTTTGGCCTCATCTCCCCAGCAACAAACAGGACCCAAGGAAATGGCCACAAGTTGTACCAGAGGAGGTTTAGGTTAGACGTAAGGAAGAACATTCACTCTCAGAGAGTGGGAATGGCTGCCCAGGGAGGTGGTAGAGTCGCTGTTCCTGGCAGTGTTCAAGAGGCGCCTGGATAAGGAGCTACGAGATATGGTTTAGTGCCTGTGGTAGTAGTGGTAGTGGGAGGACGATTAGACTGGATGATCTTGCAGGTCATTTGTGATTCTGTGATGATACGAGGAGGTGCTTCTGTCAAAGACGTTAAGCTGATGTGACTTACCTAGTAACTTGACTGGAATTGCTGTGTGCACAGAGTTGACCTACAGCTTCTCTGCAGGTGAGAATCTCAAAGAGAAATTGAAAGTTTAATGTTCTGACAATATATTTTATAACAGCACTTTGTGAATGGCCTTTTAAGGAACAGATGTTAAAGGTTTGTCTAGAAGTGGACACAGCTATGTCAGAACTGCTAATTAGAGGAACATATTTACATTACAAGCTTGTTAATGGTTCAGGTATTAGTGAATTGTTAGCTTCCCATGTCAATTCCAGCAGTTGCACTGTGTATATAAAGCAGTCTTGGCACTTGTATGCTGCGAGCAAATAAAGCTTTGAGATCTGTAAAGGTAGATGGCAAAGCTCTTCATAAGCTTCCACAAAATGAGTTGCTTGGAAGATTTTTGAGGAAGAAAAAATTCACCTGTGGGAAGTGAATGAAACATTTTTCTCTGCCTAAACTGGGTTTGTTTACTGGTGCGTGTTGTTAGTATTAGTTGACGGGAGCATGAGGATGTCTTTGCAGTCTCCTGTGCTGCAGGAAGCCCTCAGGAAGGAAGCCTATCTTTCCGTGCTGTTTTTCCATTTCTGACTGTTCGTGCTGCTGTTGAGCTGTGTGGTACCAGCTTGCCTGCCTCTATGCTGTCTCCTTTTATGGCTTGGCCTGAAGAGCAGGCTGGAAAAAGGACCTGCAATCTTGTCATGGCTCAATGTTCAAAGATGGGTACTATGCTGGCTATTTCCTCATTTTCTTTTTTTTTTTTAATTTGCTAGGTTTTGCTCAATGCTCATTGAAAATCCCAGAAATCTCAGGTCATCTGTTTACTTTGTTTCCTAAATCTAGGATACATATATGAAATTATCTGCACTAAACAGATATACTTAAAGCATGGGTGTATTTAGGCATGTAAAATATGTTACTTTGTCAGCTTATTCTATATATTATTTAAAAAAAAATAAATTACCTGAGAATGGAAATGTTGGAGTTCATGTGAGATACTCTTTGGTGTCAGCCTGTATTGACTTAGTGCATTTGCAGCATCAGAAATGCAGGTGTTAGACAATGAGGTGAACAGTGACTTGGTGTGGGTGTTCAAGCCATTATCCACAAGCAAATATTATGGCACAAATAACTTCTTGTGTAAGTTTGCTTTTGTGTGTTTGTTTGATTTTCTTCTTTCAACCTGACATATTCTGTCATTAATTTTCTTTTTTTAAATAGGTAATTGTACTGTATACTACTGCACATCCTTGCTCCTAAATGGCCTTTAGTAACACTTTTTTTCCCCTTCTTAGTATTTCTTCTGGTTTAATGAAGAGTGAATCGTAGACATTCTTCATGTCTTTTCCTGGCCAGTGCAGAATGATCATTTATGAAGCTGGAGCAGGGCAAATTGATGAGACCTTTCTCTAAATCTTAGGTGAATTCCTAGCTTTCCAGAAGCTGAGTTTTCTTAAAGAATCAAATGTTTCTGTATGTCAGTATAGCTTCAATGTTTAAAAAACAAAGAACAAAAACAATTCCAGACTGCCCTTCAAATCAGTTTAGCAGAGGTGATACAACATAGTAAAGCCCCATATGATTTATTTTAGTTTAAAAAAGGGCAATAAACGTAGTGAACATGAGAGGTCATATCTCAAGATGCGTTAATTTTGAAGAGAAAGTACCTTACCCCGAACAAAAGATTTAGCAAAATTTGGCTTGTATATTCATATGATGAGAGGCATAATAAGGAATTGAATATAGATTTTTTTTTTTTTTTTTTCCTGTAAGAAGGGAACAAGATCAGTTGCAAATTCTGTGTGTGCCCTTGGGGGGTGGGTGGGTGTGTGTGTGCAGGGGGATGATGACACGTACCTACTAATGCACCCAAATCATTCTAGTGTCTTTTTGGGGAGAATTTCCCTTTGATTCCAGTATTGATGCACAAATCTTACACAGCTCGTATAATACGTGTAGAATAGGTGGATTGGTATACTTTTCAGATGGAAAACTTCCTTTCAATTATCATTTTCTAGTAAATACAGTTCTAGAGAGGCAGGTGATGGCGGTGAATTAATTATTCACAATTTCACTGTACTGGCTTACAGATTAAGTAAATGTGCAAATTAAGAGATGGAATAGAGAAAAATAGCAGGAGTAAGGATACAAAAGAACTTCACAAAGTGTTCTTGTACTTAAAAACGCTCAGCAGTTATAACATCAGTCCTTAGTCCTGCAAGTATGAGCATGACAGCTCATGTTTATGTGCAGGCATCTGAATTTTAAAATCCTGTGTTTCTTAATCAAAACAGTGACTGATAGCTTCTTGGTTTATTCACTAACCAACCTATCACCTAAAATGAAGTGACTAACAGTTGAAATCTGAGCATGGAACTCCTCGATGTGTACTCATTGTGCTCATGCCAAAGGTAGTGATCAATGCCAGCTGAGGTGTGCTGCAGTGTAACTGTGTCACTACCAAGTTATTTTTTTCCGTAATACAGTAATCAGTGCTGTGGAAGCAGATGTGCAGCAAGCATAGGTTAGTACAGGAATGAAAAAACACATGAATTGATCTATATCAGTGTATTGCCAAATTTGATTGAGATTTTCCTGTTGAAAATGAATGGGTGAAGAAGAATTAGTTGTAGCATGCCCAGGGACCAAAAGGTCGTGTTGTTCCAGTACTTTCATTTGGATTGAAATAAGTACACTGGTAGTACTTCAGTGCTACCAGCTTTAGAATAATACGCAGACTCATCACCAAAGCTGTCGTACAAGGAGTTATGTAGGCTCTTGTAAGAAGATCTTGGAGGTCAGGGTTAAATGTCTGGGACCAGTAAGCCCTTTTTAGTGGTCATGCTGTGAAAGGGGGTCAGACTAGTTCCTGAAGAGCCAGTTGCAAAACATGATGTTTTTATATTGGACACATTGTGCATGAAATGTACTGTTGGAGTAGCAGGTTTTAAATAGAAAAGAGTATTTAAGAATCTGGGAACTCTGAATTTGTCAAACGTTTCTATAGCCTGCCCACTCTGGCAGTCTCTTAGCCACTCCTGTTGGTAGTCTGAGAGAAATACTTTCTGATGGTGTGCTTCCCTTAGAGGGATCACTGGATTTAAGTGTTTGTTAAAGTTCACTAGTAAAGCAACACCTATAAATCCTGTTGTCTTTTGATGTAACTTGACGTAACAGAGCATTTGTGTTCTTCTGTATTTGAAGGGATACAGTGGAGAAGAAGGCTTCCACACTATCACAGCAACTGTGCACTAGAAGTATCTATTATTGTATTTGAAGAGTTTTCTGTACTTTTTCACTTAAGAGTTTGTCGTTTCCTCTATAGTAACAATAAGCATGTGCCAGTGGAGCAGCATGTGTTATTTTTTTTATAATCTTAGCAGGGGCAAATTAAGATCTCTGAGCTACAGCTGCTGTAAATGGAACCCTTTTGTCATAAATCCTTTTCAAGTTGTTTCCTTTTAGGGTTAATTGATTAAAATGTATACTGTGTTGGCTTGAGTCTCTCTTGCCAGTTGGATAAAATGAAACTGCTCTACATACAAAAATCAACAATGTAAGATCCTTGTTGTAAGGTTGCATATTGCATTGAGATCTGTTTGCTTATTGTTGGTGTATGTAGAAGTACTTTTATCCCTCAAGACCTGGAGATTGACATCCTACTTTACTAGGTCTGTCTGTCTCTGGATGTTGCAGAACAGATGGTTAATTCAAAAAACAAGAGTATTAAAGCTGAGTAGCTAAATCTGATCTCCTAAAAAAAAAAAAAATGAGGTTGCCAAAACAAGCTGCTGTATTTGATGTAGTTGCTGAATTGGTCTTTTTTCCTATACAAAGGCAAATCTAAGTTTAATGCCTCAGAGCAAAGAGGTTGGTGGTTACAAGAATTTTCAGCTTTTTAATTCTCTCAGAACCTGCACCTTGAAACAATCAATTGCCTACATATTGTAGGGCTCTGAGAAGAAAAAGGCTTGTTTCAAATCCATTGCTTTTCTTAACTTGTCACTGTGGTCTTGAATTTAAAAAAAATAAGAAGCATAAATTGCAGTAAAGTAAGGCTGGCAGCTGATTTCTCTGCCTTGATTTGCTTTTTTCTTTATTTAGGTATCAATGAAATGAGAAGGGAAAAAAGTTAGAACTATTAGAAGAAATGGTTATGTTTACAGGCAAATTCTTTTCATACAAAATAGGTCTTGTCAACAAATAGGATAAGTAATCTGAGACGAGCATTAGGCCAAAGAAGCCTTTAGATCATCTAATCCAACCTGCATACCACAAATGCAAGTTATCTCTGGGCAGAGCCAAACAGTAAATAAATCCACATACATCTGTACTGATATGAAAGGGATTAAAGCATTTACTTTCTGCATCCATCCTGTTGGGATTATTTGTTGGGAACATCATTTCACACTAACCTACTTGCCTACTTTCAAATGAAACACTGAGAAGAGCAGACCAATGCTGCTTATCTCAACCCCTGGGGGTTTGAATACTTATGATTCTTCTATGATCTGCTAGGAGGTATACTTACTTAGAAATTCTGGAACCTCTGAACTCGCAATCCATTTTTCTATGGTGGATTGAGTATTAAATCTTCAAAGTTGTGAATGTTAATTTCTTGAGATTATTTTTTTCAGTTGTATGATGTTATAAGATGAACTGTCATTTCCATCTAAATATGGTACTATAAATTTCTATGTGTGACATAAAGATAGCTTGGTTATTGTATAAAAGCTGAATAAAGCAGTAGAACTATTTGTGTGAGCTTCTGGCTTGGTAAATGCCTTTAAAGTAAAGATTTGAAGAGTTGAAATATTTTACTTTTGCTAACTCTTTTAATGTTTAATCCTATATATTTAAGGTGTTAGGCAAACAAGTGGAAAGTGAGTTCTTCAATCTGTTCAATTTATTCTGCAAGTTTTGCTGATGAGTTGAGCTTGCTGGGTGAGAATACAGGATACATAGAAGGACATCTGAGAGGAATCTACTCTTTTCTAAATGCTTTTTTTTTTTTGTCTTCTCTTAGAGTTAGTTATTGGTTCTTTTTTAATTCTGCATCTTCTCATTGGCCTCAAACTCCTTTTTCTTTCAGGAATCAATGTCTCTGAAGCGATTATCCATACCCTCAAACTTATGGACATGATCTTAAAGGGAGGCATCATTTGAAGTAACTACTTACTTGTTCGCTGATCCCTATGGTTATAACATGGGCTTAGATGTTCATACCACAAGTTCTCATTCACAGCTTGAAATAGCCTCTCCAAGCCTGGTAAAAGAACAAAAATCTAAACTAGAGCAACCTTGGGGAAGCCTGAAGAAGGCAATATGTTAGGGAATAAATTGGCAGAGGCACCAGAGTGTCTGAGAGCAGATGGAGTGTTGTCATCAGTTGCAAAATCAGTGTCAATATTGCACACATGCAAAAATGGCTCTTCATATGCTCTTGCCAAACACAGGGAACGGGAGCTATAAGTATCATTGGTAAATTGCATTAGCTGCCACTGAGCGTCTTGCAGCTGAAATCAACAAGTTGGAATTATCCCTTGCAGTGCTGGGCAGTGCTTGTTGCAGAAGTACTTAATTAGTGGTGATAAAAATAACCTCTTTTTAGTTCTTGTTTAATGACAAAAGATTCTTAAAAAAAAAAAAAAATCTCCCACTTTTATTGCTGTGCTCTTCTGGTTATGTGTTGGGGCATTTTAACAATAAAAATGAAATTTTCAGTGATTCTCTTGTGGTCATATTGTTTCATATTTTAGTGTGGTTCACAATTGGACTGTAAAGCTGTTGTTTTGTACTTATTAATACTGTCTAACTATTGACCTGTCTGTCCTCCAAAATGGAGTTTTGAAATATTGTCATGTTTATATAATGTATCCGGATAGTTGCAATGAAGTTGACCACTGGAGTGCATGGCTTGTAAGGGGACATCCACCACCCAGGAATGAGAAGTAGTGATGATAAGGCAGGATGCTTTACTTCATGACTACAGTGTATGGCAGATGTTCTCCCATTGAATTAATTAGAAAGACAAATGTTGAGGCAGAGCCTGTAAGATGGAGAGTGGTTTGGTTTTAAGTTCTGAAATCTGTTTGTACTGATCCAAGCTCCATTTCCATGGAAACAGGAAGTCTAGCGCTCTCATTTGTCAACTTCAGCTGCCTCCTGGCTTTGGGGAGAGTAAATTGTTCCCTTATGCTAACCCTTTCAAAATCAAGAGTTGTGCTAGTGTATTAACAATGCTTTTTTATGGAGTCAGATAATGATGACAGTTCTTTCACGCATTTCATTTCTGGAAGATGCTTAACATTAACTGCTTATAAGTCAGATATCTGTGTGTTCAGAGTTTGTGCCAGGCTACTTAACTTTGAATTTATGATGTACATAGTGTTAATGTAATATATAAGATCATACTTTCTTTCCTGTTATTGGAGGATAGGAGGAGTGGTCTTCATTATGGTGTAGTTTTTACAGGCTGTGAAGCAAATCCAGCGTTTTGCATATATAGAAGGATCAAATCTGACCTCTGCTTCTCTTCCCTTCAGTTCTTCTGTCAACTGCCTGCAGTAACATAGGTTTCTTCCCATGCTTTGCACCAACCCTGGAGTATATTGGCTCCAGCACCAGCTAATCCCTGAAGGCATCAGGAATCTGCAGCCTAAGTGAACCTGGGACTTGACTGCAGCAACACTGTGGTCTGCACTGCCTCTGTTCAATAGATATCTGAGTTCAGGTTATGCTTTTGCCAGCAACATGGCACTTCCAGGCCTGATCTTTGTGGGCTTCCGTACCAGCAGAATAACTGTGTCTGCCCCAGAGGAAAGCAGGTGAAGGCCTGACTTTCTGGAAGAAACCTTGAAGAAACTGATGGCTCTCCAGGTTTCGACATAGAGTGGAGGTTATTGAGAAGATCATGGAGAACATAGAGTATGTACTGCTATTCTGTGTTGAAGACAAGAGTTGATAGGAGAAGCTTGCAGTCCCTTGACTAAGAGTTCAGTGTTTTGAGGAGGTAGCTCATCTCATCTGGAAGGTTTTACTGGTTAAATGACTTCTTTTTTTTTTTTCCCCCCAGTGATTTACTTTATCAGTGTTCCACTCAGATCTGCTTTTGGCAGCATTAAAATTGCTGGAATTACTATTCAAATGAATTCAAATACTATTCTAAGTATTGTGTATTTCTGTAATTTTTACCATTCACTTTATTGTACAAGAGCTCAACACAGTAGAAGTATATTGAGTACATGTAGAAACAGCATTATAGCAGAGACTTAGAGCCAGAAGTGTGTTGGCTTATTCTTTCTTTTGTAGAACAGTAGTGTTAAAACAAACCCACAAACACGAGACACAAGCAAAATAATCCCTGCTTCTGTTAACTCTGGCTGTTTAGATCATGTAGGCAGTTAATTCAGGCTTAAATATTCAGCCACCAGTTTTCAGGATAGATGACCTTCTGTGCAGGTGGTGTCTTCATTGAGCACAGCTGTAATGCAGGCTGTGCTGGATGGGTGTGAATAGAAGCAAGGTTCTGAAAAGAGCTCCTCTCGGATTGTTGTGCAGTAATGTGGAGGTTTGAAAGAAGATTGTTTTGGCTTGATTGAAGAAATTGTTTTCATGTAAACATATGTATTTTGTTGTCATCTTTAGCATGATGCCATCTTCATCCCCCCCCAAAAACCAAAAGTGGTTCTGAGACACCTGACATCTTAACTTAGCAGAGGTATTTAAGACTAACTTGTTTCCATCCCAGAATATAGATCAGCTTTGTACACTATAAGATTTTTCTCATCTGACAAAAGTATCTGTTCATTATTTTTTTCCTCAATAAGCATGAGATCGATAAACTAAACTAATCTTACCAGCAGTGAAAACAGAGAATCAGTTGATCTGGAGATTGTTCTCTTGTGACCTGAAATCTCCTGGAAAGATGTCTCCCTGCCTTGATCCCTTTTGATTCCAGTTTTCAGTGTGTTTATTTAGGTGCAGTGTAATGGGCTTAAAGGGATCTGTCTTGGGAATATGGAATTTCACATCTGTGAGGATCTTGTCTGTTGTTGCATGAGGTAGGAGGGTCCAGAATTGTTCTGGAATATTGAGAACTTTCTCTGCACTGGCTGAAATTCAGTTGGAATTTGCCAATGTAGAACTAAGGGCTGAAAAGAAGGCAGTAACAGAACTGATGTGCATTTCTCTTAAAAGTGAGATAAAGAGTTGGGGAAGAAAAAGCCAAAAGTGACTATAAATGAATAATTATGTCACTAACATAGCCAGGAAATCTTATTTGTATTAAGAAGAAACATTTCAGTATCTTCAGTATCTTTCAGATGTGAAACAAAATAATTTAGTGATGACTTTTCTTCTGTTCTAGCAGTCAGTAAGTCTAAAAGCTAATGACAAACTTTAAGGAGGAACATATACCAGGTATGTTTTCTTTTGACAAATGTGCTTCCTAACAATGTGCAATTAAATGCAAAAATAGTAAATAATTCATTCATCCTTAAAATGCTGTAGAACACAGTTCCTGCTCTTGCTCTGAGTGAATTCAAGTGAATCTTGAGGTGTAAAAACTTAAGAAAGCTTAAACATGACTTATCTTCAGGCTTAGCAGCTATTTATTGGGACAAGTCAGGATGTATGTGCCATGTCAGACAATTACTCAGCTACTGAATGGTTGTTCAGCTGCTTATTTTATCCCTGTGGCATTCAGATCTTTTGCGTTTACTTAAATAGTCTCACTTCCAGTCAGTTACAGATTGAGGAACGAAGAAATAAATCCAGTAACAATGGAAGAGTGCAATTGCGTAGGAGCTGTGTGTGATGCAAGTGTATTGTAACTGATGAAAAATCTTGTGATGTTTCTCTCACAAGAAGGAGTCCATTACTGGTCCATTTTCAGTGAGAGGAATGTAAACGGTGGTCACGCAGTGCGAGTGGAGCAGGTAGTGTGAATGTGAGATTGTTAGTTGTTTTCAGTGTTTGTAAACAGCAGGTGTGTTTGGAAAAGATGCAGGTGGACAACTTCTGAAATACAGAAATGCTGAATGTCTTTTTTTCCACACCTGTGTATTATGTCTTAGGCACAGTAATAAGGTTTCTGATGCTGATAGTCACTTCTTGGTGCCTGCAAATAGCTGTCTTTTCCACTCAGAATCTAAGAGCTAGGATTCTCATCCACGTCAATCTTGGATGTAATTTGATTACCAATAGTCACACTACTTGCATTATGCTACTTATTTTTAGAAGGCTTAAGGAGTCATATTGTAATTGCATTACTGTGAAGAGTGGTCTGATGCATTATCCAGTGCGTACTCAGTCCTGGTAAAATGGCTTTTAACTGCATTAAAAGATAACCTAATTGGTACTCGGAATATATGTATTTTCCCCAGATTTAGTATTTATCAAGAACTGCAAGCTCAGAAACAAATAGCAGCAGCCCGTAGTCTTGTACTGTTACACAGCTGAATGCAAAGGAAAGCACTCAAGCTGCTCTGGGCCTTTCATATTTGGCTGTCTTATCTTTAACGTAGATGTGAAGTTGATGAGAACTGATGCTGCTTTGTATAGAGACCTCATGCTATGCTATCAGTGAAAGTAGATTAAATTAAAAAGCTCTTTCATGTCTTGTTTCTCTTGGAGACATGAAAATGTTAGTAATAGCAGGCATGCAGTTCTATTTGATTTCAGAAGACTATTTCTAACTCCTTCTGAAGACATAAGGCTCCCTTCCTTGATGATGATAACACTAATTTATCCATGCCTTGGTTTAAAAAACCTCTTTCTGTTATGGTGACTTAGTTCTAAATCTTATGTTTTAGATGTAAGCAAATGACAAAACCGTAAAGTAGAAATATCTTTTGGCCAGTTTTTCTGCTTATGTGTGTGAGATGCCAATTCTGAAGACCTTAGAACCAGTAATTGTGATTGGTTTATGAACAGGATCCATAACCACCCATCCCTTGCAAAGTATTACTTCTCTGTTTGTGGCAGATACTTTTTAGGTAATGTGTATGTAGTTCACATGGCTGGCTAAGGTTATCAACCTGTACATTCCAAGTTATGTTTCTGAGATTTTTTTTCTTTTGTATTTGTATTGCAGCTGGCCTTGTGGGATGATCTATATTTACTTTCTAGAACAAGGACCAGCAAGTGTCGATTCTGTACTTCCAAGGGAAAACCCATTTTATGTGTATATGATGTAAATAGTGAACTGTGTGGATTATTTTTTTCTGCTGCAAATGGAAATAAAGTATTTCATCTCTCCTCACATCCTAAAACAAAAATAAGACTTTAAACCTGAATAAATGGTAATGACAAAATCTTTGATTACAAAGCCAAGCTGCCTTAAAATTTTAATTTCACCATGCTGTGCTCCGAATTTGTAGTTTATCCAATAAGTCATTTTGACTACAAGGTACCAACCGGTGCACATTTTAATATTTTTGAGATGGCCAGTATTTTACAAATATGTCGGAGTGACAAACTGTGCATCTACATACACAGCTTTTTGAATGCAGCTTGGGTTTAATAATTTGTTTCCTAAAAGGAATGGAGTATCTATGGGGAGGGATATATATGCATGTCAAAGACAGCTCTTTTGTATAGGTTTGATGAATCACTGTGTCTTGCTGCTCTGTGAAAGGCAACTCTGAGTTAAGAATGAAATTCTCTGCAGTTCTGGTATTCTTGGGGTCTGTGTCAAGATGTTTGAAGATGCTAGAACTGAAACATATTGATGACAAACACTTAAGTTGTACTCTCCAGGTTGGTTCATATTCATCTCTCCAGTTATAGCAGCACTTCCCTGTATTTTCCAATTTCTAGGACTTCCTCCAGAACATTGCAGGGTTCTCAGATTATTTTCCAGTGATGCTTTGTAGATATGTATTATTGCTGCATTTTTAAATGAGATTAAATGCTCGTCTCTACGTGTGAGGAACTTTTAGAACTCTGTGTTCACTCTAATTTTTGGGTTTGTTGTTATATAAAATATGCTCATGAGATTTCTCTTCTGAATATACTGGTTCATGAATAAACTCAATTCCAGATGATGGTATGAAAGTGAGTATTTGCAAGTGGGAGTGATAGTGTGGGTATGCCTCATCTTTGAGGTTTTCCTATGAGGCTGCTGTCTACGCTTTGTATTTAATCTATGCAAACTTGCTGCTGTGATGAAGAGCTCTTGTATTGTCGCATCTATATTCTACTAAATGTTGCAGAGTGCTTGTGCATACATACAAATTGGATGTACAGTTCAGTTATGCAGTAACACCCAATGGATGACGTACTCTTATAGTCAAGTGATTGCAGCCATACTTTTATTGTGTTACAGTAATGTAAATCAATTTCAGTAAATGTTGGATAGGAATCAAATTTGAAAGAGTAAACTTTTGGCAGGATTGTTATGAGCTGACTACGAGTGCAGTAATGAAATAATTGTTGATACGTTAAAGGCAAACTGCCAGGAGAATGCTGATTCTGATTTCAGTGCATTTAAACTAATATATTAGCAGTTACATAGCATTAACAATTACTTATGAATGCTACAGCTTTGATTGCTTGGGAGACTTCTCTCAGAAAATATATTTGTGAGATTTTTATTCCAAGAATCAAGCACTAAGAGCATATGCATTGTTTTTTTTGTGTGTGTGTGTGTGTGAACATACATTACCTATAATGGATTAATAGTATGAAGAGTTATTCTGAGAGTGATTGAACCAATGTTTTTGTCTTTCATCCCAAAAATGTTTTGTCGTTAAATAACTGCTTGATGATCCTTAAACTTACAGAATGTAATAATCACACTCGTATAGGGAATTAGGTCCAATGCAAGGTATGTGCTTTCCTATGCTTTTTCTAGTTTAGTCTCAGGTGGATTTCTTGCAAGAAGGATGGATAATTGGAGTAGAGAAATAAGATTTTTTTTAAATTAAAAAAAAAAAAACTATGAAAGGATCATCTGATTAAAACATATCTGAGAAAAATTAGAGTGAATAATAAGGCTGTGATGTTGGATGTTTCTTTCTGAGTTGCACCTGTATAGGTAACTCTTGTGGCTCCTTGTCTTTGTCAGTTTAGCTACCTCCTTTAAAGAAGTGAGCTTCTTAAACTTTGCTCCTCTGAAAATGTTTCCGTTTAAACCAAGATGTTTCATGATGCCATTGGCTGGGCTGGTTGCACACAGTATCTTTTGCCTTCTAATGCATAAGGCATGGCTAATGTGAGCATGCTTCCAACACTTAAGGAGATCAGGCTCTTGATGCCTTTTACTGAAGATCTACGTTTCAAAAGCAGCTCTTCTTTCTACTGGGAAAACTGTTCCAGATCTGTAATGCTTTGCTGTTTCAGTTACCTTTCCTGCTTTAGCCAAGAATGCATGTCACAGGCAGTGCCTGTTGGTGCTCAGCTCTTGCACCTGCCTGCTGAGCACCAGTCTGAAGAAAAGCTGGCTTCTGTCATCTGCACTTTGCACCAACATCAGTTGTGTGAGGAGATGCTTCAGCTGTTAAAGTGCAGTTTGCAAAAACTGTATCTCAGCTATTAAACTTTCTTATCAAAATGCTGCTAAGAGACTGCGCTTTAAGCAGTGAATGCAGTAGCATTTAATTTCTGTGGCATGTGTTAAAGACCACAGGCTTTCAAACTTTGATTGTTGTTTTCCCCCCCTATTTTAATTCTGAATATTTCCCATGAAAACTTATCTTACTGACTGCTTTGAATCCATTTTCTATGGATTTTCTAATTACTTGCTTTCCTTTGACTATTAGACAAATACAGAATTACATGAAAACTGCTTACATCTACTTGTGTTGTAGTAATGCCTGCCTCACAGATCTGGACTAATACTAAGAACTATTACATAGTCATCCTGAAATAATTTGGTAAGGGAAGCTAGTACTAACCTAGACTGCTTGATCTTTGGAAGCAAAACGGCCTTTGTATCAAATGATGTGTTGGTGGCAAGTTAAAAGTGCCCAGTGGTGTTGCCCATGCTTCCTTTAGCATGGGGCATTTGCTTAGAAATTATGATTACTGAGTAGTGTTGCTGCCCTTGGAGCTGATCAATGGAATGTGGCTCCAAATCAGCAATAGTTTCACTTGAACTCTGATGCTAGAAATAGGGAAGTTTTAACACAGGCTGTTGGTGCCATTGCAGAAACCCAGCTTTAATTTTGCATTGTAGAATTATTTAGCTTAATTTAAAACTAAGTCAAATGTGTATTTGTCACATAATAGTTAATGATATAACTGTAGTTATGTTTTTAACAGAACATGTATTTCAAAAGGAAGTAGAATCAATTTTCACTGGATGTTCTTCCCCACGTAGCATCTCGAGTAGCATCTCCGTAAGGACCTAGTATGTGAACTGTTGCAACTTACAAGGCTGTTCTTGAGGTTCCTTGTGGGAGTTAGAGCTTCCTGCTTGATTTGGAAGTGAATGCTATAAAAGGGATAATTAGTGCTTTGTGCTGGTCTCTTTTTTTGAGGGTGGAATTCTCTTATGTCACCGTGGGAATTGATGGGAGACAGAAGGGAAGGAGGAACTGGACAAGCTGATGTCGAGCGTCTGAGTGTAAAAACCTTCTTTCTTTTCATCACAGCTACTGGAGTCCTTAATCTTAAATCAGGGAGAATGTAAAAGTGCAGCAAAACATTATGATTGATTAATTAGTGTAAATGATGAAAAGTGTGGATGTGAAATAAAAGCAATTTCTAGTTAGACCGTGTTATGTCAGTAATGCAGGGCAACTACAGGTTTCCTTGGAAATGCTCTCAGTACTGCTTCTTCCATCTTTTGCAGCAATAGAAACTGCTTTCACCTTGGAGGAAGGGAATCTGAATGATGTACAAAAGCCTGCTTGGAGTAAGGAGAACAGTAGTATAGAAGAATGCAACAGAGGTAGTGAAAAGCCTTCAACCAGAGATGTTACCTTCTTGGAACATAGGAGTGAAGTAGCTGTCTTATTGCATTCTCCATAGCATTTCAAGAGGCTCAGAAGACTGAGAGGACTGTGACACTGAGTTACAGTACTTTAACAAGCTAAGGTGCATCTGCTCAGCTGTGGTAACTTTGCACAGCTCCTTAACTGTTCTTCATTCATGTTAAAATGCCTTAGTAGAAATGTCTTCACTTGAGTTTTAAGCTAGTGGGCCAAGACTAGCAACTCCAAGTTCAATAATGCTCTGCCTTCTTAAGCTTGGTGTTTGTCTTGATGCATAGTGAGTTAAAGCACCTGAAGTTTTTAGATGTCTTAAGTCTTTGAATGTGAGCTTGTAACTCCTAATCTGCCTTTTTAGTGGAAGATGTCCAAAGAAATCTTTTCCAGTGTTTAAGGAGTTCAAACTGCACTTTCATTGTAAAATGCTTGTGGCTAAGCTGCTGAACTCCTGCCACAGTATCTATATGCACCTGGGAGCCTTACACTGTCTATTAACTGAGGTGGGATGCCAAGATAGTTGAATATATGATCATATGTAAGCAGTAGGTGTTTAAAGTAGAGCTCCTTCCTTATTTTGTCTTGGAAACTTTAGGCTGGGGAGAGTTGAAATGACTGAAATGCCATTGCTATTAACTTTTGCAAATTAACTTTGCCAAGAATTACTGTTTGTGACCTCAGTTAAATTCTTGTAAGATCAGCATCTTGCATCTTGAGTACAGTAGTGACTGTGCACACATTACTCTTTCAGAAAAAAGGCTCTGGTAGAGAAATTAAGTGCAGTGTGATAGGGATGAGATGGATCAGACCATTCACACTACCAATGAAAGCTAAAAATGCTTGTAAGCATATTGAAGGAAGATACTTAGTAGTAGTAAAACTGGATGAATCCATCAGATGGGAAGTAATTGCTCTTCACTGTTGGAATCTGCTGCTTTAAGTCAGCTTGCAGTGATGTTTGCCTAGTGGTGTAATAGGATGGTTGGTTTGTAAAGTAGCATGTGGATTAGAATTTTGCCTTTTTCACAGCTAGAGATCTCCAAAGACCAGTAGAGATGAGCCTAAGAATCGAACAGTGGTTTGTCTTGGGGATGAGGCATAGAAGGAAGCTGTAAATGTAATAGTGGTCTGTTTCAAAAGTATCAAAGGCTGATGGAAGGATTACAGTCCAGCATGTAAACTGGCAATCATGAGGGAGCAACCTTCTCGTGGGAGATCTCAGGTATGGGGCACCCTTTGTTCAGGTTGTTTCATCTGTTCCTAATTGGTATCTTAAGGTCCTTTCATAAATGATACAAAGCACAGAGGGGAGAAATACACTTTTTTCCCCTCAAATAATTTGCAGTGGCAGCACTGTACAGCAGACCCGTGGTGAAAAGTTTGGTCACCATGGAACTCTACTGAACGGTATGGTTCTTTGTGTCATGACAATGTGATTTACTCATATGGGTACTATTCAAGTATAGCAGCAAGACAGTATTTTTAACTGGTTGGGATCATACTCTTTCTAGTAGCAAGCTGTGTCTCTTATCCTCTAGGATAATTTTCAAAGATCAAAACATATTCCTATTCAGTCTCTTGTTGTCTACCTTTTGGTATTTACCGTTTTGCAAACGTCATTGTTTGGGAATGTTGAAAATATGCACTCTTACCATTGACTTTTGAACTTTTTGCATGTATTTGAGATGCATTTGTCTTCAAGGAAGAATCCATGGCAAGACCTTAATAAATTGTTTCTTGTTTCTTGTTCTGGAAATTGCAAGTCAGGACTGATGAAAATTAGTGTAATCTGCATGGGATCTGAGTCAGTGTTAACTTGAAAAATCCACAAATGCTGCAATAACTTCATTTTTCTTTCCATGGGTTCCTCCTAGCTGTATGCTAGCTCAGGAGGAATTAGATTTTTTAATACCTTAATAATAATAATAATAATAATAATAAAACACCTTTGCAGTTTTGAAACCAAGTAACTTCTAGATTTGGAGAGAAGGAGAAAAAAATCAAAATGTATGTATCTAGTTGAGAAAGACAGCTTTATTTTTGCTGAGTCACTCATTACTTTGCTGTTTTCTTATGTGTTTTATCAAAGAGACTGACTTTCACAGTTTTGCAGGCTTACCATCAGATTTGCAGTGATGGAGCACAAAGCTGTGTTTGGAACTGATTTTGTTTTCCACATCCCTCTAGGGGTCTTCCCACTTCCCTCTGGTGAACTGGCAGCACATCTACTGGAGCCTGTTCTGTGAAGCACAGCATTGCAGTGAAGGAAAAAACTGCTGGTACTTACATGCATTAACATTGAGGCATATTTTTACTGTGTGCTTGCCTCATAAGCCTTGCAGCTGATTAATGGCTGAAGTGTGTACGTACCTCCCATGTGGTACAGTGCGTTGTCATTTTTTTTTTCTTTTTTTACAGAAGGAGTTTGTGGGATTTGCTGACTTGCTCCTCTAAATCAGGGGAGAAATTGCCAAAGAATTCTGAAAACAGTGTAAGACTGTATTACTGTTTTTGTTATTTCAACTTGTTAATTGCAACAGGATCTGAGTCCTCCTTTTTAACATTGAAGAAAAGCTTTGACTTTCTCTTGGCTTATGTTGGGTACTTAATTTTAAGTAATGACTGTCCCCTACAAAAGTAAATAAATTGTTCCACAAAGGAAAGGTATCTGAATCTAAGTGGTGACTTCTATTTTAGCCTGACTGGAGGCGATGCGAGGACTGCGTATGTCAGCTAGAACCTCCCTGTATATCCCTCTCTGCCTCCCCCTAGAAGAGTGTTTCTTGGCTTGAAATGCTGATTAAAAACAAGGCCTTGGAGTTATGAAGAAGGCTGTCTCTCCTTCCGGTGTTCTAATTTTTGAAGAGATAGACTAGTCTAAGCTTTTTTAATCTTTATTTTAATGTGGGTATGCAATATACTTTGTGACAAACCTGCTACCTTCTTGATTGCAGGATACCTTTTAGTGCTTATTTGCTGTGGTAAGCTTGATCAGTCATTGTAAGGGTAGCTTCTCTCCATCTCCTGTTCCATACCTTGCAATTATCATCCATACGTTTTACCTTTTTCAGAGAATTAAAATACTGAATGGTAGGAATTGTATTAAGAAAACCCAATTTTATCACTTTTTTTTTTTAATAGCTGGAATTATTTGCATTTAACAACCATGGTGAACAATCATGAAGAGATTGACTAGATCCCTGTTCCTGATCTTCTGCAAGAGCTAGAATTCTGCAGTTTTGATGATGGTATGGGCTGCTGCTGTCACTTGTAAACCAGCAGCCTGGTTTAGTTTTATTTTTCAGTGATGTTATACTTATCAGGAAACATGTGGCAACTTATAATTTAGTTGCTTGTGTCCTTTTAAATGTAGAAGTATGTTGCCATTCACACAAATTAAGTTCTGTAGTTGGTAAAGCAAAAACTTGTATGCTATCAAATAAACAAATTTCCAAGTCTTTGGTGGTATAATCCACTGATTGGCCATTTCTTAAGTGGTCTTAGTTCTGCTAGATGATAATTAACTACTAGTCAATGTCTAACAGATCATTATTACTTCTGAAACTGTGGGAGTCTAATTGCTTTCTACACAGTTTCTCTTAAGTAAATCTCTTTGCTGAGACATGCTATAGCTTTGCTTACTGCTGTTTGAGATGGAGGTAATGGCTTGTGATGTAGAAAAATTTCTCTCTATATCTCCCACATCTGTCCTACACATACACCTATGAAAGGTCCAAACATCCATGAAATTCATTCCACTGGAAAGATTACTTCCAGACGACTGATTAAACTTGCTGAGGATGCAGCAAAACCAGCAAAAGTCAACTTTGTGTTTCTTCCATCACTTCATTGCTAATTGCAAGGTAAGGGTAAGTTACAGTCAATGGCTTCCACTGACTGCATAATGAAGTAAGAAATTAATGCTCCAAAGAATCAAACAAAAATCTGATATTAACTAGTGCTACTATATAACGTTTATTTGATTAAGTTTAATTGTCACTAATAATCTCACTAACATTTCTTCAAATACTTGAAGGGGAGGGAGAACAGAGGGTGGCTGAAGGTCTCGTGGAGGGTGCTCCTTATCAACAAGGACAAGTGCTTACAAACAAAACTACAAATCTGCAAGATTTCAGGCCCAATGTTCCTTTCTGCAGCTGCCATCTGTGACTGTTTTTATAACCATGAAATGCCTAACAGCTGTATAATTCAGTACTTTCACCTTTTATTATTCAGTGTGTGCTTTCATTTATAGGTATTTGAAATTCATTTAATAGAAGCTGGCTATTTGCAAGCACAAATTTTCTCAAACTGTTTCCTTTTATGCATCAGCATGAAACCTAAATTAGTGAGGTGTGTTTTTTTTTTTTTTTTTTTTTTCCCCAGTACCTGAAGTAAAGACCTCTAACATACTGGTGAAAGCGTGCGAAGTTTCTTTGGCCCTTCAGCACTGCAACTTTGCCTTATCTGCAGAAGAGCCAACAAGAGGCAGGCTTTCTGGTATTCTGTATGACTGGAAATTTTGTCTCAGTGTGCAATCCTTTGTAGATGTGCATTGATGTGTGCGGGGAGGAATTCACTTATCTTTTATGCCATTTTAGCACTAGTGAGCAATATGAAACAGCTTGCACTGTAGTTTCATTGGTGCATGTGTTATGCTGCACTGTTAGTATGTAAGGTTTTGGTTCTTTTAAGTCTGGATTTGATTTCGGACTCAGCTCACTATAAATTGAGGGCAACCATGTCAGATAAGAGATGGAAACGGTAGGGAGAATGGTACAATTTTTGGCTGCAGAGCTGACTTCAAAGTGTTGATGGAACTATGTGCATTTGAATCGCATGTGGAGATTGAAATGCACTGCATGCAAGATGGAAATCGCAAAGTAAACTGCTCCAGGCCTTTAGAAAACAAGGAGTTTCTGTACCTGCTGGCAGTTTTGCTCCTACTTACACAATCTTCTGTGTTTCACTTTTTCCTAAATAAGTATAAAAAGATTGGAATCTGGGGATTATTGGGAATAAATAGAACTGCATTTGGAAGTCAGCTTAAAGTAACCCCTTAAGCCTTCTGGGGAATCACTTTTTTGCATGACATTTTTTCAACTAACCTTTTGATACAAAAATATAGAGACACATAACATTCCTGCCAGTGTTGGAGACAGAAATTATGTAAAACTGGATTTCTGAGTTGGTTTTGGTTAATTCCTAAACCAAACTGATTTAAGTTTACAAATTATTTGTAGTGACTTGTGCTATCTTCCATCTTTTTCTGTTCCTGATGTGAATTTTGGGAACTACTTGACTTCACTGTTCCTATAAAAATAAGACAAGTACAAAATGATGCTGTGGAAGCAGAAAAGAATGACCCTGATCTGCAAAGATGACAGCAATCCTTCTTACCCATTTTACGATAAAATGGGCTCTCTAGAATTGACTATTGATTGCTATGGTGTGCAAATAGAAATTGGTGTCTCACTCTGCATGGGAAGTAGTCTTATTTCTTCGAGAGTTACAATATCCACTTTTTGAGAATGCAAAGAACCATTGGATACTGCCTCTACATTATGAGCACAGAGTGTATATTGAAGTACTGTGTTAATTCTTCGTTCAGTTGTAATGGCCAGCATGTACGTTCAGTGGCAAAGGAAGTGGATTTTTTTATTCTTCAATTACCGTTGCATGCATGTTCCTAACTACATTAATGCATGTGAAATGGGTGCACGCTCTGTGTGAAAAACTTCCTCCTAATATCTGACCTAAACCTCCTCTATCTCAGTTTAAAACTATTTCCCCCTTGTCCTATCAGTATCCACCCTCATAAAGAGCCATTCCCCCTCCTGTTTATATGCTCCCATTAAATATGGAAGGCCACAATGAGGTTTCCCCAAAACCTTCTCTTTTCCAACCTAAACAAGCCCAGTTCCCTCAACCTTTCTTCGTTGGAGAGTTGCTCCAGCCCTCTGATCATCTTAGTGGCCCTCCTCTGGACCTGCTTCAAGAGCTCTATGTCCTTCCTGTACTGGGAGCCCCAGACCTGGACACAGTACTCCAGATGAGGCCTCACAAGAGCTGAGTAGAGGGGGACAATCACCTCCCTCTTCCTGCTGGCCACCCCTTTTTTAATACAGCCCAGAACACAGCCCTTCTGGGCTGTAAGCACACACTGCTGGCTCATGTCCAGCTTCTTGTCCACCACGACCCTTAAGTCTTTCTCTGCAGGATTGCTCTCAAGGAGATCTTCCCTCAGTTTGTATAAATACCTGGGATTGCCCCAACCCAAGTGTAGCGCCCTGTACTTGGCCTTATTGAACCTCATTTGGGTTTCATGGACCCATTTGGAAAAAATGTCAACAACGAAGTAAATTTTTCGTGCAGGAAACAATCAAAAGCATGCCTCCTATCTGTAAGTGTAATGTTGCAATGCATGCTGTCTTAAGAAATATGCTGGCATGTAAAAGAATTACTAAGTTATGTGCTATTATGCTATTATTCTGCCAATTTGCACAGAAAGAGAGAAGATCATAGGGTCATGTAGTAGAGCCATGCAGCAATCTCAGATTTATTTTTATATAGGTCGTTATGTGGTTGCTGATGGATAATTTTTGATTAATTGTGATGAGAAGATAATTGGGACCATATGATGCAGACGTGGTAAAGACCTCCTTAGTTTTCAGCACCCAACCTTCCTTGCTGCTCTGTCCAGAACTTACATTTCACCACAGCCTCAAGGCATGAACAGATCTGTTTGTACTTTGGATATAGTGGTGCATCTTCTTAGATTGTGACCTTCAGGTTAATAATTTATAGCTGTAGGTTCCATATGATGTCTGCAGCATTTCAGACTCATCATTACCTTGATAGAGATATAAGTTAACTTCATGGTTCTCACATTACCCCATAGAACTTACCAAAATGTTCTGACCTTGGTAGAATTACAGATGTTTACTTGCTGATAATGATTCAGTTTTGAGATTCCTGTTTCCATATGCTTTTCCTTTATGGCTAATTGCTACTCAACTTCAACAAAGACAGTAATGGCTTTCATTTTAAAGATTTCCTGCTTGTAGTCAAGGATATTGCTTTCCTGTATTTAAATGTAAAAGACTTTTGAAAAATCAGCTTGGTTCCTTTTTAATGCTATTTCTCAGTAATGTCTTTTTCACCATTGTAAACTGCTTCTCGTTTCTCCTAAATTTATTTTCAGCAGGGGATTCCTTTTTTTTTTTTTTTTTTTTTTCATGAGTTGGGATACAAAGTCTGTCATTCAATAAACTAAACAACAACTGTTAGGAAATGGAGGTGGAAAAAAAACATGCATGGGAACAGATACTCAAAACAGCCATTCTGGAGCTGAAGAGGTGGCCAGCACTTTTGTTCAGTTTGCAGGTGCTTCTTTTTTGATAATTACAGAACTGCAGGGGTTGGAGTAGGCCTCTGGTGATCATCTAGTCTAACCCCCTCCTTAGTAAAGCAGGTTCCCTACAGCAGGTTAAAAGGAAAGCATTCAGGTGAGTTCTAAATATCTTCAGAGGAGACTCCACAGCCTCTATGGACAGCCTGTTCCAGTCCTCTGCTACCCTCGAAGTAAAGAAGTTTTTCCTTATGTTCAGATGGAACTTCCTCTTGTGCCCATTGGCCCTTGTTCTGTCAGTGGGCACTGTCAGAAAGAGCCTGACCCCATCCACTTGACTCCTGTCCATTAGATATTTATAAGCACTGCTGGACTCTCTCTAGAAGTTCCCTGTTTTTTTTAACTGGAGAGCACGTGTTCTCAATGTAGCCTCACTGGAGCAGAGTAGAGAAGGAGGATCACCTGCCTTGACCTGCTGGCCATGCTCTTTTTAATGCATCCTGGAATTATATTGGCCTTCTTAGCCACAAGCGTACGCTTCAGGTTTGTGGTCAACCTGTTGTCCACCAGGACACACAGGTCCTTCTCCACAGAGTTCTTTTCCAACAGATCAGCCCCTAAATTATACCAATGTGTACGGTTGTACCTTCCTCTTGCCCTTGCTGAACTTTAAGCTCCTTTCTGTCCACTCTCCAGCCCATTCACATCTCGCTGAATGGTAGCACAGCCTTCTGGTATGTCAGCCACTCCTACCAGCTTCATATTATCAGGAAATTTGCTGAGGGTGCTCTCTACCCCTTCATTCAGATCACTGATGAAGATGCTGAACAAGACCAGACCCAGTACCAATCTTTGGGGAATACCACTAGCTACAGGCCTTCAACTATACTACACCACTGATCACAATTCTCTGAGCCCTGCTTGTTCTCAATCCACCTCACTGTGCACTTGTCTGTCCCACACTTCCTGAGCTTACCTACGAGTATGTTATGGGATACAGTGACAAAAGCCTTGCTTTTGTCAATGTAGACAATATCCACTGCTCTCTCCTCATCTACCCAGTTTGCCATGACATCATACAAGGCTACTTGGTTGGACAAGCATGATTTCCCATTGATGAATGCATCCTGATGACCTTCTCTTCCATTTGCTGAGGGATGACATCAGAATAAGTTATTCCATCACCTTCCTAGGGACAGAGGTGAGGCTGACTGGCCTGTAGTTTCCTGGATCCTCCTCCTTGTAACTTTCTGAAGATGGAATGGTATCAGCTTTTTTCCAGTCCTCTCCTGTTCTCTATGACCTCTTAAAGATGATAGAGGCTAAGCAGTCACTTCTGCCAGCTCGCTCGGTCCTCATGGGTGCAACCCATTGGGGCCCATGGATTTTTCCTAAATGATCTCTGAGCAGATTGTCCTCAACCAAAAGGAAATCTTCCTTTCCCTAGGCTCTCTCTTATTCTGGGATTCTTAGGAGGCAGTCTTAGAAGCAAAGACTGAAGCAAAGGAGGCATTCATTAACTTTGCCTTTTCAGTGTCCTCCATTACCTGGACACACACCTCATTCAGCATTCCCTAATCTTTCTTTTGCTATTGACATGTTTAAAAAAGTCTTTCTTGTTGTCTTTGACCTCCCTCACCAGATTTAACTCCAAGTGTGCCTTAGCCTTCTTTGTTGTGTCCCTGCATGACCTGGCAATGTTCCTATATTTATTGCATGTATCTAGACTCCTTTTCCACATTCTGTAGACCTTCTTCTTCACTGAGCCCCTTGCTCATGTGCACAGTCATATACTCAGATAGATGACATCTTTGGTTCTCTTTTCTTCCATCATCACTAGGAACTCTCTTTTCTTCTTGCTGGGTAGGCTCCAAGGTGTAATGCAAATAGTTGCTTGGGATAGCCAGGGATAATAGAGTCTACATGTGTCTCAATGACGTCTGAGAATACAAGAACGCTCTACTCAAAAGTTGTTAATACAAGTAAAGAAAATTAGGTCTTTGTTTCCTCTATATGCTTTAGAATTCTTAGCTTCTTACCCTCTTTAAGCCCATTGAGTAGGAAAGGGAATGTTTTACCATATATTTACATTATACACATAGGTCACTGTGAAAGTAACGCTTCCTGTTATTTCCATGGAAACTCTAACAGATACAAGAAGCATAATAACACTGTTTGATAGTGCAAATTCTCAGCTACAAAATGCTATTTTTCAAGAGTCACTACCATTTACCTATGCCTTTTTTTCGAGAGATGAGCAGGAGCCTGCATGCTGAGCTTATCAAGATCTGCACCAGCAGTGGTGACCCACTGTCACAATGCTGAAGAACTCAACCCACCACCTCACTGTGCTCACATATGCTGTTTGGTCTCCATAAACGTTCAGCAAGCGTTAATGAGTGTTGATGAGTACCATTTTTTCTGCATGGAGGAATTAAATTCATTCAACTCCATATGATTGCTTCATCTGCACTTCCATGTCAGATGCTGTTTTGTCAGACTGCCCCTCTGCTGCCATCTCTCATGTGGCAACAAAATGTGATGGGATATTGTTGGGAAAGTTCAGCCTCTACTCTCATTCCAGCAACATCTGCCTCTGACATTGTGCCCAACATCACAAAGTAGGAGGCATTAACTTGAGAGCAGCCCTTGTACTTGCCCAAAACTATTTACATATATATACGCACATATACATACACACATACGTATACATATACGTGTGTGTGTGTGTGTATAAAACAGAATTTCACCCTGTAGCAGCTCCAGGTTTGCATACTTCTCATCCCTAAACCGAAGCAGAGTCTGAAGTTTATTCAGTTTGGTGAAGCAATGATTGTGCTTAGTTTTCTTTGTTTATGTTGTTTTTCAACTCTTCTCCCTATTTTGCCTGAGAGGGAGACCCTCCCACCTGCAAAAAAGAGAGTTTTCCCACTTTAAAAAGCTAGAAATCTTACTGTTCTTATTCTTTCTCCCTATCACTGAGTTCCTGTTAGATACCTGTGGGCTACTTCTGGAATTTGTGCGCGTGCATCTACTTAGCGCATAGTAGGAATAAAATATGACTTTTAATGCCTGCCTACTTCTGCCGATTGAAAAAAAAACATATTGTTTTTTCACCCTGTATGCTAGGGAATCTGGTCAGTGGTTCGTATTGGATTCCTCCTCTTATATTTAATGAGACTGGATGCTTTGCTTGTTAGCTCAACTGACGTGTATCTTTTTTTTTTTCCTGCATCTTTTTACATCTTTTAACAAGTCAGGATCTGTTGCAAGTAAGTGCTTGATTTAAGGCTCCAAACGACAAGTCTGTAGTGTGAGCACAAGAATACTTTTAATATTTTCCCTAGGACTTCAATAGGCCCTCTTTTTTTTTCTGACTAAAATACATAAAATTTCTCTGCTAAGACGTCTGGATTGATGAAGGGAATAAAAAAATCTTTTCTTCCAACAGTGGCTTGATTAATGGATTTATTGTTTGCAGAGATTTTGTCAGGAAGCCATATGGCTTGAGGAAAACAAGGAGGAAGTGGCTGATGTTGTGAATCTGATTTAATAGGGGTCCCTAAGGACACAATGTGGCTCTTATCCTTACTCCTTTGCACTCAGTTTGTAAAGTGGTCTAAGAAGAGCTTTAGTGCTTCAGCAGAGCTAAAGATAATAGGTCTCTGTTTGAGTGGAATATCAGACCCTGCTGCCAGATCTGCATCGCAGTGGCTCAACTCTCAGGGCAAAAACCCACTGCTCTTATCCTTTTGTTTGAGATATTCTCGAGTAGTTTGCAAGGAACAGCAGTAGAAATGCTTGCTTCTGGTATCTTGGCGGTTGATCAGTTGGCATTGGTGAGGACAACTTTACCATCTCAAAGCTGGGCTCTCTGTTTGGGGTGAGGTGCTATTCCTTTTCTTTCCGCTCCTTTCTCTCCTCTTTACTCCTTCCTTCCTCAGAAAAATTCAAGCAAGTATGTCTGCGTTCTACAGTCAGGTTTATTATAATCTAATGTGTATACGGAGATCAGTAAGTAACTGAAGCTTAGATACTTGTGATTCAGCCTGCTGCAATGGTTTGGATGAATGTTCAGCCTTATCTGTGACTGCTTGATTCTAGTTATGAGTACTTGGTGAAAAAACCTGAGTGGAAAATTCAAAGCGGTGTTCTGGAATGTAAATGCTAGCAACTATGCTAAGGATGTTAACTAAGCTCTTCCTTGTGTGAAAGTGGAGCTTCTCTGCTGAGAGGCATAAAGACACCAAAAAGCACTTACGATCACTTCAGAACTGAAGTGAAAAATTCATGTGAAGCATTAGCAATTATTTGTGGGTCTGCAGAATCTGGAAAGCACTGAACATCACTTGACAAAAACATATTGCAGCTATGCAGAATTCAATGAATATTGCTTTGTGAATGAAAGATAAGTATTCAGGCTGTGGTTGTGAAAATGGCTGTATGTGTGCCTTAAATCTCTGGAGGTCCTGAACATCCTATTTAGAAATTTTGAGCCATGGTGGAAGCAGTAATTACTTCTGGAAGGCTTCAGTGCATGGCATTCATAGTCTAGTATTACAGTATACCAGTCTTTCCTTTCTAGATCTTTAAGAGTTTTTTTGCTGATTGTTTTCTGGCCACTTACGACATGTTTATGCTGGAGTCACTAGTTATTGAATCTATAGCAAGTACTAGGGGAAAAGCAGTTTGCATTGGCAATATTCAGTGACTCACAGCAGTGAGGACAGAAGAGGACAGGCTAAAAGATGCAAGGAAAGCTTCTCTGCTTTAGAGCTAATATACACTGCTGAAAGACTGAAGTTTCTAATTAGCATTCAATGTAACAGATATGTTCAATTGAAGTATTATTCAGAAACTCTTCTACAGAGCTTTAAAAACGACCACTTTTCACATGTTCTCCCTAGCTATGGCATAGTATTAGGCAGTGTTTGTAGGCCTGGCACCATCATGCTGTTAAGCATAATTGTAGTAAGCAGCCCTTGCAAGCTGATTAATATTAGTCTTAGTCAGCTGTTCAGGATTTGTTACCTTTTGCCTACTTTGTTTGATTCCTTATGTATGCATATGTTAACTGAGATTTACCACTACAAGGGAGTCAGTGTATGCAGTTCATACAGTCTCTATGCATGCAGGGGTTTTTGTATCTGGAAGACTTCCAGTTTGAGGATTATTTTCTTTAAGAAGAAAATTAGGAAAGAAGATTATTTCACAATCTCTTATATTTACAATACAGCAGTGGCAGATGCTCATGACTACCTAGTGTAGTGTTTGGTATTTCATAACATTCTGGAAAGCTGGTGAAATGCTGTTTACCACATTTAGTTATTTATAGCAGTTATTTCACCTGGTTAAAAAAAAAAAAAGGTAGCAAATTAAATACAACACTCTGTGTTCCTTTTACACTATTTGAAAAAAAGAAATTCTAGTTTTATGTAGCTGTTACGCTACGTTTTTCTTAATCTGTCCACTCATGCTGGGGAAGCACTTGTTTCAAAAGCATTAAAGGAAAGAGAGGGGAACTATAGCTTTACTCTTGGGATAGTTTTACTAATTTACAACATTTCTTTTTTTTTCTTCTTTTTTTTTTTTTTTTTCAGCAAGTGACCTTGTCAGCAGAACTGGCCCTTATGCTTGGAGCAGCAGATTGCACTAAGCCCTCTGCATAACCAGACATCTCCATCTGTCTTCACTTGCAGGTAAGAAGTTACGACACATTTCAAATAAGAGTTTTCCTTCTCCTTCCTGAAAATGTTTGTACATAAAGCACACCAAAAACCTTAGAGGTTAAAGAGTTTCCTAAGTGTGTGTGGATATACTGACATCACTTACTTCCTCAAGTTAGACATCTGAGGAAGACCCCAGCTCCCCTGTTCTGTGCAACATTTGCTTTCTCAAGATAGTTGTGTTCTGGAGCATGCCTATCATGGTCCTGCCAAGTTTACCATTCATATGATGATGTGATTCCCATATGTATCTCTTCTCCACCTGTGAATGGAGAAGACCTGATGCCAGCCTGCCTCTGATGAAAGTGCCCAGAATGAGAGGAGACTCTTGTCACTGGCTCCCTAGTTGTTAGATCTGCTTGGACAGCTCTCTGTCAGCAACAGCTCATTGGTGGCCTATTGTTAGGCAGTCGGCTTTGGCTGTATGTAGGTTTTGGGACAGCAGGCTCCAGCTGCCTCTTTGTGAAGGTGATGTGTGTGTGTGTTTAAAAGATAATGCTGGGTGTAAGGAGATATCCTCAATTTGGCAATTGAGACGTTGCCAGAAATCCAGAAGAGATGACAAGAAAAGAAGGCAGTAGCAGATAATGATTTTTATGACAATGTGATTAATTCTTGACATAGTAGAAACATCAGAACTTTGAATTAAACACTGTACAAATATATATGTCAGATTATGCACTGGCAATTATTATTCAGGTTGGTTTGAGTCCTCTGTTCTATGCTGTAAATTAAGATGGTGAAGCAAATATGGGACATTCACTACTACAACGTGTTCTGCATTCTGTGAACGGAACGTAGTTAAATTTGTCTGTGCATTTGTTGTGAGTGCTACTGAGTAAATTCCTTTCAGTGGAGCAAGTCCCTGGCTAGCCGCCAGGTAAGGAGTATCACTCCTTTATCTGTCACTTCACAATGGGACAAGCAAGCTATACTCTTTGAGTTACGTTATTGTATAACAACAGAATATATGGGCATGCAAAAATTTAATGAAGATGATGCTTGCCCACTGTCACATGGGGACAGTTACTTGTGCACCTTAGTTCTTTGGAGTAAACCAGTTGTTTTGCCTCATAAGCATCACTATCATAGTTTACTGTTACTTCAGTTTGCTGTCTGCTTCAGTGTATAAGACAAAGAAACAGCTGCTAATATGCAATTTATTAAAGCACTTATCTCCTGAAATCATGGAGTCAATAGATTTTTGTTCTTAAATAAAAAATCACTTTTATTCAGTGTCAGTCAAAACATAAATCAAAGGTTAGAAGAAAAGCTTTCTAACCCCATATAAATCTGTAGTTCACTCATTTTGGATAGTCCCTGTGGTTTGGTTCCCTCGTATCAGAACATAAAAGAAGTGGAAGTCTTTTTGATGAGGATAAGGATGATGAGAGATGTGTGTTCTTCCAAATGAATTAGTTTCTCACTTTGTGTTTCTTTGTGCATGTCACCTAAGACAGCTCAATTTCTTGTCGTAAATAAGCATCAGCACCACGTTTTCTTAGTGTTTAAGCATTCAGACTTCTCTTGTGTCCTGTAAATCTGAGTAACTACTGAGTGATTTGTGGCTTACATTGTGCAGGAGTACACAGAGAAGATGTCTTTGACCCTCCCGAGTTAAGAGGTGCTTCTACTGTCTGGACTCAAAAATTCTGGATGAAGAACCCTTTCCAGATCTGTCTTCCTGCCATGTAAATCAGGGTGGAATTTTGATGGAAGGAATTTTGATTTGAAGGAATTTCAGATGGAAAATCTGAAAGTCCTGGTTCAATTGAATCAGAGAATATCTTGTTCATTGACCTCTTTTAGTATTCTTTTTTCTCTGCTCCAATCTGTGCAGCTAATATCTACTGAAAAGAGTGAAGAGGTGGAACAAGTTTCTAGATACTGTCTAAAAGGAGCTCTGATTCAGAGTGCTTTTTCTCTGACTTTTGGGGAAGTTCTCATTCAGAGGAAAATAATTTCAAATGAAATGTGTTGCATCTCTCATTTTCATTGCTTTTCTTGCGTGTTTCAATTTACTGCACATACACCTTTCATCCTGTCTTTGGATTGAGTCTGTACAGGAAAAAAAAACGATGACAGTGTTATCACTGGGATCCTTGAATTTTGCTGCATTCTTTGGATTACAGAAAATGCTTTTCATCTCTTCAGCCTCTGTACCCCCTCCTCCCCACTCCAGAGCTGAACACCACACAATGCACCCCTTGTTCCCTTGCTAACTGTTGCAGCTTTATAATGACCTTGTACTTGTTCTGACCAGTGAGATACCATAGCTGAAGTTGAAGATATTATGGTGTGTGCATCTGTTTCCTTCCTTTTCGTGACTCATTCACATTTTTATCATGTGTAATTTCTTGCTGTTTCACTTAGTGGTGGTTTTTTCCTCCTTCTTACTGTTCAATGTAAATTTGTCATTATATAAAACTCAGATCTTGTATCCTGATTTAAATGAATTCACAATTGTAGCATCTGTAGTATGAACGTCACAAATGCATTCCAAGTTGAATGCTATTCTATTTCTGTTTCTGTAGACTGTTTCTGAGGAAATGCACTGATTTTATGTTTAAAAATGTATATATTTCAACTTTTTCAGAATTAGGATTCTGCATTTTCTTGCTAACTCTGGGCAAACTGGAAGTAGAGTGTAAATGGGGAGAATATGCCTGGAGATAAGGGCAGAACTACCGATGATAAATGATGGGGAGGGTGCTATGTGGAAATGTTATGTACATGCAGAGACAGGAAAGCCACTCTGTATGCTTCAAGAATTTTTGATTCTTTCTTTATCATTTGGGACGTTGGTTGCTGAGTCCAAGCCCTTAGTGTTGCAGGCAAACTATTTCATATTTCTGTTCATGAGTTAACTGACCTTTAGCTAAGTTTGCATCCCCTCACTGCTCCACTTGCTGACGAGGCTTTTTCTGTAAAATGGAGAAAACTAATGGGATTATGGATTTAATTTTAAAGTTTTTAAAATCTTTTTGAGATCACAGTTTTTTTTAATTGACATATCGGTCTCTATAGCATTCTGCAGTATTCTAATCTTCAGAGTAGCAAGACACAGAGCTCGTGTGATGAGCATTGCATAAGTGATCATTACACATTTGAAGGAAAAAAATATGTGCATATTACTTTTAAAACTTGGAGCTAACAACAGCTGAACATTTCTGTGTTTGCATAGCAATTACTGAAAATATTTTACCAGCCACCAAATGCAAACGTAGTATTGATTTCTGCACAAACTGCAATGCATGTTAGTCATTTCTCTGGCAAGAAGGCAGTGCTGCTTTTGGAGATGTGTAGTTCTGTTACGATCTTCTTTCTCCTTTTCCATTAAGTTTCAGCAATTCTGCACATTACTTCCTACAAAAGATAGCTTCAGAACGTTTAGAATTGGGAATTCTAGGCTTTCAGGAAATGAAGTTTACCTTTAATTTTACTTGTGTAGGAAACAGGTTTTAATAATTAATATATTGAGGAAACAAAAATAACCGTTGAATGGAGTCAAAATCTATCCCATTAATCAAAACTGCAAAAATGGCACTAATATCTTCAAGTGAATCAGATATTTCATCATAAATAGGAAGAAAAACATGAATGCCTTTTCCACTTCACTTTTTCTAGCTTTGTACTTTTAAAATTAATTTAATATTTCATTTGATTAACCTTTCCTAAGTCTGAGAAGACATTTAATTGACGTCTTAAAGCTTCTTCAGGAAGATGTAGAACCACACCTTTTGTTACAGAGCTGAACAAATCTGACACCTGTTATCTGTAATACCAGTATTATGCTTTGCACAAAGAATTCTATAACATGGCTTTGTTTCTTCACATGCACAGAAAAAAGCCCATGTGCTTTCAAACAAAAAGTTAAGATTCCAGAATTAATCTGAAAGCAAATATTCTGTGATGATATGCAGCTCTGTGGTGGGGAGGAATTACTTGGTCTTGTCCAATCCGACAGCAAAGTTCTTTTTTTCCAGAACAGAAAAAAATAGTTGGTTTTTTTTTAATTTTTTTTAACAACTTTTGTGAATGAAACCAAACTTCTCAGCTTTTTGTTTCATCCTCAGCCTTTCCCATCAATCTGAGTTATTAGTAAGGATGTCTTAAACCAGTGTGGGCAAGATGTGTGCGCTTGTACACTTTCAGTAGCTCATTAAGTGAAACTAAATAGTTTTAGCACAGTTATTTGATGTGATGTCAGAATGTATTTTGAGAGGCTTGTAATTTTGACTCAGTTCCCAGTTTGGAGAAAGATTGGATTTTAAAGATGTTTATTTAAAGATGTTTGCAATCAAATACTTGATCTCAAGAGGCATTATATGTATGTTTTTATTTTCCTATGAATCTGCTGGTGTGTTCTAAGCTAAACACGTTGAAACCTCCTTAGACTTGGGGCCTAGTTTGTTAGTGGAAAATTAGATAGATTTTTCAGTAAACATTCGGAAGCAATGTCTCAGGAAAGGAGAAAATAATCCATAGAGTGATTGAAGAAATTCATCTTTCCAGTGCTCCTACTGTGCACAGAAATGCAGATTGGTACTGCATGAGCAGAGGGGCAGGAAACAGCCTGTGATGCACTGAAAATCCGCAGTGTTGGTGTGGGCTGTTGCTGATTGCCTTGTTTGTGTGAACACAGGAAAAGACAAACAGAACTTCTAAAATTAAATTGAAAGTTAGCGGGAATCATAGAATCATTTGAGTTGGAAGGGGCGTTTAGAGGTCGTCTAATCCAACTCCCCTGCAATGAACACGGACACCTACAGCTAGATCAGGTTGCTCAAAGCCTCGTGCAACCGGAGCGTAGATGTACAAGGTTGTTTTTTAAATAAAATAAAGCATTAATAGTTCTTAAATATCTTCTAAAACTGCCACCTGCCTTCCTCAACAAAACTACAAAGATATGCTGTAGGCTCAGCTGTGCATATGTCTTGATATACTTGTGTCAGTGTTTCTGATGCAGAATTCTCCAGCTCTAAGCTTAATCTGAGTGCTGCAGTGCTCCCATAACAGCTCTGTTTGGCTTTCATGACATTCATTTCACTATTTAACAAAACTTGCATGTCTCCCAGTACTGCATCTCACACTCTGTACTTGCTGACTTTTGGCCTACTTGGATTCCTCTATTAAGTGAGAGCAGGGCTGTGCTTGTTCGGCAGCTTAAACGATAAACTCCATGGGCAGTGATTTATGCCAAACTGGATTTTAATTGAATTAGGATTTCCTATGTTTAATTAAGCTTTACATTGTGCTTTAGTGCTTTCCTTTGTGTTTAGCTTTCTCTTGCTGCAATGAGCAAATACCTGTGCATAATCAGTTACTACGGCCTGTTAACCGATCTTTGTGTTCTCTCAGGAGTCATGCAGGGGATTTGGAGTCTGTAGTCTTAGGAGTGCCAACACTAGCTAAATATTGAGACAGTAGTCTGACTAATGCAGTAGATTTACTGTTGTCTGTGCTCAGGTCCGAGGCCAGTTTAAAGATCTCTGTGCATGAGATTCAGGTGAACTTCCTTGCTGAGGTTGCAGCTTCTTCCCACACCAAGTGAGCTGGCAGTAGTGCCGCAGCACATAAACCAGGCTAAGGAAGTTCTCTGTAGATTTCATCAGCTCTGCATTAACAGAAATTCCCTTGTGTTGTGCTATTTCATAAGGTTTGGGGTGAATCCGTTTGTCTTTCAGGGAGTGTGGAAATAATGCTGTTCTGTGGTGGGCTCCACCCTTTGGGAGAGTGAGCACTTTCTACCGCTGTGTGTGGGCCAAGGCAACATTCTTGGCACTTTGGTCTGACAGAGACAACTTCAAGGCTAGAACTAACCATAGATTAGATAACTACATTTGGGCTTCAAGGCAAAAGTCCTGTTTTATAAAGAGCAGCTTGACCTCTGCAAGCCATTTAAAAGAGGAAAAAAAAAAGAAAAGCTGGTCTGTGAGTACCATTATTTTATTGTCCTGCATTTCCTCACATCCTGCAACATCAGAAGTGTCAGCAGAGGCAAGAAATCTTAAGGCTTTTCTGTTGGCCTAATAGGACTGATTGTTTATCTGTCCCGACTGCTCTTTGGATGCAGAAATCAGAATTTAATAACCATTCCTGGTGATAATTCGTATCAACATTTGGTCCTGCTTGATCCATGACTTACAAATTGTTTCAGGTAAAAAAAAACCGACAGTTCAACTATAGCATGACTTTGTTTCTTTGCTTCAAACTGTCATTGGATATGTTTGTATTAACTTGGCCCTACATATTGACCAGCAAGTAAAAATCAGAGCAGTTTAGTATGGAGAAACTTCTGGAACTGGACTGGATGATCCAGTACTTCTCAAAGTATATCCTAAAACAAAGTTGATGCACTGTTTTGCTTTGGACTTTCGTTTCTTCAGAACTTGCCGTCCCTGAAGTATACTGAAATACTGAATGTATAAAATATTACCAGTGAATTGGTTTTTCAGTTTTAATGTGTTGATGCATCTGTCTTTAGGCTTCCTTTCCTCCCTTGGGTTAGTGCTTTTGGGAATGGTAAGTGGATGGATTTTTTATTTGTTTTTAGCTTTTTTGAAAAAGTTAGCTTAAAGCTTTTTTTTTTTTTTTTTTCTTTTTTCTTTTTCTGAGTAGCTCATGCAGGGATATACATCTGGTCCCATTTTAGTCACTGTTGGTCTTAATAGAGTGTTTTAAGAAGTGACTTCTGCTGTACTTTCTTCACCTAGTGATTCTAAACTGGAGACTCCAGTGCACACTTTTCTCCCTGTGCTTTGGCATGCATATGTTGTAGGCTTCCTGACTTGTGACCTTTGTTGCCAAGATAGTGTATGAATTTTTGAAAGGATGTTTAAAATTCAAACTGTGTAAGCAGTATTAATAACTGAAGATTATTTCATACCATGACGGTGCCTTTAATTATCAGGCTTTTGGAATTAAAATCTATTTAGTTTCCTCTGCCAACTCAGGTACGCTGTTTCCTTGGCCTCATAACACCTCAGCAGAAGGAAGGAGCCCTGCCCTCATCTCGCATAGTTACTTACCTTAAGTAAAAGATGGAGTCTGAGGCTGTTTGAACGAAGGAAAGTGTAGAACTTGCACTGAGCTATTCTTCATCAGCTTTCGGTTCAGTATTCAAATCTAGAGTCTGTAAGAAGATATTGGGGTCTTTGAGAAGGACTTTGAGCTGTGACAGTGTTCAGAGTAGTTCTCCCACCCCACAGAAAAGCCTAAGTGCAGGAGAGGCTTGTGGTCACATCCATCCTTGGGTGTATTGCACTGATAATCAGTACTTATCCCTGAATAACTACCTTCTCCTTTTGCTGCACTGAGAAGGGAGCTCTGGTGCATCACGTCCTATGAAATCTGTTCCAGGAAGCCAGAAATAATGTAGCAGTGTCCAGTGTGCCTGTAAGAAAGTCTTGCTCCTGGTCTGTCTTATTAGAAGATATAGCCCTACTGAGCTGCTTCCTGTTTTGTCATTCATTGCTGCCTGAAATAATGCTTTATGAAGCTTTCCTGTCACTTCTGGCAGTTGAAGTACTATCAGCTGCAGTTGAGTTTCAAGCCTGAAACTGTGCTGCTCAGATGCATATGTGTTCTGATGCTGTTATTCTAAGTAATATTTTTAAAACTGATCATGTAGCAATGTATTTATGTTCTGTTTCAGAGTTAAGAATTCCAATCCCTGTGTGCTTTTGTACTTATAACATGATGCTTGAGGGATGATGGCGTGTGGAAGAAAGTGGGAGAACTCCAGCAAGGCTGGTATCTGATCTTTTTTCCTGCAGGTTTTCTTAGCGTGTATATCCTAGATGTATGTTTTGACAGAGTGCAGCAGTTACTGTGCAGCTGACAGTAGATTACAGTATTGTTTGTTTAGGATTCAGAAGCATAGTATTAGATTGCTTCTTGTCAGCAAAGCACAGGATATGCCACATGGTGTTTGCACATGGAAACAGCATGACCCCAGGCCTAGCTGTGGAATTCAGATAAAGCGATACTGTTCTCTAGCTTTTTTCTTTTGCTGGTAAGAGGGACGAGATTGCAGTTCAGCTTTATGCCATAGTTGAATGTGCATTAACCTTGTGGAAATGCATATTTCAGTAATAGATTGGAAGTATTGTAGTCTTGGGATATACATTTTCTTGCTTTAATGTTGCTTTAATACTAGGTATTACTAAATTGAAAGCTCTCTAGTTTTGTTAGTTTGGCCTAAATGTTTCAACTTTTACCATATCTAGGATCCCAGTGAGCTTTTATAAGCAAGGACTGTGAATAATTGAACAAGCAGGGCTTTGGCTTCAAAGTTGTTTTTAATTAAAGGCTTTCTCTTCCATGGACTACTCCCACATAGAGGGCTGGAAACTCATATCTTTCCATGCACAGATTTTTTTCTTCATTCCCCTGGGAGGACATAAGGGGCAACAGACTCGACCACCTACAAAGGATGTAGATATTTCAGTGAAAGCAACTGCTTCCTTTCTAAGCAGAGCTTGGCTGGGGATGGAAATAGGAGCTCAAAATGTTGATTGTCCTTTTCTTCATGTAATCCATGTGCAGCAAAATGTCATTTTACAGAAAAATCACAGTATTACTAATATTGATAGTGTTCATTGTGTATGCACAGGTTTTAAGTGCTTGAGATTTCAGGCAGTGATAGCAACTGTGCCAGGACAAAGTTTAGGCTGATCAGTGTACTGGGGAGGAAACTGCAATTGAATTTAAGTTATGGTACCAAAGCACTGAAGGTGATTTACTGTGATCTTTAGGTCAGGGAATTCTTTTGCCAATATCAGAATGCAGACTATAGACTGCAGAATTGAAGGTGTCTTCTAGGGATTCAGGGACAGTCTGGGATCTGCCTTGCAATCCTTCCACTCCCCGTCCCCACCCTTCAGAGACATGCAACCGCATCTCTGCAGAGCACAACTGGTTCTGAAAGGCAGTGCCTGTTCAAGGGACTGACTGTGGGATACCTTTATGAGTACTTACAGAAGAACATTCCACTCTAAACTGATAGAGATTTGATCAGTCAAGTTCTTCTGGTTTTGAGTGGGTATAGATATGTTGAGAAGCGGGACTGTGAAGTGCTGAGAACTACCCTTGTGAGTTTTGTTACTTTGCACATTTTGTCATGCTTTTTTTCCACCAGATAACCATTGTAGAACCACAGAATGACTTGGGTTGGAGGAGACCTCAAAGATCTAATTCCAACAATCCCATGCCAGACAGGGTTAGATCTTGCCATCTGATAGATCAAACACTAGACCAGGCTGACAAGGGCCCCATACAACCGAGCCTTAAACACCTCCCTGAATGGGGCATCCGCAACCTTTATAGAAAAGCTGTTCCAGTATCTCACCACCCTCTCAGTGAAGAACTTCCCCTTGAGATCTGATCTAAATCTCTTCTCCTTTAGTTTAAAACCGTTCCCCCATGTCCTATCAATTATAATTGTTGTAACCTTCCTAATACATTCCCCGTAAAGCATACAGTAGTCTTTACACTGAAATTAAGCATAATGACCACATTAATTTTCTCTGTAAAGTTGCAGGATATGTTTTCAGACATTCACAGAATCACAGAATGGCCAGGGTTGGAAGGGACCTCAAGGATCATGAATCTCCAAACCCCCTGCTGCATGCAGGGCCACCAACCTCCCCATTTAATACTAGATCAGGCTGCTCAGGGCCCAGTCTGGCTTGAACACCTCCAGGGATGGGGCACCCACAACCTCTCTGGGCAGCCTGTTCCAGCACCTCACCACTCTCTCTGTAAAGAACTTCCCCCTGACATCCAACCTAAATCCTCCCTCAACTTAAAACCATTTCCCCTTGTCCTGCAGCTGTCAACCCTTTCAAAGAGTTGATTCCCCTCCCCTCTGTAGGCTCCCTTTAGGTACTGAAAGGCTGCAATGAGGTCACCCCGCAGCCTTCTTTTCTCCAGGCTGAAGAAGCCCAGCTCCCTCAGCCTTTCTTCACAGGGAGGTGCTCCAGTCCCTTGATCATCTTTGTGGCTCTCCTCTGGACCCTCTCCAACACCTCCCTGTCTTTTTTGTACTGGGGGCTCCACACTTGGAGCCCACATTGTATTACTGTATTCTACTATTGTGTTTAGTTCTATTCTACCATTTTGTTTACCTCTGTCTATGCCAGTGGCTGCATTGTTTATACAATAAAAGAAGAAAGGGAGAAGATGCAGGAAAAGGGAGATTGTATGTTGGTTCTGGAACCTTTTTCTCTGTATCGTGACAAAGGCTAATATGCAGTCACCTAGTGAGAGGTATGGTGAGACTGGAAGTTGTTTCCATAATTGAGATGAGAAAATGCAGGAATAGGGCTCTTTAGATGACTAAAATGCAGGGAGGTTCTTAAAAAACTTGATGTTTACTTGTCTAAAATAATTTTAAAAAGATGGGTTTGCTGTTGGAATGAAAATATGTTGTGGAAAGCTTAAGCAAAATGAAAACAGAAAGATGGAGAACTTAGCAGATGTGATCAAAATTTCATGTCAGTGGAATACATCAATCTTGGGCAGGGCTGTGGCCTCAGCACTTCCTGGAGATCAAAGCCTCTTGAACACAGAAAACACACAAACATGTGCCACATTAAGAATGTAAATTAGTTCCTGTTGAATAGGACTTTATTGTCACCTTTTCAGTAATGCATACATCCCAGGGACTTGCACTGCTATTTAAGCTGGTGTGCATTATATACACATAATGCAAAACTAGGTTGTGCTCATCTCTATTTTACTTATTAAAAACAAGAAGGCGTTATGTACAGCTGTGATAAAGATGTCTAAACCACAGAATGGTGAATCCCCAAAATTGCTAAAATTGTACATCTTTAGAGGAATGGATTTCTTCTTGATAAAGAAACAATATTGATAATTTAGACATCAAAGTTTAATGTGATTTTTCAACTTGCACAATTGGAAAAAAAAAACACTTCTCATTTTCATTCTCTTTTTTTTTTTTATTTGAATGCTGTGTTTTGGGTGTTTGAACTCATTAATGCTGTATATTTTGGATAATTCTGGGTTTCTAGGTCTTTATTTGCTTATTATCTTATCAGTTAGCAGAAACATTGAGTCCTGTCCAACATTTAGAATGGTTGCTGAGTGAGTGTGCTTAATAAGCTATTCTGGCCTCTTAATGTTACCTGATACTGTACACTTCCATAGCTACAGATCAATAAATATTAGAAATGCCAGCAACCACCAGGCTCTTTTTAGTAAGATCTGCTAGAAACTTCTAAATCCCTAATCCTCTGTAACTCCAACAGCAAAGAGCTCTCCAGAATATACAGCCTGTTCTCTGTGTTTCTATGGAGAAGAGTGGGTACAAATTGAGGTTTGGTAAGAAAGAGCAGTGGAAACTAAAAATAGCTTAATTGGATCTTCTGTTTGCTTGTTTGTTTTTTTTAAAAAAAAAATCCAACTGGACTTTCTACTTTATAAACTGGGCTTACGGAGCCCAGAGAGTTTACAAGAACTTTGGCTTTGGTTACAGCATTGCAGAACTGCTGAGCTGCACTTTTGTTTAACTTGGACTGCTGTTTGTTGAATTCTAGATGTTCTTCAGTCCCAAGGCCTGGCATCCCAGACATCTTGTAATTAAACTCAGAACATACAGTGAAGATTCACCATAACAGGAGAAATGATACTGAAATTCCTTCTAGTGGTACAACTATATTCCTGAAAGGCTCTCAAAGCAGATCACTGTTTGCCGTGGCTTCCCAAAAAGGTTACAGCTTGCCCAAGGTGTATGTAGGTGCACTGGGGATCCATGGAGATGTGTAGAATAGCATGAGTTAGGTAGGGGTAAAAAAACAGCAGGGTCACAGCATGGCACCTGCTGATCCTTTATGTTTTGGCAGGTTCAGGGGAGAAGTAGGATGAGGGAGAACTTGAAGGAGGATAATGAGATTTAGTCAGTCATTTGATTGAGTTTCTTTTATGTGAGTGCTTAAGACACCTCTTGCAAATGAAGCATACTTTGCTTCATAGTTCACTTGGAAAAATGCATGAGAAACAAGAAGGGTGGAGCTAAGTTTGGCAGGGTTTCCTGAATGAAAATATGTAGATCGCAGTACTAGAGAAAGAGGAGAGCTACTTCACACTCCCTGCTTTTGCCAAGTTTGCTGGCTTCAGAAACCGTCTGGACAAACAAGTGAATGGACAGGGTGAGTTTTCTGAGGATGCAGTGAGGAGGAATATGCAGTCAGTAGAACACAAGGAGAAAACCTGTAGCTGCATGGCCTGTAATGCAAGGCTACATCTTAGAAAGAAGGCACAAAATATAGATACTGTTTGAAAATATGACAGTGAAATGAGAGTGAAGAGTGATGCTGATATACAGATTGTTACCAAGGAGAAAGAAGGTAAGAAAAGGAACGTGAAAATACCACTTTCTTGCTATATTGAATTTGATCTTTCAACCATTTTCCTTTGGTATTATGGGCTGTAACTTTTGTTTAGTTGCTGTGAATTTATTCGCATAAAATGTTGTTTTTCCTGAACAGCTATTTCTTGGGTCATCCTATGAAAGGCATATATGATCTTTGCAGGACTGCTTCTCAAAGAGAAGCCTATGTTGTGTTGTTACTCATTTCTATGCTTTCTGGCCCTTCCCAGTGAGCTTTGGGCCTCTTAAGTTGGTTTTAGACAAACTTAAAGGGAATTGGTTGTTTAGAAGGTGTGAAGCTCGTAACAGTTTTGCTAAAATTATCAACTGAGTAGAGAAGAGAGAGATGTAAGTGTATTCGTGTCCTGAGGTAAAATTGCAGTTCTCTAGCTATTTTGTGACAGCATCGCCAGTTGGCCAAAGCAAAGGAAACACAGCTTGGAACTGGCTGTAGCACCAACACAGCACCGAAAGCAGAACTCAGGGAAGTCAGTCAATACAGTTGAAGTATTTGAGTCCATAAACTATAGCTGTATGCTAGGATTATCTCAGATTTTGTTTAATAAATCAAATTACCCAAAGTCACAATTATTTGGAGAGGAGAGATGTGTAAGTGATAAGCTGAGTCCTATAAATAGAGAACAGAAGAAGTAAATAAGTTTCTGTGTTTGGGGAAACACGGAAGTAAACATAGCCAAGTATAAATATTAGAAAGATCCCCCTCCTTCTCTTAATTCTCCTAACTATTTATAAAGATTCTTTGTAGAAATATGTTCTATCTCTGTCTTGCTGATTGGGTTCAGGGCTGCCAGGAGAATGATGTAAAAATGTTTTTAGGTAACGGTTAATGATAATGTAACCTCTCTCAATAAAGCCTTGAGATTACCATCTTTTTTAAACCCGTTATGTTAAGTTGAAAAGGCCTCACTTATTTTTCTTTTAGGAATTTCATTTAATTACAGCAAGATTTCTTTACAGTAGTCATGTTGTACCATGGCTTTTAAGTAATGTTTTTAATTGATTTGTAAAACTTAAGCTAATTCACATTTAAATAGCTACTTGTAGAGTGTATTTTTCCCTTTGTTCTTCAGTGCAAGCACTGAAGTGGAGGGATAGCTCATTTGCAGGTAATTTTCCCAAAAATGTGGCTGAGGACAGCGTTAAGTTTTGATGAATTTTGAAATGTGGGAAGTGTAGTAATGTTTTTGTTCTGATATTTATGAAATTTGCCCTCAATTCACATTTGGAGTCCAAGGAGCACTTCATTTTGACAACTGAGACTCAAGGTGGCTGTAGTCAAATGACGAACCACAACAAGCATTGCGTGTGTGCTAGTCTGAAATGTAACAAACAGGTTTAGCCTTACGAAAACAAGGGTTAAGCCAGTTCTTGCCAAAATGGAGCACATTACCTCATTGCCTTTAGTTGTAAATATCGGCAGTTGCACACAAGTATCTTCAAGCAAACCCTCAGCTGGCTTGCAGACAATGGTAAAGAAACCAGGGAAAAGAGGGAAGTATGGATGGGTGGGACCGTGTCTTCCTTGAAACCAACTGGAGAGCATGACCTATTTTCTGTTCTTTGAAGCTGGGACACCCAGAGGTATAAGCCAACTTTAAAGTGTTCTGTTTGTGTTGTTGCTTTCATTTAAATATCTGTGCTGCAGTGAAATGGCTTATTTTGTTTTCTTTCACTCCCACACAGTAATTAGACCACAGAAGAGTTGGATAAACGTGACTTCCACTTAATATTGCTGCTATTAATAAAGTTGTGGTTGCCATTTTGTCAAATGTGCTGTATAATTGATGCTAATGAAGAACAAACGCAGAGCTTTGGAAAACAGCGTGGTAAATGTATACCTGTTGAAGTTGAGACCATGAATCACAAGATACTTATTTAATGCGTGTGACTTTTCTGAGCTGTTTGTCACAATGTATATGCAGTATGGTCTCCTTTACTAACATACCCAGAAAAGGGTATCTTCTACCACAGAATAAAATGCATCCTTTCCTAGAACTTGTGGTGAGAACTGAGGCTTCTCAGGATATGTCCATTCAGACCTTCATCATCCAGTAGGTCTGTGATATTTCATGCTATAAATTCGATGGTAGCTTCAATATCGAGTGAGGAAAAGAAGTGCTTCGTGCAAAACCACTTGCAGGTGACAGTCTAATACCAAAACAGATTCAAGGTTGTGATTTAGTGGTTAATCCTGTTTGAACATGACTGAGTTGTATCAAAATAAATCCTATCAATTTCAAGAGCTGCAAAGCAAATCCTGCATCAGATACTGTTCTGATTTGCTGGTCCATGGATTAACTATAATGCTTTTAACTCAGGTTCTAGACCTTGCTTTGAAATTGTAACCAAAATCTGGCCTGTGGGTTCTTCTACCTCACGCCTGTGTGGAGCATAGATTCTTTTTGTCTCTAATCTTAGGGAAAGGAAAGCATTACTTTCAGTGTTGTTCCTGTGCAATTAATTCAAGTGTGAGTGTGTGAAACTTGCTGTTAATAATTTAGTGTTTTGTTCTTAATGGTAACCAAATTAAAAAACCTTTAATAAGCTATCTGTTTAATTAGTTCACCTGCTGGTTTGTATATTTCATTTTGTGGTGGTCTGGAAATGTCCAGAAATGCAATTATTTTAAAAACCTTATTGCTCCAAAATAATAGGTAAAGATAGATGGTACGATGTTTTTGAAAGCATTACTGCTCCACTCCTTAAAATATATTGGTGACAGTGGGTTAGAAGTTGGTTTTCTGTGAAGGTACATGATTTACAGACGCAATCTGTGTTCATGAAGCTTTCAGGCTACCTCATCTCCTGTACCACAGCTTTCAAACTGGTGGATCTTGCTTCCTGCTGCAGTTAAATCATTGCTAAATGGTATCTCAGGCTTCATTACTTGTAGTCTTGAGGCAGTTTAATGAAGCTAGCTGAGGATATTGGAGAAAGCACACTGAAAGCCTGTTAATGAATTTGAGAATGATCTTGCTATAGCGGTGTGGCCTTTAGTCATTAAAGATCAACAGGGAGTAAAGAGTTGGGTTCAGGCTCCATTCTCTTTCATTGACTGGAGGGAGAAACAAGGATGAGAGTAGCTCTGCTGAGGCTTTTGAGACAGTGAGACAGTTGTTTGTGTGTAGCTGAAAAGGAACCAAAGATTACATGTAATCTGGGATCCCCTGGTACAAAGGAAGAAGACACCCTAAAAATGAATGTTTCTCGAAGTTCATTGAAACTGGGAAGTAAATTAAAATTTCTCATTTGAAGGAATTATTTCATTTTAACTAAATAATTCACTTAATAATTTTGCCACTGACAAATCTAAAATATGTGGGCAAATTCTTTACTTTCTCTTATCACTGTCCACTTCTATTCCCTCACCTTTATTTTTTTTAGGAGAACAGCTTAGTTCTTTCTGGCTGGTTCTCAAGAATACAAAGAGAAGAGGCTCTTCCAGTTTTGTTTTGTTTGTGCGTGTGCTGTGAGGGAGACATGAGGATTGGTCTGTAATTAAGGAAAATATCAACTTGCAACTTCCTCTGCTTCAGAACACTTTCTTTTCTGTGCTGTTTCATTGTACTGTTAGCTGCAGTGCACAAGGAGAAACTGCAAAGGAACCAACAGCTCCTGAGCCAGACTGTTGAGGGTTCTTGGATGCTGGTCAACTAGTAATTGTCTGGGAAACTGATTTTTGGAGTTCTAGATTATCTGGAGGCAAGATTTCCAGTGGCTGCTATTGCTTGAAACAATCTCTTGTAGTTCAGAATTCATATGAACTTGCATATTAGTGCTATCTGATCTGTCACACTGTGTACTTGGTGACTTGGATAATACTTGTGGCATCTCAGGGTTGGTCTGCTCTGCACAGTCATGTGTTAGACCATCTTTCTGCCAGTCTCATGTGAGGCAAATTCCTTGCTGCTTACACATACTCTTCAGCTTGTACTCAGCGTTGTCATCTTCATGGTTGTGGGACCTTTGGTTTGTTTGTTCTAAGCAGTGCTTATTATCTCTGAGCACTCTTCTGGTGTGTCCAAAGAATAGCACTCCACAAGAGGGAATAGCTCCGTCCCACTGAAAGAATTGGATGCTGCTTCTCTACAAACATCTTCTTTTTCAAGAAAGTTGTGCACTCATTTCAAAACCACAGTGTGTTCCTTTCTAATAAACATGTCCATGTGGCTTTTTGTTTTGAACCTGTCATGGGGGGGGTGTTCCTGTTCATTGGTGGGAAGCAGTGAATCTTGTTCATCAGTCCCAGGAAAGAAGCTTTTCATTAAATGCTAGTTAGCTTGTTTCCTGTAGCCAACTCTATTTGCAGTCATATTCAGCTGGAAGATGTTACTGTTCCATACCAGAATTTGTATGGGAGGATAGGTCTGTCAGATGTCTCCCTGTCACACCAGGGTAAGGCTGTGTTCTTCTACATGTTTATAAACTTTTTTTGGGGGTATCTGAACTGACTTACTTGTACTTAATTGATTTTTTCTTTTCCTCTCAGTTGATCCTTGCTTGCACTAACTGTCGTTATGAGTAGCATCCAACTAACAAGCTCTCCATCTGACCAAAGCCCCAGGTGGGATTGTCATAGGGAAAGGCAAGGAGCACAACTTGGCCATAATGCACAGAATGAGAAGCAAAGGCAAAAGCAGCAAACTCTGAACAATTTTGATGATAGACAATTGTGAATGAAAGTATATTGAATAGCATGCTGATTGTTTGCTGGGGGAACCGGAAAGTTACTGGAGTGCTTTTGTCAAAATTCTTCAGTTTATTCCAGCTGAAGCAAAATTTTAGCCTTGATTTGATTAGCATACTACTTTCAGATGTTGTGAACCTTGTAGAAATCAGAAATGGGATGAAATCAACATCTTTATCCTAGTTCTGAGGGTTTTTCGTGAGTCAATGCTTATGACAAGGGCATCGGCTTGGACTATGTGTTTTTAAGAAGAAAAGCAAGCACATTGCAGTTTGTGAGTTCTGTCTGTCTTTAGTTGAAGGAGCAGCCTTTCTGTTATTTGTGAGCCAGCTTTGAAGGCATAGCCAGGATGTGTGTGATATATATATATATATATATATATATATATATTAATATGATGGAGTTTGTTTTCTTTCAAAAACTGGACAAATGTCTGAATGAGCAAGATCTGAGCCAAGTAGGACAGAGGAAGAATGTAGGGAACTTGGCTAAATGCACAGCAAACAACATAGTTGAGGGGCTGCAGGCAAGGTGACAGAACAAAAAGCGTGGGGGAGAGGGCTGTGGGCTGCAGCTGGGGGCTGTCCAGTTTCAGATGCTTGGTTCCAACCAGAAATACTTGTCACTGGGAAGCTGGTGACTAGAAGACAGAGGGAGAGGTGAAAGCTGCGCTCAAGAGACAGGCTTTGGCTTTGTGCCTCTCCTTAGTAAATTAGCTTTCCATTCCTATTCCCCGTCACTGCTAAAATAAGATATTATGTGCAAGATGAACTCGTTTTGAACTTAGGGGATTGTGAAACCTCAAGTGAGTTTCTCTTCCCCACCCTTTCCTTTGGCTTTAATGAGAAGTTTGTGTGCTATTGGAGGTGAGGATTATTTTGCTTTCTCTATTGCAGAAAGGTGACGTACGTTTTGGACATGAGCTTTGGGTTGAACAGTCTCTTTGGGGCTATCAGAAGAGACCTCAGCAGAAAAGCAAAGAAGCTATTAATGGTACACGAGTTAACTGTCTGCAAATAAAGAGCAAGAGATGGACGAAGGGAAAACAAATGCTAGTAGAAAGGATTTATGGAGTTATGATTGGGAAGCAGAGAGAGGTGTACAGCGGAAGCTTTAGTTTTTTGGACTTACATAAACTTACTGCACGGTCCTGGTAACCAGACTAACCCTAGCTTGTTGCTGTACTATCAATGGGCTTTGTTTAGAAACTTGAAGGAGACGGAGTGATTCCAGCACACAAATCATACGTTTCTAAAGTCTGGATGTTTTCAGTTTTAGTGACTGAGAGATCTGGGAGAGGTTCCCACTAGTGCCAGTGGGGCATTCAGCCCTTCAATCTTACACACCCATCATCTTTCCTACAGAAGCTGAGACGGCAGGCAGCTTTTGGTGTTTCACCTTTGCCATTTAGTCCATTTAAACGGTTTGCCCTTTAAGGAAAATAATGGGAATGTTTCCCCTAAGCTTGGACTGTTTCAGAGATGCTTTGTTCAGACCACTTGCTGCTTTGGTGAACGCTGTTTTCAAAACGGGAAGCGTCAGCAAATATTTCATTATTAAATGATGACTCTCCTCAGTTTTTTTTAAAGGTGGATGTTAGGAAAACAGATGACTAAAACCGATCTGCGCCGAATGCCAGGCTGTGCTCTGTGTGCTGACTGGGGGGGAATGCACTTGCTGGCTTGCTAAATTGAGATAATACTCTGCATGGTGACGGACAGAAAAACAATTAGAGCTGTCGGATTCTTTGCTGACGTGTGCGTTGTCACATGGGGAGACGGCTTGTTTGGTGCCAGTAAATCTGAACTGGTCAACTCTCAGCAAGATACAAAGTTAATTAATAAAGTTCCTTACAGTTGGGCTTTGGAATGTGAGGGCTGTTTATTTGTGAATAGAGCTTAACCAGGAATAAACAACAGAAGTCCTTAGTGGGGCCTCCTGGGTGTTTTCTCAGTCACTGCTATATTGCGGGCAGATTAAAAGACTTTCTCCTGCACATTTATTGGGGCATTTAGTTGGCTTTACCTGCCTGAAGAGTTCCTGTGTTTCTGTGGACTCTGGTAGCACTTGTGTGGATTGTAGTTTTCTTTGAAGTATGCCACTCTGTATGGGAAAATGTTTATTTAAACTCCTGACCTGTTTGGGTTTTCTCAGGTGCTTACTGAGATCTCAAAATAAGGAATGTCTGTATACACTGCTATTCTTAAAAGTTACCACGTTTTCATTGATGAATTACACAAGCATATTTGAAATCTGGCCTAAACACTTGGAATTATGTTTCTTTTGTTTTCTAAGTGAGTAATTCTGGACAGGAATTTTGGTGTGCTGCAGGACCTACTTTACAGCACAGTTTAGTGCTTCTGCACTAAAACTTGTCATGCTTTGAGGTGTGTGGCTGCTGAATGTCACAGCCTGTCACAGGACCATCAGAAGGGCTTCTGGACAATGCATCGATATGGCTGGCAGCTGAGTGCAGGAGGTGGCTGTAGAAGGGAAATAAGCTTTCTTTTGTAGCTTGGAGGGCTGTACCAGTGTGTCTTTTTCATGCAGAAAGAGATGTCAACTTCATCAGGAGAAAACAGTTCTGATTAGACTGTAAAATGACCTGGGTTAAATGTTTGCCTCCAGGTGTGACCCTGTTAAATCCATCAGCATCATCAGATTCCATTTTCATTCTGTAACCCCAGCATGCACATTTTTATTAATGGCCTGCAAACAATTTTCCAATTTCTTGTGTTCTGTTTCTGTGTAGTCCACTTCTCTGGTACCTAACTCTTCAAAAATATTATCTTTAGTCATTTCATTTTATCCATATGGGATAACCTGATTGCATAAGCATCCTTTACTGTACTATCATTGCTTATTTTTACTCAACCTGCTTAAGTAACCCAGCTACCTCTTTAGTTTTCTTAAAAAAAGAAAAAAGAAAAAAAAAGTCACTGGTATTTATGTCTTCTTTTTAATTGTTATTTTTCATTTGGGAGGATTTTGTTTATTTTTTAGCAGACCATTGTACTTGAAAGTTTTGAAACTCAGTGGTTCTAGCTAGAAACTGACTTGTGAGCCATGATCTAGAGGATTTGCTAATGCAGAGGAAAAGCAGAAAGAAAACCTATGGTAACATTTGAGCCACAGGTCTATGTTAACAGAACCAGCACAAGGTTGGCAGGGGTGGAAGCACTTGGGCAACATTTTTCCCACTGTGCTTCCTTGCTCTGGAGAGAGAAAGAAGCAATCCTTTTTTGCTTGCTTTCCTTCCTGGATTTTCCTGTATTGGTGCTGCATGCTGGTGCCAGGAACCTTCAGCTACTTCTGTATGGAGACCAAGGCTGGACTCTCAAGGACAGATGTAATTAAAAATGTTTCCCCCATGTTTTGCTTTGTCACCACCTGCTAGGAATTCACCCTGACACTGAAAACATCTCTAACTGATCCTGTGAGGCATCCAGGCGGTATAGAAAGGATGGGGCACTGCTCGCTGAATACTGCCATGGGTTTACTTTGGAGTTGTTCATTTGATACTCTTTCCCTTGGTACTCTTTTTGTAATAATTTAAAATATTAGGAAACAAACTGTAATTAATTTCTGATAAGCCTAAAAGAACATCATGGGTAGAGATCGCCAAAGCATGAGATGCTGGTTCTCTGTTACTAGGTTAAAGAAACGAGATTAAAGACTACGTTCATCTTCTACCCAATAGATGATAACCTGAATTTATTCATTTTATAAACTAGTATTGCCTCCTTATAAGCATCAGTTTTTTTTCTCTTCCAGCTCCTGAGAAAAGACCGCTGCATTATCAGTGCTGTAGCTGCAAGCATGACTTGACTGAGTTGCATTCATGGCTCTTGGATGATCTGGTGAACCATGGAGCTCAAAGTATGGGTGGATGGAGTGCAGAGAATTGTCTGTGGAGTCACCGAAGTCACAACATGTCAGGAAGTTGTAATAGCCCTTGCCCAGGCTATTGGTAAGTACCTCTGCCAGCTGGATGCCTCGGGCTTGAGTGAAGCTTTTTTATGAAGCTGAACTGAGGCCTAGTGGGGGTGCATTGAGTCCCAGAAGAGCATGAAATTGTGCAGTGAGATAACCTCATAGTGTCTTAGAAGGCAATGTAAACTTGCAGCATTTTATTTTTAATATTTAACCCATTGGAGAGGTTAGAAAAAAGAAAAGAAACACCTTGAAAACCATGCACTTCCTTATGGCACAAATTTGTTCTGTGAATTATTACATACTGCTGTTTGTCATTGTAAATATAGCCTGGACTAAGGAAAGTGCTGAACTGTCAGTGTTTTGAATACCAAGGATATAAAAAGCAGCGGAGAACAATTAGTTGGCTTTCGTAAGCTAGTGATGTTAATTGAAATTACACACTTTGTTAGGGATTTATAGCCATATTGGGCATAGCATAGATGAGTAAAATAGGTCCTTCAATAGGTCCATTCTCTTTGTCCCACACTCCATGTGACTCCCTCCAAATGAAAAGGGTAAGGTGAAGTTGGTTCAGTGTTAGCTATTTACTGAATAGTTTATACAAAACAACAATGAAACAATCATCTTTCAAGCTCCACTGCGAGAAAGAACAGTTTTATTAGTTCTGTCTTCAGTCTTCCTCGATTTTTCTTGGTGGCCGAGGGCTTGTTGAGTAAGCCTCAGCCTCATCCCTTCCGTGTTTCCTGTGCTGAATCTTGTACTTTGCTAGAATTTTATCATCAGCTTTATGTACTATTTAAAGTTACTCATAAAACCTACATGTTATCTAAAATTACATCAGTAACTTAAGGGCTAGCTATCACATTTTTCAGTACTCCAAAGATTTTTGCAAGATGGTATTAGTAATCTGACTCAATTGCAAAATAGTAACCTAAGAAAAACAACTTAAAGCCATAAATATCAACTAGATATTCTACCTATAAGCCTGAAGTCGATTTGTCTGAATTTCTGTGATGTGTGCTTACTCAAATGCATACTTCTGATCATCATTTTCATATATTTTTATCTGATATAAGACCCACATTTGTGTATTTTGAATCTTGTGGGGATTGAATGCAGTGCTAGCATGCGTATACTCTATCTGAATGTAGCAAATATCTTTAAAAGTTTTATTTAAAACGTGCCAAAAGGTGCTATGTCTCCAAAATCATATATCCAGTGTAAGCTTTAAGAGTGCTTTAACAGTTTTTATTAGTTGCAGGCTTTCATTTTATGCCAATAGGTTTATGAATTGCTTCTTTCCATGTCTTATTTTCTGCCTTTTTCTATGACAGTTATGCTAGCATGATTATTTTGTACTGATGATTAAGAAGTATTATTTATTTTTAAAAAAGAAAACAGTACTTGTGGCAGACTTTCCTGTTCTCTGTCTTTTCTTTGTTTTTGGTACCTCTTCCATCCCATTTCCTTTTCCTCCTCCCTCAAAATGAAAAATGTCAGGCTTCCAATTCTAGACGGTTCTCTCATACTTCCCCATGTTATTTCTTTGTTTTTCTTCTCCATCTTAAGTTATTGGCCTGAATTCTGAAAAGACTCATTAATCTTGGAAACTTCTGCAGTTTTTGTCAATTCAGCAGACTTTCTTTTCTGTAACGTGTCACTTGGGGCATGCAACTCTGTTTCTGTGTGGAGATAAAATTCAGTTTCAACCAGTGCCAAATTAAGATAATCCAAGGTCATACAACTTGGAAACTCTTATGAGGCAAATATCCTCTCTAGAAAACACCTAGAGTGACTGTGCTCCAGCTTCTCAGTGGGGCTGCTTGGACGTTAAACACCGATATAAACTACATCTGTGTGTCTTTGGCAGGTAGGGTTTTCCCAAGCCTCCTGTCAGGCCATTCATCAGAAAAACAACCATATGTCTGCTCCTTTGACTTGGCTTTGTGTACCAGTTTACCAGGAATAATTGTCACTCAGATTTGGATGGGAAGCTATTAAAATGTATCCTGTTAGCTCCCACCTGACATTTGATGGTGGAAAGTAGCCAGCCTCAGTTGGCTTCCACCTTGATTGGCTCTGGTTTTATTTTCCACTTTGCAGTCTGGCTCCTTCGTCAGTCACATAGTTTAGTAGGACTCAGTATTATTTTGTCTGTTGGTCTGTCTGCAAAGTTTTTCAGATGCTGCTTTTGCTTTCTGACAATATTTTCCTAAGTTCTTGATTAAAAAATACAACCATCCACCCCTCCGACAGTACAGCCTTCTCCCTTGAACCTGGAATATGAACCATAATAGATATATTATTTGTGTTGAAGTGCAGATTGGGAATATCTGCAAATTAGCTTATTTTACAGCCATATCCACTGAATAAAGAACAAAACAAAGGTACTTGTCAGTACTCTTTGAAAACACCTGCTTCTCATGACAAGCTAAATCTGCCTCCATTCCAGAAATAAGAAAAATAAAGCTTTACAGTATATTTTAAAAAGAGGGAAATGGAAAAAATATATATCATAGAATGATTAGTGTTTGAAAGACACCTCTGGAGATTGTCTGGTGCTACCCACTGCCAAAAGCAGGGTCACCCAGAGCAGATTGCCCAGGATCCTGTACAGGTGGGTTTTGAGTATGGCCAAGGATGGCAAATGATGATTCCACAACCTCTCTGGGCAACCTATGAAGGCTTTGGTTGCCCTCATAGTAAGAGAGTTTTTGTTTGTTTGATTGTTTTTTTTTTTTTCTGGTTTTGTTTTGTTTTGTTTGCTTGGTTTTTTGTTTGTTTTGTTGGTGTTTTGTTTGCTTTTTTTTTTTTTTTTGTGGAGGGTGACAAAGACAGGGTGTTTCAGCTGAACAAATGCAGCAAGTCATGCTGAGCTGTGCCCTCTTGTACGAGATTCTGTCCCATAGCCAAAGTGTAGCCTAATCCTTTGGCAGCAAATAGGAGTTCTGTCACTTAACTTGCCTATGTAATGCTCCTTGACCTATTCCTTACAAATTGGTATCTATCACCATTACTTTTTCAGTGGCAATGCTATATGTCTATTCTTTGAGGTTGATGGATATAATTCATGTTGCTGCTTCTTGCATTATGATCTCCTTCCCTGTTTGCCCTTTTCTTTATCACTGAAGAACAGCAAATGATTCTACTCCAAATTTCTGTACAAATTAGTTTTTCAATTTCCATTTTGCTTGAAGCTAAAGGTTAAATCTCATCTTAATTAAAAAATAAAAATCAGAGAGAGTTGACTCTTTTTATCTCAGCAAAGCTGATTTAAAAAAAAAAAAAAGCACGTGTATATATTTTGTATATATTTTAATGAGGGAGAGAGTAACAGCAATCAGATATAATTTTTGATAGTGCAGTGGATTGTGTCTCAAATGTAGGTACTAGAAATGCCTCAGCTGAAGGGAGAAGCTCCAGAATTTTGTTCAGTTAAGACATAGGACTGTATAAAGTTTCAAGTTTCCAGAGATTGAAATCACCTCCCACTGCTATCTCAAAGAGCACTTGATATTACCCTTTATGACTTTTATCCAGGACCGCCATATTTTTTAAAGTCAAATTGCTTTCAAATTATGAAGTGAGATGAAAATTTGACCTTATAAAACAAGAGAAAATGTTGTTTCCCCATGAGAAACAAAGCCCTCTCCAAAATATAGAAGTATATATACCACAGCGCACAAAATGGAGAGTCACGAGTTTTGTTTAAAAAGTAATTTTGCCAGGAGAAATGAGCTAGGTATTTTCTTGTCGTATCCATCACCGACTACTGTAAAAGTGTGCATTTGATAGCAAACTCTGCCTGTTTTTCCTGTGCATTCTGTGAAGTTGTGAGCTAGCTGTGTTGGCTGGTGATGTAAACATAGTTTAACAGCAGTCGCTTTTGCTAGTTGCTTTCCATTCAGATCTTAGTAATAAAAAATCTCCCAAAGGAGCGAGAATAGTGCAGTCACAAATACACTTGCTCTTTTTCTTCAGGAGTAGTGGTCTTCCAGTTCCAGTCCTGTGATGCTTTTTTACTGTGTTTCTTACGATTTCCTTCTCCTTGGGAGACTGGAGTATGTTTTCTGTAGCCCAAATGACGTTTGGTCCCTAGAAAGAATGAAGGAGTGAAGCTTGAATTTCTAACTGAAGTTCAGTTTTGTTTTCTGTCCTTATAATTTTCTGTGGAAAATAATTTTTTAAAAATAGTAGGGTTGCTTTATGTAGCTCTGTGGGTTTTGGTTTTCAGACTATCACACGATATCAGGAGAATAAGAGCAGTGCTTCAGTGAACAAGAAATACAGCTGTCTCTCCTCAAAACTAAACAAATGCAGCTGTCAACTTTTGGGGTTTTGGTGCAGTTGAGTATTTTCCCTCAAAGATGAATGGCGTGAGTTTTTGAAAATAGAGTGAAGATTAGTTCATGCTGTTTGAAGTGTGTGTTATGGCATTGTAGGGCTCAGCCAGAGTTGTGTCTGGAAAAGTCGCTGCAGTGCTGTCTGTTTTCACATTCATCCCTTCTTCCAAATAATTTCTGCTACGGCAGGTGCCAGTGCTGGCTGTCAGACACTTGGAGGGAAAGGAATCTAAGGTTGAACTGAATTGCAGCAGTGAGTCTGAGGAGGATTTGAAAAAGTGTACTATATTTATTGTGTACAAATTAAAGTTTTCAAACATCAGACTAATCATGAGAATAAACCTGGGTTATTTTTGACCCCAGCATTTAATTCTCCACTGTTTCAAGTAGCAACAGGGGGGTAATAGGAAGCACAAAATAGCTGCACGCAGCAGAGATCTCATGGTTCACTCATAGGAACCTTAGGGTTTTCTAGTTAAAATAGCAGTACCCAAAGGCAGGGTGGCTCGGTGGGATGTTTTTCTACCCTCTCTGCTGATGGGGTCTGTCTGTGGCAGTGACACGGCTGGCTGAGACCTGGACTATTTTATCTGACTTGCTTTGTCTTGCTGCTGGGCTGCCTCCCCAGTTCGGCCCATTGCTTTACCTATTTAGGCAATGAGTCTAACGTGGGGGTATTACTGCAGAGTGCTTGGATGAAAGGCAGCTGAAAGGATGCGTTGCAAGCGCTTTGTTTTTTCAGATTGCAATCAAAGCTGGTATATCTCTTTGAAGAGGAAGGTTAATAGTAAAAAAAAAACCACGTGGCTTCAGGCCTGATAAGGACATGTAAACACACTGCCAGCACAGCTGGCCTGAGTGAACCAAACAGACTGCCCTTGCAGTCATTAGATTTGAGCCTATCTCTTCCTGCGGGTATGTTTTTTCTGGCACTGCACTACTGCTTTGGTTTTCATTGGCTTCTAAGGTATGGATACCTATAAATGCAAAATATGGTAAGAGTTAAGAAATGTGAGTAACACAAACTCTGTAGGCTCTGTTTTAATCATACTTGGGTATTTATGAGTTCTGAAGTAGCAAGAATAATTTAAAAAAAAATTGCTATGGATGTTGTGTCACGTAATAAATGAAATGTCAATTTCATATTTCAGATATACTGAGATGAAATCATATTGGGTTTACTAAAATTGACAACAATTACTTTTCCATCAGTGCTGCTAAAGATTCAGGAGCTTTTGCCCCTTTGGTAAGGCAGAGCATTTCCTCCTAAGTATTTCACATGTTAAGAGCACCTACAAGATTTTACCTATGAACAATTATTCTTTCTTCACATTACCTTGTTTAGGAAGACAACATCCTGCCGGGGGCAGGGGCTGCTTGTGGGTGGGAGTCCCAGGAAGCTGGCAGCCAGGAGTGTGTCTGGCAGAGCTCCTCCTGGCATCACAGTGCCTGGTTGGGAGCAGCTGCAGAGCCTTTCCAGCCCATGCCCTAGAAAGGACGGCTTCCCCCATCTATTTAGCTGCTCATCTTACCACCTTTCTTGCCACCAACAAAGAGATTCACCTGGCTTAGTGCTCTAAGTCTTGACCATGAAACCCAAAATGAAAAATGAAAAGAATTTTGGAAGCTTGGAATATACTCCTATGGCCCAACTGAAAAACTGTCTCACAGCTGTGTTTGTGCATAGTGTACAGTGCTACCTGCATGCTGGACGTGAGCCAGCAGTGTGCCCAGGTGGCCAAGAAGGCCAATGGCATCCTGGCCTGTATCAGAACTAGTGCAGCCAGCAGGAGTGGGGAGGTGATCATCCCCCTGTACTCAGCACTGGTGAGGTCGCACCTCGAGTACTGTGTTCAGTATTGAGCCCCTCACTGCAAGAAAGACACTGAGGCCCTGGATTGTGTCCAGAGAAAGGCAACAAAACTGATGAAGGATCTGGAGGGAACTGGTGAAGGTTGTGGAGAGGAGAAGGCTCAGCAAAGATCTCTACAGCTCCCTGAAAGGAGGTTGTGGCAAGGTTGGGGTTGGTCTCTTCTCCTTAGTAATAGGATGAGAGGTAATGGCATTAAGTTTTGCCAGCAGACTCTAGGTTGAACATTAGGAATAATTTCTTGTCCGAAAGAGCGTTGAGGCATTAGGGCAGACTGCCCATGGATGTGGTGAAGTCACCATCTCTGGGGGCGTTCAAGAAATGTGTAGATGTGGCACTGTGGGACATGGCTTAGTGAGCGTAGTGGTTATGGATTGATGGTTGGACTTCATGATCTTAGTGGTATTTTCCAACCCTAACGATTCTTGATTGTATTAAACAGTATAGTGCCTGTCTCTGAAATGCTTTGCGTGCAGAGCATCATGCAGTAAGGGACAAAGAAAATGGATGAATCATTTCCGTCTTGAAAAGCAGTATTGATGGCTACTCAAGTTAGAATCCTGCCAGAAGTGGTGCATGAGAAATGTTGCTACTGCTATTTCCCTTTTAATTTCATTTTGATGTTTGGCAGCAGAAAGATCACTCGTGTACTCTTTGAGCTGCAAAATACCAATGTCTATAGAGATGCCTTAAGTGAATAATAGTTATGTGTCCTACTGTCTTTATGGAGTGTAATTAAAATGTCTACCCCTTGAGAATCTAAAGAAAAAAAAATTGCTCAATTACATTTTTCCTGTATTTCAGTACTTTAATCACAGTTCATTTTAATGGAATCTGTGTTTAAATTACCAAATTAGCTCAACCCCAAAGTAAGACTATTTCTGTTGAGCACATGATAAGCATTCAGATCCTCAGTGTTTCACTGCAAAGGAGCAGCAGCTGATCCAGGATCCTGGCTGCTGGGGGCTCTTGGATGTCTCACTGGTCAAGTGACGCCCAGTAGAGTTGGGAAGAGCTGCATTCAAACCATTGTGCACAGGGTCACTGCAGGCTGTCAGAGTTCTGGAGTCCACACTTCCTCTTTTGATCTCTTTCTCCCTTTTGAAATAAAAGATTGTTTTGAAGACATTTCTGTATTAACCTGTGGTAAGAGTGTGTGATTGAGTCACTTTAGGTGTAAACCTAACCTGCTAACTGTGATACTAACCCTGCGTGCAGACGCAGGGTGCTGAATGTATGTATAGACATATGAAAGCTATAGCTTGCAAGCCACAGTTTGGCACAGCAGATATGAATTCTTGATGATTTTTTTGAGATGTTATGCTATATTGTTCATGTCAGGCTCAGCAGAACAGCTCAGGACATTCATGAGAAGGAGCTGGCCAATTGAAAGGGCTAACAAATGGAGGAATACAGCACTGATCTGACTGAATTGTTTTCCACTAACAAGGCACATATTGCTTTGGCTGCTCCTTGAATTGACTGTTTCACTGCTTATCTAGCTGTACCTGAAGATATTTCACGAACTGCATGAAATAAAATGCATTAAATATACAGCTTGGAAAAACACCATATGGTTTAATGGATCTCACAGATTTCTCATACAAAACAAATTCATTCTTTAAATAACATCTGTGTGAGTGAAGGACTGAGTTCTGCAAGGTGCTAGATTAATACAAGTTAGTTCAGAAGGCTTTTGGACAACAAATGACAAGCAGTAGCACATGGGCATTGAGCTGTTCTTTGCCAGCCATCAGAGCAGCCTGCTCTCTCCTTGTTAATGGTAGCACATCACAAACAGTAGTCGGGTGCTGTGTGATGTCTCTGTTCTTGAAAGTTCTGTCATTAGTTTTGAATCGGCTCGCTCACCCTTTAATTTGTGAATGAATCCCATCTAATGCAAGCTAACATCACAGTTGTGGGTGTGCAGGTTTGTTGAGCTGTGTCATAAATATCCTGGATGCAGTAATCTTACGTAATGATCTTAGCCGAGGACAGCTTTGTTTTAGACTGGTGCTGCACTCCAGGTGTGGCTGCTGAACTGTGTAAATATTAATTCTACAAAATACTTTCCTTTATGTGGCTCTTGAGCACCAAGTTGATTATTTAGGACCGCATGTTGATTTGGAACCTTAATCTAAATTGGAAAGTTCTTGGCAAGCGCTTCACTTAATTCCTTATTTCATTTTAGGTTGAGATTGTTAGCTTTATTCCCCTCCCCCTTTTCTTTTTTTCCTCCTGTTCTGTTTCTTTTAAGTAATGCATTTAATAGCACAGTGAATAGAGCTTGCATGCTGATCACTCGATGAGTGGTACTCCTGTTTACAATTTTAAGACTTCTTTGAACCTGGCTGCTTCTGACACAGCAGCGTTAGTAGCATTACCATCATTACAAGATGAAAGCTGGAAGCTTTTAAGCTTAACAAAATAGAGTGGTAAAATACAACCTTTGTCCTGGGTTCCATAGCGCGCTTTTACTTCGTTTTTCTTCTCCTGGATTTTATTGTTAGCATGCTGAGGTGAGCAGCACTGGCTTTATCCTTCTTCTAACAACACCGATGCCTACTGCAGACTGTAAATCATCATGGATCAATGAACAGTGCTGTGGGTCGGCAAAAACCTCTGAGTTTGTATCCTGGCATAACGAACTTGTTTTTGAAGTACTCGATTACAGTCAACTTGTCAGTCTATTCCTGAGTGTTGGTCAAGTGCTTTACTATGCTGAAAAACTTTTATTTTCCCCAGTACTTATCTGGGATTGTGTATTTATAAGGCACTGTGGGGTTGGATGCAGTTCCTACGCTGCTTGCTGTGTTTTGCTGACTTCTATCAGTTACATCTTCGTGCACTCTTGAAGCCCTCACTGGGTGGGCTTGGCCACTATGGTCTCCTGCACGCCCAGCAGCCCATTTCCCCCACCTCACAGCTGCACAAATGTCTGTCATGTTAAGGTCTTATTTGCTGGTGTAAATTACCCCTTAAATAACGATCTGTCATGGAAGCGGACGTATGTATAGCATTAAAGTCGATAACGATGTTTTTAAGGTTAATGGAACTGCTGAGAAATCTACTGGGATAACGCACGCTTTCAAATCAGTTGACTTTTTTTGCATCTTTGTGCGACTGGTGCGGTGGCTGCAGGTGAATTCCCTCTGACAGGAACCCGTTCCCGCACCGAGCGCCGTGCCGCCGGCCTGGGCTCCCCGCGGCGGGGCCGGGCTCGGCCTTATCCGACAGCGCCCCCTGGCGCTCTGTGACGGCTGTGCTTTGTCCCGCAGGGCGCACCGGGCGCTACACGCTGATCGAGAAGTGGCGGGACACCGAGCGGCACCTGGCGCCGCACGAGAACCCCATCGTGTCGCTCAACAAGTGGGGGCAGTACGCCAGCGACGTGCAGCTCATCCTGCGCCGCACCGGGCCCTCCCTCAGCGAGCGGCCCACCTCGGACAGCGTGGCTCGCATCCCCGAGAGGACGTTGTACCGGCAGAGCCTGCCGCCCCTGGCCAAGCTGCGGCCCCAGACTGACAAGGCCATGAAGAGGAGGGAGCCCAAGAGGAAGTCTCTGACCTTCACTGGCGGGGCGAAAGGGCTGATGGATATCTTTGGGAAGAGTAAGGAGTCCGAGTTCAAGCAGAAGGTGCTCAACAACTGCAAAACGACAGCGGACGAGCTGAAGAAACTGATTCATCTCCAGACGGAGAAGCTGCAGTGCATTGAGAAGCAGCTGGAGTCCAACGAGGCTGAGATCCGGTACTGGGAGCAGAAGTACAATGCCAGCCTGGAGGAGGAGATCCTCAAGCTGGAGCAGAAGATCAAGAGAAATGAAGTGGAGATCGAAGAGGAGGAGTTCTGGGAGAACGAGCTGCAGATTGAGCAGGAGAATGAGAAGCAGCTGAAGGAGCAGCTGCAGGAGATGAGACAGCGCATCCTGGAGTGCGAGGGCAAGCTGAAGGACTACATGTCCCAGATCCACAACATGGAGAGCGGCCTTGAGGCAGAGAAGTTGCACCGGGAGGTGCAGGAATCCCAAGTCAACGAGGAAGAGGTCAAAGAAAAGATCGAGAAGGTGAAAGGTGAAATCGATATTCAGGGCCAGCAGAGTCTGAGGTTGGAAAACGGCATCAAAGCTGTAGAAAGATCTCTGGGCCAAGCTACCAAGCGGTTACAGGTAAGAGCAACCTTTTTGCCATTGTTAAAGAACAGTCAAAGATGTAATTGTAATGAATTTTTGATGTGACTGAAAAAAGCATAAGAAACTTGCAGTGCTGAACTTGAATAAAAGGAAGAAAATGTTCCTCCCGCTTTCACATTGCTCTTCAGACTTCTCTTGAAGAGCAGATAATTAGAATTGCACCTATCGTATGCAACCCCTCCTTATTCATGCGCAGGCTCTGTTTCTTTCCCATCAGTTACAGCTTTAGTTTGCCACCACTTGCTGGCTGCCTGCTGATTTCTGAGATATCATTCAGAGCATATCTTTGCCATGCAGCAGAGCGTGACAGAGGAACACCAGTGCTAATATCAGTTGGGCTCGCTGAAGGCAGCGTGGCCACATCCGTAGCAGTACATGTGGCCCTTTGCCCTGCACTGCCATGGGTCTGGGCTTTTAATGCTCAAAAATATCTTCTGCACAAACAATAGCACATGCAGGGCTAGGAGAGAAAAGTTGTACTGCAGATGCTAAACAGGACCATAATGCTCTCAGCCAAATTCTCTTCCAAACATTTGTCTTCAACACCTGTTGGTCTGGAGTTAGATATGTTAAGGATTTAGGTCCTGGGTCTTGGCAGCTGAGTGTCTCGTACAGTTACATTGCAGGGGAATTGGCACCATCATGCCTTTTCTGAGACTAAAGTTTTGATTCTTGCTGGTCTTTCTGCCTCCGAAGATAATGAATTAAAAAGAACAGTCTAAAAGCAGCAGCTGAGTAAATGGATGCAGAGTTAAGATAGCTGCTGTGTTTCAGGGTCATTGTTTTAAAGAACAGCATCTCTCTTCTCCTGTCTGACTTGCTGGTAGTCAGGATTTCATTTTCTCTCCACCTCAAGCAGCTGCCACACGTGACACAAGAGAATCCAATCTCTGCTTCCTTGCAAAAGTTAATGATGTCACTTGCAACTGAATAGAGCATGAAAAAATAAATATAAATGGAGATCCAGCTGCTAGCAGAGAGGTGAAGGAGAAATTGTGACTTTGGGGATCAGATTTACTCCTGGACTTTCGCTGTACCGTGCAGGTAGGACTAGGCACTGCCCATCTGTTAGATGTCCTCACTAACTCCTACTGAGGCTGTGATTAAGTTCAAACTCTTGCTTCATTTTTTTCATATATGAGGGTTTTACCTTCTCAGGCAAGTTTCTGCAAGTTCAGGTCTTTCAAACTTGTTCTAAAGTTGAAGGTGCAGTGGTCTGGAAGATCAGCTTAAAAAATAGCTCCCAAAATGATGTAATAGAGTTGAGAACAGAGGAATAGTTTCTCATATGCTGTAAGTTAAATATTAACACTGATAGAGCTGGTTGATTTGAAACTAGAAAAGTTGAGATGGGTTTTTAGATTGTTCAGTATGGAAGGAAAGAAGATGTTGGTTCACTAAATTGAAAGTGGTAAGAAAACAGGCGTGGGACTTCTGAGTGGGCTTTTCAGAAATCTTTAGTGATTTGTGCCATCTTTTCTGTATCATTCAGTTTCTGTAGCCACTGCAGTAGACATCATTTTCTAAAATTGGAGGCTATATTTATTTAAAGATCAGATGCAGAACTCTGCTCTACTTGTTTCTAGATATTGAATGCAAAACCAAGCAATCAAACAGCAAAATGACAAACAAACAGAAAAACCCACCACCCTTCTTCAAGTAGAGGGTCTCACTAAGGTTTCACAAGTCAACATTAAAATCAAGATCTTATCCCAGTCAGATTTGGAGTGATAATTAACATTTTTGACCTAATTTTCTCAAAGAGTTGATAAATGTAAAGAACAGATTATTTATGAAGATCTGCTACCTTGCAAATCGCAGTGATTTTATTTTATTTTATTTTTAAGAACAGAATTAACTTTGGTTGCAGCTGTGTTACAATCTCATGAAACATGGCAGTGCAGAATTAATTAAAGGCAGTTGTGAAGTGTAACGGGCCTAAAAGAAATTGGAGAATTTTTTTTTCTGTGGAATTGTCTTAACACGTAGAGATGGCCTAATCCCATTTGTCAGCCCTCCAAAAGCTCTTAGCAAATGAGTGGAAGAAAGTTTGGCACAGAGAGCGAGCTAGGCCTGCCACACAGCCTGCATTGGCTGAACAGGTTAAACAAAAACGCATTGGTGACAAAGCCATTGGCACTTAAGGTCCTAATTTAAACATTGGATCACTTTTGTCAGTTTTCTTATTACCTGCTGAATTCAGTCTCAACTGTGACTGTCATACGAGTTTGAAGTGAATAAGGGCTGTGCTATCTGGGACTGTTCATACAAAAGATCCACAGAACTTTTCTTTCCCTGCTCTTGTGAGTTCACACCTACCTCTATTTGTGCAAGATAATTAAGGAGAGGAAGGTTGACTCACCCTCCACGTCTCACCAAAACGAGAACGTAGGGGCACTTACGAAATGGAACTGCCCATGGACACGATGCCTGGTAGCTCACCCTTGCTTGTGGGGCCAAATAGGCAAAGCCCCTCCTGTCTGTTGAGGAGTACCACTTATAGACAGCCAAGAAGGTGGAGAAAAATGATATTCTAAGGCTGTCATTCTGTCATATATTGGAGCTGTAGGTACTGCATGTCATGTCAGTGTCACAGAGAGGGGAGAAGGAGCCTAAATGGTCATCTTTTGTGTTTGTGAAGGCTTGGTGAATTAGCCTGCATTAGACCTCAGCATACAAAACACTTGCAGAATGGGAGAATTCTGTCCATAAGAATTTAGACTCTAGGTAGAAAATGCAAAGAAAAGGAAGAGAAAGAAAATACTCTTTCAGGAACAGAACTAAATGAGCTGTCCAAGTCATGCTGGACACTTCTGGCAGAGGTAGGAGAACTGCTAATTCAAAAATCAATGGAAGTAGACCACCAGTAATTCCTAGTAAGTAATACTGAGTGATGACTTGCCTTCTAAATTACAAGAGTAAAATACCTTTCAACTCTTTCATTTGCATTTGATTTAAAAAATAGGACATTTCCTCATTGAAAGGAGGAGCAACATTTTGCCCAGTTGCACATAAAAGTCGTTAAGTGCTGCTTTATGATTGCTTCTGCTGAGCAGATGTTTTCTTTTTCCTTGCAGGACAGGGAACAAGAACTAGAGCAACTGACAAAGGAGCTGCGACAGGTCAATCTCCAACAGTTTATCCAGCAAACAGGAACGAAGGTCACAGTGCTGCCAGCAGACCCTGTTGAGGTGGAGGCCCCACCTGTGGAGCTCGAGAGAGGTGCAGCACCCAGAATGGTTTGGGTGGGAGGGAGAAGGGAATAGCAGTGTATGTACCTGCTGCATTAACACCAGCGTTTGCACGTCAAGTGAACACTGTGCTAGCAAAGAAGCTAGCAAAATACTGAGAATATGGTGTCAAATATTTCTCTTAATCCCAACGGGTTAGCAAGCTATAAATAAAACAGTGTATTAGTAGCTTCTCTCTCCCTGTGACACAAGCAGAAACTTCATTGATGTGCTTCAGCCCCTGCTGTGTTACATTTTATTCCATGATCTGCTTGCAGGGACCCCTTTGTTGCAGGATTTTCTTCAGCCATAAACTTTCAAACCAAAAGGCATAGGATAGGAGGTGGGGAGAGAAGGCAGGGTAACCAGGCCTTAAACATCAGTATTTGAAGAGTATGAAGTTTGTCGTTTAAGTGGGCAGAAAGCTTTGAGTTATATATAGGTGCAGGATCTTTCTGCACACTACTGCATGAACGCATTGCATGTATCTGTGTGTTCCTTGTGGGAGAGTAATTAAACTGAGTAGCTCTCTGTTTTGAAATGAGTAGGGAGCGTGCACCTCAGCTCTCATCGCTTCCAGTTCAGGCACTTGAATTATTTGTTGTATGTAGTGCTATTTTTTATTCTAAGCTGCACTAACTTTGCCAGAAAGCAGGAAGAAGGGAGGTGTTCTGTGACGTTACTTTTGATGATGACTTTTCTAACCACCTTCTTTCTTGTGCAGAGCCGACATTTCAGTCGGGGTCATTGAAGCGCCCCGGGTCATCGAGGCAGCTCCCCAGTAACCTTCGGATCCTGCAGAATCCCCTGTCGTCTGGTTTTAACCCGGAGGGCATTTATGTATGACACTATATACCTCTAGGAGAGGACCTAGCAAGGTACCCTGGACAAGATACACTTTTCTTTTGTTCTGCCAATGATCAATGGAAGAAGTTTTTGGTTTTTTTAGTTTTTTTTTTTTTTTTTTTTTTTTTGTTAAACCACCCTATTTTTTGTCTTCTTCCTCCAACACACTACTTGGAGCCATACCTTGTGCACTGAAGAGACAGAGGAACTGTCTCGATTCATAAGTGGCAATGGTGAAGTTGCTGTCACACACCTAGAGCGCAAAACCAAATGGAGGTTTTTGCCACTTCAGAAGCGTTTGGGAAAGTATTATTCCATGTATAGGCATAAATAAAAGACTGAGGGTGAAGGAAACCATGTATGCAACTGATTTGAGGTTTAATTTATTCCTTTTAATCAATGGACGTGTGAATGTTGACCTTTTATATTTTTTATTTTTTAACTTGTGAATAATCCTGTATGGTTGTACATCAGTCTGACAAGGTGACTTTAATTTGCATGTACAGACATCCAGCATTTGATCAAGTGCAACAACTTGCAATGCGGAGAGTTGTGTGCTGAACCTCTAAAATGGTTTCTCACCACTGACTTTGTCATTTCTGTTGTGGGTCATATGTCATGTTCCATCCGTTGCTACCTATTAAGATTTGAAAAGCGAGTTTGTGGGATTTACTTGCTGTTGAATCTGCCTTGAGAAAAGCACCTAGTGTTCAAAAGACTGAAGGAATTAAAACCTTAGCTTGGTAAGAATATTTCCAGCATACAATTGAGGATGCACTAGTTAGATGATATTTTATTATATAGAATGTATATTTGAAATATTTTGCCACATTGTATATGCCTTTTGAGAAAAGAACAATGTAAGAAGTTGTCTTCATATATCTTACCAAAAGAGAGTAAGAGGCTTTCACTGTGTGTGATTTTGTACTTTATTTCTGCCAATAGCCATTACAGTGTTCTTGTTTTGCAGTAAATCATGCTGTTGGAGGAGAAAAAAACAAAACAACACAAATGAACATCCTCTCCCAGCCTTCCAGAGTTCACTCAGGTTTTGTGGAGGGAAGAAACCTGGCAGAGTCCTGCGAGGTCGATAGCAGAGCTTCTGCTGACTTGAGTGGAGCTAGGCCAATTTCATTCCAGGTCCCCAGTGTAAAATGATAGACTTTAGCCCCTTAGTAAACTGCTGCTCAGTCATTTACAGAACATGAAGTATACAAACAGAAAATCAAAAGATCTAGTAGATTTTTTTTTTTTTAATTAAAAAAAAACAAACCAACAAAGAGATGACATTTTATCTTCATGTTACTCTAATGCAATCAAAGTGAGCTCTAGACAAAATGGCTTTTGTGCAGAAAGATACTACCAAGTAGCATGTTGGGTGTGGGTCTTGAAATTGGATTGACAGCGTGCACGAGTTTGCAGAGTAAGTTATTGGGATCAGTGAGACAGCTGATATACGTTAGGAGGCTACAGTGTCATGGATGAAATGGAGAATGGATGGACCTTACCTAGTTGCATTTGGATGTCCTGTTCTAACAGCAGCTCAAACTGTCATCCACACATTTGGGATGATGATCACCATGACGTGAGAGGGTGTCACAGTGCTGTCACAGTAGTATTTAATAGTTAGGTCCCCAGAGCACAAAAACGAAGAGGAACCCCAGAGTTCAGTCAGTGGCAAAATGACAAAACTCCCAATACCTTTGGTAGGGTCAGGAGTTTACCACTGGTAGGAAACTCCAAGCTTTTTAGCCATAGAAAATTTTTAACTCCTAGTATCCTCTTGTGTTGATTTACTGATGTGCAGATAAATGTTAATTTCAATTTTCTTTTTTTTTCTTCTTCTTTTTTTTTTTTTTTTTTTTTTAAGAAAAGGAGCTTCTTAGTCATACTGACAAACAGTGGCTTTATCAGATATAGTAGAAGATGAAGGACTCTTGAGTGTTCAATGCATTTTTTATTTTCCACTTATTAATGGCATCATATATTTTAAAAATGCTGCTGTACTTAGACTAACAGCAACAGATAAGGCTGTGAATATATAAAGGACCTTTCCAAATGGACTCTGAATTTTTACTGTTTAAATTATCAGGTCTTCTTTTTTCCTTGTGAGTAAACTGGAAAATGAAATGTTCCTATCCAAGGAACCTTCACAGTGCTCACAATTTTACTGTTAGTTTATCACAATTCTGTGCTCATGTTTACTGTGCCCATAACTTTGTATTAAAAAGAGAATGTGTATATAGATATATATATATATATTAAAAAAAAAATGTAAAATATACATAGTTTCAGGACAATATCTGTCCAAGGTACTTGAGCATATATGCCTTACATTCTGGGTTCAATTTACAGAAAAAAAAAAAGGCCCTCTCCAGTGAATATCTTGCATCTTCAGCACCTCCTCTTGACACTAGAGAACCGAGGCACTCAGCACCTTGCAAACTCTGGCCCAAATTATGCTGCACGGGGATGGGGGGAAACGCAAGGAAAAGCCTGTTGCAGTCTTAGCCTTGTACTGAGATAAGGTAGATGAGCATACATACCCACTTAATGTTTTTGTCAGACTTTAAGTGACTGGTCCATCTCCCACAGATACAAGTTTGAGTTGAATTAAGCTCTTAGAGCATAAAAAAAACCACAGTTGCCCTCTTTCTCTGTGAGGTTATTCCTGAGGTTAGAGGAAGGAGGAAAAGGATTGAAAGAAAGGGGAAGAGCAGCTTTGGAGGGCTTGGGTTATGGTTTCCTAGTAGAACCAAGGAAGGATTTTCCCATTTAAGTTAAAAAATAAAAAAATGGCGCCTGCTGACTGCAGCAGCTGTTTGACTGAAGTGCCAGCCTGGAGCTGACTCAAAAATAGCCACTGCATCACCAAGGGGACCCTCCTTATCAGGGCTTTAGCGTATGTCAGGGTGGTCTAGAAAACGTTTACATCTTCGGCCACTGCTGTGGCAAAGGAGAGGGTTTTGTGTCTGAACCTGCCATTTGTGAGACGGCGACAAACCTGCAGCTCCCTCCCTCTGTACTCCCGTTGCTCATTGAATTTCAGCCAGGTTAAAGTTTTGTAGCATTTTCACCCTCTCTGTAAATAAACCAAGAAGAAGTGGCATGCCATCACATTAAGTGTGAATTGAACAATGTATTACAGTTATAAAATTTCCTCACGTTACGGCGCTAAGAGTTTTGCTTGTGATCAATTACAGAACCTCACTCTTTTTTTAGAAATGTAAAGAAATTCATTTTCAGAAGTGTTTCAAACCTCTTCATGGGGCATTAGCAGAAAAGAAGCTACATGTACTAATCAAGTGCCAGATTATGTACTGGCCAGCATAATTATTTTTGTTTGCATTAAATAGTTAAATACGCAAGCACTGTTTTCCAGTGCACGGGGAATTTATATGGAGAACTCCTGAAGTTTATTTACTTATACTAATGGAAATTAACTGTTACCTCTCCAATCCATGAGGATACAGTTTATTTTTGGTGGTGATGCTATGTTGTTGGGGGAACGGGGAGTGACTGATTGACAAGCCAAGGTAAACGTTCTGAATGCCCAAGCAACGGAGAAATGCAAATCCCACTTTGAAAAGTGAGCTAGGAACCTGCCTCCCATTATCCTTTGGTGGGACTTAGGTTCCCAAGTGCCTGAATTGCTTCTGAAAATGCTATGTTAGCTTTGTGATTACTTGTTTTTATTAACTCTAGCAAGCTGGAAGGAAGTTCTTTAGCAAGAGAACTACCACTAGCATTAGCAATATGCAAACATGCTTTCATTGTGAGGTAAGAGGGAAAAGATCTTTTAGTGAAGTAAGTCTCTTCTTGGGGCAATAATTGCCTTCTTTTTAGCTTGAGGAGTATATTTTAGTGAACTGGGATCATATGAGTATGAACAAAAAACAGATCTTGTAATTTTTAGCAAGTTATCTTGAAGCATATAAATTCCTGATGTGCATTAACTTGAGTGAATTGGGCCTTAATGATCCATGTAAATACCAAAACTGTATTCAGATATTTTCTCCAGAAAAGAGTCTTTAATGGTCTGTACTGTATCAAAATTGATAAGTGTCAAAGTGTTACTTTATATTACACTTTTTTTTTTTTTTTTTTTAATAGAACATTGGAACATGCATGTTTATTTGCTACAGTATTTTAATGTTTTGGATGAAGGCCATCAGTTGTATGGAGATGACAAAACAATCACTCTATTTATTCAATATTGCTGCTTAAAGTTTTCAAAATAAAGCTTTCAATGCCAATATAGTGACTGATTGAAAGCTCTTCTAGCTTTCTTCAGCTGTTTTGGTTTTTTGTTTTGTTTTGTTTTTTGTTTTTTTTCCTGTTTATAGAAAACTAAAGAAATGAAACTTGGTATATAATCTGTTCTACCAGCAAGGAATTATTGCAATAATATTGTGGGATGGCTGGGAGTATGTGTGCAGTATATACATAAATGCATGCATGCAGTGAATGCTTTGAGTAAATGGACCGCTGGAGAATGTTCAAATCCTTTGCAGTGTTGCAAGCAACTTCCAGGTGCGACCAAATACTGTTTTAACTCTTCACACCAATGTGCAATGCTTAGGAAAGACAGAACGAGTAGAGGTCTTAAAGGATAAATTCAGAGTCTTTTGAACCAAATAGGGTTTAACCACAGGTGTGTTTCTGGATTGGGCCTAAAAGCATGTTCTGATAGAAAAAGCTTTTCTGTTACGGCAAGAATGCTTCATTTCAAGCATATTTGGTACCTCTGAAAATGGAAGCAGTTCCAAGATGGATCAAGTATGTCCACTATATTTAGTAAAAAGGGTATCAAAATACAGACATGCATGCTTGTGAATACAGCCACCTGGTGAAACTACTCATTGGGGGCTCAGACTGGAAGATCTGAGTTGCTGAAGCTTTGACACTGAGAAGCAATGCCAACTAACTGTGAAAACACAAATGAGCATTTTCTTACTGCTCTGCTTCAATGCAAGATAAAAATCTGTACTATATGTAACTATATTTTGTCATTTAAAAAGCTTCTATTTTTGATTATTCTCATGAATGGTTGACAAAAGATATTGAATATGCTCCCATACAATAAATTCCCCTCTGAAACTTTGGGTCTTTACAGTTCATGGTTTGCTGGAATTGCACTGTACCTCTTGCATACATCTCATCTACAGTTGAACTCTGTCCATTAAAGAACAAGATGATGTTCTGTGTGTCTGAAGATCAAATGCTTTCAGAAACAGCCTTCTGTTGAGCATGATAGTGGCTGCTCCCAAGTGATAATTTACCTGAGGCAGGGGACACGTGCCTGGTCACTGTGGGGCCTCTACCAGAAAGCGTACATGTACAAATACAGCCAAGAAACTGAAGAGGTGATGGAGCTTGTTTTTACCTGAAGAACTGCCAGTGAGATTCATCCCCAAATAACAGAAAGGATCAGCAACTCAGAGGAAGTATAACTTTTAAAGCAGAGAGGCAGGAGTTGTTAGGTGATGATCAGAGAGGGGAATTGAATATGCAGAATCTTCAAAGAAGGACACACAAGGTGCATATGCCTCAGCAAGAGGAAATCAAGCTTTGAACAGAGAGCTGAAGGCCTGATTCAGGTTTAATTCCTGTGCTGAAGACAGCAGGGCATGTGAACATCACTTGAGTTCATTGTTATTGACCAGGGGAACTGCCACAGCCAGGGAACAGTGATTTAAGCTATCCAAATACAGTCCTTAGTCTATTGTCCCAACAAATCTCTTTTCCTAAACCAACTGAAGCTCAACCTCATTAGATGTGAAGATAAATGAGCTAACTGTAGTAGTGCTGTTGACAGACAGATGAGGTCACGAGCTTCACTGAAGCCCTAGCTAGCCGCATTCATACTAGCAGGACCGTGGAAGTTTGTAAAGGACCTCTGCTCCTGAAAGATGCTATTTTCTGCTTCTGTGCGAGTCACCTAGCTGATTTTTGTAGTAACTAAGGCTTCCTGGTGTGCTCCAGTAGAGCCAGTGGCACAGCTAATGATTCTGATCTTTTGCTTCGCCTTCAAAGAACAAAGTGGTGCTACAGCACTAACTAGCTCAGGGTAGCTGGACCACTAATGAGTTGCAAAACTAAAGCAGATCAATGGTCCGTTTTGTTTAGGAGCTATTGAGTTCTTCTGCCTGTCACACCCTTGTCAGCTAGGCGATATTTCTTTGTAGTCCCAATTTTTAATGATTGTTTCAACTAAGTTCTCTAGTATCTGAAGTAGGACACACTAAGTGACTGTCTTTCTTGAAAGTGATATATTTGCTAGCTTTGGTAATGTAGCTAGTGTCAATGAGCGAACACTGTCTAGGTCAGCCACAGTTTCATCATTAATTTTCTCCAGAAATATTGGATGGAGACAATCTCAGCTGGTCTGGTTTGTTCTATTTTTCCAGATGGGTATGCTGTGTACTTTGTCCCCTTCTTTGCAGTGAGTTTCCTGTTCTTGTGCTGTCATGTCACCAACCTATGGCTTTAAGGTACTAAGCATAAGCTACTGTTTAGTGGGCAACTTCATAGAATCATAGAATGGCCTGGGTTGAAAAGGACCACAATGATCATCCAGTTTCAACCCCCCTGCTATATGCAGGGTCACCAACCAGCAGACCAGACTGCCCAGAGCCACATCCAGCCTGGTCTTGAATGCCTCCAGGGATGGGGCATCCACACTCTTCTTGGGCAACCTGTTCCACTGCGTCACCAAATCTGTGTGAAAAACTTCCTCCGAATATCTAACCTAAACCTCCCTGTCTCAGTTTAAAGCCATTCCCCCTTATCCTATCACTATCCACCCTCATAAACAGCCGTTCCCCCTCCTGTTTATATGCGCCCTTCAAGAAGGCCACAGTGAGATCTCCCCGGAGCCTTCTCTTCTCCAAGCTAACCACACCAAATTCTCTCAACCTTTCTTCACAGGAGAGGTGTTCCAGCCCTCTAATCATCTTAGTGGCCTTCCTCTGGACTCGTTCCAAGAGCTCTGTGTCTTGTACTGGGGGCTCTGGGCCTGGACGCAGTAGTCCAGATATTGCAGGGAGCCTGTTTGTCATGTGCTAATGCAAGAAGAAACTTGATGCAAAGAGGTGATAAACTTACCTGAGCACCCTTCCCAATTGACTTATTGGCTCAGCCATTGATAGTGTCCCCATGCCAATTCTGGTGTGTCTGTGTGCCCCTGAGCACACAGGACTTCCTTGCTGTCCCATAGACAGCTCTGCTGTTTCCCTCCTTTGCTCTGCAGTGACTCCTGGTAGAATAACCATCCTTTTTTGATTGTTTTATTTTCTAGAGATGCTTTTCAAATCTGAATCCCTGACGATGGAAGGGCTGCAGGAGTCTCTACAGGCTCTCATGGAGTGAGGGAGTATCATTAGAGTAATCCTTTTTATTCAGTCATCCAGGAGCTTAACGTGGTGTAACAGCTACACAGCTGGGGGATTCTCAACTGAAAGAGCTGCCAGCTGGATGTCAGTCTCTGGTATTTGCTTTGGTCTACATGAGTTAATTATGTATTACTTTGATTTCAGTTTCCACTCCTCTGAGTCACAGGTGTATTGAGGAAAAGGAGGGTTACAAAAAAAAACCACACGTGAAGTCCAGTCAACAGGACAGATTCCTGTGCAGTAACACATTAGTGAATGTCATTTGGCCTGCAACAGATATAGGCTATCTCCAACATCTCTCTCATAATTTAATTACTTCATTAACTACGTACACATTGGCTTGTTCCCCAGTAGCATGCTTTCATTTATACTGTTCCTCCAAAATGCAGAGTTGATGCTATTGTTTCAGCTATGTTTTCCCTTTCTGTGCATATTTTTGGAACATACTATTTGTGTTTGTTGTTTCAGCTATGTACTTTGCCTTGCTCTACCTCCTTGCAGCAGGAAAAAAAGGCAGTAAATAATTGGGAGATCTCCTCAGAAAATGTAATATAAAAGAACTGATACTTAATCTTGAACCAAGGTGGAAGGAATAAAAGTTTTCATAGAATCGTAGAATCCTTAGAGTTGAGTAGAGACCTCTGAAGGCCATCTACTCCAACTTCCCTGCTATGAACAGGGACACCACAGCTAGATCAGGTTGCCCTGGGCCTTATCCAGCCTTCCCTTGAAAGTCTCCAGGGACGGGGCATCAACAGCAGAAATTTCTATTATTTCTTTTTAATGAACACAAGTTTGAAAAAGATCTTCAGAGGAGCTCATGCTGGGCTTATGAGAGGTCCACTTAAAAACCAACGCAAATAACAACAACAACAACAAAAAACAAAACACACACACACACACACAAAAAAAAAACACAAAAAAATCCAATGAATTGGATGAGTGCCAGTATGTATCTGCCTAACTATTTTTAAAGAGAAGATTGCTGGTATAATAATAATTTTTAAAAAGAGAGGGGTGGAGGGAGTAGAGAGGAGGGATGGAAGATGTGCACTAACAAAAATGTCTGTAACTTGATTATTTGCCCTTCAGCGTCTTTGATGACCTGTGTGATGGAGGGTGAAGGGAACCATCCAGCTTTAGAGGCAGTGATGGAGTATCACGGGGTACCATCAGCAGCTGTTATTAAAATAAAATGCAGGCCAGCCTTTAAATGGGAAATAACTGGAATTTCTTAATAACATATAGTTAGTTATACGTGTCACAGCCTGCAATAATATATCCCTTGTACTAGATTCACCGAACTGCTTTTGATCAAGTGCTATGTGTGAGAAAAGATTATTTGACTTTCACAGTCAGAATTAATCTGAAAACTTTGATCAGTGAGGTAGAACTGCCTTTCTGGGAAGCTGATGAAAAACCCAAGAGCACCAGCCACCTTTTAACTACACCTCTACTGCTGTAACGTTGCCTTAACTGTTACTTTGACCTAAAAAATCTGTATCGTGGTTACCACGACTATGACCTGGATTCTCCACAGTATGTAGCTTGTCTCATGAACAAAATGAGTGTGGATGAGACAGAACACAGCTAAGTGAGAAAGGTAAGGCTAGTTGTCCATTAGCTGAGTGTTTGTGTGTAAGGTTTCACTAGATGCCGGGCACTGGGTAATCTTGCCCCTTTGACTCAATCAAATCACTGCAATTACAACGAGGTCTACACGAGAGGGCAGCAGTACATGCCAACATGCCTGGAGCAGCAGACACACAGCTAGTTGGAAAGCAGACTGTCTACGCACACAGCACACGAGAGAGAATCATGTAAATCCCATCTTTATATGTGTTATTTCATAAAGGATGCAGTGATGCTTACAAAGAGCTGTGTCCTTGTAGCAGCGAGCGTGGTTGAGGCACAACTGATGCAGTTCCCACAGTCTGTAAGGAACGCTCAGACCTGGTAGCTTTCTAAAATCTCTACTGCTGTGAGTTGAAACATTCCACTGTGCCTGGTGTATTTCCCTGGGACTGAGAAGTTCTTGTTTTATTTTACAGCTCTGCCACAGATTTCCTGTGTGTGATCCTGGGCGAGCTAATATAATTCCTCTGGATTGGATCCCCCAGCTGTAAGCTTGAGATAATGCTGTTTCATCCCCTTTGACTTTGTCTATATATACTGCAAGCCCTGTGGGGAACCCTGCCTCATTTCCTATTTGTTTGGCAAATAGTACTTAGCCCACTGTGGTCCTGATCTTGGCTGTGCCATCTAGATACTATTGCAATGAAGTATATCTTTTCACAGTACAAAGAGGATGACAAGAAGTCACTCTACCTTTAGTGTAAGTGAGAGCAGCATGCAGACCTGCTAGAGGAATATGGAGGTTTCTGAAGGTGAATTCTTATTTAGTTTTAAACTGCTTTTTCTCTAAAGGGGTAAAAAGGAAAGGTAAGTAAAGGAATAAAAACCCTCTTATTTCAACTTTAGTTCAACCACTTCTTTCAAAGTGATGCTATTATAAGAGGCAGCCTAAGTCCTTTCCCAAGTGCTATGTGGAGCGTGTTGTAGCTGATCAGTACAAACAATTGACTGAGCAGGCTGAATGTGCTCAGTGGTCCTAAGCGTTCTAATAATTCCACAGGTCTGCTGATGTCCTAACAACATGTGAGCGCCTAGTAATCTGCTGTGAAATGTTGCCATTTCATGGTTGTCTGTAGAAACCCTTTGGTATTATAGAGGCTGAAAAGAGAAAGTACACAGGAATTAAACTACAGAAGAAAGCTGCCTTTCTGTAGCTGTTTTCTGACTGGAGACTTGTACAGAGGGAGCACCCCTCAGTTAGGCTGAGCACAAAGACTTTAACGCTGCTGTTCAGTTCTGAGATCAAATATCATTTTAAGGCATTGCCATTTACATAATAATTAGTGCAACCACAGGCATTTGACAAAGCAGTGAGTAATCAGCTGATGGCATCTTATCTCAAGTCCTGCTCAATGAAGTTCTTACTGCTACCTTTGCCCATAGTTACCTGGGGAACTGTTCAGTTGAAAGCACCTGCTTCTGGGTGCTTCTGGCAGCTGCTTTGGTAAGAAAAATGGACTTAGCCCATCCCAGGCATGCAATAAGACAGGACAACCACTTACTTTGGGTATTGTGAACAAATGCAAAATCAGGCCCAATAGCCTGAGAAATGTGAGTACCTGGTGAAACTGCTTGTTTGACATTGTTGGAGCACAACACACACATATCTGCATTTAGTCAGGCTGTCAGTACTACTATTGCTTTTGTTAAACTGGAAAACAAAGGCCCAGGGAGGAGGTGAAGCACCTCCACAGAATGCTCATCATCTCTACGTACCTACTTCTGAATCTGAATCCTTTACTAAAATGTCCACTCTGATCTCACAGAAAATGCAATTGTCCAACAACAGTTCACTCAGGCTGGAGGGCCACCTGGCTTAGCATCTGGTCTCTAGCTCTTGAGCAAGAGGTAAATGAGCAGAGGCAGCTCAATAGTAAGCAGTACTGTGGTCTGGAGTTACAAAAATATCCTACACAGAGGAAGCTGCTCCTAACCCTTCAATCAGAGGATTGATCTTGTCCTGGTAGCAAAAGATTTATCTGCTTTTCAAATTAACCAATGGAAGCACTTCAAAAGAAGTGACTTTTAATATCTCTGTTTGCAAGCATTGGGCCAGTTCAATCAATAAAGCCACAATGATTTTACCTATGAGATCTAATTAGTTTGTTTTAAACTTGAAGCTTTATCCTGCAAAATGAACATTTTCATCCACATTGATTTTAGCACACTAGTTTCAGAAATGCAGGAGGAGTTTGGTTCCTTGCAGGATTAAGCCAATTTAAGTTCATTGGCAGGGAGTGCAAAGTGGGAAAGCTGGAATTAACAACAATAGCAAGCTATTATATGATGAACTGTCAGGCTTGTTTTCTTGTAGTGCAAATTATCAAAACTCCAGTTACCTTCACCAGTTTCTCAGCTTCAAGAAGTAAAAATACTCTTAGAGCCTGGCCTAAGAATAAGGGTAATCCTCCTGGCATTGTTCTGTCTCATTCTGGCTATAGAAACACATACGTTCTCTGATGCACACAGAGATGCATGGCATTTCATGGCATCTGTGTCTGATTTAAGCCAGAAGGTGAAAATGTAACTGAAGGATATCAACAAAAGGAACTCAATCTGAACTATGCAATTTTGGAATGGCTGCATCTGCAGATAAAATTTGAGTCTATTACACTTTCTTCTTAAGGTAACTGTACTTAGCTAACTGATACTTATGCCAGCAAATACAAGTTGCCTATTTTGCTAGGAAAGCAACAAAACAAAAAAAAGTGAACTTTGATTATAGCCAGATTTAGTACCAGTGGCAGAAGCGGTAACCAAACATGGCATGTTCTGATTTGAAGACATGTCAGAATCTACAGTGGTTTGAAACCATGCATCAAAAAAGTGGGCAACTCACAGTGATGCTTCTGCTGTAATTCATTATTGCATGGCTGAATTGCAGTTTCACCTACCTCCGTCTAGCTCAGCCAGAAGCTCATCTCACAGTGCAGAAGTGCCTTCAAGAAAACATTCTCTCGATGGCACTGTCATGTTGTGTGGACTCACAGGCAACATCTGTTAAAATGGAAGAGTTCCCCTCTTTACAGGCTTGTACAGCTGCAAATGATGTGACTGTAGCCAGTAGGGAAAAAGCTAGGGTACCCTAAACTACAAGCATGCTGTTTCTGACCAGGCAGCTTTTTTTCCTGGAAAAGATAGATGATCTGAGAAACAAAAATAAGGGTCACGCAGTACCTTGTCACTGAATTTGACAGACAACTCAATTGCCCTCTGCCCCTTTGAATGTATGGCCCTACTAAACCCAAGGAAACCCATGATATTACAGCATACTTTTAAAACAGTTATAGCAGACAGCACTCAGTGATTGCAGGAAACAGCTGGACTCTTGGAAATGCCTTCTAGGCCTGGCAAGACACCGATGGCAGCACACATCCCAGAGATGGCTCCTGGGGCATGGCATACTCTCAAAGGTCATTTGAAATAACTGCACTTACCCTGTAATTTACAGCACAGGAACTTGCCCCCGTGACCAGCTGTTAGGCATTTTGTATAGCTGCTTCATGTTTTGCAGGCAGATGGATAGATCTTCACTTACTCACTTCTCTGTTCTATAGAACAAGCTGCAGTCCCAGGTTTACACAGGTGTTCCTCTTTATGGATGGACTAAGAGTGGCCCCCACCAACACTGCCTCATGACAGCATCCTTTTAAACCTCGGTAACTCCTTCTCTCTCCGGTGCAAGGAGATTCTGAAGGCTGCTTTAACTCTGGCTCCTGCACACACAGATTCCCACACTCTTCATTTACCTTGGTGGCACTTCTAAGGAGCAGTTCTTGCCTATTCTACATGTATTTTTCTACCTTTTTAATAGCCTCATAGTAACAGGGCTTTTCCTGCTCATCCTGTTGGCACGTAACCCCTACGGATGCCTCAGTCATGGACTTCACTCTGGAAACTGAATTCCTGAGCACAGTACATTGAGCTGTCAGACCCAGCAAGCTGTGTGCATCAAAACCAGAGCACCTGTAAGATGCTGTCGTACTGGAAAAAAATAAAAAAATAAAAAATAAAAATAAAAATTCACGCTCTGTCCCCTTAATCACGGCAACTTCTCTCTAGAACAACAGAGGGCACCACTCCTCACTCAAAAAGCTGCAGCTGAAAGAGGAGCAACCTCGCACTGAGGTAGAAGTTTGCTAAGTAGAACATTTCTCGCTGTCGGTGGTTGGGATCGCGTGCTCTCCCCCAAGGAGGCTCAGCCCTGCGTCTCCCGCTGCTGCGGGAGGGCTCTGGCTGAGAGCTGCGCTCGGAGATGCGCGCTCTCTCTTGTGGGTCTCGTTGCAGTCTACACAGGGTCATTAAGCAGTCGCTTACTGCACAATACTTTGAGATTAGGGTCTTAATATGAGGCAAGAGGGCTGCAGAGTGCAGCTGCAGCCCTGGCTCCTGTGCATACCCATTTTTATTTGTTTGTTTACAGCGAGCTTGTAACGTAAAACACGTCAGTACATTTAGAATAAAATGCAAAGCAGGGCTGGAATCTAGGTTCCTCCTCTCAGATGACCAGGTTATCTCCTCACTCTTCCAGCCACAGCTTCCCCTGCCACCACAGGCAGTTCTGAAGGAAAGGAGCAAACCTATTTCGGCTGTTGAGAAAGCATAGATGTGCTCTTTCCCCTCAGCGTCTGTGCTAACGCGTCCCATGAACACCGCCTCCTGAGGGAACGCGCCGCCCGTTGCCATGGCACCTCGCGGCCCCGCCCCCTCGGCGCACCTCCCCCCACCTCCCTGCGGCGGCGCAGCACGTGCCGGGCAGCGTGCGCGGCGGTCAGGTGGGCGATCGCGTGATGGCGGGCTGTGCCTCGCGCTGTGGCGAGCCGCCGGGCTGAGGCGGTTCCTGCGCCCTGATGGGGGCACGGACGGGGTGTTTCCTCCCGAGCCGTCGGCCTCGCCGCTGGAAGCCGGGATCCAAGCCTACAGCCGTCTTGGCCAGGGAGCGTGGACCGGGGTCACCGGAAGGGTCATTGCCGGCTCGGAGGGCTGCAGCCCAATCTTCACCTCAGTGCCGTGCCAAGGGCTGTGCAGATGAACGGCTGCTCCTTGTAGAGATGCTTTGCAAGCAGCGCTATGTGTAAGCAAAGCTCTGTGCTGCCTGCTGCCAGCAGTGGGGCTGAAGCCTTGGGAACTGTGTCGATGAAGTGCAAGGAGCGTCGAGTCCGCTTCAGTGTCCATCAGCCCGGTGGGCTCTGTAGTGCAGCTGGGGCTCAGAACGCACTCGGGGAGCCCTATTCTGCTGAGTAAGAGGGTGCCACATTTACATAGCCCTTTTCCTGAGGCTGTTCTTCAGAAATGGCTCAGTTGTGAGAGTGCCGTGACCGCAAGTCTTTCTGTTTTGGTATCTGGTTCTCCGGCTTTGGTCTGGATGGAGATGTATCACACAGATCTGGCTCACCTCAGCACTGAGCGGGATGAGCAGGGGCGCAGCTTGGAGGCGATTCCCTGGGCTGCAGTCACACAGACAACAACGCTTGGCAGATGCCTGTACTTGGGGATCTGCTGGTACCAGAGGATGGAGGGACCCAGCTCACAGAGCACTCCGACAAGATTTGTGCCAGTTAGTGCTGTGTCCTGAGGTAAAAAACTGGTGAAAATCAGTACACATGCTTGTAGCCTGCACCAGGATCAACAGGGACAGGGAAGCTGAGCTTTGAAAATACATTAATAGGAAAGAAAACAACAACAGAAGGTCTCTACGGATGCTGGAAAAAGCTGTCCCCTGGCCCTGGGCCTTACAGAGCTGCCTGAAACCATGGTCCCAGCTTCCTGGGAAGCACGAGGTCATGGCCTGCCTCCTGTGCCATGCGTGACCTGCCTCCTCCAGGTGCTGCCAGGCAGGAGGAGGCGTGCTGGTGCCCCACGAGCAGGCAGGCATTCATGTGTTCAGGGAGGCTGAGAGGGCCATGCTGCTTAATCTGGGCCTGGGTGATGGAGGCAGTGGCGAGATTTGTGTTTTGAGGGAGGTGGGCAAACCTGGAGACCTGTGACTACATAAGGGACCCAGAGACAAGTGGCAGCAACAGCTCACTCTGGCCTGGGTTTGTCTGCGAATTGCACAGCTGCTGCTAGCGGCAGGTGAGCCACTGGTTTCTCTGAGCTGTTCTGCAGCATAGCCAGCAACAGTGAAGAGAGAGTCGGGCTTTCTTGAGTGAAGCTGGCTCTAAAAATTACAAGTGTTATTTTACAGAGAGGAAATTAGGCATTTCTGTTTCTTGTTTTCTTTAAGGTCATGTTTTAAGAACATTTCTGCAGCTAACAGGCAGGAAACTTCTCAAGTGAAGGCAAAGATCACATGACTTCAGGAGCCGATGTTCGAAGAGGAAAGGAAACACAATGTGGGACCCACAGACTATAAATTTGCCTGTGCTGAAACACTGCAGTGCACGCAATCCCCAGGCTTGCTGAGTATTGAACACAGTCAGTCTGCCCCAACTAGCAGTAAAAATTAAACCAAGCCAACAAACAAAAAGCCCCACAACTTAGACTTAGGACCTACTTCAAAACCAATTATGCTCAAGAAACAGACTAACACTGACTTAATTGGTAGGTCAGGCCTTTCTTAAACAGAGTAATAGTCAGTTTGAGTTCTGTAACTGTAATCTTTCCAAACATAAAACTTTCACTGCCTTAAGTGGGAGTTACATGATATTACCTTCTACTGCCTTAACAATCTTTATTTGGCACACTGTGGTGGAACCTTCCGTGCCGTCATAATGTACTGGGTAAGTAAGACCTGTTTTCAAACTTTATTGCTTAAGAAAATACATTTACCCCTTTATGTTGTGTCTCTTGGTTTGTGAGAAATACAGTATCTATCCCAGCGTATGCCATACATACAGCACCCAGTCCTGCACTCCTAGCACGAGGGAAGCACAGGTAAGAGTTGCACCATGTATGATAGAGTTACAGAAAGTAGGTAGGAATAACCAGCACTGATATTTGCATGCAAGTGAATATATATTTAAGCCTGCCAGGCTGTTGTCTGTTGTTTATATGTACCTATTTAACTTTGAGAAAATGTAAAACATAGTTTGGCTTAGGCTCCAAAGGGATCTGAGGAAGCCTGGAATTGAATGAAAACCTGAAGAGCTGACTCTTTGGGTCCCTCCTGGCATTTGCCTCTTGCCTCCAGCAGCAGTGGTTTATCAGCTCCAATTACAAGCCTCTTTTAAATCTGTTTGTTAGGCATTGGTATTATCTGAACACACATGTTTTGTCTTTATGTTTTATGTAATAAATTAATAGACTCCATTAATGCCGTAACTCAGCATGAAATCATTTGGCACGCTTGATTCAAGGACTAATAAAAATAAGCCATTCTGCTATTGTACACAGTAAACACTGAAATTGGTAAAACACCGTAAGGATCTTGGTTTATAGCCCAATGAAATCTAAGCTGATCTGTATTCCCAAAAGCTGGAAATGTGATGAAGAGACAGAGCCTGGTCCTCACTCGGGTTTCACACCACCTAAGTTGTGTAGGAGGGGTAGTGATGGGCTTTTTTCAGAAGTGTTTGTGGTTCTGCCATTTCTGGGCGTGTCATAAATTGGCAGGAAGGGCTTCATGTACAGTAAGGCCCATTCCCTCCCTGGCGAGAGGCTACACGAGCACGGTCAGCCCAATGTAGCTGTTTAGGTATGCAGGTCAAAGCAAAGTAGCCGGTGAGCTGCAGAGCAGAAGGGCTGCACCCAGCTCCCTTTCATCCCTGTGACAGCCCCATGCACATGCAACAGCATCCATGGCCAGCAGCAGTTTTTAACATTGCCTTCGATATGCTTTGCTTTCAGCCCACAGTAACTGATGTCCACAGGCACAGGGCTGTGAAGTAGCAGCCCTGAGACTGAATGGGAAAAATCACAGATTGGGATCTTTCTACGGTATCTTTTTCTAGTCGAAATTAATGTTACTATAAAGTGCAAAGAGACACACACCTACTTCTTAACAATCTGTTTGAACAGTTTAAGAGAAGAACTTATTTTTCATCCGATTTATACGTCCTCTTGTATCCCAAAGGACCGCTGGAGTCAGCACGAGTCCCAGACTTCGCTGTGATGTCTGTGCTCCAACTTCGTTCTGTCGGTGCAGCCGAGTACAGGGCTCTAGTGCTGAGGAACCAGAAGAGGGAGCAAGAAGCACTCTCTATTTCTCTCTTACATAAACGCAGGCTACTGTTGGAGGGCTTCCTTAATGTTATTTCCCTGGAGCAGGAAGAATTTTTGGCAGAAAAGGTGACGAGCAGCTCAGATATTAAACCTGTGGAGGTCTTTAGGGTGGTGTATTTCCATGCTGTGCATTATCTGCCTGCTCCCACTACTCTGCTCCCACTGCCCCAGAGGTTCAGCTTCCCTAGCTGATTTCCAGGCTGGGACATCCATCGTTCCTCTGGAGTTCAGGTACTCGTGGAACTGACCGTCACATCGATCATCACGTTTGCTCATGGTGAACAAAGACAGCGTACACACAGCAGCAGAAACGCAAAGGACTCATTTTAAAAGACAGAATTAGTATTTTGCGGGAAGAAGAGAGAAAAGGTCAGCATCAGGAAGAAGCACGTCTGTTCCACGTGCGCTTCAGCACTACTTTGTGGAACACGCACCTCTTACACCGGAATTGGCCAAAGTTTCTTAAAGGAAACCGAGCACACTGAAACCCAGCTTCAAAACGTAACAAGGCGTGCAGCGATCGCCGTCAGCTGCAGCATCACACCTTGGGATGCTCCGTGCACCTACTGTTATTACATATTATCCTAAGGTTCTTAATTAGTAGACAACCCCGTTTTGCGTATTAAAGTTTTTATTCCTTAGTAAGAATTTTTTTTAATCACAAAATAGTGTGGAAATATTTAGATAATAGAATTCACGGAGTGCTGGAAAATACGGAATATAAAGATCGGTCTCTAATATATCACATACTAATCTGTTCTAAACCAGCTGGTTTCTTGCAGACAGGATTTATTTTCTTTTAATAATTTAAGACAGCGTAAGCTTGTATCAAGCGTAAGCATCGTAACAAAAGTGCAACTTTTTCAGCAAATCCTCCCAAAAGATATTTAACTCAAAATATCATTAACACGTATTTTCTCCCTACAAAAATAGCATGTCAGACATCATTAATTGGATGTATTAACAACTATGTACATACAGCCACTCGGTAGGCCGCTAAGGTCTGGAACGTTGTTTAAACACAGCGTTTGAGGCGAACAGCAGCAACAGCAGCAGCAATGCACCGAAGCGCCGGGCCGAGCCGGGTACGCGCTCGCGCCGAGTCAGACTGTTGTGTCTCACCTCTTACATAACATTCAAGTGAGATTTCTCACAGTGCTACCTTGGCAACAAACTAAAAATATCCAGGCAAGGTCTCGGTTTAAGCCTTATTATAAAAGCTTTATCTGTGTGATTATCTGGCGTCTGGTTTGGCTCCAGAAAGGGAAATCGCGGTGCTCGGGAGTGGGATGACGGGAGAGCCCGGCCGGGAAAGTTGCCCCAAAGGTCTCGGCGTCCGATTGCAAAGCGGGGAGGTTTTCCTCCGGTTTGTGTCAGTCAGAACTTAGGCTCAAACGAGCTCGGGCTGACGAGCCGCTCTCCGCTTTCTTAGGGAAGGGAGGGAGGGGGAGAGAGAGGGGTTTTCTTTCCGTAGTTCAGTGCAGAAACATTCGTCTTATACAGCACGGTTCGGGGGGGAATCTCTGGGGAACATACTGAATTAAATAAAGACGGGTGAGCACAGACGCACTCGCCGCAGCTGTATACCTCAGCCGAAAACAGAACAGCCGAACGCGGGGTTACATAACGGCACTGCCCTCCTTCCCCGCACGCCCGAAGCCGGCGGCGCCCCGGGGTGCCCAAGGCACTGCGGCCGCCCATAAAGTGCTGGCACAGGTGCGGGGCTCCGCCGCCCCTCCGCCCCAACCTGAGCCCGCCCGGCGCGGTGCGAGCATCTCGGCGGGACCCAGGGACACTACAAACCCATCACAATAAGGTGCGACATTTAAGTTACCTTAGAGAGAGAGAGAGAAAAAAAAAAGTATCCTTACTATTTCTCTTCCTTTTCTTCTTCTTTTTTTTTTTTCCTTAACATATGTATGCACTTATAAAGCCAAACATTAAAAAAATACTGAGTTGCAAATTTCGTCCGGGACGGTCCTCTCTGGAGCAGCGGCGCGGGGGGCTCCGCGGGCCCCTCCGGCACCTCCTCCCGCCCGCCCTCCGCGCTCACGGCCCTTCGGTGCCGGGCTCCTCGGCGGTCGCGGGCTCCGCTTCCTCGCCGGGCTCGGCGGCGGGCACCGCGGCGGCGGCGGCGGCGAAGGGGGGCGGCAGGTGGGGCGCCGGGGACAGCCCGGCCGCCTTTTCGGCGGGGCCGAGCACGGACGACAGGCAGGGGAAGGAGGCGGCGGCCGCGGCGGCCGCGGCAGCGGCGGCGGCCGCCTGCGCCGGGATGCCGGGGTAGAGCAGCGGGATGGGGGCGGCGGGGTAGAGGTACTTCTCCAGGCCGCCCTTATCCAGGAAGGGCTGCACGTAGGCGGCGGCGGCCGAGGGGGAGATGAAGTAGAAGGGCAGGCAGAAGGGGGCCGCCGGCTGTCCGAAGGGCGCCGCGCCGCCGCCCGCGCCCAGCGCCATCAGCGAGCTCAGCAGCGCGGCGTCGGCGCCGCGGGCAGCGCCGGGCAGGGCGGCGCCGGGCGGGGGGCTGCCGCCCCGCTCCAGCCTCGGCCGCTTGGGCGCGGGCGGCGCCTCGTCCCCCGCCGGCTCCTGCTTGACGGGCAGCGCGGGGAGCGGCCCGACCGGCCCCGCGCCGCGCTCCGGCCGCGCCTCGGCCTCTCCGCCGTAGCCGCTGTCCGTGTCCGTGTCGGTCTCGGCGCCCGGCTCGGCGGCGTGAGTCCGCTGGATGACGGGCACGCAGTGCGCCTGGCCCTCCGGCTTGCGGGCCGGCGCGCGGAGGGGGGCGGGCGGGGAGGAAGAGGAGGAGGGTCCCTTGGCGAGCGGGCCCGGCGGCGGCGAGAGGAGCCGCGGGCCGGGCAGGAACTGCGAGGAGACGGCGTGCAGGTGGCCGAGGAGCTGAGCGCAGCGCTGCTCGCGGGGGGTCCAGCTCTCGGAGCGGGACAGGAACTGCAGCACCTCCTTAGCGCACGTCTGAAAGCCCGAGTGGAAAGCGTCCAGGTCGGCCTGCACCGGAGACTTGACGGAGCGCTCCCCTGCGGGAAAGCCCCCCGGGGGGGGAGAGCGTTCGCCCGCTGCCGCCGCGCGCTGCCCCGCTCTGCCCGCGCCCGCCCCCGGGCCCGCGTACCGCTCTGCAGCGCGACGATCTTCTGGTGCTGCTGCTCCGTCAGCGCCGTCAGCGCCTTCAGGTGCTTCAGCGTCAGCTCCAGCACCACCGCCTTCTCCAGGTGCCCCAGCGTCTGCAAGGCAGGCGGCGGGCGCTCGGCCTCCTCCCGGCTGCACCACCGGGAGCCGAGGCCCCCCCGGGCTTACCGTGAGCTTGAGGTGCTCGGGCAGCAGGTCCTTCAGCTGCGCGATGCACTCGTTGATCCTGTCCCGCCGCTTCTTCTCGATCAGCCGGTGCGGCAGTTTGTACGTCTCCTGGCACGGAGGCGCCCGGCGTCACGCACAGCCCCGGGCCCCGCACACCCCGCACCGCAGCGCGCCGCGCCGGGGAAGTTCGGAGCGCGGTGCCGGAGCGCCGCAGCCCGCCCTTACCTTGCTCTCGTCCCGCTTCACGCCGCGCTTGGGCTTGCACATGTAGAGCGCCGGGTACTCCAGCCTGCGGGGACGCGGAGCTGCAGCCCGGCCCGGAGCGCGGCCCGGCGCCCCCAGAACGGGTAGCGGAGCGGCAGAGCCGCCTCCCGCAGCGCTCTGCAGCGCTCCGCTCGGGAGAGCGGAGCGGGGCGCGGCGGGGACGCTTACCCTATGAAATCGCGGTGCTCCAGCAGCTGCCGCTCGGGCAGGCGGGAGATGCCCTCGTCCATGGCAGGCGGCGGGCGGCGTTCCCTCGCTGCGCTGGCCGGGATCCGCGGGATGCTGCGAGCGGGCTTCGGGGATCCGCGGGCGGAGCTGCGCACATGCAGCCTCCGGCCCCCTCTCCCGTGCAGTGGCGAAAGCGTGCGGCGGCTCGGCCCCCCCGCCCCCGCCGCTCCCCCTGCCCGCCTCGCTCCCGCGCACCCGCCCGCAGCACCGCCGCGCCTTGCACCCGCCGCGCCGCGCAGAGCTGCCCGCGGGGCACGCGCGCCGCCGGCCCGCCCCGCACCCGGCTCACGTGCGGCGCGCGCCGGGAGGGAGGGGGCGGGGCGGGGGGCGGGGCCTGCGGGGAGCCCTCGGGGCGGGCGGCGGGGCGGGGGGGTCCCCGGGCAGCCCTGCCAGAGAGCGGCGTTCCCGTGCGGCTGCCGGCGCTGCGCCGCTCTTGGATTTCAGCGGTGTGGTTTTTTTTTTCCCTTTTACTCACTTAATGTTTTCTTTTCTTTTTTTTTTCCTATTTCTATCTTTAAAAATTTTTCTTTATTTTTATTTTTAAATTGACTTCGATCTCTACGTCGTTTAATCTCCACTCTTATTTCCACTCTATGGGGCCGATCCCCGTCCCCGTAAGGCACAGCTGCTCCTCTCTGAGGAGGTGGGTGGGGAGGAAACCTCCGCCTCCCTCTGCCGGACGCTGCGCGTCCCCGCACGGCCCCTCCGCCCCCCTCCGCTCACAGCCGCCGCAGGTGCCGCCGCGTGTGGTTGCGCTCCGCACGCAGCCCCGCACGTGCACGCAGCGCCGGCTCCGGGCGTCCGCCCCCCGCGGCTGCACCGTGGCTCTCTCCCCCTCCCCGCTCGGGGCGGCACAGGGCCGGCAACGTGCTCCTCTCTGGCCGGCCTGCGCTCTGCCCCGCAGCAGCCCCCTGAGAGGCGGGAGACGGGAGACGGGACCCGCTCCGAGGGGAGCCGGGCGGGCAGCGGCTGACTGCAGGAGATAGCGCTGCCGTGCGCGGGGTGTGAGCGGCCGGGGAGGTTTGGGAGTCTCCCGCTGCCGGGCAGGGTGCGAGTAGCACTGCGGGAACCTTCAGCCCCGTTAACCCGGTGACATTTTCACGCTGTCGGCGCGACGAAATGCGGGGGGCTAAAAATAAACTGGGGCTGCGTGCGCCGTGTTCCCGTAGGTTATATTTGGGAACGCCCGAAGGAGAGGTTCGCGGGCTCCCGTTGGGCTGCTGGAAAAGCAGTGCCAGCGAGGAACGGCAGCGGATGCGCGGGCTGCAGGGCTGCTTCCTTGGAAGGGAACGGAGGGGACTGGCGGCGCTCGGGCATCGCCGGCAGCGCTCAGCCGTGCCGTGTGGGATCGCTTGCCCCGAGGCAAGCACCCGTTTGGGCACTCGAGGTGGAGCTGCAGGAGAAAGTAAGTCCTCTCCTCCTGAGTGGAAAGCGTCAAGAAAACCTCAGGTGCAGCTCAGGTGCAAGATGGAGCTCAGCCCTGAGTGAAAGTCCGTGGAAAACTTTTGGGGAGCGCTGGCTCAAGGGGAGCTGGAACTCTGAAAGAAAAGATAGCTGCCTCCAGCTGAGCCCTGCTGTGGGCAAAGGAATGGCTCTGCATGCTCTCCGCAACGCATACGTGGGAGTGGGAAGGAGGAGGACGATTCTGGAGCACCTCCTTGTGCAGCGCCTGGAACATCACTGGAGCATCTTCGCCAGCTTCGTCCCCTCTGGGACAACCTGCAAACCTTCAAATTGCAGAAACAATGTTCAGAGCGAGACATTGCTTCCAAGAGGAGAAATCCTACGTGTGGGATTCCTCTGAAACCCAGCGGGAACGGAAATCAAAAATGATCAAAAGATGCAAAACACGATCTGAGACAGCTGGAGGATTTGCACAAGGAGTTCAAGCAACATCTGGAAACTTATAAGAGAGGTTTATAAGAGTCACCTGCAGGCAAGGATAAAAGGCTTCAGTGTCCAGAGAGTGCAAAATCCTCCTGGAAGGTTCCCAGGTTAAAATGGCAAGACGGATCAAAGAGGTGATCAGCAGCATGACCATTGTGGACAAAAATGCTTTCCAGAAAATAAGAAGCACAAGAAAAGCTTTGGCCAACTTATGAGCCAGGGCGAACCACAGCAAAGAGTTAAGACACTGAGAAATCACTCAGAAAAGGAAATCAAAGGCTTGTAGGTCACCACAGGAAAAAACAGCCTCCTGCGGGAGACAAGGGTTGGCCAGAACACCACCTAACACCGAGCGTTCACCACCATTTGCAGTCTGGGAAGAAGGAATCAGACTGCCTGTCCCTGCTGGGTCTGTGCAAATGCCATCTTTTGGAGAATAATTTGGGAGGTTTGTTCAGTGCAGTCCATAACCCCAGCATGAGGGAAGGCCTCTAAGGTGCGATGCCTAGGGGCCAGCTTGATTGCTCCAGCTCTTATGGCATTGGATGCTCGCCTTCAGGGAAGAAAAGGAAAAAAGAGATTGAATTGTCTAGACTGGGTGTGTGACACGGAATCAGACATGAAATTAGAGAGCTAGTCAACCAAGTGCTACAAAATGGGGAGAAAAGAGATTCTGTCTGAACCAGGAGAGTATCTGCATCACTTTGCTTGAGTAACAAGGTAGTAATGAAGGCTGCCACTGTACATTGGATGTTGACTTACTCATAGATTTTCAATTATGGGATAAGCAGACTGAGACTAGGGGGGGGGAAAATGACATGAGAACATATGAAAACATATGAGGTGAGTTGGAAGGTCTGGCTGCCCTGAAGCCTGGTAGGAGAGACCTTGGGAGCAGGCATGCATGTAATGAAAGCTCTCCAGCTCAGCGGCTTGTGGTGCAGAAGCTTCCTGAGCCAGAGGTGACATCTGTGTGTAGTGGGAAGCCAAAGACTCTGTGAGAGGCAGCGGCACTTGAGAAGGTGCTTACATCTCTGGTTGCAGCAGAGCATGGGGCCAGTGAGATGGTCAGTCCTGCCAGCCCAGCCCTGTGGCTCGCACAATCGATTCAGTGCCACACACATACCTGACGTCTGTAAAATTAGGGAGAGAGCGGCCATGCAAACACACAGCTGAATTCTGAGGCAGACATAAACCTGATGTGGGAAAGTGGCAGGGAATGAAGAAACGATGTGCAGCAGTGGATGAAGGCCTCCAACCGGCTGTGGAAATGGGGCTGGATCCAGCCTAGGAGAGCGGAGATCTGGATCCATTATTGGACAAAACTTTAAAAAAAAGGAAGAGGCTGATCACAGAGACACTCCTAGCCCATGTGGAAAGGATGATATTAGTAGAAATGTCCCAAATCCCACCAAACTAGGCAAAGTAGAGTGGCAATTGGGCTGACGGTGGTTGAGCTGGTCAGCCTGAGGTGGGTGGTGGTGACAGGAGAGCATGGGCGTATCCAGACCTGGGGAAATCAGCCTGGTAAACAGGTACTGGAGCAAAAAGTCAGGTGTGAGGGTGGGTGGGCTGCTGCTGCCTACCCGCCTCAGGGGTACCTCATAATGTGTGGTGGGGGGGTACCCCACTGCGCCGTAAACACCAGGAACTGGGCCTTGCACCATCCATTTGGAAATTCTCCTTGGAGTTGTGCCTCGACTGGGCAGGTAGCTGGTCTGCAGTGAAAAGCTGTCACGCTTCCTGGAACAGTACAATTAAAGATGGTCACAGATCAGGTCTGCTTCCAGCCCGGCTGTGAGAGATCTGAAGCCTCGAGACCCCTGTGGGTCAGATCCTGTGCATGTGAAATATAAATGATCCCATCTGCCTGCTGGGTGCTTTGCAGAAGCAGCAACAAGGAACAAGTGAAACAGCCACCCCCTGAATTCACTGCAGAGAAGCTGTCTGTGAATGATGAGCTCTTGGATGCTGCTGCTGGGTTCAATTTGGGCATTCCCAAAACAGCAGAAAGCTGTGTATTGGCAGGCAGAAGCGGAGCTGGAGGTCAGGGAAAATTGCTTCCTCAGCACAGCCTGATCAGCTGGTGATTCAGTGATGTTGGGGGCTTACATAAAGCGCCAGCTTGGCTGCTCTGATGAAGGGATGGCACAGCATGCCATCAGGAGGCCTTGAATGGCCTCAGACCTTTGGGAGGCCTGCTGCACTTGGGCTAATTATGGGTGCACACTGAGACCTTTGAACGAGAAGTGGTAAGTGCAGTTACACATGGCTGGAGATAAGCTCAAGGCTGGCAGCCTGTAACTGGTCCCAAAGGAAAGGGAGCTGTTCCAAAAGACCGCCAGTTACCTCTGTTACACAGCTGGTGATGGGAATTTCCACTGAAACAAAAAAAAGCCCCGAGACTTTATGGAGCTGGCCCACTCCCCTGCCGCTCACGGAGGTGTGGGTTGGTAGGACTCTGCTCATGTTATGGAAGGTTTGTTTGTAGATTTGTTAACATTGCAAAACGCACAGGTAGGGTGACAGAGGGAGAGCATATCAGTGGCCAACACAATGAGTTTTACCAGTTTCAACTGGTGCACTTCTTGGTTCAGCTTGCATGTAAGTTGTATTAGTGGTTGCACTGGAGGAGCATTATAGTAAAGGCAGATTGTGCATCCCAAATGCAACTTGTTCAAGCAGTAAAAAAAATGGCAGCTTTGCAGCCACACACCGAACACATCTAGGCATCTAGTGGTGATGCTTACGGACAGGAACTCTGGGGCTAAATGCAAGCGATGTCATGGGTGGGAAATGGAAGAGCTGATTCTTCAAGAGGATGGCTGTAGAGTAGGAGATGCTTGATTCTTCTCTTACAGCCAGCCAGTGCTGGAAGATGCTTCCCAGAAAGCATCTCAGTAGCTGGAAAGTGAGCTGGGAAACCCAATTGCCCTCAAACAAGATATACCTCTGGAGTACAACAAAGTGTATCTTTCAAGCACCAAAGGAAGTGCACTCTGATCATGGTGAGTTAGTTTGGAGCTAAAGATCAATTGCTGCCTAGAAATGACAGCGCATGCAAACAACCTGTGGAGAACATTTTTAGAGTGGGAAAATAATAATTTTTATTATTTTAAAATTGACTGACATTCTGGACTGTAGTGGGAGTCCATACCTTTCCAAAAAAAATCCTTAGCTAAGCTAAGGGAAAGATCCTCTTAGTAAGATTGAGGAAGGCTGTAGAAAATACGTACAGGAGATTAGTGCCCATTGCAAATAACGGTCCCACAGAAACACGGAGAGACACCATGAAGTAATGTCTGACAGTCATTTCATTAATGGTCTGCATTGCCTGATGTTTTTGTGTTTCTGACTGAAGCAGCTTCTGGAAGCTGCAGACTATTTCACAAAATGCCCCAAAGCTCGTCTACTAGGGCACCAGTGCCAGATGTCCAAGTGAAAGACATCTTCTCTCTCCAAGTCCTAGGAGGTATGGGAGGATTGCACAAGGCTCAAGGGAGAAACACTGAATCCAGAACAATGCAGCAGATCTGTGAGGCGGCTGAGATCCCTGAAACATCTCCATGTGACTGCAGCCCGAAGGGTTGGGGTTGGTGGGATGTTTTTTGCAGACTTAGTCAATAGGGCTTCTCCACTGAAGTGCATCAATGGTAAGACCAGGCATATCCCAGTCCTTTCAAAAGCCTTGGGAGCAGCAAAGCCCATTCTCATATTTTGGTAAAAACCAGGGTATTTACTGTGCCTGTCTTTTAGGATAAGGGTTTTCATCCGGGCTTTACCAGTCAGCCCCATGTAAGTTGTCTCTTGCTTCCCATCCCACAAAATGAACTTACATTTTTACTACTTGCCCTTTTATGTGGATTAATACGATATTTCATATTCTTTTGTTGTTGTTGTTTTGTTTTAAGCATCTTTGTTCAGTATAGCCCAAACCGATGCATTTCTATTCCAGAGAACCTCTGGGTTTTGACCACCCTGTAACACTGGCACCATCACTGGGTGTCAGAACACATCATGTTTCACATCTCCATGCCTGTAGAGTTCAGGCAAACTGAGAAGTGGAGGCTTTCTCAGCAGAGAGAAGGAATACTAGCCTAGATTATGTGCTACCATTAATTACCCAACTTGTGCCCCTGTCTGGCAGCTGAAACACAGGCAGTGCAGAAGATAGTGGCCCTTTTCAGCCTGGTCCTTTGTGCCACATGGTGCCTTAGGGATCTGCAATCAGTGCTTTGATTATTAGGGTAAAATTGGTCATAAAGGGGAAATAGAATGAAATAAAATGAAAGTGCAGCTATCAGTTTCACTTGAGTTCTGCGTGATCCATTTTAATTTAAATGGAAAATGACACATAACTTATCTATAATGGTTTAAAGCCCCAGTCAGAATGCTGTTGCCAACACCAGACAGTGACAAGTTTAAGCAGCACTATGATGGACATAAAGCTCTTTAGTATGCACAGAAAACCAAATGTCAGACTCTCTGCTGAGAAAAACACCTGGGCCTAGCCAAAAAAGCGTGGAGCCAGGGGCAGGAGGAGCTGCCTAGTGCAACCTCTCACTGTGTGGCTTGGCTCCTTTTTATCTGTTTCTGAGCATTTCAAATGGCAGGAGTAGAAAACACCCATCACAAGGGGTGCTGTGAGGCAAAGTCGTGCATGTGAAGCATTTCAACATCCCCACGAGCCTGCTGCTACAGGGTGACCTCAGGCCAGGGCAAGCTCCTGGTGTCCCTCATTGCAGGGATTGAGGAGCTCGGCTGGAGCATGGGACGCATGGCAGCTCCCAAAAGCAAAAATCCCTCAAGCCAGCAGCCCATCGCACAATATTTCTGTGCTCCTGATGGGTTACAAGTGGAAAAAAATCCTCCCTTGGAGAAGGTGAGGAAGGAGCAAGCAACACTTTTGCTTAGCATAGTGGAGATGAAGAAGCTCCAGCACATGCAGTTGGTGTCACAGTTATCCCTGTGCCCTGGGACAGCTGGGGTGGCCATACCTGTGAGCTCCCAGCAAGGCACCAGGGGTGGGCTGGGTATGGGTGTCAGAGCCAGGTAGGCCGCAACGCCCCACCGCAGGCAGCTCTGGCCAGTGCCTCTTTCCTCAGGAGGAGGAAGCTCGCACACAGGGCAGGAAGCAGCGATGGAACAGCCAGCTCAGGAAGGGGACAGGGCCAGGAGTTTGTTTTTAACCTGCTTCTTGTTTATTTAAGCTGGGAGGAAGGTGAATAAAAGCAGCCACTGAAAGGGGATGGTGGTGTCGCAAGCGGTCGGAGGCAGAAAATGCCTTTTCAATGTTTTTCACCAGAGCCAAGGTGTTAAAAACTGGTATCCTGAGCCTCATATCAAGCTAGCAGCAGGGGCTCAATGGCACTGCTTTGAGGGCTGGTAGAGGGCTGTGAAGCTGCCTGGTCCACTGCTGGAGGGATTTTTGTCCTGTTTATTTTGGGTAGGATAGGTAAAAGCAACTTGTTCCCCTTTGCACAGAGACATCAGGTTTGCACTTGGGGATGACGAAGCCCTTGCTTCTGCTGCTAGCTGCTAGTGCTGCCCATGCTATGGGTCTCACTGCTCCTGCCCTAAGAGGCACTGTCTTGCAGACTTTCTGGCCCCACTAAGGCACGTAACACTGTTCACGTATAGTTGATTCTGCATGTAGGGCAGCACCAGGTTTGCAAACTATTTCTCTGGTGTTCACATTTCTCCTGCATCACTCATGCTCCCTGCTCTGGGCTTCAGCTGAGGGCATATTTCTGCTCCAACAAAGCAGGGCTCACTGGTGAGACGCGTGTCCCAAGTGCAACTGGGTGAGAGCAGGTGCTGCTTCCCCCATCTGCGGCCCTATAGTGCCCCACAGACCCTATTCATTCCCACCAGGTGCCACAGGAGGTCCTGGCTTTGTGGGGCTGGCAGTGGGATGCTGGAGTGGGGTCATCCTACATCCTTGAGTTTCCATCACCTCCTCTTGTTTATTTTACCTTGAACAGACCAGGAAGGGACCCTTGGTTTTACCAACCTGAGTCCATGCATTTCAAAACCTTGAAGCCAGTTCTAGGATGAACTTCTTCAGTGTCCTGTCCCCTTAAGAGTATGGATGTGCCCTAATATAGTTGTAATTCTCCTTCCAAGTTTGCTTAGAAAGCAAACGAAGACATTACAAAAATCCAGCTGACCAAAAAACCCAGCTCTGGCCAGCCATTTCAGGCTAAGCTAATGCAATTATCATTCTTATCCATATTGTCATGCAGTTAGTCCCGCTGAGCCTAGTGCTCAACTGTCCTGATTTTTCATCATAGATTCTCTTTGTTCCTCTTCAAGTATTGCTCCTGATTAAAGGCTCTGATTTGAGAAACTTAATCTCAGATTTTATAGTGACAGTTGATTTTTCTTTCAGCAAGTTTGTTTGGTATGGATAAGCTGACATATTACATTGACGTGTTTTTGAGTCCTTTTTACTTTTTGGTTTCCTTTGTGGATACTTTTCCTAGTTCTTCTGAAAATATCGTAGAGCTCAAGCTCTCAGCAAGGATGATAAACCTGCTTGCAGGTGTTTCTGTGTATGAGCAGAAGTGAAGTGGAAGCAAGAATCAGGAAAGCAAATGCCTGCTGCAATTTGGGTCACACTTCCAAAGGGAATTATCATTCCTCACATGCTTTCTCACATAGCAGGACACAGGAGTGTAGGGATTGCTGCCTTGGATCCAGGCTCACAGTTCTTTTGCTTCCTTGTCTTATCTCTTCAGATAACCAACTGCTGAGTGCCCCAAAACCAGAACAGGGGATGCACAATGGCTGAATGTAACTTGTTTATGGGAAAAAAAAATATTCCAAACCCTAGGCATTTATCACTTGGAGTGTCACCTGAAGAACTCTGGTGTATATTCCATCCCTTTTGCATTATTATCTCTAGTGAGCTAAGCCGTACTCACAGCCTATATAAATGCCTACGCATTGTTTCAGATCTCCTGAGCATTTCAGCAATCTCCTATGGCAGTGAATCCCAGTCTTGTGATGTACTGCTGAACACATCCCCATTCTTCCAGTCATTCACTGCTCATTTTTAAAAATCAAATCAAACATCCTCTTTCCCTTCTGTTGAGCAATTATTTGGACTTTCTTGAGCCTCCTTCCCTTGGGCTTTGCTATCTCTTCTCTGTTTTCGTCAGCCAGCACCAACTCTTCTAGTATTCCCTTCCATCATTGTACAAGAGCTTTCCCATCATCTTGAGCAGGAGTTTCTTTGGCCCTTCATGCAGAACGATGACAGAATGATCTGTCCTCCTGGGTATCCATACCGTTAGCTCACCAGAACTGCAGATGTAGGATTAGTTATTTTGAGATCCAGGCAAAGAAAGTCACTCTATAGATAGGACCATACTAATATAAGGAGCTGTTTCAGCTGTGATACTAGTAAGACTTGATTTTATTACTGTGATCAGGGCCAAGACTTACGGTGGGGACCTCAGCCAGGTTCTGGCCACTCCTTCTACCATCTTGTTTCCTCACAAGGCCAGACCTCCCCACTCGCCATTCCCATGCCTTCCAGCAGGCTTCTTGCCACACTGAGGCCACTGACCTGTAAGTGCCAGGATGGCTAACCTAGTTTTAAACAATTGTGCTTGCACCAGAAACCTAATTTTGCAGTTGAAAAATGTACCCCAGCAGCTCCTGTTTGTGATCCATAAAGCAGACAGAGGTGGGTCTACTCTGATGATGTTGGCTGGCAGAACTAATGTAAAAGGAGGAGCTGGTATAGGAGAGCGATTGAAAGAGCAATTAAAATGATCAGAGAGACAAAATCTAGCACAGATCTGGTGTTATGCCACTCGAAGAGCAATGGGAGTGAGGGCTCAGTTGACAGCATTACTTTGATGGTGGCAGTGAGAGTGAAAGCCAGTCATACAAGAGTCCCCATCACAGCTGTGGACTCACTGTACCTGCCCAGAGGTGATCTCCTGGGTCCCTGAGATCATGTAAAGCTAGCAGGGAGCTGCCAAAAACACTGCTGCTGCTGCAGACAACACCTCTGTGCAGCACATCTGTGCTACTTAGGGATTCATGAGACAAAAGATTGTTTTTCCTTTTGCATTGTAGTTGTACCTCACGGTTTGATTCACTGAATGTCCAAGGACATGACTACCCATGACTGTGCCTGTGTAAGATGGTCTGTGCTGGCAGGAGGCAGGTGACAGACAGTCAGAGATACCACTGACATCATTTTAAGGCTGGGTGAATATACTGGAGCTGAAAAAGCACTAAAAATGGGCATTTATACACCCTTTACAGTCAACTGTAAAGACAGAATAGGCAGTGCGGTTGGGGATGCTTTCTTCTCAAGTTAGTTATTCTACACATCCCATTAAAAGACCCCACTTTCAGTCAACTAAAACTTTGCCAGATGTTTTGAGGTGATGTTTTCCGTGCTAGATGTCTGCCTCTGGCTGACTTTTTTTGAGGGAAAAATTCAGCCAGTCTGGTTTGGCCAACTCCTGGCACCAAGCGCAAGAGGAAGGGGAAGGAGAAGCTGTTCACACCATGCCAAATGCTCAGTGTTTCTGGTGACCTTTTCTCTGAACAGTTCCAGCACACCCCTGCTTCGGAGCGGTAATCTGAATTTTGGCAAGAGGGCCAGATGTTGTGTCAGGCATTTGCTTTTCATTTTCCATGAGCAAATTTGCTCCACTTGGTCACATTATAAATCCTGAAAGAAAGCAAAGAAGTCATGGCTTGCCTGTGGTCACCAGGCTGCATATCCACCATGCCAAGGAGGCCACTTGGCCAACTGATGGGCAAAGGTCCTGGTGGCCATTGGTGGCAGCTGTGGCTCAGCACAGGCTGGCATTGAGTGAAGCGGCCCTTTGGCCACCCTGGATTTGCACAAGAACAACAGGGCCAGCCTGACTCTAATGCAGAGAGGGAAAAGCTGGCTTGCAGGCATCCTGGCTTGCTGCATGGTGATGTCTGGTTAGCGGGGTTTTACAGCCCCGCTAATGAGCAACAATACAGTATGATACTGTGGGATTTCTGTCTTTTTGTGATTTGAAAAATTGCACCTAGAAAGTTATGTTAGAGATGATTGTATCTGCACGGTTAAATATTGGGAGGTTTAGAAGTGCTAGGATTGAACTGACCTGGGCAATTTCAATTCACTTTCTGAACCGCATTTAAGAGATATATATCTGTCGCTACATTCTTCATCCCACACAGCTGGCCTTCCCATCTGAAGTGTCACATAATCTTAGTTACGGTGTATTGATATTCCACAATCTTTTGTCGCTTTTTTCAATATTGAACTTGAACTGGAAGTGTTTGAAATCAATTGAAATTTCACAAATCTTACTGTTGCTTTGTATCCTAAAAGCAATGCTCTTTCTTGTCACTTGTGCAGCAGTGGCATGAAAGAGATGTTTAGGATTGAGACCCAACATTTACCATTAGCCCTTAGGGGATTTTATGTGGATGTCTGTGAACTTGCAGGCTTGAGCAGAAGGGGCCCAGCTCTGTGCTGTGTGAACGGCACAGGATGCTTAGTGTCACGTACTCTGACCCCATCGCAATCATTTAATGTGCCAGCCTCTCTGTCATCTCACCACTGCCTATACCAACACCCTTGCCTACTGCTATTTATAAAACAAATACATCCAAGAGTTTTAACAGTAACAGTGCTACGTGAGCAGGCAACCAAAGTTCCTACAGCATACTACTTCTAATATTATTAATTCCTCCACAAGCAAAGGACGTGTGCATACAGGAATGAATGATCTTACTGTAAGGACACCCACCTGGGCTCAGGTGGCAGGAATGGGCCAGCCACAAATGGCCCATGTGGCCTTGGAAAGACCTTCACCCAACTCACCAGGGTGAGGGAGTGGGGTCAGAAAGGGCTCTGATTTAACACGAATAACTCCATTAAGGACTGGATGATGAAAAATTAATGCTGAGAAATGCAGAGCAATGCAGACAGGAGGGAACGAGTGACAGAACAAGAGAATTGCGACCACTATATCTTTGAATCTTCCATGTTTATTAGAAGATTTCAGTCTTGTTTCATTAAAACAGTTTTCATTTTATTTAGTGTACATCCCCCTGTGTCTCATGGTTATTACCCATGGATACCCAAGGGATTTGTGCAGCTGAGAAGCTTAACTGTCTTAGGTGTAGTCAGTTCTGTGGCTAACACTGATGTAAAGTGAGCAGAGTTTGCAGCTAATTAAAATGCTACACTTCAAAATCACTTTTCCTAATTATTAATATTTAGCAGCACTATTTTAACTGCAATTTCCATGTTCCGTGGAGATTTGAACTCCGCTAATTTCCCACTAACTCTCTTGGCACCATTTAGCATATCAAAATGACCATGAAATTGGAAAACCTTAGTCATTTTTCCTCTCCAGGAATTCATGCTGGCAGTAACAGGAAAAATATTTGGTAAAGCAAAAATGTGGCCAAATTCAAGCCCTTTTGCCCTTTTTCCTCACCAAAAGCAGCTGTGCTACAATTCTTTCTGACCTAGAGGAGCACAGGAGCAGCTCGAGCCATAAGTTGGGATGCCCTATAAAGCTGGGCAGAGAGGTAGCGCTAAAAAGCGTTTTCTTGGTCATAAAATGAGTCAATATCTGCTGAGATCAGTATCTCAATCTTTTAACTCCCATTCTTGGCACTGGCTGCTGGAACTGAGCAGCTACGCCTGTGCAACATCAGACACCAAACCACTGGCAGAATGAATGCTAGATCCCAAGCGTGCTGTTTCCCAGGCTCCTGCTCTGCCTAGCAGACCACACTCCCTCCTGCTGTAAGACAGCAATGTCCTTTACAAATTGTGAAAAAGGTAATAGGAACATGAGACTTCAGTTTGGAGTAGGGCAGAGTGCATTTGCAGCACTCCCAAGTAATCACAGCAATTCAAACACATAAGTAGCGTCAATATATGAATTTGCAATATGAAATGTTTAGTTATTTAGCAATAGAATCTTCAAATTGGCCTCCAACAGTTACTCTGAAGAGCTACATAAACATTCAATACAAATAAGATTTTTTTTTTTTAACTGAAAGGGAATACACAGATCCCTTCAGTAAACGCTTGTCTACACAGATCAATGTCAACTCTTATTCATTCACTGCTTTTAAGTATTTGAGTTTATTCCTCTTATTTGGGTCTTATCCACCTTGCTTTGTTGTAGATGCTTTAGAATCATAGAATTATAGAATTGTTAATGTTGGAAAAGACTTCTAATATCATCAGGTCTGACTTCCAGTCCATTCTCACCGTGCCTACTAACCACGTCCCTCAGTGCCACATTTACACATTGCTTGAACACTTCCAGGGATGGTGACTCCACCTCTCCCCTGGGCAGCCTGTGCCAGTGCATCACCACTCTTTTGGAGATGAAATGTTCCCTAATATCCATCCTAATACCTCCCTCTGTGCAAGCGGAGGCCACTATTTTGATTAAAGGAAATTCTGCCTTTCCTAGGTGCTCTAAACACAGCCCTTTCTGGTTCTCTGTTGTGTGCCCAGCATCCCACAGCCAGCTCCACACAAAGCCTTCCCTTACAGCCCCACTCTGTCTCCTCTTTGCAACCAGCATATCAGGAAGGCTTACATCATGGCCCTGGCCCCACTGCAGCATCACCTGCTGACTCTGTGTACATAAGCCTCGTAAGCCACCTTGCCTGAGCCCATCTGTCCATTAGAGCAATGAAGCCTCACTGATCTTGGTGGGATGAGCCTAGCAGCAAGAATTTGTTCTTTTGCGTTTGCTTTCCCCACTTGTAAACTGAGCATCATAATACTTGCCTAGATCAAAGGGGGTACGGCGAGAATTAAATAATTAATGTATGTAAAGCACTTTGAAAGATGAAAGATGCTATATAAGTACAAAGTATTAACTACAAAAAAGCACACAGCCCTGGTTACTGATGTAACCCTCCGGTTTATTCTATAAGAAATGCATGAAATCTAAATAATTGCCACTAACAAATAACGAGTTAGATTATGCCAAGACCTTACAAGAGCTGTGCAGGGGACTGAGAGCCTTGCGTGCTCATGTGGCTGATTTAGGGCTTCTGCATGAGCAAGCAGGAGGAGAATGTCTGCCTGCAACCAGAATTTGGAAGGGAAGGCCCTTCCTGGATCACCCGATCATCTCGAGCAGCCATGTCAAATGGTGTAATTCAAAAACTGATACTGTCCTGCCTCGAAGCAAGTTATGTCTCATGCTGCTCTCCAACCTGCTGCTCCAATGGTTAGAGACCTTCTTCTGATTTCCAAGCTAAACACACTCATGGCCAATTTGTATCCATTTGTCCTCCTGCCAACATTGTTTTAAGTTTAACACAAGGTATTTATAGATCCAGCCTGTCCTCTCTAACCTCTAATTTGTCAGGTTGAATGAACCAATCCCTTTCAGTTTTCCACTGTGAAATAGGGTCTCTAGCCCCTCTACCAAGCAGCCTACCAACACATGGTTACGCTGCAGCCACAATTCATCTTTCTCAAAGAGAGGTGAATAAACCTGTATGCAGCCTCCTCACAGGATCCACCAGAACTTGCTTCCTGTCATTATTCCATTTCAGGCACTGTTGGAAGTCTGCAATGCAGCCTATGTGATATGTACCTTTTTCATGGCTAGTCACATTGTTCTTTCATATTAATTCTGTGATCAATGTGCTTGAGTCTGTCACTGACATCTTATTTTTTTAGAGAAATTCCGACACTTGAGCCTTTCGTGCCAAACCTTACATTTGGCAGAATTGGATTTTGTCCTATTCTCATTGTTCCTATCCTCAAGGTCAGGCCGTTCTTCCTGTTTGATAGGCTGGAGCCTCTTGTGTATTGACAAGCGCTCACATTTGTGTGTCATCAGGAAATTTCATGATGCACCCCTCCCTCTTTTGTGTGACAGACAAATACTGACTGAGAGCAGTCCCCAAGTTGGCCTCATATAGTTGCACTAACAACTGTCCTCCAGAAACAGCATATCTTGCTTTCAGCCCTCACACTGCTATATCTCAGCTAGCCTGCAGGGATGGCTGAGGTTCTTCTAGAACGAGAGGTGATGCAAGTCTGTAGGGCCTGCTGGACCAAACTAGTGCTTTAACAGAGGTTGAATGCCCTTGGGCACATTGCAAAAGAGAGTCAAAATAGTTGTGAAGCCCTGACATTTCATAACAATGCTAAGCCAAGGAAATATGAGGCTCAGAGTCACTTTGGATGGGAGGGAATATTCTTCAACATCTGGTGGAGCACATGCAGTCATTCTGGAAGACCTACGTCCTCAGAAAACCTTTCACATAGAGGATCACCGGTCTGAGGACACCAGACCGTGCTGTAATTGCTGTTTGGAGGGAATTGGAGCCTGAGGAAAGGTGAAGCATGGGACAAGGGTTGGGCAACTGCTTCAGGGGAAAGATGGGCAGACATCGAGTCCATAATCTGCTGCTACCTACAAAAAAGAGTGGGAAAATTTGCTTTTTCGTAGAGGTGATTTATAGGTGGTTTGTATCAATGCAGCAGTGCAGAAAGAAAATGGATACAGATGAGTATCCCTCTGACTTGTTGTGAGACAGAAGTCTATGGCACAGCATGTGAGCAGCTCTGTAATTTCTAGGATAAACTCAGGAGGAGACTGAAAGAAACAAACATCATACGCTATGTTCTGCAGTCTCCAGGGTAGATCACAGGCCACATTTTCAAACCAGCCGAGAGCTAGGGGGAAGCCTTGCCCACAATGGAGTCAGTAACAAAGTGTGGTTGGACTGAAGATGCCAACTCCAGTGTGAAGGTTCTTCAGGCGGGTAGAGTTAGACTAGAGATTAGGAAGAAATTCTTTACTGTGAGAGTGGTGAAACACTGGAATAGGTTGCTCAGCGAGGTTGTGAATGCCCCCTCACTGGAAGCATTCAAGGCCAGGCTGGATGGGGCTTTGAGCAACCTGGTCTAGAGGGAGGTGTCCCTGCCTACAGCAGGGGGTTGGAACTTGATGATCTTAAAGGTCTCTTCCAACCCAAACCATTCTATTATTCAAGGATTCATGGCTCCAAAAGTGACTCTGAGGAAAGACAGACCTTAGTGCAGGGTCTGGCTGGAGGAAGGTCACACCCATCTGCTTCTAAGAGGCAGAGACTTTGTCAGCAAACTAACTGGGAACACAGACTGGATCCCTTTGTCAGTCTATGCCTTCTGGAGATGTAAATATCTGTTCCAGACAACTTGCAGTGCCTTTGAGCACATCAAACCTTGAAGTACAGTTGAAGCAGTGAATAACTCAGTGAGACTACTCAAGTGCCAGCATGAGACCTTGAGCCAGCTGCAGAAACAGAGCCCCGAGTGTCTGTGAGTGCCAGAACGTCTGAAAAATGAGATACATATGCATATGCACCACAAAGTTTGTCCCGGGTCTGTGGAGAGAGCACCTTGTTACAGCTGCCTGTAGTGTTACACCAACTCAGAAGCGCTTTATTTTTCCTGTGCCTCTTCAAAAAAGGACTTTCTAGTTTGACTACAAAGCACTGACTGCATGGGACAAGCTGAGCATTGCTTGGCACTCCCTGCCAAGCAGAGGAGCTCTCCCACGCTGACTGATCCCACCATCTCGGCTGTGCATCCCACCCACGCTGTCAAAATGAGCAAAGCCAGAGTTCAGTATCGGCTTGGTTTTAAATATCACTGCTGCAACAGGAAGGATTTCTTGCTGTCCGTCCTTTCTCTCTGTGGACTCACAGCTCTGAGGTGCAAGACCAGAGAGCTGAATGCAGAAAGCCATATCTTGCCTTTCTTTTTCAGCTCATCTTGTCCCTGAACAGAAAGACACTCAGTCCTACATCCAAAGCTCCTACTCCTGCAGTTGCAGCATTATATAAATCACCAGGCTTAAGAAAAAAATCCTAATTTGTGTAGCTATAAAATAAACCAGTGGTGCCCAAACACTGAAACTCTCTGTTGACAGCAGAGAAGAGCAGGAGATGCCATAGGGAGGCTGAGCCAGCAGCACTGCAGGTTGCCCCATCCCAGAGGTGATGCCATCACAGGGATTCTGGCCATCCTTGTGCCAGCACCAGCCTTCTCAGGACACTCCTCAGACTGGGTGGCCCTTGGCTGTGACAGGCATAGCCCAGCTGCAGAAGCTTTTTTCTCCTGCAGGGTCAAGCATCACTATTTAATCCTCCTCATTAATAAGAAGTGTGAGCAGGAGCCGCCATCCTTCCCCCACCACCCTGCGTCACACCATTCTGAGCCTGGTTGCGTGTCTGTGTGTGCGCATCCCCGTGAGCAGGTCCAGGAGCAGACCTAATCATTATCCATGGCCGGAGCATGAATAAGAGGATTTGCCTTCCTTTAAGCAAGTAATAATCAACACCCGGTGAGAAGGACTAATGACCGTTACATCTCATTAATGTGTTTTGACAGACAACAGCCTCTATGAATACACTTTGCAGAAAGACCAGCTTTGGAGAGGGCACGGTGTTTGCAAACTCGCTTTACCTCATCTTCAACCCCCTTCGCTCTGCTTAGGGAGATGCAAAGGACTCCAGGTTGGTATAAATGCTTGCTGAACAAGGAAATGTATATGCTGAGCTGCAGCAGCTGGCTTTACCCAATGTCTTGTTGTTGTATTGCAATTTCTTGCCTCTTATTTCTCCATCCTGATTCTGAGCGACTGGCAGCTGCAGCTCTCAAGGACCCCAGTGCAAGCCTTGTGCAGAAGCATAATAAATGTGACTTCCACTCCAAAGAAACTACAGTAAGAGTAGGTGGCGAAGCAGAAACAGTGAGATCATTATGGACAGTGTAGCTACTGGAATGTTTTCTATGGGAGACCTCTGTAAATGCCAGGGGCACTAGTTGGGCTCAGCTGGAGATGAGGAGCTCAGGCTCAGGGCACCTGAGGGAGCTTCAGCAACAGCAAAAATGGAGGAACTTAAATTGGTGTGGCAGAGCGTCTCTGGGGGCTGCAAGACATGATTTATTTGCCATCTGTGAGGACTGATTTCTTCTGTACACACAGGTTTACCTGGTGGACACGTGTGGTGGCTGGGGCCAGCAAGGTTGTTAAATACATAGCTGCTGTGTGGAGTAGCCTCACATAAAACATCTCCTCTTCTACCACTTTTCAGATCCGTCATTCTGTCCTGTGAAACTGGAGTACTTCACACTCCAATCAAACTCCTAGTGATGCCAGAAGGGTACATGGAGCACACGTAAAAAATGATTTAGTTGGCTAAGACCTCGGGAGGTCACCTGGTCCAACCCAGTGCTCGCAGCGGAGCCAGCGGAGACAAGAAGAGACGAGAACTGGCCTCAAAGGAGCGTGCTGAAAACAAGCCTCACCTCCGGCTGACCCTGAACTTTAAAAATGTCCATGTCAGAAGCCAGACTGAATTGCGTGTGTCAGACCCATTTCTAATTGGCGGTGTCTTTTATGTAATTGCGCTTTCAAGAGCCAGATATTATTATTACCTGCTGTCAATGGGCATCGGCTTTTGGAAAGCACAGTGGCTGACTTTATGTGTCTGCTTTTAGGAAGGACCTTTCATCATTTATTTGAGACAGGGAACCCTCTGTTTCTCTGTTATTTAGCAGACGGCGGCCGTGCTGTGCTCTGGTGCCCAATGGCACGTCAGCTCAGCCCGGCTCTGTGCCACAGGGCTGCTCTCTGGGCAGGGCCCTTGGTCGTGGGGCAACGTGGCCAGCCCAACACCTTCCATCTCCCAAATGCTGCTGCTCCCGGTTCACGTGCTGCAGCGCTGTGACTGGCATTCCTCCTCCTTCAGGAGATAGTGGCACAAATGCGATTACACAGGAGAGCGTGTGCGTGTGTCTGTATGGCCTGAGCCTCACCACCTCCCCCTATTTCCCATGTAAAAATCACAGCAGAGCAAAATCTGAGGCTCGCGGTGCCCCATGCAGTGCTGCAGTGGGAGAAGGAATAGGAAAGACTGTGTCATCATGAAGCTGTGGCCAGGTCCTGCCATTTCTGCACCTGACATTGATTGCACTGTTGGACTTCTTGTCAGTGTCACCCAGTGTGTCCTGCCGTTTGGCAGAGAAGAGAGCAGGCAATGCTTCGCAACGGATCGTGTCTGGCTGTGGAAAAGCTGCACGAGATGACTCATTTTGTGTAAAGGACACCGAAATTACAACTGCGTGCCACATGAGAGATGGTGGCTGGGCTGGAATCAGAAAACATCCTCATCCAGGAAGGGTATTCAAGCATGTGCTTAATTTAAGAACATACTTAATCAGGGCCTTCGGGCATAAAAGGGTAATGATTATTCTTGTGTTGCCGAGAAAATCCAAGTGACATCCGGAAGATATATTACTCTGGAAAATTTAGTGTTATTCCAGTGTCCTCATTTCATCTCTCAATTTCTGAAAAAGTAATTCTTTTAATTTCTCATTGCTATCTAGTGCCGTGAATTCCTTCACAGCTGTTTTACCCTCTATTGTTAATGCCAAGTGGAATCAGAAAATATAATCTGGTTCAGATAATAATTATGGAAGATCAATCCTGCATCCGCCGCTCCCCCCCATCCCCATTAAACTTCCCAGCATGTAAGATATGCACGCTTGCCTCTGCAGGGAAAGCCAGCCGTAGTAAAAGGACCTTTATTCCCTCTTGTACACACAGTTTAACCATTTCAAAACACCATTTCCATCCCCAGTGTTTTTCAATGTGTTCGTTCCCAACTTCTCTATGAAATATGTAATTGCTGCAGAGATGAGATATGGCGTTTATGATTTTAAGTACGCTACGTGTATTTGTTTCCTTTACAGTATCAAGTGACTGTCTTTATTAGCAGCTAATTAGCATCCATCAGAATCCCAGAGTAGTCCTAAAGAAGCAGGCCAACCAGAGTGGCCTTGGCTTCTCCTGGTGAAGGACTTTAGACACCACTGTACCATGGGGCTCGAGAGGCTGGAATTTGGTCCCTTTTGGATGACAAGAGTCATAAATATAGCTGCCAGCCCAAAGCCAGGTGCTAAAAGAAGCACTGAGGCTTTCCTGGAGGAAAAAACTTGGTAAAGATCCGGAGCATAAGACTAGGGGAATGGAGGCTTCCAGGAGAAAGGGAAAATTCAACTTATTTTAACTCTAATAGTTATTATTATGATGGGCATTAAACTAGGCATTGGGAAGGTGTGTTCTTCTCTGCCCCCAGTGATGTTCCTAACACAGTTCACCCCTCTCAAAGATGTGCTTTAGTACACTTATGAGTGGATTCCGTGTAGGGACAAGGTACACCAGCAAGTGCAATCTATTACGAATATGTTTTATCACACCAATGATGGTGACAAAATGTCTTGGTCAGGGGCTATGGATGCAGAGTACAGTATACAACGCTACTAAGGAGGAGGGTTTTTTTCAGTTTTTTTCACCTCTGCTTTCTTTTCATTTTGCTTTTTTTGAACAATGTTCTTAATCTAGCTCTATGGATGTAGAGTGAGAGTTATGTGTGTGAGAAGTGCCTGAAATCACTTTGTTTCTACTTTTCTTTCATCTTACGTTCAGTAGGATAAATAACTGCAGAGGATATAGCTTAACCCATAAAACAAAGTGACATCATAATTTATTAATACAGAAGGCACAGTTCATTGCTGTTAAATGCCATAAAGAGCTAGAAATAGAGCAGTTTCTCAGAAGGCACTGCCAATATGTCAGAGAAAAGGTTTCCTTGATGCTCTCAGTGTGCCGAAGATCCTCTCCTCACATTTTGGTTACTCTCCTGAGCCACTGTGTAGCATTCCAAAGCAGCTTTGCTGGCCATTTCCCCCACTCCTGCGGCTTCCTCCTGCTGGTTGTCTTGCCGCGCTGCTCCTGGTACTTTTGGTGGGGCGACAGCAGGAGCCGTGTTGTCCCTGCCCTGTTGTCCCTGTTGTTGTCCTCTCGGTGTCTGCCAGGCAGAGGCCCCACATGGGCAGCACAGGCAGCATCACGTGCAGCGGCTGGCTCCACGCAGCAGGCTGCACACCACTGGGCCTTGCTCCAGCAAAGTATTTAAGCACCTGCTTACCCCTAAGCTTTGGAGTAATTCCTCTGGCGTGAGCTAAGCACGCCCGCCTCGTGCTTCCCACGGTCTTCCTTTGAGAGGGTGCCCGGCCTCCCCATGGGGCAGACTGCTCCCCACTGACCTCTGCGTCTGCCATCACCCCCTCCAGCACTGCACACATGGATGGGCTCAGCGCTGCCCTTGCTACAGCTCCCTGCCTTCCCAGCTCTGCAGGGACAGGACCGGGACCCAACTCCCATGTCTAGCTCCCATCCCACACACATGTGCCTCCAACCCCACGCTCACCGTCCCCTGCAGCGCCGGTGCGTTGGCAGTTGGCTACCCCCCTTGAATCCCCCTCTTCTCCAGGCTATATGTGGCATTTCCAAGCCCTGACGGCCTCTCCGAATGTTTTCCATATTTGTTCAGCCTCCTCCTCGGTTCAAATACCGGGGAGGACTGGGGCGGCACAGAGCGCGGTTTGGGGGGCAAGGAGCCCTGGCACACACACACACACGTGAGGAGCAGCATGGGGAAGAAGGAGAAGAAAGCCCAGCAAAATGCGGCCCACAGCGGGGAGCAGAGCACGGAATCCGGCCACACACAGGAGCCGGCGATGAAGAAGAAGAAGAAGAAGAAGAGCAAGGGGGAACCCAAAGCTGGCCAGGAGGAGGAATCTCACACGTGTTGTTGGTGCCGTTTCCCACTGCTGTGCGCTTTGTTGCAGTTGGCATTCGGCGTCGCTGTAACGGTGCTGGGCTTCCTCATGGCAAGCGTCAGCTCCTCCCTGCCGGTCAGAGACACTCCGTATTGGGCTGGGATCATTGTAAGCATAAAGCCTGTTTGTGCATAAGGCGCCTGTGTCAGATTAATACAAGCTGCATGCTGCTGCACTTCGGACTAACCAACTGCATGCACCACGCCGGGCGAGTTACGCTAATACAACCGCTCCTGAGGTTTAATGTCTAAATGCGCTCTCCCAGAGAAGCTGCAGGATAACAAGACCTTTAGTATTCCCCCTACAATTCACCAATAGACCTTAAATAAAACTCCAGCTGGCTGTGAGCTAGATGTATGCATTAGCTTTTGCTTTGCAGAGGGCTCGTGCCTGGGGATGCTGAAATAAATGCTGATTGTTACAGTGTTTCCCCTTTCCCAACTGAGCTGTGACAACCGGTTGAGGTGTGGGAGCAGAATTCTCACCTTTGAGCATAGCATGCTGATGGGAGTGAAGGAGGACAAATGGCAGTCCTTCCAGCATCCTTGTGGCGTGGGGATTTTCCCCCATGGTGCTCCCCCTGGTCCTCAGCAGGGATGAGACAACATGTGGTTATGGGGAGCAGGGGTGATACAAGGAATGATGGGGACAAGGCCAGGTCCTGCCAGGCATGTATATGGGGACACTGGGGGAGGGTCTGGGTCTGGGTCTGGGTATCCTCAGTTGGCCATGTGCTCGAGGACACTGGCAGGCTGGGATCTGCAACGGGTGTTTGTGCGTGGAGCCAGGAATGGGACTTTGTGATCCCTATGGGTTCCTCCAATTTGGGATACTCTATGAGTCCGTGATTCTAATTGATTAATGATTCTGCTCTCTTCTAATGATTCATGATTCTACTCTGTGCATTCCATGACACACATTTCTTTCCTGAAGGCATCAGGCTTCAGGAAAATGTATACCAGTGTGTTAGCACCACTTTGGGTGCTGTCACACTGAAAGAACTTCCAGCAAATAATTTTGTACTTAGGTACTTGCATGGTTTCCTGGTGCAGTGAGCAGTGCTGGGGGCACTTCACATAAAAGTAGCTCCTTGCAGATCAGAGGATTCTCTGGCCACCTCAGCTGCTGGGGACAAGGAGCAAGACCTTTGCTACCAAGCAGAGCAGTAGCTCCAGTTGCTCATCACATCCTTCTCATTTCTCTTGTGAAAGAGGAGACAGTGAAGAGTTTAGTCATAATTTGGCCCTCAAAAGCTGGAGTAAGACTGAATTTGGCTGAGATAGCATGTGGCCAAGGGTGTGAGAAAAGTCCTTAGACCTGTGAATGTTACCAGTGTCAAAACTGTGCCAATCTGGGGCATCTATAAAGGTTCACTCCCTCATGGAGACCTGAGTGTCCATATTTTCTGAAGGCTGACCTGCAACCCTCAGCTGTTTTAGCAGTACCCATCTACAGTGGTGCCACTGGCATGTCTACAAGTGAACTGATTCCTCCTCAGCTCAGAGGAACTTGTTGCTTTTGGTGCTGCTCATTCTCATAGTGTTGGTAGGGACTGTGTGCTCGGCAGATGTAGTCAGAAAGTCTTCCAGCATGCCAAGCAGAAGGCAAAGAGGATCTGACTCTGCCCAGGGGGTGGATGCCAGCAGTGTGAAAGGGAACTCAGTGCTACGAACGAGAGGTGCTGCCCCAGAGCTTCTCAGCAAGAGCACTTGTAGAGAACAGGTTGTGTTTAGTGATAGTAATACTGAGCACATTTCAAAGGGTCAAAATGCAGGAGGTAAGAGGTGGTGCTGCATTTACTTTGTTCTTGTGCTGCAATGTCCCTGTGGGTGTGCTTGGTGCTCACTGAGACATTGATGGGCTGGAGCTGGCCAGGAGCTTCTGGGTACATGGTTCTTGGGGTGCTGCTGATGGACTGCAGAGGGGAGCTCATGAGGTCTGGGCTCTGGAGAGCTTCGGGGGAACTGACTGATAAAGGAAGACCCTCAGCTGGGACCTCCTGCATGGTGATGGGTTCCTATGAGCTCCTCTGGGACTGCTGGGAGTACAGGTGAGTAGGGGACAGATGACAAGTGCTGCTCGCACAACAGAAAGTGACTTCCCAAAACTCATCTACTTGCACAGAGAAGAGCAACAGAACAGAAAGATGTGGTGTAAAATATTGGAGCATATTTGTTTTAGTAGCATCCCACTCAAGTGCTCTTTTTAAAGGACCTGATTAGTATTCAGAATCAAGAACTTAAAAAATCTATTATCGAGACCTTTTTAGCAACATTAGAGATAATGGGTGAAGCTCATTCCTAGTGTTACTCCAATGGAATTACACCAGTGCTGGATCTGACCCTACAGTTGTTAATGCAGGATGGCAGAAAAATGAAGGAAAATTGCTAAGGTGTTAAATAGTCCCTGATTGATGGAAGAATTTTTTTTTCTTCCCTATTACTGTCAAAATGGTAACACTGTTCCCTGCTGAAAGCCAAGTGCTGTAGCCTTCAGCATGAATGAAAAGGAACTGTTTTAGAGAAGCTACTCAAATGAACCCTCCCGAGGTAAACCAAACTGTGCAGGGCAGTCTGGATCAAAGCAACTCAAAACCTGAGCACCCCAATAGCACAGGCCATGGCACAGACAGGCCCACCATCCTGTCAGTGCTGAACACATGCTATGCCAACGGCAAGAAAGAGGGCCCAGGGCATCATGTCCCCTTGATGCTCCAGCCTTTGGGTGGAGTGACTGCTGCAGGAGGAAATGCAGAGAGCTTGCGTTACATCAGAAGCAGATTACTGTGAAACTCAGTCAAAACCTACCAGTTTCATGTGTATTTCATCTGAAATCCTTGGGGCATTACTCAGAAACCAAAGGAAAGGTTTATCGACAGAAACCACGGAGCTTGGTGTGATTTACCACTTCTGCTTTAATGTCTCTGCTATGCTGCTAGGGACTTGCAAACAAGTGCAATTAAAATGGTGAGGGTGGCTTTCAGTTCACTAGCATGGAATCATTTGTAGCAGAGATGTCCAGATCTGCACCAAAACATCACAGTCTACAGCTTCATGACACTTATTCTGAGCACCCAAAATCACAGCCTGGACCGCACTGCCAATAAGCTCCTTCTTTTTTCTGTTCTGGAGGCAAACTTCACAAATGCAGACAGGACTGCAGGGTTTTTTCCATTTCTTCTGTCTTGCCACTAACTTGGCATGTAGTTGTGAGCAAGTTACTTAACCTTGCCAAGGCTTTGTTATTTCCCCTGAAAATTGGGGTTAATAATGGCCACCTGTCACCCTTGCTTTGAGATCCTTGGATGAAAAGTGTTGCAGAAGCAGTATATATTAATGGTGCCCTTTTCATTCTTTTTCATTAGCTTGTGGCCTTTTGACATCCAGAAGAAGAAACGGTGCGTTTCTCCTTGAAAACCTGCTCTCAGATTATTTCCACTGTGATCAAAAGCAGAGGGTACCAGAAATCTCGCAGGCACGCTCCCTTTTAGCCCCATTTTGCAGACTCAGGCAGTTGAGGAAGTTAAGGAAATGCTCGTCAGAAAAGATTATCTGAGGTGTTTATTATTTCTGTCAGGAGGTTATTTAAAATCCACTGAGACTTCTTGGGCCTGGTGGAGCGAGTCTGTGTGACAGGGCCAGAGGAGGACTTTGGCTGGCTTTCCTGCCTCAGAGATCTTCTGATGCACAGTGCCACGTGGGACCATCTCCCACGGCTGTGTATCCTATCAGTGCAGATAACCGAGATGTTTGTTTAATTGACGTACGCCTGCGTGTGAGTGACTCAGGTGGCAGGGCCTGCCACCAGCTCAACACGTGCTCGTGAGCCTGGGGAGCCTGGGTGCCAAAATCAATAGTGCTGCCTGCAACAGCCTCTGCTCTTCTTGTTTGCAGGGTTAGTGTCATGGTGGGGCCTGGAGGGAGGGTGGGTGATGTTACAAGCTCACTGCACCCAGCAGCCTCCATGTCTTGTGTAGCTTTCTGCACATCACTCCAGCACCTTCAGTTCCCAGTAGAGCCCCGAAAGTGAAGGTGGATTTTGAAACAGCAGAAGAGGACATCATAAGGGGACAGGGGTTGAGATTTTCATCCTAGTTCAGCACTGACTGGATTTATAATTGTTCAGGAAAAGCTTTGAGAACACTGACCTGCTAAAATGATGAAGTATTGCATATAAGTGTCTGTGGAAAAAAGAGGACAGTGTTGTGATATAAAGTGACATCACTGAGAAGCTGGTATTCAGTGTGCCCTTATGGCTAACTGCTTGTGCCCTAGGCTGGGTTTACTGCACCTGCAGCTGCTCCTACTATGTAAATTGTTTCCCAGCTCAGTGCCATGAAGCATCCCTAGGTCCACCTTCTCCCTGGTGTTGCCCCAGGCATGTGAGACTCTGTAGATGTTTCCTCCAAAAGCATTTCACGTGACATAACATGGCAAATCCATACTGGTAACCCTCTGGTTGTGCAGTTGCAGCCCTGCCCAATACCAGGCTGCCATCTCACACATCAGCAGCCATCTTGTCTTCCTGGGGGGAGTCAATAATTGGGAAACATCCCCAGCCAGAGAAGGCAGCAACCAATCCCCTTCCATGTAGATATGCTAGATATGTAGGGATGGCTGACTATTTAAAAACCTCTGAAATGTGCTCTCTTTCAAAGTCTGAAAGAGACGCTTTCTTGTTAGCCCTGGCCCCGTGCTGACTTTTCTCTGTTATTGCTTTTAACACCTTTTCCTGCAGCAATTGTGGAGGTGGCTTTCAGTCGGGCTTTGCCTCCTGTATAGCCTTGCTGGGTTTTTAACGTTCACTTGTTATGAAAGAAACTGATTTCAATTTTTAATAAAAGAGGATGCTTAAAAACTGGTGCCATCAAAGCAGCAAATAGAAAAGATAGCCATGCAGGCAACTTTTCAATACAAGCTAACTTCAATTGGCCATGGACAAATATCAAAAGGTAGGAGGGAGGACTGCCTCCAAGTTCAGGTGTTTAATTGAGCCTTCTCCAAACTGCCTGAAACTCCAGATGGGATGCAATGAGTTACACTGCAGGAAATAGGCTCTGGTGTAGTTTCCAGTGCTTGTTTATAGCCGTATAATTGTAATGCACCAGAGCTGTTCTCTTCAGAGCCCTCTGACCTTAAATCTCATCAGTTTCTGAGACTAACTATGCACTGATGCCTGATTAAATGAAATTCATGTTTGTATTTGGACGAGGCAAAGGCTGGAAATAGTTGATGGGAAGGAAGGTCTCAGGGTCCCCATGTTAGGGGACCATGCACCCCAGGCCCATATAGTCCCAGGGCAGGTCTATGGACAGGTGCTAAGCTGACATAGGACACCGCTGTGCTTCAGATCCTGGTCCTCCTGCAGCCTCAGGGGGAGGAGGGAGTGCATCAGAGCTCCTCTTCTGGTTGTGTCCATTCAAAGAGCTCATTTGGGGCTGTCCAAGCAACTTTCTTTGGCCTAGGTAACCTTTTGACTTTACACAGATAATGGCATTCTATAGCTTCACAATCGTGATCACATTCCAAACAGCAAGTGTTATTCACACAGCACTTTCAACCATGACTATGCTCCTCACATTGTAAATCACTGCTGGTTCTGGAATTTCTAATTTTTTTTTCTATTTGGTTCCCTCAAGCACTGGATCGCCCAGCAGGGTATTCCTGACTTAACAGCGATACCAGACTGCTGCTGCAGTTCCTGGCTTTGTTAGCAATGGAAGCCTGTGTGCTCCTTTGCCATGGAAAACTAAGTCTCACCCTGGGACAAACAACTCTTGTCTCTGCTGAGCAACCAGCATAAACAGCAGAGATCATTACAGAAAAATATGGCTTTGTTTGATTGTGCACATTCTTGCAAAAGTTTTTATTACTTTCCAGGATTTAAAAGAAAGTTGCACGTCTGCCATCTTGTATACTTGCAGGGTTGGAAGGGACCTGTAGTGAAGACATCCTTATTTTAATCTGTAGTGGGGCCAGGATGGTCAGGTGTCATGAATTTTTGCCGAGGTTGAGAGAAATATTTCCTAGCTGATGATGACGTTTGCCTGCAACCACAATATGCATGTTCATCATTCTCATCAGAGTTAATATTTCTGGAAGTAATCTACATGCATCTAGACTGTCCTTAAATCTAATGAGAAATCTATAAGAGGAAACACCACTCAGGAGCAGTACTTCTGTGTGGCAGACTGACTTCCTTTGCACGTGGCAGGAAGACCCAGGCTGACCCAAAGCTAATAAAAATGAGCAGTTAAAGCTTCTGGTAGTACCTGCTCTCACTGTAGTTTCCTAGAAACTCAGAAAGCAAATAAGCATCAGTGTCACTGTCTTTAACACTCTGTGCAGATGTCCAATGTTGGAGACAGTCCTGTTTCATAATGGCAAAGCCAACAGGAATGTTTTATTTTTCGCATCAAAGTCTGGGTCTAGTGGGACTGTTAAGTTCATTGGATAGTGTGGCTTTCTCAATGCAAGGACAGGAGCTAAGCCTTGCCATATCTGATAAGGCTGGTGATCCATCAAGGACAAGTGTTTCAAAAGAAGGTGAGCCAGAAACTTCAGAGACAGTTAAAAGATATAATTTCTTTACCCTTTACTCTACAAACAGAAAGGCCCATAGTGACTTGAAGGGAGTAACTATCAAACAACTTGTTTATAATGGAAATTTCCTCCCAATTCTATTAATAACAGCTTTTCCCTTGAAGTTGGAGAGTTTACATTCCTGCCAACAAAGAATAATCCACCTAGGGTGCTGTGGGTCTCAACAATGCCGCGTAGTGTTACACTACTTGTATTTGAGAGGTGTTGTCCTCCTCTTTTTGACTTCTGAATGCTGTTGTAGCAGGTTCTTGTTCACCAGCCCCAGTGCAAAGAGCAGATGGGTTACAGCCTGCCTGTGTAAATGCTTGCAACATTTGTCTGGTGCTGTGGCATAGACCCAAGCTGCTTCTTTGCACCAGGCTTTTGCTTCCATCTTCCCTTAAATTCTTGGAGAATGCTTCTGACTTTCCTGCTTTACCAGCCACATGTGCCTAGGTTTCCAAGATGTTCTGGGTCAGAGGCCCTTTGCTGTAGAAAGCCACCTTGTGTATAGCAACCCTTGGGCAAAAATTGTAGCAACAGTGAGAAAAAGCAGTTTCACAAATATATAATCAAGAGATAGAAGCAGATTAGAGCAATCTGTGGTTTTGAAATTTGTCAAAATAAAGCAAACCACATTAATATGTCAGTGTGCAAAGATACTGAGTGCAAACCACAGTGGAAATTGGTGCCATATATGTCTGTATTTCCCTCAGTTTTGTTCATTACACAACCATCTCCATCACAACTGTGAGGTGCCCTTGCACCTCCCATACACCTGACAGTACTTATGTGATCAGACGTGAGAGAGGTGCGGGGAGGTGAGGGTAGGGTAGCAATGCCTACTGGCCTTGTCCCATGCTGCTCTGCGTTGCCACCCATGTTTGTCCCTGTCAGATGATGATGAGCCTGTTTTTCTCACCTGTGCTGCTTTTAAGATGAGCTGGTGCTAGTCAGTGTGCAGGCACAGTTTGTTTGCTGAAGTCTTGAAATTCCAAGGACGCTACCCTTAGGTCCCAGGAGGTGCAAGGATCCTCCCAGGCATATAAACTCACTCCTAAAGGAGGACTCACTCCTAAATACCTTCAGGATCAGGCCCTATTTCCTGTTAAAAACTGATGGCACTTGATTAAGTTCTCATGGCATCAGGCTCTAGATGTCTTTGTGGTCAGGGGAGCCCAAAAAATGTTTAATCCTATTTTCATTATGGTTTTTAGCCCTGGGATGTTCCTGTCTAACGGAAGAATGTCCCATCAAAATGAACAGCACTGGTGCTTTTCAAGAGCAAAAAATTGTTTTTTCCCCCAGTCAATTATGGTATAGCCATTTTCTCTGGATTGTGACTGTGGGAGATTTCACACGGTATACCCTAACCGTAATTAAATCTGTACTCTTCGTGAATGCATCTGTATCACATTCAGGTCTTTTTCTAGACAGTAGTGTTCTATATTTAAGTACTTTCCTTGGATAACCTTCCATGTCACTACCTATTCAGCAAAGGGTGTGTTTGTCTGGAAATCTTTGAAATAGGATCTTGAAATAAACTCGATCTGAGATTTACTCAGCATAGAAATGCATATTTCTAGGTTTCCAGATAACAGCTACAAGAGCTGATCTAATTAACTGCTGTTCTGTAGCTCTTACAGAATCTATCTTATTTGTATAACAAATGTGCATCGATTGATGGCAAGCAAGTGCTAAAGCGAGTTCAATTGCATTTTATGTTGTGTGCTTAGTCAATAAGGCAGAGAAAGCGTCTGCTTCACACTGGGATATTTTGAGGGCTATTGGAGTGAAGGGATGCAGGATTACCTCCTGCACCTTCCCAGGCAGCATCAACCGCAGCCGTAACGTGCCTGCTGCAAGGCAACGGTCTTAGTCACTTAGTGGGTCCTGCCAAATATTTACTGAAGGATTTTTATGGTTATTCTATTGCACTTCACAGGTGTAATTCAAAACGGATCTATTATTAATGTATAAAATAGAAGCATAAAGCTGTTTTCTGTATAAATGTCCCTCGCTTTGGTTTGCTCCAGTGAGTGAATTTACCTTTAGAGAACAGAAATGTAAAACATGTGAGAGCTGTAATCCTCAGCAATGTCGCTTTCTGCCATCACTCACTAAACGCACACCTCTGGTTTAAAAAAAAAAAAAAAGTAAACATATTGTTATAAAAGAAATACTTAAGCTTTCTGTATTATCCTGGCCAAGCCTTGCTTGATCCTGACCCAGTGTAATCTTCTATAAATACCCCTCTATAAAAGCACCTCTCCAAGTATCTCAGTATATTATTTAAATCCCAGAGGAACTTCAGAAAGCACAGGCAGGAATGGAAATCCCTTTCAGCGACAGCCTTTTGTATGGGAGCTTTCTGAACAGGGAAGCCTGATCCTGCAGTGCTGAAAGCCCGTGGGGTTTTTGCAGGAGTCACACAAGGCCCCTAATTTGGTAGGGAAAAAAATAAATCCAGGCTAGTGGGAGGAAATGCTGCCGTGAGTGCCTGATCCTGGGCCACGTTCCTGCTGGGAACGCAGCGGGGACACGGTCCCGTGATGTTGCTGGAGTCACCCGACGGCCAGCCTGGCCCTGGGTTCACGCCAGTGTAAATGCCCACCAGCAAAACAGATGTGATTTATTGCTCATAATGAGATCCTTTTAGCAGCAGATACCAAAAAAGTTTAGGCCTGGCTTCGAGGGGAGCAGCCCCTTGGGTTTCACGTGAGTCTGGGCATGTAAGGTTAAGCACGTGTAGGTACGCGTTTTCTAGGGCTCGCTGCAAGTTCCTTCCTTTGCCACTGCTGCAAGTGGGGAGTTTATCGTTTGGACAGTACTAGAGATGTGATCTCCTTAAGATTTAAGTTTTATGGGGATGCTAATTGAATTAAAAGATTAATATTCAGTGCAAGGGACCAAGGACATAGGTGATTAATCCTGAGAAATAAAACATGTTTGTGTCACACAGAAGCACTATAGGGGGGAAAAATATCAGCACTGAAGGACCTTTGACAAGAAAGGTTGTTTTTTTCCCCTGACAACCCTGTCAGCTATTGCTGTCAACAATAAAAAGAAGAAAACAAATAAATTGGAGGCCATGTGTAAGTCATAGGATCAGGATATAAATACACATGACATGAAGAGGAGTAAATAATACTGACGCTTTCTTTGGAAATGTTCTCAGGCAATACTTCCTATTCATGTCTTACTGAAATGACACGAAATAAAACTTTATGGGAGAAAGTGTTATTAATCACACCACTTCTTGAGAGACGTGACTACCTGTGTATTCAAAGGCACTCTTCCTTTACAGGGCTACTGGCTAGTACTCCACATCAACAATATGAATATAAAGAAACCTGGAACTTTATTCATCAAATTGTAAAAGAAGAGGCTATGTAGGATCCCAAGCTCATGGTCCTGTCCCTGAACAAAGGCACCCAGGTTTTTGCCTGAGGAAGGCAAATGGCATTCCTCGGGGGAAAGAGAAACCTCAGATTAATGGCAACTCTTTAGAACTCTCACAGTAAAATGGAGAAAAAAATAGGTTCTTACTCCAGTCATTGGGAATTTAATAGTTGCCATTTATAATCAAGTTGCTACTAGTAAAGAGGACAAGGCTTGCTCCCGGTCATGTGTTAGGACAAGCTTTAGCTGGCTGAGGTCCTCACTAAGGCTGACTGCACCTGAGATCCTACCTTCAGGCATGATAACAAGTGCACGTGCCATCGGCTCACCTGCTTTTCCAAGGCAGCCCATTTGTACACCATTTCCACCACGTGTAGCTGCAGCCTCCAACATCACCTATAGCCTACAACATCCTCTCACTGTGGGTGCAGCCAGGATGTCCTGATCCGGCCACAGCAGCCCCATGGTGGCACCTGGGACCTGCTCTAGCACTGATGTCAATGCTGCTCCTTGTGTCCAGTCGTGGGAGCTGCCACAAAGATGTGGTCTTGTTGCAGTGCGGGTGGTTCTGGCGTGCATCCTAAAATACCACGTGTGCGCAGGCACGAGGATCAGTTCACCATCACCTGGGTTTCTCCCACAGAATAGCACAGCTAGCACAGGTGAACTCGCCATCTGCATGTCCTGCATATTTCTAATTTCCAAAAGGCAAGGGCATGCCTGGGACCCAGCAAAACTCTGTCAGAAACTCATCAGGAGTTTAAAGGAGTAAGTGGTCAGATTTATACTGCTGCCAGATGCCAAAGGACAGAAATGTCATAAATCAATGTTAAACACTCGTTCACATATTCCAGGCAGGCTGATTTCAACCTTGATTTTTTAAGGTAAAAGTTAAAGGAAGTCTATTGATGAAAATGAGTCAGCCATCTGGGAAATGAACCAAGGCCCATAGCAAGTAAAAGGCCCAGTGAAATTCACAAGGCCTTCAGTTGGGTTCCTCAACACTTGGCTAAAGAGGAAATATAGTCCATGTGGGACTGCCTGGTTCAGTGATGCCCCAACAGTGTTTTTAAGCAGTGGTAAGGGTTAATAATCACTGTTATTTTGTACTGTTTCTGTTGGTATTTTTTCCTGGTTTTTATGGGGTTGCTGCATGCTGCCCATCCAAACAAGGGACATGGGGGACAAGGCGAGAGAGTGTGATATTTGGGTCTACAGGTCTTCTGAACTCCTATGAGGTTTGCTTACAGATCCCCCACAACTACAGAAGTAGAAGTCTCTTGACAGGAGTGCTTAACACAATAGGGGCATGAAAAACACTGCTTAAAAAAGGAAACTGCATTTATCAGACTGTTTTATGCATTCCTCAAAGCAGGAGCATCCCTCTTTGTAGAGCTGGAAAATGCCTACCACTGAATATCTGACTCTTCCAATAAATCTAAATCTTCAGAATTAATAATAAAGGCAACTAAATGAATACTAAAGTGCACAAATATTTTCTATTGTTGTTAACCATTATCAGTTATGCCACAGGGCTAAAACACAGTCTCAGACTGCAGGGCAGATGTCCTGTTTGCTAGGATGTCCACTGGAGGAGAGGTTGAAAGCCCCTGCCATAATCTGGGCTGCTTCTCATCAGAGCAGCAATGGTTACTGATTTACAACCATGCAACTCACACTGGTGTCATAAAAACCCTGTTAGCATCCAGTGGTACATAGGATGGTGCTCTTCGGGCTTACAAGCTTAACTCATAAGTCTTCTGCTTCTTTTTGATAGCGGGTTACACGGACAAAAGCTCAAAAGACATCCTGGAGGATGTTGCCAAGCTGTGACTTAGTAGGTCTGATTCATAAAGCCTCTCTGGGTAAGTTTTTTGTGCCTTGGTGTTCATGAAGTGGAAGTTAAAGCTCTTCCTTCTTCACAATCCACATGAATGAGGCTCTTGCACATACAGCTGGAGCCCCTTTGCAAACCATTTGACTTACATACTGCTCCTTGAGTTACAGTCCTGCTAACACAGAAAGATCTTTGGACTTGAAAAATGCTATTATTATCACTATTATTATTATTGCTTTTTATAATTTTGACGCATTCTAAATCTTTTCCTTCGCAGGTCTGTGTGGTGTCCTTAGTGGGATTTGTTATGCTTTGCATTTCATACCAACCTGATGAGAAGACATGCGTGCAGTTCACAGTAAAGGTACCTTGAGTTTCTGTTATTTCTTTTTCCTCTCATGTCATTAAATATAATCAGAAAAGTTGGTTCTGGGGATATTTTTAAGACCACATTAAAAGAAGTGAAAATGCACCTGAAATGCAAGAATGGTTTTCTGGTATTTTCCAGGCAGATAAGGAAGAAACTGCAGTCTATAAAGGGGAAACTCTGTAACAAATATTTGAAAACACAGCAAGATACCTTTTTATAACTTGCCATATTTTAAGAATATCAAGGAGATTCAGATCAACAAAGCTGAAATATTTTGGGAATTGTTCACTGAAAGATGGGCATTACTGATTAAATAGAGGTATTCAGAGTGTGCCAGGTAAGAATTAGCGTGGGGTAGAACAGGTCCAATTATATTAAATTTCAATTTTTACTGTGGTCTCAGAAGCATCTCAGCATCTTCCCTGCCATTTTGCTCCTAACCATCAAATAAGAAGCAGAATGAGCATAGATGCATTTAAAAGCATAGCTGGAAATCTCCGCCTGCTCATCTTCCTGGGCTGGGGAGAGGTCCTTGCCTCAGAGTACAGCGCCTTGTGCAGGGTCAGGCAGTGACAGACATGGGAAAGCATTAGCAAGCTGCAGGAACAGTATTCTCTCGTGAAAAAAAATCCCATCTGAGCATCACACGAGAGGTACATGAACTGAGCACCATATCCATCCTGCTTCAGTTTCCAAAATCATGCTTTGTTGATGCCAATAACTGACTAAGAAAAGAAACGCTTAGAATACTTGTTCCAGATGGGAAATTTCTAACACCATTTACTTGGGCTGCTATTTTTCCTTATTATTGCAATTTTGAGGGCTCTTAATATTTTTCAGACACATAAAAACCAGGAAAAAATACCAACAGAAACAGTACAAAATAACAGTGATTATTAACCAAGAAAGGTAGAAGGAAATCAAACTCAAGGAACCTGGCATTCATCCTCCCTGAGAAATTAGGCCCTGGAGTGTCTTTTGTGCCTCTCTACAGCTTCTCTTGTACTTACAGAAAGAAAGGGAGAAGAACAACAGTTTCCTTGCTTTGATAGCCTTCATGCTCTTATTCCCTCACTTCTACACCATCAGCATGACTGCCCAGAGAGCTGCCACACCAGGCTTTGTGTTGCTTGTCCAGCAGCATTACAATGAACTTGGCACTTGCACAGGAAGGAGACATACATCTCTGGTGCAGGGACAGTGTGTTGGTCGAGGCATCTCAGAAGTCTCTGAGGCCCTTGACAACAACACTGACATGGCCAGTGAGGAGCGTGGGCCATCTTGATAGGGCAACCCAGGCCCTGCAGTAACACTGTTAACTGGTGCCACTGGGGCTCTGCATGGCTGTTGAGCATCCTGCTGCAAGAAAATCTTGGGCAGGAAGCATTCCAAGATGCCGCATGTAGCCCAAGGCTCATGTGGGGAGAAGGATCATTTGGGTTGTACTGTGTCCAATCTTGTTCAATGTCTTTAACTATGACCTGGATGACAGACCCTCAGCAAGAGCACCCTCAGCAAGTTTGCTAACAATATGAATCTGGAAGGAGCAGCTGACACACCAGAAGGCTGTGCTGCTATTCAGTGAGACCTGGACAGTCTGAAGAGTTGGGCGGAGAGGAGCCTGATGAGATTCAACATGGGAAAGTGGACAATCCTACACTTGGGGAGGGATAACTGTGAGCATCAGTGCAGGTTAGGGGCTGACTTGCAGAAAAGGGGCTCTGAGAAGGACCTGGTTGACATGATGGACAACAGGTTGGCCATGAGCCAGCAGTGTGCCCTTGTGGCCAAGGAGGCCAATGGTATCCTTGGGTGCATTAGAAGAGCATGACCAGTAAGCTGTGGGAGGTGATCCTCCCCCTCTGCTTTTCCCTGGTGAGGCAGAGAAGTACTGTGTCCAGGTCTGGTCTCCTCAGTTTAAGAAATACAGGGAACCTCTGGAGAGAATCCAATGGAGGGACACAAAGATGATGAGAGGTCTGGAGCACTTCCCTTATGAAGAAAAGCCGGGTACTGTTCAGCCTAGAGAAGAGAAAGCTGAGGGAGGCATCTTACCAATGCTTATAAATATCTAAAGGGTGAGAGTCAAGTGTGGCCAAGATGGGGCCAGGCTCTTTTCAGTGGTGCCCAGCCAACGGGACCAGGGGCAGTGGACACAAAATGGAATGTAAGAAGTTCCATCTGAATGTGAGGAAAAGCTTTTTTACTGTGAGGGTGATAGAGCACTGGAACAGGCTGCTCAGTCTGTGGAGTCTCCTTCTCTGGAGATAATTAGAACCAGCCTGGCCGACTTCCTGTGTAACCTGCTGTACAGAACCTGCTTTAGGAGAGGGGATTGGACTAAATGATCTCCAGAGGTTCCTTCCAGCCCTTGTGATTGTGTGATTCTGTGATCACACACATGCAGCCCTGGGGATTTTAGCCCATCCCCTGGGTCACCCTGCTCAAGGTGCTTTGAGCCTAAGCCTCCATAGCCTTCAGAGGAATTCCCCGGATCCATGCCTGCAAAAACTGCTGGTTTCATCTCTGATAAGCATGAAAAATCTTTTCAACGATAAGTTCAATCCATCTTAGATGCTTTATTTTTTTTCATATTGGAGCAAAACTCACCAGTAAGTACGGCTGAAATATTTCTCCCTTGTATGAGGAACCCAAGGGACAATGAGCTGCTATGCTCTGACCTCACTGCATGCTTTCTTCCCGCTTCCTTTTTTTCCTTCTACTTAAACAGCAATCACTATCTCTATGAGGCTGCAAAAAACATTTTTCCAGTGGCAAGTTCTGGTTCCTGAGCAGGGCTCACTGTGTAGTTGTGTTTGGAGTGCTGAGGCTGCCTCCAGCTCTGGCATGTGATTAATCTGCTGATGGGATCCAGCACTTGCTGTCTGGTGCTCTCTAACAGGCAGCATTTGCATTTGCCTCAACTTTGATATTTGGAAATGTGTTCATTTTCAGTGGCTTGCTAAGGGATTCCTCTGCAAACATCTTGAGAGAATAATACACTGTTTGGAAATTGCCCTACATCTTCACGCATCTGTGTTCACCTCTGAGACCTGCCATAAGAGCTGCCTGTGTATTCTATGCATACTGAAGTCTCTCTGAGATTTCCTTCCCTTTAGACACAAAACAGGCTCACAGTACCTGGAGGATACTTATGGTTTTGGATTTCATTCCAGTTTGTGCTCATCTTAGAAGTTGGCAGCTAAATGAAATACCTGCCAGGGGAGAAGCAGGCTCAGCACATGGTCTTGGCTTAACATCTCATTTATTAGGGAGGCCTGATTCTGTCCCCCACTGGCCTGAATCCAAGGACATGCAGCCTATCTCCTGGGGTGACAGCTGCATCACAGAACAACTCCCATTCCTCAGAGAAGGGAAACGTTCATCAATGATTGTTCATTTTCCATTTTCTCCACTTTTTAAAGCTGTGCTGTAAGTCCACAGAGTCTTTCTTAGCAGAGCTCTACTAGCCAGCAGTACTCCCCTTTCTGTGTGCTTCATATGCAGAGGTGTCCCTGTTTCCCAGCTTCACCCTTCCCATGCACCCTTATCTTGAAAGCTGAGGGGCTAAAGGATTTGCATTGAAGAAGAGCTGCCCTCATTTTGAAGCTGCCCATGGTTTAAGGCTGCAGGGGAAGTCATTAATAGTAGAAATGAAGATCATGGTATAAGAATTCAGTTCTTTGGGGGAGAAAATGCACAGAGAGCTTGAAGACCAGCATGAAGAGTAACTACTTTTCTTTTTTTTCAAGCTGACAGCCAAATAGGAAGATTGATTCACACTGCAGATTTAAGACAAATATGCCAGAAGTGTGAATTTTATCAAGGCACACATACTTGGAGTTTCAAGGTCATAAAAAAATGCTTTATATTGATAGTTTGCTTGTGGTATTGAGGTTAAGAGATAGGAAGAGAAGCTGCTGTTTAAAATAACATATTCCCAACCACACCATGTGTCTGACAGATACGATGCCAAGAAAAATAAATGTTTTTACAGTGCTGAACGGAACCAAAATAGTATTTTGGCTAAACACAGCACATGATTTTAATGTACATTCACACATATTTTGTGTGAACAGCACAGCAATTGCCAGCTCCTACCATCAGCAGGGAGGAAAATCCATATGCTTGGGTACCCAAAGGTCTCAGGTGTTAGTGCTGATCAGCAACAGCTCCAGATGGCTCATGGGGCTGGGCTCTGCATGGATGCCCATGATGAAGGCTACCTCTATGTCAAAGCTGCCACAGGTTTAAGGAGAAGGAGGGCGTCCTTCTCACGCAATACCAGGGGCAGCACTAGCACAGGTGCTCACTGCATTTTGACACCTTTGAAAGGCCTCTCCTTCACAATGATGTGGAAGTCTTCTAAGAGGGATTGGCACGACATGCACTTCCTTGTGGAGATGTGTCGGGATCAGGCAGCAGAAAGGCTGGCTGCCTTTGCAAGACTGTAAGTAGCAGATATGACACATCACTGCCCAATTTGCAAGTGTAAATCAGGTTTGTTTGGGCATGCAAAGCATGAAAAAGATAGGAGTGACACATGAGCAAATTCTCAAAACCACCTAGCTCTCAGCACAGCCTGGGTTAACATGACTCAGTTTCCTTAGCTCTGCTTCAGGACAGCTCACTTATCTCAGATGATGATTTTAAGTCTAGGCAATGCAGGGACAGTAGAGGAAGATGCTCCCTCCCTCTCTATAGAGTTGGAATACATCCTGGTGCTCTTACTGAGTCTCAAAATTGTAGGACAATGCTCATGTAAAACATGCAAGGCAAAACTGTTAGCTGTTGAGACGATGTCCTGGACATTGTATCAGCAGGTAGCTGTATCTGCTGTATCAACATTAGAAGTCTGTGGTGTCTGGACAGTACACCAAATGCATGCACTTCCTGTGAAATACACGTTAATGTATTCCTTCTGTGTTCCTCATTCTCTGTCTAGCTGGAAAACGAGTGAGTTCATTTTGTTTTATTTTAATTTTTGCTTTCTTTCAGCTGATGTATTTTCTGCTGAGTGCCTTGGCTCTGGTTCTCTGTGTCGTGGCAGTGGCTTTTGCAGCCCACCATTATCTACAGATGACAAAATTTACTTGTGATACTGTCCTCGAGTCCTGCCAGTGCAAACTGGACACCGCAGACCCCCTCAGCAGGACCTTCGTTTACCAGGATGCCACTGACTGCAGCAGTGTCACCAGCATGCTCAGCCTCTACCTGATTCTGCAGATGGTGCTCAACCTGCTTGCAGCACTGGTGTGTCTGCTGGCGTGCTTCGTTATGTGGAAACACAGATACCAGGTCTTTTATGTGGGTGCTCGGTTCTACCCTTTAACTACTGAGTGCCAGCAACAGAAAGTGTAGGGTCTGCGTTGACAGGGCCTGTAGCTAGGGAATGGAAAATGTCAGCATTCTGCCACCATAGATGCCACACATGGATCAATGTTTTTAAGGCTTTTGACAAGGAAAAACATTCACATGTTTAATGAATATATTTTTCAATCATTTTGAATTTTGAATCTCAACTCTTGCAAAAAGTCCCTAGTGAGACTATATAGAGGTCATCTAACATTCTGAAGATGCAACTGTAGTAATACTCACCAAAGAGCCTCTTCAGTGGCCATAAACAACATGAGCTTAAAAAGTCATTGGGAACTCATCTGAAGGGCTACAGCTGTTTAGACATGGGGTCTATTTCCCTCACTGGTAGACATTCATTCTTGCCTTCAGAGAAGATATACCATTTTATACCAGATGAAGATCTCATCCAAACTGCTTTATTATAATTATGCTGATAACGCCTAGGGAATATATTGTATTTTGGATGCACCAATGGGAATTTACAATATGGAAAAGGAACCAAAGAGGTCAAGACCTCTTCAACTGAAGGCTGAGATCAGCAGCAGAAGTGACTATATTGATGACTACCATATAAAAGATGTTTCAGAGTGACTGGTGATGGCAGTTACCCAAACCAGTTATGAACAAACACCAACTTCAGTGGGTTTGCTGATGGTAATGGGGTGGGCAATGCCTCAGACCCCAGATACTTTACAAATGAGCACTCAGCGCTTTATGAGAAAAAATCAATTTAAAGAACCTTAAGCTGAGCTCCTAGGATGGAGGTCCCTAAATCACTAGCCACATTGAATGCCCTGCTGTAATTGCATGCTTCCAAACCCAGCATCAAGCCAGTTCTACCAATTATATTTTCTGTGCAACAGGCCAAATGCATTTTTGGTGTAACTCCTCTGAAGACAATCAGCCTTACACACCAGCTGTGGATTTGGGCCAACAGCCCTGGAAGATAACATCCCTGAAACAATCCATGTTTTTAAAATCGGATAGAGGGAAGGAAACAAGAAGAAACTGCCGGTCTACCAAAGATATCAATTGCAAATAATGAGGGCAAGAGAATAACAATTTCTTTAAAAGCAGCATAGAATAACAATCTGTGTTCAGCGCTCTTTCACCCGGAATGCATGACTCTGAAAGTGCTTTACACATTATTAGCCTTATACCAGGACGAGCAGGCTGGCTTGTCTCTCTACCTGCCCAGCGTGTGCTCTAGGATGACAGGAGCAGCTCTGGTTAGCAGCAATGGACCCAGTATCGACACAGGTCAATGCAGCTGGCGCTCACACTTTGTCATCATTTGGGATTTCCTGGTCCCTGCCAGAGTCAGGTATCTCGGAAGTGGAGTTGAAAAACCTATGCCAGAAGAACGTACTACTATCATTATCAGCAAGGAGGAAGCAAGCAGAATTTCTACAAGGGTTTAAAAAAGCAAAAACTTTCTGTTTCTGCTAAAAAAAAATATAGCCACCAGTGTATCAAAAAGCTGGGCTGGCAAAAAGCCTGTTGTATAAGCAGCTCTAATCCTACCCAAAGAGTGCCTTCCATGCAGTGATCATGCAGTGAGCACACCACCCCAGGCTAGACCAGCATGCTGCCAGTGTCAGAGAACTACTGTGAGGGTTGCTCTCCTGAGGTCCACCTAGAGGAAAGTGCTCCTGTTTCTGTCGCAGAAACTTCTAGCACAGACATACCGTCAGTCACCATGGTGCTCTCTGCAAGTTGTGAAGCTGGGACCTTTTGAAAATGAAAGCTTCAAGACCAGCTCCCAAACAGCCATTTTTTTGTACTAAAAACTAGCAAGTGTGGCAGTAAAGGGACATTTGCAAGCACTCCTGCTGGTTGTCCATGCATCGCCACCCATATTAAGTCCCAGATTGGACTCTCAAGCATACTCAGAGCTAGCACATAGTGGACCAGTGAGGTGGGACCTGGTGTGGCAGTGAGGAAGCAGCCCATCTTCTCTGACTTCGGTGGAGCATTCTGCAATCAGTACTGGTGGACCAGATCCCATATGAGACAGATACATAGGTTTGGGGGCCTCCTTCTACCCCTTGCCATCAGTCTCTGCATCCCAATAGCTGATGAAGCCAGAGGAAGGCTCTGCTGGCAGAGCCCCTTCTTAAATGGTCTGGGTACCTGCTTGGGATATCTTCTGGGGCAGCCCCGGTAGAGATTTTGAGATGCCAACTGGGGGACGGGTGGGGAGGGATACAAGTGACGGGGAAGGGAAGAGAGTCTGCTCTGCTTAGGAAGCCACTTTAATAACAACATTTTAATCACAGCGCACTCCCTGCTTCAAGCTACCACTGCCAAATTTAGTTCACTCTCTGGTGCATCACAGTGTAACCTTTTACTCTAGAAGAAAACAATATTCATTGTATGTTCTATGGGTATTCTAATGCTTTACAAATAAATATGGAGCATTTTGATCTAGCAAAGAATAACTTCCGTATTTCCTCTTTATAAGCTCAAGAGTATAAAATGAAAACAGAGAGCAGAGAACCAGGAAACAGACACAGTAGCATGTGGAAACATTTTTCTCCTGGATATAGTTTTACAATGCATTTTACTCTAATTAGGAATTTCAGAAAGCATTAATTATAGGATTAGCACCTAGCACAGCACATTCAGACAGCTCCCAGCCTTTCTCAGTGTTGGGGAAAGGTGTATGGACTGCACCAGGAGGCACAGTGGGATTTGCGGGCATGGAAAGGACAGGGGTGTTGAAGAAAAGGACTTTTTAAAAATTATTATTCCTGGAAATGTTTTCTCTTGGTGAATTGCACAAGATGGGGCAGGAGTAGTCCACTCTGACACGCAGAAATTATGAGGGGCCCTATGTAATTTGCTTTCAAAACCCAGGTGTGATTCTCATTTGCACCCTGGCCACTTTATGCTGTTTTTGCAGCGTAAAGGGGCTGTAAAGATGGCATCGATCATTTTTACACCTACTTTATGGCCATTTTACACGGCTAAAAGGGCCCTTTGTGTAAATGAGAACTCAAGCCCTACAGGACTTAATGGAGAGGAGTAGACAGCGCAAGACCCTCTGATAGGGTCTATTAATGGGGTATAACTATCCGTTGAATTTTATTGCTCAGCTTAGAGAGCATCAGTCTCGATTAAATTCAGTTCCGCAGAACTCTTCCAGAGGCTGTAAGCCCCGCTGACACGGCTCTGCCGCCCAGCGCACGCACACCCACCGCTGCGGCACACATCGCTGCCGTGTGTGAAAGGAGAAGCGGTGGCCGCTGCCCTGCTCCAGCTCTGAGGCACTCGTTGCAGCGCTATGCAAATACCGGAGCGACAAGAACGGCAACGAAAAGGGAACCGAGATGCAGCACTGAGCTGACATGGCGCGCTGGCAGCCCGAGTGGGTGCCACGGTGGCAGGAGGGCTGCGCTCTTCCTCCTCCTCCTCTCGCTGGCTCTGCACGAAGGGGAAGCGAGGCTCTCAGCCACCTCCCGCCGTGCCTTCACGTGGTCCCCATCTGCACAGGGCCAGCCCTGCGTGGGCACTTCTTGGAGCCCTGCCTGAAAGCCAGCGCTGAGTTAGAGGCTGGAAACCGTCATCAACTCACAGGACAATATTTTTTTCTTTCCCCTTTTTTATTTTATTTTTTTTACTCGCACTACCAGCCAGTGCAGTGCTTCCTCTGGGGCCTTTTGAAACAGAAAACACGCCGCTAGCGTGTGAGAGGAGCCGCAGCTCACGTCCTCTATATTTAGAAAGCCAGGATGTCATACCTCCCCTTGAAATTTTCATAGTCCCCTGCACCCCACCCACCCACACACGTACTCGTGCTTACGTCTGGAAATGTTTGTCGATATTAGCACGGGGTGTTGGCTTAGGGGGATTCAAGGGAGGTGCAGAGCAACAACAGCAGTGCTGCCCTAAGCGCAAGGCCTCCTTAAGGATGTGGGCCGTGGACTTGGCCCGGCTCCCAGGGCATGGAGATGGGAGTTAATGGCACGGTCCAGTTTGAGGGTCTTAGCCTGTGGCACAGCTCCTGAGGTATCCCCAGGTTTAGGGGCTCATGGAAGCCCCCCAGAAGTGTTATGTCAGGTAGTGCTGAGCACACAGCTGGCTGCTTCTCCCCACCTCCATCTGGTGCAACTGCACGCACGCAGAGGCTGGCTGCTGTGGCACCTGGAGTAAGGCCTCACAGAAGGTGAATTCTGGGGCTGCTTTGCCCACACAGCTACCCTAATGGCAATTTATTTATCTATTTATTGCTTTTTGCTATCCTGCTGCCTCCTGCAAACTCTAATCTGTAGTGTTTATCTTCAGACTGGTTCTGCAACTGAGCATTATAAAGAATGATTGCATCCACAAAGGCTAAGGCACATTTTTATTCTTTTTTTTCTGCTCAATTTCCATGCCTTTGTCTAAAGAAACAGTCAGAAGACTCATCTAAACCTCAGGCTTGGTGAGAGGAGATTTTTTTCTTTTCCTTCAACAGCTGTGGGCAATGCATATTTCACTTGCTACCATACTCTCTCACCTTCCACAAAGCCAGCTCTGCATTACAGTGTAGCTCCTGAGGCATCTCACAGCGGCTGACTGTAGGCACAGGAGGGAGAAAGATCCATCCACAACTACCCCTCTCTCCACAAACCAGCCCTGGTTAGTTGGGTAGCTGCTCACCAGGGCTTGGGTGCTTCTGCTGCCAGCTGCAGGGCCACACCTCGCACGCTTTGCAAACAAGCTGAAGCCAAGCCAGGAAGGCAGTCTGCAGCAGATGATTTGAGCCCACACTCATCCTGCAGTCAAATGCACTGCAACTGGCAAGCATTGGCTGACCTCAAGTGACTGGAGATGCAGAGTGACACTGGCTGAGGCAGCTCTGGCCTTAAGCATCTCCAGGGATGGGGCATCCACAGCTTCTCTGGGCAGCCTGTGCAAGTGCCTCACCACCCTTTCAGTGCAGAATTTCTTCCTCATACTTAATCTAAATCTCTCCTCTTTTAGTTTAAAACCATTCCCCCTTGTCCCTACATCTGTGCTCTACTCTATGCTCTCTGATAGGAGTCCCTCTTTCCTGTAGGTCCCCTTTAAGTATTGGAAGGACACTACAAGGTATCTTCAGAGCCTCCTCTTCTCCAGGCTGATCAAGCCTCGTTCCCTCAACCTTTCTTTTATGAGAGGTGCTCCACCCCTCCATGCATTCTTGTGGCCTCCTCTGGACCTGCTCCAACACATCTTTCTTGTGCTGGGGGGCCCAGGCCTGGATGCAGCACTGTAGCTGGGGCCTCACGCTGTCAGAGTAGAGGGGGACAATCACCTTCCTCTCCCTGTTGGTCACCCTTCTCTTGATGCAGCTCAGGATACAGTTGGTCTTCTGGGCTGCAGGTGCACACTGCTGGCTCCTGTTGACTTTAATCCACCAGAACCCCAAGCCCTTCTCCTCAGGAATGCTCTGAGTTCATTCTCTGCCCAGCCTGTCTTCATGTTTGGGATTGCCTTTTCCCAGATGCACTTTACACTTGATCTTGTTGAACTTCATTTGAATGAGGTGGGTTTTTAACCCCATTTCGCTCTCTGCATCTGGGTAGGGAAAACTCTATTTTTAAACTGTCCACAACTGACTGAATAGGGATTTCTTCTTAATTCAGTGTAGCATTTCTCTTTCACCAAAACTATGATGAGATTAAGCCTTTACTTGATCCATCCTGCATCGTGCTAGCTAGGAGCATCACTCTTGGGGCTGAAGCCACACATACACAGAGGGGTACAGTTGCTACCCTCATGTCTTTTTTGGGACGTTGTATTAAGCCTGCTAGGTGACTATTACAGGGATATGGCCCAGGCGATTGAGCAGCTGGTGATTGAGGGCCATCATGTGCTCCATCCCTGAAGCTACACTCATTCATAGCACATTGGTCACCAGGGATTTGGCAGGGTGGTTTGGGGAACAACTGTGATTAAAATAATTCAGAGCAGACGTCTACACTTTCCCTTCCACCTTGTGAACCCAGGGTGAGGAGCAGCACATGTACATGGGGAACTGTGGGGAGCTGATGGAAAAGCGAAAGCTTCCCGTCTGGTTTCACTGTCTGAGCCTGCCAGACTGCAGAGGAACAACAAAGCAGCACAGAAAACAAAGTATTGCTGGTGAAGAAGTCAGGAATAGAGGCAAAAGTGTATTTGTGCTGGTCCATCCCACTAGTGGGAGTCATACAAGCACTCCAGTGCTGCAGGGACCCAGACAGCCAGGCTTCTCACTTGATATTCTTCACCATTGACACAGGAATTGAAATTTGTAACCTTGATTAGGAGGAATGGCAGTTTATGAGTAGTGCTCACATATCCCTGTGTATAGATTCAATATTTTCCTTGTGTACTGGAGGAGATGCTAGCAAAATGTTCCATTTGGATCTCTGTATTTCCTTTGTGGATGAAAGTTTTGTTTCACGTTCTCCACTGGCTCTTTCACCCCATCTCATCAGTGGCTCTGGAAAAGGCACCCAGGACAAGTGCGAGCAACCCCCACAACTTGAAAAATGGCCTCAGAGATTACTTCTGGGCTTTCCTGAAAGTGTGCTCAAGTCACTGATCACACGATTGTTTACAACAAGTTGTCAAAAATTGCAGAAAGCTAGTGCTTGAAAATCAAACGGGCCTTCAGAGCTGATTGTCAAACGGTACTTCATTAACCAAAGCAGTATGCACCACTTGGTTATGTGAATGGGCAGGCTCCAGCTCCTGCAGGTCCTACCACCTAAATCCCTGGAATTCCACCTGAATAAGGGAAGATCCAAGAGCATCAGGCAGCCATCCAGAGGTGTCCCATGGGGTTCGCACTTTGTGGTTATGCTACTTCGTGTCAGATTCTGGCTTTGTGACATGCCGTGGCAGGCCACAGGGGCAGACACACCAGGGAGTAGAAGTGCAAAAGGAAGAGCAAACATATATGTAATTTGGCTCAGGAAAATGTGGTTGTGTTGGAGACAACAATGCACATTTTACTAGCTAACTTCATTTCCTTCATAATAAGGTTATCCATCTAGTTGACCAAAGGAAGCTGATAGATGTACTCTTATTGAATTTCAACTAAGATTTTGATACTATTTCTCACAGCATCCTTCCAGACAAAATGTCCAGCATACATCTGAACAAAGCCATAATGCAAAGAGGTTACATCAAGCTGGCAGCCAGTCGCTAGTGGGGTTCTGCAAGGCTTTACTTTAGGGCCAGTTCTCTTTGATGTTTTCATAAACAGCTTAGATACAAGACTTGAATACATTAAGTAAATTTGCAGGTGATACTGAATTAGGAGGATCTGTTGACTCTCTCAAGGGCATAGAGCTCTTGCAGAGAGATCTTGACAAATTGGAAGGCTGGGAAATCACCAGCCACCTGAAGTTTAATAAGAGCAAGTGCTGGATCCTGTATCAGGCAGGACAGCCTTGGATATACATACAGACTGAGGGATGAGAGGCTGGGGAACAAACTCACAGAAGGAATTTTGATTGAAGACAAGATGAATATGTGCCAGTGTCCCTGGCAGCCGAAAGGGAAAACCTTGCCCTAGGGTGCATCAGACCCAGCACAGCCACTGGGCAAGGGAAGGGACTGTCCCACTGTGTGGCCACACCTCAAGCACTGCAGGCAGGTTTGGGCACCACCATATAGAAAGGACATAAAAACATTAGAGAGCATCCAAAGGAGGTCTGCAAAGATAAAGATCTGGAGGGCAAAAAGTATGAAGATGTCTGAGGCCCCTTGGTGTGCAGAGGAGCTGAGGGGAGGCCTCATGGTGGCTGCAGCTCCTCACAGGGAGCGGAGGGGCAGCGCTGAGCTCTGCTCTGTGTGACAGCGTCAGGGCCCAAGGTAATGGCATGGAGCTCTGCTAGCTTTTCCTAATCCCCGGGTTAGGAAAAGATTCTGCACGAGAGAGTGACTGGGCCCTGGAAAAGGCTGCCCAGTGCAGTGATCATGGCCCCAGGCTGCTGGAGTCCAAAGGACATCTGGACAGTGCTCTCAGACATTTTGGTTTGAATTTTAGGTTGTTCTGCGTGGAGCCAAGAATTGGACTGAATGATCCTTGTGGATCCCTTCCACCTTGGGATATTCCATGAATCTGTGATTTTATGATTCTAATAAAGTTAGTGGGGGAGAGTTGACCATAATATGCCTTGATTCCTTGCTATCTTTTTCCATGAGTGTGCCCAGGAGAACAACATGGAGGCCACAGTTATGGGCTAAGGTTCCCTGGGGACAGGTGCAAGCAATGCCCTTTACTTTTATGTATTTTTTTCCTACCAGAAGTAACACGTTCACTTGGAATTTAAAAAGGGTTTAAATGGCCTTTTAACCAGTATGTAGGGAATTCATTCTCACATGCTTATAGCTGTGGGCTAAGTAGTATTTCCAGTGCTTAATACAAAGCATTAATAGACTTCCTGCATCACACTGGAGGCAACCCTAGTTTTTGGAGAAAGTGGGTTGATTAGGGGATGAAAACACAAGCAGTTGTTATCACAAATCTTTCCACGTGATGGTCTCAACTGAAGCATGTTGATTTTAGGCAATCTTAAATAACACAGCCTCTAGTATTGGCAGCAATGTAGATGAACCAACTCAAGAGAACAAGTCTGATTTGAAGTCAACTGAAATCAGTGCTTTCATGTTCAAAATGACTTCAAGACTTCCCCATAGGAATCACCCTGAGTTTAGAAGATGTTGCAGTTCAGTGCATTGGTTTGGGCTGGATATTAACCAGGTCTTACAGTGATTACTTTGGGAAAAATATACTGACATTGCTACTGAGACAAGTGAAAACAGGGGGGCTGCAGCTAATAGGCATAATACCAAATGAAAATCAGCTGTCTCAAGGATAACTGAACAGTCAAGGGAAAATGCACCCATTTATAATGAGTTCCCTTTGCCTGAATGAATTTCAGTGCAAGTTGTGATTTGAAGAGGAAGAGAAGAAGCATGTCAGGAACATATTTCAGGCAATATGAGAAAAAAAAATACATGGCTTTTGTCCCATCAGTACACATGTGGTGCAAGCTGGGTCAGAGGAGTTTAAACCTGGTTTCCCCTTGCCTTTCTCCTGCCTTTTTTCTCCATTGCTCTATGCTAGCATTATTTGAGTTGCTCAGTCCTCAGCAAACACCCAAGTAGCCAAAATATGGGCAGGATTATTGCCATAACCAAAAGAGCCGATGAATGAAATAAGGCGCTTGTTTCCTGGAGCAGAGGGAGGGGAAGTGGAGGGTATTTAAACATTTCTCTGTGGTGTTTGAAACCCACCTTGACTAGAACCAGTCCCTCAGCTTGCACAAACCACCAGCATCCCTTTGACGTCAATTGGCAGCTGGCTGGCCTGCCTGTCCCACAGCTGGCTGCTTCAGTGGGAACAAACAGCTTGGCCTGGGAGGGAGAGAGGTGACAGAAGGCACACTACAGCTCTGCAGAGTTCCCCTCGGGGTATATTCCTCTTAGCCGTTGCCCACAGCATCCCTTCCAGATGTGGAAGGGTGCATGCCACTTGCTATGAGCATTTCCCAGTCTTGTGGTGGTGGTGAAGACCTCGGTGGAGATTGAGGGAGGTCTCTGTGCTGAGAACCTTCACTGGGGCTCATGGCTCCAATGGTATCCAGCCACTCTGGTGCCCATGATTTCCTATACTTCAGGGTACCCCTTGGGTGCATGTGGCAAGTTCTGCACTCATTTTGGCTCGACCAAGCCAAAGCTGTTGAGCAGGCAGGTTAGCAGGAAATGGATGGCTTAGCTTTTTTTTCTTTTTGGAAATACATCAGTCTGACTTACTGACAGCACAGGCAGGCAAACTCTGCCCATCAGCATGTGGTCTGAAAAAAAAGTCATCCTCTGCAGAGCCAAGGGTTGGGACTTGGGGTTTACGCACCATTTCCTTGGCAGAAGGAAAGCACTGCTTGTGCTGTGCCATCCGTACATGGATCCCATGAGGCAGTGGGAGGCAGCAGTTTGCAGCTGGTTGGTCTCACTGCAGCAGGTTTCGTGATCCCAGCCTCAGATCAAACACATCTTGCTGACGATGGGGACAGTCATGGCACATAAATGTTGTGTTCTGCCACTGCTTCTAGGAGGAGCCATCCAGCTAGTTGAAATACTCTCACTAGCTGTTGCAACGCATCTACACTTGTTATATCAGAGTAATTCAAAACCATATGCTAGGTCTTGTTTTTAACATTCATTTTCAGATAAACTAGGCGATACTCTTTGTTTATAGTCAGCTCAGAGAAGGGGTCAGCTGCACCAGGGATTATCACTGATCATCATGCACCGCTGCATTCCTGGACTGCAATTTTGAGCAACAGAAATGCAACCAGCTCTTTTGCATTTCTCACCTGAAAAGTTTTCAAAGGCACTGAGTTTTAGAGAAGAGGGGGTTCCACAGCCCCTGGAAAGCAGCACTTCGTAAGCTATCGTGGGATGAACACCCCAAAATGAAGGCATATATTCTTGCTGATCCATTTTGAACATGAAAGCATAACAGACCATTAATTTCTGGAACTCTTTACTTACCTGAAATGAGGGCTGGCTCTGGAGGGCTTGCAGCTCTGGGTATGATACAGACACTCACTGAGCTGATAGCCTGAATTTTCACAATCAATATTTATTTCAGGAAAAGGGGATGTTGTGTTGGTTAGTGACTGCAATTAAAAACTGTAATGGACAAAATAGGTTGGAAGTGAACATCCCGTCCTCTGGGACTTGCAGTTTGAATCTCTTCATGATAAAGAACAGAGGGACACAAATCCCAAATACAATTTAACCATTTTCAGTTGAAATGACCATTAAAAAAAAAAAAAACAAAACACCAAACCAACAACAACAACAATGCAGAGGGTCCAGATGGCTTCACGCAGTGACAGAGGAAGTCCAGTTTCGAGGCAGGACAAACTTAGCGACAGACCGAAGGCTGTGGGCTGAGCGGGTGGGCACCTGCCCCGCCAGACAGGGCATGGTGCCACCAAGACTGGGGGAGTGCTCACATCAGTCAGGTGTTTCCATGAGCAGAACGTCTCAAGAGCGGCTACTTGCCAAAATAGACGCCACACAGTAAACCGAAAAAGCAAGCTGCCCATCTGGTTCAGTGGTAGGATGAACACTCGCTATCGGAAACAGCCGAGTGTACAGAGAGTGTAGGAGGGCACAGTTGGCAGGTGCCTTAGCCTGTGATGAATGATCAGCTGGCTGGGAGGCAGAACATGCTACTGTCCCTTATCTTCCCAGAAGTGGTCATTCCTGTGCAAGATCCCATCCCTGTCCCCACCACCCCACCACCTTGTCCTCCCAGAGATGCCCTCAGTGAGGATGCAAGCTGGGTCCTGATGGCCAGAGGGAGTTACAAACCAAAAGAAACTGCCCACATTGCACCAGTGCTGAAGTGCAGCTGGAAATAATGAATCAGCCCCTCCTGCCTTAAATCATGAGATGGTTGCCTGGGTCAACAGGGTGGCTTTCTGTGAGTGTGGTGGTTGGGGGTGGCCCCTCACCTCTGGAGGCTTTGGGCTCCTCTGCATGAGGATATGAGTGTATGTGCTACAGATGCCCAGCCCTTATGCAATGTTGCACCCAGGGAGCTGAGTCCCAACCAAATAAAGGCACCGCCAGGATGTTGTGCAAGTGGCATTTGCAGCAGTGCAGGACATCACACGGGCAAATCTATCTCCTCCTGAGGAAAGCGTAGAAGCACAATACAAAACTGTGTGCTCCCTGCATCTACAAGCATCAAACCATACCGTCCTGTGCATCAGAAACCTGGGTGCAACAAGCAGCTCAAACCACTGGTAGGAGACTAGAGGTGGCCATGTCACCTGTCTGCAGGGATCAGGATGGCCCTAGTCTCCTTATCTTTCTCCTGAGCTTCTCCAAGTTGGAGACTCCATCACCTCTCTGGCAACCTGTGCCAGGGCTCTGTTACCTGCAGAGAAGTACTTCCTGGTGTTCAGAAGGAATATCCTGTGCTCCAGTTTGTGCCCATTGCCTCTGGCCCTGGCACCACTGGAAAGTCTACCTCTGTCATCTTTGCACCCTTCCTTCACGTGTTTATACAAACTGATAAGCGATGAGGAGATCTGCTGCTGGTGGCTATTTGCTCCTGTGATGACTGTTTGTTTCCATCTGTAGAACAAATGACCATGGAAGGCAAAACTCACTCAGAAAAAAACAGTTCCCAAGGCACTTGATGAGAGAGGAGAGAGAAGAAAGGGGGGAATTTGCTCCCTCTTTTATCCTTCCCTATCATATGGAAGGCACCATGTGATAGAGGGATTCCCTCTATCAAGCGCCCAGACCCAACAGCTGCCTGCTGGGATCCAAGCCCAGAGCATGCTTTCTCAGCTTGAGACCAGTTTCTGTCATCTGGGTCATTCAGGAACCAGAAGAGCAATGGTGTGTGCCAGTAGCAGGAAACAGCCCCCTGGCTTCCTTCCCATGCTCTGCTACTGACTTGCCGTATAGCCCTGGGTCCTGCTTCCAGCCGTCTCACTGCTGGAGCTGCAAGCAGGGATTCAGGCTTCCTGCTTGCAAGCAAGAGCATGAATCATGTGGTGTAAACCCACTGGAGTCAGAGCGACATTTCTGATTTACACCAGTATAAATTACTGCTGCTTCTTGAAAAAATGTTGTTGTGTTGGATGGTGTTCCAACAGATCTGCAAAGAAGGGAGTGGGAGCAGTTCCTCATCAGTGGAATTATTGATTTATCCACTGCCAGTTTCCATGCAGCCTCTTTACTTGTGCTAGGCAAAGGAGGTCAGGAGTACACTGTGGCCACTTTGGAGCTGGGACCAAATGGAGTACCAGGAAGGTACTGTGGGGCAATGCAGGGAGTTAGCAGGAGACAAAAAGGTTTGGCAAAAAAAGCCTTCTGCTGGTATTAATATTTGAAACATAGGGTGATAAGATCTCTGCTGTGGATAGTGGCTCTAGAGCACCTGGTGATGTACGATAGACAAGCTATCTGCTTCTATCTAAGAAGCAGATCCCATCAGGGGACCCCTGGTGCCTGATGTGAGCCGTGGGGAGGATGGCTCAGGGAGAGGTCACAGCCCCACAGGGGTGACCCTGATGCCAGAGCTGTCGGGAAGACGTCGATTGCCTCTGCTTGCGAGAACACTTTTATTTGTGGGTAAAAATCAGTATCTAGTCTCCAGCCACCATCAATCTGCCATCTCGTTGTTGGTTAATTCACTTAAAGCGCTCTGAAAAATATATATATAACTAAAAAGTCTTTTTGTTGTTAGTCACCTTCCAGTGATGTATAAATGCTCTGACAGATAATTATCAGTGATATTGATTCTAACTAGGACAGAGAATGAACAGGTGAGTGCAAAATAGAAAGTTATTTATAAAGATGTAAGTGAAACAAAATCCATCCTGCAGGACCGAGAGTTTAAGTTAAAAAAAATATAATAAAAAAAAAAGGCCTTAGCTGTTATTTCTTTGCAAAGTTCTTTGCTGACTTTGCATGCTTGATGAGCTTTGGTGGTAGAAGGCCTCCTTCCTGAGCATGGCCGGCACCACATCCTAACGAAGTGCTGGGGCACAGAGGTTGTTGAAGCCAGCCCTGTTGCCCATTGCCCAGGTAAAGCAGTTCCTCTGGGAGCTGAGGCCATCTCTTCTTCTGAAGCTTCAGGTAGAGTTATTTTCATGCTGGTTTAATTTCCCATCTTTTTTGTTAGCTGCTTTCTGATGAAGCCTCCGAACACCTTCCCAGCAGGCAACTTTTCCTCCTCCCACCATTCCTAGACAGAAAGGATGACTACCCCACTCCTTTTCCATCACAGTGGGTTACAGGAGAAGCCTTGTGCAGTCCTGGAGCATAGCACATAGGGAATGTAACCAGGGGACAGGGCAGGCAGCAGGCTAAGTAGTGGCAGGACAGCTACTGGAGTTACTCTTGTAAAGGAGAGGCCTGCTGGGCAATAGAGCCATGGTGCTTAATAACAATGTCTCTTGGGCTTCTCTAGGCTGAAATACATATCTAGCATGGCAACAGTTGAAAATAGAATGAAAAGCCACCAGAGAAAGAGACTCTCGGCCCAAGGCAGAGAGGCACAAAGTCCAGCAGCCTGAGCTGGTGCTTCTTTCACAGTCCACAGTGAGACTTCAATAGCAGGTTGTATTTTAAAAACAGAAACCAAGCTGTTACTGTCACCAGTGTGGTTGGTACTCCTTGCAGTGCTGGGACATAGTGATGTGCTACCACTGCTGGTGAGTATCCTCCGAGCAGCATCACTGCAGTGACTTGTCAGTCCCCAGCTACAGACTGGCCTCCTGCAGACGTGGGAGCTGCGTGCTCCACCACCACCCTCATGAAAGCCCCTCTGTAGCTGTAGCACTGGGCTTGCTCCCACCAGTAGTTCTGCATACCTGTTGAGCCTCAACTGCCGGTCTTACAGCTTCCACCCTACATATCTCATAGGGTAGGAGACCTCTTGGTGTATGCTTTGGGGTCCAGCAAGTCAAGGATGTGTACAAGGAGCCTCATCTCCACGTGGTCCTGGACTACCTGCCCGATGGAGGCTGTGGCACCTCTGGGGCTGTCAGCCTTTCAGGAGCCTTGAAAAGAAAGCAGGAAGGCTCACAAGCAGATGTGGTTCCTGTGCTGCTTCTGCCAATGCTCTGCTCTCCAGACATCAGCTGTGGGGAAATGTTTAAAGCGCACTGCAGCATCGTATTCCCGGAGTTTGTACGTAAACACTTTCTAAAAGCATGAGTGGGAGTGTGTAGCTCTTTCAGAGCAGACCGGATGGTTCTCTCACTTGACATCTCCTCTACTTGAAACAACATCACTTTGTTGAATTTTGTGGCTTTTTATGTGGAACAACATTAGCTCATCCAAGTCTGTGGTTTATTTGAAAATGAAATTCCGGTAAGCTTTTGTACCATCTGGCTACGTCCAATTGAATCAGGTTTAGCAAGAAGCCAGCGTGCACGTGTGCACAAACACATATACACCAGAAACATCATCATTACCACAGTCAGTAATCACAGGAAGTTTGACATTGTCAGGCAAGGGGGGAGGAAAATCAGTGCCTGAATCGTGCGTGCTTTCTGTGGGGCTTGGCTTCTTCCAGCAGAGGGCATTTTGCAAGCCTTCCTTCTGCTCCTCTTCTACCCCTTTCTAACTGTGGCAAAGTGTTTGGAGTGAGCTTCCAAGTGGATCCAGATGTAAAAACACAGCAGGGTGAACTGCCAGGCAGTGCGTTGCACCAAATTTACAACTGCTATCAAGTTATCACACTGATTTCAAAGGAGCCACCCTGATTTACACTGACCAAAGGCTGGCTGGGACTGAAGTGTACAGGAGAGGTGAGGGACCAAGGTGCTGGTGCTGCTTGCTTCTTGCAATAGCTGAGGTGTTTCATTAGATGGGAACAGCCCTGGATTCTTGCTCCTGTCAGCCAGGCAAGAAAGGGGACACAGCAAATTCTTGACATCTTGGTCAGTGCCATAGCACTCTCTGTCTTCTCATCCTCCTACAGTTGGGCATACATGAGAGAAAATGTGGCCATCAACCAGCTATATAGGAGGCTATCAGGAATTTATCTGTCTCTGAATCCATGCAAGAGCTCTGCCCAGATGTCTTTCCCAGGGATTCCATAACCTAGGTGCTCACAGACTGATACTGATTGCGCAGGACGGTGAGGGCAAAGAAAAGCCAGTGGTAGGAAACATGAGGTGGTCTTCAGGACATGTAGGACAACTTCCTATGAAAGCCAAATGCCAAATCTGTTGGAGCCTCTAGGCAGGCTCCCACTGACTACAGCAGGCATAGGGCCCCCTCACATTCACCTCTGTAAATTAGGGGATGGGGATGGGCATGGGGATGAGGGGGATGGGGGGTAGAAATGACTAAATAGAAACATAGAATCATAGAATTGTTTGAGTTGAAAGGATCCCTTAAAGGCCATCTAGTCCAACTCCCCAATGAACAGGGAGCCCTACAGCAAGATCAGGTTGTTCAGAGCCCCATCCAGCCTGACCTTGAATGTCTCCAGGGTCAGGGATCCACCACCTCTCCAGGCAACCTGTTCCACTGCCTTACCACTCTTATTGTAAAAAACTTGTTCCTTATATATGTGTATTAAATACATGTCTTGGTTTAAATAACCTTGAAATAAACATCTGTTTTTAACAACAAACAATGGAAATCCAGTGGGTGAGCTTTGACAGTGAGCTGGCATCACCGAAACACTTCTGAGCCATGCACATTGAGGACACTGCTCTCTCCAAGGGACCGTCCCCAGCAGCAGCTTCAGTTTGGGACTGAGGTCCATAATTACGTAAGCAGGCTTTTGATGAAAATCAGGTTTGTCATCTCCACTCAGGATGCAGTGTTGCTTTTCAACCTTGCATCGCATGCATGCAAAACTTGTGCAGGTACACTTAGAGATGTTTTTCCCTGTGCTGGACAGAGAGACCAGGCCACTGGCACCACCCTGTCCCCTGTGCAACCTACAGCTGCTCATGAGCAGGAATTTGGTTTACTTGCGAAGGTGTCTTAGGCTCCTGGTGGGACAAATGAAACAAAACCAGTGGCAGCAGCAAGAGTTTTTAATGGAGGAAATGTTTCAGAAAGGTGGCCTCAGTGAAGCGTTGCAGCAGCTGGTCTGTGGACAGAAAGCTGTGACATACTCCAGCTCTAATTCTTTTTTCACAAGGGTTGCTTTTTTAAAAAATAAATACATATATAGATTTGCCTCCAGCATATGCTGTAGTAGCATAGCAGCTCTTCAAGCACTGTGTTTTCCAGTGTATGTGTGAGTGACAACACTGAAGAGCAGCAGCTGTTACATAAAGGAGCCCAATGCTTCCTTGGCAGTTGCAATGGCCTCACTGGCCTCCTCTGCCACACTCGCTATCGGAGGCTGTCACCTCTGGGGCAGAGGTTGCTGCATCAGAGCATCACTGGGAACTCACTTGCACTGCTGTCTTATGACAAAGCCAGGAGGTAAAATGAATAACCAGCTCAAAACAGGAATTTGCGCTGTATCATGGTATTTTGCTTGCAAGGTCTATAAGGATTAAGAGCAGCCATTGCTTTGTAATGATCTAGTTGAGTTTTAAAGAGTAACTTAATTGTTTTATTTAGGAGGGGGATGCCCAATGAATTATTATGAAGCCAGATTTGGTACTTGGTTTCCTTTAATTTTAAGATGTAAAAGTCTGATTTGTACTGCCTCTAAATTGCTGTATCTCAGCATGGAAATGCTCCTGAATAATTTAGGCTTTCTTTAAGGAGGCCAGCAATGTACCCTGAAAAGATTAATATTCAACAGACGTCCATCATCTAAGTAAACACATTTTTTTCTAAAAGTGTATTCAGTTTTCATAAATTCCACTAATGGATTGGAAACCTTCCTGGCTGATGTTCACAAGGTTTGTCTCTTTGCCTTTGTTTGTTTATTCATCAAGATGACTTCACCTGCAAAAGGCTTAGACAGGTTTGACCCCTTGAAAGGAAATGAGTGGACGTTCTTTGAACAGGACTGAAAGAAAATAATAAAGTACTTGGAGCCACCTGGAGAAAAGCCAGCAAAGGGCGCAATCTGCTCAGTGTCAGCTTGGCATGTGAATAGGACAGGGGTGGGATCATACCACAGGACATCGGCAGCTTGATTCCTACGTTCCTGTGCTCTGGTTGGCAGCAGCTCTGCCACGGTCCATGGCCACTGCCAGGCCATGCACTTCCCATATTGGGCTCTTCTCTAAATGTTGAGATGGGACAGTCAGACACTAGGACTCCTCTGTTTCCATTTCGACAATGAAATATGCTGAAATGTATGAAAGAGCCAAAGTCTGCTGAGCTTTAGGCTCAGGTACCACCAAGAGAAAACAGAGATACCTACATCTGATAAATCTATAAGAAAACTGATGTGGAGTCATAAAAACACATGGTTTACCTGCAACAAAGCTGATACTAGACTAGATTATAAAACAAGCATCAGCTTTGAAGTTGTTGACTCTACCCATAAACAAAACTGTCTGGTTGGAAGCAACCAGAGTAAACTATAAGCAACTATGAGTGTTGCAGGAAGTCCTAGTTTCCCCAGTCTGAGGCAGTCTGGGCCAGGCATCTCCCTCTCTGGACAGGTGAGAACTGTCACAGTGTTTTGAGCTCAGAACTCAACTTTCTGTAGGTCTGGATGCATTTGTGGATAACACAACTTTGGACCTTGTAGCAGGCCTGCCGAAGAATGAATTTTGGACAATGAAGTCGCAGAGACAGATGCCAAGACACAGTGGGAAAGGATTCTGCTCTCAAAAACTTTTTCTAAAAGTAAATGCCCAGGACTTAAACTATTACAAAAAACTGCAGAAGCTGGAAGGAATGAGTGACTTCTTAGAAAATGACTAGCCTCACAAGGAATCACCAGGTAAATGGTTCTGGTATAAATGATGATGCTCAGCACTTCTTGGAGAAGAAGCCAAGTCTCCTTAATTCTGGGCAGACCCCAGAGTGTCTTCAGTCTTGATGTCCAGCAATTGGGTTTCCTAGGACAGTACTCGAGGATGCAGCACTTGTTTCGAGTACCAGAATTATTTTCATAACAGCAGTAGCTAACACTACTTGTCTTCCCCTTGGAAATTCCCCTCTTGGGGAGAGTGACAGAGGTTGGGCTGCATGGACATTAGGAAGGGGTAGTGGGCAATGGCCACTCCCTGGATCAGAGGGATCTGCAAAGCCCCAAACAGTATGCAGTACTGGGAGAACACTTTCTCTCATTTGGATATAAAGCTGGCTGCAAGAAAAAAGAATTTGGATCAAGCTGTTTTTGAGTTTCATTTTCTATTCCCTGGCTAATGAGCATGAACATCGATGTTTCCGCAGCTGTGGGCAGGCAGAAAGGTGCAGTACACTGCTGCTGAAACTCACATTTCCATATTCTCTGTCACAACTAGAAATACTGCCTTCATGTTGTTTCCAAATAACCAACATTAGAGGGTAATTTGAGTGCCTTATTATCATTGAAGGAAAGAGCCTACATAAATAGCCACACTTCACAGAAGTGCACCAGCAGAGACACATCACTCCCATTGGCACATGGCCTCTGGGATGCAAAGGCTCCCTTTGATTGCTCCCACCTTGCTCCCACCACACTGGAGCCAGTTCCTATGGGGCTCTGCTCCTGCTCCAGCTCCAGGATGCACTAGCCCAGTGGGGGCCCAGCTCCCCTCAGGCCCTCATCTAGGCAGAATTGGGAAAGAACTGCAGGATTCTGCAGGGAGATGGTGGCCAAGACCACACCTTGGTGTGCCATGGTGCCTCTCAGCTGTGGGACACAACAACTGCAGGTGTTTTTCAGCCTGTGTCCTTCCACTTGACAGACCCATACAATGCAAACCTGCAAAAAGCACCTGAGCATTTATAAGTCCTGACCTTTGCTGTTCTTTGTGGCTGTGGGTATGAGACAAGGGGTGAGGAATTCTCCTTAAACAGAGTTTAAACAAAAGAAGAGCGTTTTGGAAACCAAGACTTGGTATTTCATTGAAATGCTGTGTCTTGCAGGAAGGATATAAGCACAGCCATAAAAAGAGATGCCAGTGTCTTGTGCTTTCATTTAAAACTACAGTTGATAAGACTATTTATTGCAATAAATAGCCAAGGAAGCATCAATCAAGTGACGGCACATTCCCATACGGTAATTAAATTTGAAGCTCAATTACTATTCTATAAGTCAACAGTGCAGACAAGATTATTACAAGAAAATCCCCAGAGATGTCAAGGCTGAGAGGTAGAAGAGTGCTCACGTTGAGCCTTTATTGCCATGCCATAAATCTGAACATAGAAGGGCCGGGTCCTGTACTCATGGTTGCAACCTATGGGGTACTCCCACACCGAGGTCAACTGGGCATTAAGATACCACAGATCCTTCAAGCTGTCCCCATTTTGGTGGAAAGTGACTGCTTCAAGGTGAGAGCTTTTCACCCTCTGTCCCTTACTTCCCACACCCTGAGCAAGGCAGCCATGAAGGGCCTGATGCAGGTAATTTTATAACCCCCTTGGTGGCAGTTGACAGACTTGACACCAAACAAGCTGGTACTGCAGGAATAATGACTGCTCACACACAAAAAACTACTCTTCTTTGGTATAATGCAGCTCTTCAGTCATATGGACACAATTCAGATCCTATAGATGTGAGTTACACTCTGAAATTCTTTTTCCCTTTAAATGGTGGCTGCTGCAGCATGGGTTCACCTCCAGGCATGAGGGCTGAGCCCAGGCCCCATTGTCTGCCCATATTAATATGTATATATTATTGTATTCTTTATTATGTATTTGGCACTGGTGAGGCTGCACGTCAAGTTCTGTGTTCAGAATTGGGCCCCTCACTACAAGAAAGACATCAAGGCCCTGGAGTATATCCAGAGAAGGGAAACGGAACTGGTGAAGGGTCTCAAACACAAATCTTATGGGGAATGGCTGAGGGAGCTGCGATTGTTGAGTCTGGAGGAGGCTGAGGGGAGACCTTATTGCTCCCTACAAATCTCTGAAAGGAGGTAGAGGCTATGTGGGGATTGGCTTCTTCTCCCACATAACTCGTGATGGAGGGGAAGGACTCAAGCTGTGCCAGGGGAGGTTCAGGTTGGATATTTGGAAAAATTTCTTCTCAGAAGTGATCAATGCTGCCCAGGGAGGTGGTGGAGTCACTATGCCTTGAAGGTGTTCAAGAAATGTGTGTGGCATTGAGGGACACAGTTAGTAGGCATGGTGGAGATGAGTCAGTGGTTGGACTGGATGATCTTAGAATCCTAATTATTCTATGATTTCTGCTATCTGCCTGAAAAGAGGATTATTTGGATCTTAAAGAAATCAAAGGGTTTTCTTAAAAAAAGAATGTATGTGTATCCTTATTCAGACAGCTTGATGTTCATTGCCCTGTTTCATAAGTTTGAAATATAAGAAATTATTATTTAGTGGTATGTCTCCATACTGTGAAGGAGGTGAGGAGCCAGACCAGCATGATTGGACAGTCTGCAGCCCTCCATGCTCACTGCTCTCACTGCAGGCAAAGGCGAGTCAGCTCCTTTTTGAAAACTAAAAGAGGCATCTTCAAAAACGTAAATTCCTTCAGTTTTCAGATGGTCACCTGCCCTGATGGGCCCTCTTCCCTGTGCCAGAGGAAACCCTGTGCTGCAACTGGGCTGCAGTGTGTGATGCGCAGCCTGCTTGTCATGGGGCCTGGGCCACGGCCCCCCGGCCTCTTTGAAGGGCAGGGACAGGCTGCAGGGGTTTGCATGAGCTTCAGATGGGGACGTGCCTGCTTCCCTCCAGCCTCTGTCTGGCTTTTGAATAGCTTGTATAATAAGTTATAAATGACAATTAAAACATAAAACGAAGAGGGGACCAGATGGCTCCAGGCAACATTTAAAAATACCAAGACTATTTCTAAACACAGATCACCAGATCCACAACAGCCCTGGGCAGACTTATCTGACAGCCTGGCTGAAAGGACATGTGTGGTCTCAGTCCCTTCTCAGAAGATGCTGTTAAAATGCCATTTGCTGGCAGATGCAGGAGTAACTTGGGCTGCCCCGGGACACAGCTGGTGGCTCTTCTCTTGAAGGCGGCTGCCAAGGGTGGTTTGCTGAGAAGTGGTGAGGGCAGGTTTGACAGATGGCCCTGTGGCACCATGAGGAAGATGAACTGCTTTGCTAGATGCTGGGCCATGTGGTATCCTGACTTCCCAGCCATTTTTTGCTAGGGATGTGGCTGCTTCACCACGGGTGTTATGGCTACGAACTCCAACCACCAGCAGGGAAAGCACTTTGTTCCCTTCCCTGCCATCTTCACTGACGTAACTTCTGTCTCCAAAACATTTGGCCAGACTGGAAAAATTGAAGGAAAAACATACAAGAACCAGTCACATGACAGAATGGAAAGCACAGCTGAGAACCTCAGGCTGAAGGGAAGGCCACAGGCCTGTGTTCCCCTCTCCTGGAGGCAGGGAACAAGCAGGGAAAAGGGGAACATCTTCACTTAACCAAGACCAGCAGCTGGACTGACATTAGAGCTCAGCAAGCACCAGCCAAGCTCTGTCCTGCTTCCTGCTTCCTGCTCGCAGGAAGGCCTCCCAGCAGGTTAGCTGCCTTTTCAGCATTGTGCCCCATCTCTTGGGGAAAAAACTCTAAGGCCTGCGCGAGGCAAGGCATGCAAGTAGATGCACACAGTGACCACTTTCTGATTACTAGTTACATTTTTTCTGCATTAAAAAAAAAAAAAAGCTGGATTATCATTTGCTTTTGCTTTTCCTTTTTTTTCTGCTCTTGTACATGCCTCCACCTCTTTTCAGCTGAGCCCGGAAGCAGAAGTATCACGTTACGATGAGAGAAGCGAGCCTTGTGGTATTTCCATCCCATCCAGAGCCAGGAAACACAGACAATTTTGCAAGACAGCTTGTACTCAGTAAATTTCCAGCTCAGTTTATATTTCTGTATTTATTTGGATTTGTGCTAACCATGTAAAAGAGCACTCATCCCAAGTGAGGTGCTGTGGGCAAACTTCTGAAAAAACAGACTTTGTAGACCAAGGGCCCTGCGCAACAGCCCTTTTATTGGACTGGAAGGTGCTGGATACATCCTGTCATCTGGAAAGACAGCTGAGATTTACAAGAGGCCCATCATCATCTGATAACTTCAGCTTTTGACGATAACTCTGTAGCAGCCTTCTCATAATACCCACCAGTCCAACCACCATTCCTGACAACATTTTCCTGTACCCTTGGGGCCTTCCCTTAAACTCTCATTCCTTTCCTTTTCTTCCCTGCGTGATGTTATACCTGCAGCACAGCACAGTTACAGCTCTCCCAGCATCTCTCCACCCTCCCGCAGAGCAGCTGGGGATCCAGGCAGATGTTTGTGCTGGCATAGGAAGGGCAGGATGGCTCCAGGGACCGTGCTCTCCTCTCCTGACTCCTTCTCCTTTAACAGCAAAGTCCTGCCACAGGCACAAAAATCTGCATCTCCCACGGGACGGCAGTGCTCATAGCACCAGCTGCACTGCTTGTTTAGGTCTGCAGCCAGCCCGCCCTTGTTTCTGTGTGCCAGTGTTCCCAAATACCCTCAAACGGCGTTGTGTGTGTGTGCAAACCACACACGATCACACACAACACATACACCCTCCCTTTTAAAATAGTGATGAAGGTTTAGAAGGGCTTTTGGAGGCACCATGAATTCTGCTGTCTTTATCAAATTAGGGTGAACGCTTGAAAGCCAGAAAAGCCACTGACATAGCTCCCTGGTGGGCTGCAAATGGGCCAGAGCCACCCTCAAAAGCTAGCAGAAGCTGACCTGAAAAAATACAAGCTCTCAGCCATCTGCCAGCATCCAAGACTGACCAAGGACTGAAAATGTTTTTGAGCTTTGTTGCAAAATTGCCCTGTGCTGGGCTGAAAATGTGGCTCCCAGACTTCCCACGCTATAACACTGGTGCAGCAGGGAAAGGAGGGCAGCAAGTGCACCCTTACAGCAGTAGGGAGAGGGCAAATGTTTCTCACAGGGGATTGCAAAATGCAGGTTGCCATGTCACAGTTGAAGGCCATTGCACTGAGTTATGATGAGGTGACATAGAGTCCATGGTTCACATGGCAGCTTGGTGTCACACAGAACACAGCCCACGCAGTGCACTGCAAACTCTGGGAGCCAGAAGGGAGGATTTTATAAAGGAATTTGGAGCCTTCATGCTGTAGCTGACCCCAAAACCACTACTCCCACCTGAATGAATTCACGGGCTTTTGAGTGGGAGTGGTGGTGGCAGCAGCCCTGTCGTGACAATGTCCTCATCCCTTACTACCACAAGCCACAACTGGACTGAGGCTAAGCTGGAGTTGGGCAATGGATTTGATCTGGCTCTCAGTGGTGGCACATATTTTGCCCATAGATGAGGTTAAAAGGTGGAGCAAAATGCAATCATCTCTTTGGATCACCCACAGTTGGTGAAGTGATGGGTGAGCTGGCCGAAGCTTGTGCAATAATTTGCCACAATAAGTTCTGTTAAAAAAATAGCACTTGTACCAAGTTAAATAACGTGCTAGTTGACAATCTGCAACATTTAAATGGAGTAATTAAAGTAGTAAGGACAGACACTGCCAGCTCAGCTGTGCTACCACAGGCTGAGGTCCGTGGCATGACTTCCAGCCCTGCTAGGATGTGCAGGACGTAACCAGGTCTCGCCCTCAGCACAGTAGCACAAGGGCATGGTGCAGACATGATGAGATAAAGGTGGGAGATGAGGGTAAGAAATCCACTGTGCAAAAAATAAAATAAAATAAAATAAAATAAAATAAAATAAATAAAATAAATAGAGGTAACTAACTGCTGCCTGTTTGCAGCAACAGAAGTGCTTTAAAATAGCCAGGTTCTATAGGCTATTTGTCTTGTGCCTCGCGACTTCCTGCTTCACACTAAAAAGTAGAGCATATAAATAGAGCAGGCAAGTGTGAATTGATGATAGCAATACACGTTGCATTTTAAATTCCTGGAGATCGGATTCCTTTTTTGGCACTTCAGGCCTGTTTGGGACAATTTTGTGCAAATGGGGACAGTTCAGTCTGAGCGTCTCCAAACAGGAGCCATGCTGCCGACTGGACCGGTGGGCATCCTGGGACAGCAGCAAGGTTAGCAGACTGAAATCTCAGTTTTCTCAGCTTAAAAATAAACTTGGCAGCCATCCCCAGAAAACAAGCAGGCTCATTCCAAAGCAAACATCCTTGCCTGCAGATGCCTTTGTCACAACAGCAGCGACTGTGGAAGCTAATGAGCCTGATTCGCTCTCGGAGCACACCGGTGTACACCCACTGAGCTGCATGCTGCTGCCGAGGGAGCCGCCTGCTCCCTGCAACGCCTTTTGAACCAGAAGGGTGCCGAAAAACAGAAGCCTCAGCCATCAGTCCTGAGATTTGTGTGTGAAATGGCTGCCACTTTGTCAGAGGTGCTTAATTCTAGGTTGGGGGCTTTTCATTTGGTATGTCTGTAATCTTAGGTTGAAAGCTGTCTATATGAAAGTGCATTTTCTCTCAGGACATCCTTTTTGCAGAGTGATCTGAGAAGCCTTGCAGTAAACAAGCTCCTTCAATTTAACATTACAGTCATAGCACAGAATGCTAAAGAAAGTTGCTTCCATTCAAAAACTCAGCAGGTTGGGATAATGAGTGCACAGAAATGCTCTGTTTAATGGGATTTCCCTCATTAGCAGCCTTTTTTTTCCTCACTGAGACCTCGTTCCCTTACTAGTAAATACTGACCCTGTAATAAACATCATTGGAAAAATAATGTTTCTGTGTTGTATATATTCTTTTGTCCCAGGTTTATAGGGCACTTCCTCTTTTTGCAAGACCACGGGTTTCCTCAGCCCAAAGTGCCAGGGTTCAGAGAGGCAATGGCCTTTGGCTGTCTGCCTTCCTTGCTTGTTCCACCTAGAAAAGAAGGGTAACCCTCCAGTCTCTCTCTCAACGTCCTATTTGAAGCAGTTACACTGAAAACATGACAAAAGCTCCCACCAAACCACCAAAGTATCACTCTCGCACGAGACCTGCCCTAACAGAAGGCACATAGAGCCTTTAAGCCTTTAACCTGTGCACTGCCCTTCATTACTTGAGGTCTGGATTTCCAAAATCAGTGGTTGGAATTGGCAGGATAGTGAGTAACAACATTGATGGGCTCCTCAGCACCACCAGAACCCTGTCCTGAAGGGACAGTGGCAGCTGGGATGGCCTACACAAGGTGCACAGGAGGTGCCCGTCATGGTGCTGTCGGATGATGGTCCCATGGGATTGCCCTCATCAGGGGCACAAGGACATGGCCTTACCCTGGCCCCTGCTGGTGCTCAAAACCTCACTGTGCTGCCTGCTCAAGCCAGGCCCAAGTGGGCAGACAGAGCTTTCCTGTGAGCCAAGACCACGTGCAGTGGGGTACTCTGAGGTGTTTAGCATGTCAGTGGCACTTGCATCCATCACAGTGACTGCCACCAACCTGCCTCCTAGGGACTGAGCAAAAAGCACTCAGCAAATCACACACCTATCTGCCACAAGGTCTTTGGCAGTGGACTAAGCTATGCCTGAAGTAAAATAAATCCTCACTGGTATTGCTGGACTGGGGCTCACCATGCAAGATCGAACTGCTGTCACTCAATTTGTCACTCAGAAAAAACTGATGCATACAGAGGACACATTTATTGCCACAACTTGGTCTCCTGGGCAGGCCCTGGGTTTTCTAGAAGTCTTTGATTCATAGGATCATAGTTATAGAATCACAGACTGAGTTTGGTTGGAAGGGACCTTAAAGCTCACTCAGTTCCAACCCCCTGCTATGGGCAGGGTGGCCACCCACCAGATCAGGCTGCCCAGGGCCTCATCCAACCTCCAAATTCAGCAACAACTCTTTCTCCACATCTTTGCACCAAGAAGAAGTGAGGCAAACATATGTAAAATGACACACTTTTTATTAAAAGTTACATTCAGCATCAATGGACACGTTTACTTAAGATTTTAACTGTCAAGGAGCTTACAATTATAAATCCCTCTAAGGCATTAAAAGCTCTTAGATGTTTTTACTTCTTTGCAATGATTTCATATAAATAGGATACGCAAGTGATGATGCTTGCCTAAGAGGATACCCCTGCTGCACTAAACAAAGATATACATATAAATATATGTATAAAACAATGAATTTTTCCCTTGTTAGAAACTTTCTGATGGGGGGTATTTCACAATCCTTAAGGCTTGAGCTCTGACCCTGCAATTGCTTTTCATGAAGAAGCCTCCTGCTTAGGTACAGGTTGCTCACATGGATGAGAGCTGCAGGACAGGCATAAGCTTTGGCAGAATCAAGAACATCAAAATGCTCAGTGAAATATATTTACCATCTGTGCAAGCACCATCACTTGCATCACTTAGAGAGGTCTCTCTCTGAAGCTACAAAGAGAGGACAGGCACTGTGGCAAAGGCTAATTGGCATCTATTAGTTTCTAGTTTTTGAAGGGTTTGCTCCTCCTCAGGCTCTGGAACTGGGGGATGTTGGTCACAGTGCAGGGCAGAGCTCTGCTCATATGCCACTGCAGGCATGAGCTCAGGGCACAGGCGTGTTGAGTTGCAGTTCAAACAGCACAAACCTCCTGCGATGCACAGTGGTTCAGCTGCTTTTTTGAGCACAAACAGCAAAAGTGTCAACCGCGTCGACCGCCAAACCCCAGTAAGTAGCAAATAATTCATTTTCGTTCCAATCAACCATGCTCTACACCTACAATATCGGCACATGTGTGTGGGAATGAAGAAAATGACTCTTGAAACAGGCTGTGACAAACAGATGAACTGCACAAACTAATTTGAATCAATACGGCTGCCAGGTCTGATTCTCCACAACCTCACCACTAAGTTGACGTTTGCGCACAACTCCTTTGGCTTGGTGCTTTACAATAGGCCCAGTCAGAGAGGCCGGCCTGGCCTTACTTTATACGGGAGTTGGTTACTGCACAGCATGTGGCTGATGCAAGCTCCCAGAATAAAGTCACTGTAAGCCGCTCAGTGCTGGACGCTAATTGCTACATGGAGCCCATCCCCACGGACAGACAGACAGACAGCCTCACTAGGGGTTTCACCAGCACAGCCCAGCCGCAGCAGAAGCAAGGCCTCAGTCACACGAAGGCACACTCCACGATTTATTCCTGAAAGATCACAGTTGTCCACTGAAGACAACTGCACTTCTGTATTCTGCTTTGAGCTCTCCTCTTGCACAGATGGTTGGGAAGCACCAAGGTGACAGAGGAGCTGTCGAGGGTTTAGTTTCTCACTCTCCGCTTTTTCTGCCCCGGTCCCGGTTGTGATAACCACCACTTGGTCCTCATCTCAGAACATGTGGGCAGAGTGCTGGCTGGGTCATGGTTTCTGGGACCCAACAGAAGCCAGAGTGAATTGTGCTGGCAGTAGAAGGATCAGACCCTAGAGCACATTATTTTTATCCCATTCACCTCACGAACACAAAAAAAGAGAGAGGTTCCAAGAACAGGCTTGGATTTGGGATGAAGGGAGGGAAATGCTCCTCCCTTCCTTTTATTCTGGATCTGCTGGTTTGAATTGTGTCTTAATAACAAGACAGTATTTTTTCAGGGGGATACTAAAAATGCTGGAGTCAACAGTATTTCCACCCTTGATTAAAACAGCTTCTGTAACAAAATGGAAATACTACAGGGGGAAATTATTGCAAAAATTTTTTAGTTTATAAAGTGACTCCACTTTAATGGAGACGTTTTCCAATGCAACCAAGGACAGCTAGGGATCCAAAATCCTCTGAAGATGAAGGTGAACTGGGACCATAGCTACCATTTGTGCTCTGAAAATCTTCGTCTAAAAGCCTGCTGGGCTCTGCGGATACCCAGTAACTTCTCTTCTAAAATCATCTCAGGAAATTGAGAATACATCAGAGACCTGTACAGACAGTTCAGCTGCTGCCCTTCCTAGAGCCTAGCTCTGGAAGAGCTCCTCAAGCATCACTGCTGTGCCCCATCCAATCCTGTGCTCCTCTGGCAGCATTGCTGTGTCCCATCACCCGTGCTTGTCCTGCAAGCCCCTTCAGTAAGGAAGGGCTGACAGAGCAAAGTTAAGCCCATGCTCCTCTGCTCAGAAGAACACTGGCAGAATACGGCGCTGATTTACAGAGATCATCTCTTACTGATGGTGTGTTTGTGAAAGGTAATGACACCATTACAGCTTCATGTAGAAAGGCATTTTTAAGCTTCAAAAAATAAAATAAAAAATACACACATGCACACTTCAAACTACAATCCTCCATTGGAATTTGAATTTTAAGCACAGTTTAACTCCTCAGTATGTGAAGTCGCATGGCCACATTAATCGAGAACATGTGAATCCAGGAGAAAGAAATCACTTCCAGTTATGTTGCCAGTGTTATGTGCATAACTTTCCCATAGCTGTAGATCCATTGTGCTCCATGTTATAAATAAGAAATTGCATGGTGACAGCTAAAATTCAAAAGCGTTAATGTTTCTCTTTGCAACTTTTTTTCTCTTTTTTCTTCCTTTTTTGTTCCAGTCTTTTGAGGTTTCTCTCCTCTCCCTCCTCGTAGAAGTTACTTGAAGCAACAATATTGCTTACCCAACTGACATATTTACCGTAATTAAAAAATAGTAGGCGCCAAGCAAAAATGACTAATGTTGCTATCTGACAAATAAGACAAGGAGCGGCTTCTATTGATTCTGAACCAGGCTGTATTGTATTTGTGCTAATACACATTTCTCCTGCCTTGATTTTGTTGGTGCTTTAAGGAGAAAGCTGAAGGCAGCACAAAGGACGCAGCCGGGCACTGCCCTGATTCCCTCACAGGCAGCAGCTGCTGCTAAAGCCACTGAATTGCAGAGCACAAATGCAGTGAGTTGGGCCCCCTGAATGAATACAAACGGACTGCCTTGTATCACTTGCGTTCTAGGTCCCTTTCAACCATGAAAAACAGCTACAAATTGTTCCCAGAGCTAAACCACTTAACATCTTGGCACTTGGTTGTTTTTAACTTCGTAACAATAGGCACTGTTCACTCCTCTCAATCTCAGTTTTTTATTCGGTAATAAAGCAGGAATACTGATGAAAGGCCAGTCACGGCTTCTCCCCATGGTATCAGGGTGGTGGCATGTGATGATTCACATGGGGTGTGTTTGATCCAAGAAAGCCCAGCCTCTGCTTATTCTTCCTTTGTTCTGTCATCTAAGGTGGAAAGGCAGAGAGAGACGAGATTTATTTTTTTGCTTTTTACTATTATTTAGCAGTCACAGAACAAGATACATATAAGCAAAACAACAGGGAGTGGAATTCTATTCTTCAGCATCAAAAATTACAAGTAAGAGATGCCTTTGAAGTGGGAAATCTGTCTCCCGCAAACTATGGGCATTTGATTCTCATTTGTGCATGATTCTTCTCCAGTGGCAGGTTTTACAGTACATCCTTTGCTCTGCTATCGTGTTGTGCAGCCCCGCAGAGGGTCAGCATCTGCACCTGGTGCTGTACAATAACAAAATTAAAGGGTGGTCCCAGCCCCAAAGAATTTAAATTCGAGCCAGGAGAAGGCAAGGTCAGTCAGGGGGAGATGAAAAACCACCCAGGGCAGTGTAGATAACTGCAGTAAACAATGGGAGCAGCACATCCAGCCTAAACCTCTGTCAAATTTTTCACAGGTAGAAAGAGTTTTAAGGAAGGATTTGAAGGAGGATGATAGGATAATGGAAGGGCATTCCATTCAGAAAACAGAACGCTGTCTTTTAAGACTGTAACGAACAAACCTAAGGTGATGGGCATCTTAGTTTACAAGGGAGCTGAGCTGGTCTTGTGGTCCTGAAGTGAGAAGCAGGGCTGGAAGAGAGGTGGTACCAGGTGCCAATACACCAAGGGAGAGGAGCTGAGAGGCACAAGGTGACACAGGCAGAGCGACAGTCTTGGGCAATTGTTTTCAGCACAGTGCTGCTGGTATTCTCAGTGAGGGAAACTCCTGCGTGTCAGATTGAGAAAGCTTTTCTGCTGACTCCCATAGGTAGGCAGCTGTGTCTGATGCTGCCTCGGCCCTGCTGCCAGGCTGTGCAGTGCCTGCCTGTGCAAAGACCACCTCTGTCCTCACACACCCACAGGGGGATTTCGTAACACACACCCCTTACCCATTCTCTGCCTCTGCTAACAGGATACAATTTCACCGCAAACCCCTATCACTGCATCTACTCAGAAAGCTTACTGGAAGAAAGATGAAACCTTTATCAAACAAAAGTCTCTTTTGTTACACTGTCCTGACCGTGACCCGAGGGGAGCGAGTGTGCCCACTGCACATGTTCAGCTTGCGGCCGGGGTAGTGCACCCACCTGCTCCTTCAGCTCAGCCAGCTGGCTGGAGAGCTGCTTCACAAGGCTCATGGTTGACTCCAGCCTCTCCTGCAGATTCCTGATTTCGTTTTGCTCACTGTCGCCTTCATTGCTGACCAGAGACATGGCTCTCATCCGAGGGAACCAGTCCAAATTCTTCTCCTATACAGGTATCAGAGAAACAACAACGTTAGTAGGGGGTTTCTGCAACGCTACTATTTGAGACCAGAGAATGTAGACTCAGGTACTTCTCAGTAGATGACACACTGTGAGCTTCACAGTCACTGCATGGAGCAGACATTTTACACAGGCCTTTCTCTGTCTACGCAGAAAGCATCAAGTGCAAAATCTTCGTTTCCCACAGCTGCTCCTGTCCCATCTGCAGCCCTGCCATGAAGAGATACACACAAGGAGGCCTCTCTGGGACCTCACATGCTCCTGGGGATGCTTTGAGGTACTCACAGGGACACATTCCCTGCTGTCCCCTCAGCTGTCAGGACTCTGCCTGTTTCGCTGTCCCTGAAGGAGTACCAGCAAATCAACATGTAGACAAGGCAAGCCACAGCCCTTGCTAGGCTGGCCTGCAGCATGCCTGCTGCAGTAGTAATGGTCTTGGGGCCAGTTCAGCTGCCCACAGTAGAAAATTTGGGATCCCAGGAATGGCTTGGGCTTGCAGACTATGTATCTCAGCATAGCCCCATGGTGAAGAGCTGATGGGCAAAGGACTGGGCACTGCAAGGATATTCATGTTCTCAGGCTATGAATCTGGTCGTAACAGAAGTGCTGCAGATAGCTGATAAAAATTGGGAATGTGGTGCAGCAGCATGAGGCTCAATCTCCTCCCTTGCCCAGGGGCACAGATATTTGTGTGTAACCTATAACAGGCTGGAGGGTGCGAGACTGGGAGGAGTGCCAACCATGTGGCAAGCAATGCAATTTGCCCTACTGTATGAGACAAAGGAAGTAGGTCCTGCATCCAGTGATGCATGACATCAACGCACCTCTGCCTTCCACCCTGGGGGAGTTGGAGGATGTGGTTAATCATACATACAGTGTTTTGCAACAGGCCTCCACAGACATGTGCCCTTGATAACTTTAAAACAGAAATAGCATGAGCTGGAGCGTGTTTATTCCAGTCTCCTGCATGATTGAGTGCACTTCCAGTAAGTTTTCAGATGACACTGAGTTTGGAGGAAGTGTTGATATGCTTGAGGGTAGCAAGGCCCTACAGAGGGATCTGGATAAGCTGGACTGATGGGCTGAGGCCAACTGCATGAGCTTCAAGAACACCAAGTGCAGGGTCCTACACTTAAGTCACAACAACCTCATGCATCCCTGCAGGCTTGGGGCAGAGTGGCTGGAAAGCTGCACAGAGGAAAAGGATCTGAGGGTGTTAGTTGACCACCAGCTGACCAAGAGTCAGCAGTGTGCCCAAGTGGCCAAAAAGGCCAATGGCATCCTGGCTTATATCAGAAATAGTGCAGTTTGCAGGATTAGGGAGGTGATTTTCCCTCCGTACTTGGCACTAGTGAAGTTGCATCTTGATTTCCACATTCAGTTTTGGGCTGCTCCCTACAAGGCATAAAGGACCTGAAGCATGTCCAGAGAAGGGCAATGAAACTGGTCTGGAGCACAAATCTTATGGGGAGTGACTGAGAGACTGTTGAGTCTGGAGGCTCAGGGGAGACCTTTCACTCTGTACAATTCCCTGAAGGGAGGCTGCAGTAGAGTGGGGGTTGGTCTCTTCTCCCAAGTAACTCATGATAGGATGAGAGATAATGGCCTCAAGTTATGCCAGGAGAGGTTTGGGAGCTGGGATTGTCGAGACTGGAGGAGGCTGAGGGGAGACCTTATTGCTCCCTATAACTCTCTGAAAGGAGACAGTGCTACATGGGGATCGGCCTCTTCTCCTGCATAACTTGTGATAGGACTAGAGGGGAAGGCCTCCAGCTGCACCAGGGGAAGTTCAGGTTGGATATTTGGAAAAATTTCTTCTCAGAAAGGGTGGCCAAGGATTGGAACAGGCTGCCCAGGGAGATGGTGGAGTCACCATCCCTCGAGGTGTTCAAGAAATGTGGCACGAGATGTGGCACTGAGGGATGTAGTTTAGTGGGTGTGGTGCTGGTGGGTTGATGACTGGACTTCATGATCCTAAAAGTCTTTTCCAACCTTAATGCTTCTATAATTCTATGATGGATGGCTCTGAACAAATATCACTATTTCCCTCCAGCTCCCGAAAACAGGAATACTTTCTGGAATTCCACCTACAAGACAGCAAGTAGCTGTGCTACTTATGTTGTCTGGACTTTGTACCTGGTACAGTCTCAGGTGCATCACCCATACTGCAGTCTCAGAGTTTGCCTTCAGCTTCTTTGTTTGCAGACAAAAATACAGAAGTCAGAGCTGGTTCTGTATTATTTGTAGCTGAGCATCCAGTGGCAGCCTTATGTGAGCAGATCCACATGGGCTGGTTTGCGTCTATAAGTTTATGAGCCCGTGAATACAATTTTATTGTGCTTCCAGAGGGAGATGACTACTTTCAGTTATGTCATGCTCTACCCTGACCATCAGGCCCTCTGACAGGAACATGTTTTGAAACCACCAAGCTAACTCAGAAAGCTGCCATGAGACTGGAAGCACATATGGTGTTTATATTTTTCCATTACTTGGGTTAGCCCTATCCCCTGCTACCCTGTACAAGACTAAATGCAAAGCCACAAGAGTGCTGGGTTGTTTCCTTCTTTTTAACTCAACACTTCTAATGAGTTTTTGTCCTACTGTGCAACCTCGGGTGCTGTCACTGCAATGACAGGATGCCCAGGGAAGGAGACGGTGTGCCCTTTGCTGTGTTGTGCAGCCCACAGCTCGGTCAGCCGTGTGCACTGGCGGAATGAAGCCTTTCCTCTCTGCCCACTTCTTCGAGCCTCGTGATCTCATTATGACAATTTACTGTGGTTACGCATGATGCCATTTTCAATGGGTCATAACTCATTCAAATCAAAACCTGTTTTCACCAGCTCTGCTGGTGGAGATCACGTGCCCCCTCCCTGCTGGATATCCCCACAGACACATGCAGCTGTAGGCTCCAATTTCGGCTGCAACCAGGTACGCTTACAAGACCTGCATTCATTTTCCACAAGCACGCTCTGATATTTATTTTAAATTTATTTTGGCTAGGATCTAGCAGAGCATTTATCACGTGCCTAGTGTTAAGCGCAGGTGTAGTCATCTATACTAAGCTTAGTTTGTGCACAGCACTTCCCTGGCTCAATGCTTTTTTTTTTTTTTTTTTTTTTGCTTGCAAAATGTTTGCCATTATAGTCACAGAAAGTGAATTCAAAGGAGCTACAGTGAACAGAGCTGCAGTTGTATCCCAATATTTCCTGGAAAGCTCTGCTGTCTGCACCCATCACAGCTTCTCTTGCTTGACACACCTGGATGTACCCGCCTCAAGGACACGTTACCACAGGAGCCAACTGAGGGCTGGGAGCACCTCTTGGAGAGGCTCACTGCAATGCTGAAGCTTCCAACGCTAGGCTGCAGAGGGAAAGCAATCTGAGACTCCATCACTGCAGTTCTCGTGTTTGCTGAGCACTGCTGCCAGGACTGTGAAATGCACTTTGCTAGTTTTGTTTTCCATCTGCCACTCCCTCGCTTCTCCAGGACGTGAGGCAGACACTGCCAGCTGCGTGGGAAGGGCTTTGCAGGTTGACCCTCCACTGCACTGAGGCATCGGAGCAACACAGCACACACCCATGTGGCTGCTGGGCAGCCCAATGCAGGGCAGTTGGCCTGCCCCAAGGCTTCCAGCATCAGCTGCAGCCCCCTCCTCTGCACAAGGTTAAACCTCTGGGGAGAGAGGTGTTCAGAAGTGGGTGAGGAGAGGGACAAGGCACACAGCACCTCACCGCTGTCATGCAACGCACAGCTGTTTGGCTGGGACAGCTCTTCACCATGTGCCAGCCCATCTTGGCCACCACAATCCCAGAGTCACAGAGCTCTGTCACTCTCACATCCACATGTATCCAACCCTGCTTCCCAGCACTGCTGTGATAATCAGTCCCAAGGAAGAAACCTGGCTGTGGTTACGTAACAGACCCAGAGGTTCCAGGCATTATTTTGCCAGAAGTTTGTACAGGATCAAGCAAGGGCTTAAGCCAAGTTCTAAGAGAAGTTGATGGGACTGCTTGGGTGGAAGATCTCATCAGAAGAAGCAACCGACTTCTATAACCAGATCAAACAGCTGACTGCAAGGCTCTCACTTGGTAGTGCCAAGTGCTATGATGGGTACTGGCAGGACTTTGCTTCTTGGTTCTTGACAGCACACACGTAGAAAAACCCAGTCCGACTGTGTGATTATGTCACACAAAATGCAAGCCAACCTGTCTTTAAGTTAAAAATATTTATCTGGCCTTCATCAATAGTCCCATTGTAACATACGTGCTAGTTATAGTCCCTTGCTGAATGGCATGCATTTGCCAGTCAATACCATCTTTTTTTTCCCCAAGTATTGTGAACTGCAAAACTCTAATAATATTAAAGGGCAGCATGAAAATGAGCTCCGCTGCACAGCCCTGTTTGCTGAGTCTGTACCTCAAACAATTCGCAATTGCCTCCGGGGATGAAACCTTTCGATCACAAACCTGTGAGGTTCCACAAGACAAATCGGAAAAGGTTCTTCTGCAGAATGTTTTAGTGAACTGGAAGTGTTCACGGGGGGACAGGCACTCTGTGACTGCTCAGCTGCAGGAAAGCTATTTTTACTTCAAGGTAATTGCTTGCCAATTAACTTGAGGTAGTTAACATGTTTGTATAACACCAAACATTTGTTCTGGGACTTAAAACATTTATGGGCTCAGCCCAGGGTTCACCTTGACCAGCTCACACACGTTAAAGCTGCAGTGTGCCTCGGCCATGCTGCAGGTGCTGCTTCCCTAGCCGCTGTGGGGATGGGACCTGGGAGTGTGTCATCTGCCATGCCTTAGCCATTCTTCTTAGAAATCCAGCTGCATTCCCAGAGTTTAGGCAGACATTTTGAGCCAACAACCTACGTGAACGAGGCGGGCTGTTGGTAGGGAGCAAGGCAAACCTCTGCCAGCAGCTGTCACAGCCTATAAGCAGCAAGCAGGTTAGCGCAAGGTGACATAGCTCTAGGAACAAACGAACACACAGAGGTTGAGCTATGTGGACGCAGCACTCTAAAACAAAGCAGACACAAAATGAATGGCTAAAACGTACAGAAACCTTTCTAAACAGCTGGGGCCGAGTGTTGTTACTGTTACTTCATTCTTGCATCAGACAGCAGCTATCCTCAGCCCAACCGCAGCAGCCCACCTACGGATCACAGGACCTACTCGCTGCACCCTCCCTCCTTGAGCATGATGTGCGCCTCACAGAATTCATATTTAAGCATACGTCTGTGTCTAGGGCAGAGAGTCAGCCAGACAGGAAGGCTGCAGGGACAGAAGGGAGCCGCAGCCTCCTCTCTGCCAGCTCAGCTGGACGGAAAAAAATAAAAGGGCAGGTGGGGCTAGCCAAAAGGCTGAGGGCCAAAGAGACTGCACACGAGCAGAGCAGACATTTCGTGCAGTGATCCAGCATGCTCACTCCCGCCTGCCTCCCTGGCAGCAAATCCCACTGGCAGGACCTCAGCAGCAGCGAGGCCCGGGAGGGCACGCGCTTCTCCGTGAGGTCCCTTGCATGTGCACAGTGCCAGGTGCTAATGGCAGGGCACATGCAGAGCAGTCGCAGGACTTAGGGGATTTGCTCCTTGCATTTGCTAAGAAACCTCAGAGCCTTCTTCTCAGAGAGGACCACTAAGAGCGAGAGCCTGCGTTTGCCTCTAAGCGACTTTGTCCTTTCTTCCCACAGGCTGTCCAGGGCAGGGCAGAGCTAAGGGCTGAGTACTCCCTTCAGTCAAACATTTCCATTTTTCTGACTCTGATAGCTCTGTCTGAGCTTGGAGGGAGGAAAGAGTGAAAAAATTTGTTTGGAGTTTCTGTACTTTGTAAAAAGTCTTTCCTGAGCTGTCCCTGTCCTGTTGGCATGGCCAACTGGCTTCAATTGAACTCTCACGCTGAGCTGAATCCATGTCTTCAGAGTAATTGGCAGGGGATGCTCCTTCAGGAGGTGCCGGTTTCACAGGCAGCAGAGAGATGGATCAGCTGCAACCAGCGGGAGAGGCTGGGCTGAGCCTTTTAAAAAACAGATTACTAGATAACAATGAGAGAAAATAGGTCAAAGAGTAGGACAAGGGGGATGAGGTAGAGGAGCAAAGGCAGCCTAATGCAGACTTTTTGCCAGTGCCATCCCCACAGGCTCAGTCAGAGGCCACGCTGCTGCCAGCTATACAGAGCTTTCATTTCCTTAGCAGGCACTGCCCAGTGTGGGGACGCTCAGCCCTTTTTACCCCGTGACCCATTGTTGCAACATGAAAACAAGCAGTATGGGGACTTCCCTCCCACCTACTCAAAAAGAAGATGACTGCTCGGTGACCTCCCAGCTGCCCCCGCCTTCCCCAGCCCACCACTCCCATGTCCGGCATAGGCCACTCACTCCTTGGTGACTCAGTGCTGGCGTGTGCTGGATAGGAACTGTGATGGCAGCCTGGAAAAGCCTCCTACAGCTTTAGAAAGACGAGAAGTGCATATCGGGGTGGTAAGGCCTAATCTGGGGACATCCAAGGCAGCCACTGCTCATCACCCAGTAGCCTCCATGTCCAGCGAGTGCCACCACACAGCCCCTCCGACTCTGTTGTGCCCTAAGACTTGTGTTTCCATGTGAATATTAATAACTGCAGATGTTATTGCTCATATCCTTTCAGGTACAAGAACCAGCAGGGCCATTCACTCCTCTTTCCTGAGCCAGCACCTTGAAAAAATACTCTAGCTCCAGGTACAGAGAGGTCTATTTACTAAAAAATGATTCTGTGAGTCTGAGGTGTAAATAAGTCCATCCATTTCTTTCCTAGATTAGCTGCCCATGTAAGCAGAGAGTGATCGGTCCAAGCTACCTTCTGAAAGCTGTTTTTTTTCTGCCTGGGGATGCAGTCTGGTCATAAAAGTCTGCATCGATGTAGCTCCTATAGCCACCTTAAAAAAGGGATTTTGAAGATTTAAACTATCTTGTGCTTTAGATGACATGGGGCAATAACCACTTTGTGATTTAATCACAGACAATAATAATTTGGTTCAGTGCATGATTCAGCTAATCCACAATTTGATAAACGTTCATCCCAAACTACAAATCCAAATAGCTTTCTGCAAATCCTGTTTGACACTTTAATGTTAAGACTGCATTTGATAAGCAATCTGTGCTGTACAAGAATATAGGGCGGGAAATTAGGAATTGTTATGCAGCCATATGCAACCGCAACAGTAATTCAAGGAAAATAAAAATAAACCTTGGTAATTACAAATAAATCTTTATGCAATGAGAAAATTAATATATCTGACTGGGCCTATACTTGATTGATATATTCTACAACTTCCACGGTGCATTGGAAAATACAGAAATCTGTTTCCCACTAAAAGAAGGTTGAAAGTTAACATAGCCTCACAGTCTGCTTTAGCAGCACCATTGGTGCATTTAGTTCCATTTTCATTTGACTGAATGTTTTTGAGGGCTGCAACAGAATCTATCACCTTAATTCTGGACAACCGTGAGCTCTGATATCTAGGCCAGTCACTCATGAATATCTTGCAGTGCTTCATTATTGGTGTTCCAGTTTGTGAAATCCCCCAAAAAGCTATGGGGAGGGATGATAATAAATCTCAAACCTCTACTGTTTTGTGTGGCAGTTTTGGTACTCAGCTTGAGAGTCTAAAGGAGGATCTTGCTTTCCCAGGAAAGAGACCCCAGAGTTCCTGCTCGGAGAACACACAGATCTGGCATTTAGCTCCAAGAGATGAAAACAATCACAAAAATGTATTTTCACAGTTCAGCCCATATGTTTGAATGTGATCTAGCACCACTTCTGTGGGCAAGCCCGTAAGTAAGTGTTAAGCACAAGAAGCAGCAGTGTGCCCTTAGTGTGAAAAAGGCAAAGCACACCCCAGGCTGCATTAGCCAGAGTGCAGCTAGCACATGGAGGGAAGCAATTCTTATCCTCCCACTGGCATGTGTAAGGCTGTATCTGGAGCACCATGTCTGACAGACACTGACAAACTGCAGCAAGTGAAAGGCCTTTGGTTTAGGTAGGTGCTGGATCACCACGCAAATGGACATGGCCCTGAGCGATCTGCTTCATTTGGACTTGCTCTGAGCAGGGGCTTGAACTGGGGGGGGTCTCTGGAGGTGGCTCCCAGCTTGAATTATTCTGCAGTCTCATGCTGTGATATGCACAGTGACTGTTTTCGGGCCTTGAGAGAGGAGGGCTGAGCTTCTACCTCAGCCCAGCACCACTCTCTGAAGCTTCGCTGCCTTCCCATGCTTTCCTCTGCCCGTGGCAAGTGTCCATTTCTCAGCTGTTGCTTTCTGATGCTGCCTCAGTCATTCTCTGCCACCTTATCTCTATCATAACTCTGAGAATTGATATTCTCCTCTGCAAATCCTCAAGAATTCCAGTACTACTATCACAAGCTAGGATTTAGTTCTTTATATTTGTGCCCATAAAATAGATATAAGTCTAGATTTGTTCAAAATATGAATTTACTTTTCCACATTCCCATGTTTTCATGTTGTTAGTGGTTACAGGACAAGCTTTAGGAAGAACACTTCAGATTATTCATTTAAAATAATTAAGTTATTTCTGATATAATCCCTGGATCTTGTGCATAAAGAAACAACATCTGGTACAGAGATTAGAAAATAAATGTTCTTGGCTTTTTCTTTCCTTTTGTTAAACAGATGTTGTTGATACAAAACACAGAGCTGTAAATCATAACTTGCATGTGGACACAGACTGTCACTACTGAGCAGAAATTTACTGTGGCTAGATAGAGATTTGAAACAGCAATGAATCACTGGTTTTATTCACGTGGATATGGTTTCAATATTCTGACATTAAGTGCACATGTCCTTAAAAAAAGAACCTTTTAATGGCAGCACGAGAGGCTCTGTTTTAGTTCCAGCTGTCTCTGTAGGGGAAGATCAGCATAAAGCAATGGCCGTATGGCCATCCTCACACAGAGGCATCTGGCTGCTCTCCATCTCCACAGCTCACTGCAATGCTGCAATCGAGCTGCACAGGCACCCTGCTGCTGGGTGGCACCTTGCCTGGCACACTGCATGGGGCACCCAGTGACAGGAGAGGGCCTGAGCCATCCACAAACTCCACCGCTGCTGCCAAAGTGCCTCCAGCCCCAGCTTTGCTCTCCCTCTCATTCCCCAACTGCTCCCAACATCGTTTCAGCAAATTCACTGCTTGTTTGTTGTGCTGGCTCATGTGTGTAGCTGAATGGCTGTGCCTTCCAACGATAGTTCTGTTGACCGCACTTAAAGTGAACAGAATTCAGGTGCTTATCCAGCCCCACGTCATTCCTACCACGCACCACCAGCCAGCCTGAAGTCTATCTCACTGAAGTCTCCATTCTTCTGATCCTCTTTTTGTATTGATTTCCTTTTGCAAGACACGCTGGTGGGAGCACACCAGGCATTAACTCCAGACACTAACTCCAGACACAAGCCCGTGCCCCTAATACCACTGCAGTGTAAACATACCCTACAGTACCACATCACTACTAGGGACAGGCTGGTTGTCTGCTCCTTAGATACACACCTGCTGCTCAGCCGATAAGGACAGCATACACTTTGACCTGTTTTTGGCAATGGAAGAGCTGGTTTGATACAGTGGATCAGGGTCTAACCTCCTTGTTAATCTCCCAGCCATGACCTTTACCTCATATCTTTTGGAGCATGGGATTCGGGAGTGTGCTTGTTGAAATGTATGCATTTTTTGACATTTAGATTTAATTCTCTGGCCCTGTCACCTTGCTTTTTGCAAGTACTGCCCGTTTTCTAGCTTTAGCTTCAATTTGGCGTAACAGAATCTTTGGGAAATACAAAGACTCAGCTGGAGACTCATTTTTCAGAGGCTCAGGACTTGACCTTGTTCTCAGCTTCGCACAGCATAGCTTCACCGATCGTGGTGCGATTGTTCTGGTTTAGGATACTCCCTGAATCCTGATCTGAATGGACTGCTTTGGGCCCATTCTGGCTCTGATATATTCTACAGATGGTGCAATATGAAAGGACAACTTACAATACCTTTTCTTTTAAAATTAATTAGAATTATTACCTGTCCCTAAAGGGAACAACTGTCCTTTTAAACAAGGATGTGACCGCTCATATACCATGCATTTGTATAAATGCACATAGTCGAGCATCAGTCAGAGAAGAAAGAGCTCCAGGTTTCTCTTTGAAGTGTCTCCTGACAAAACACCACGGAGCCACAGCTGCCTTTCAGCCATATGGGCCTGAGCACCACCAACAAGCTCTCCAAGCTGTCTGCAGACCACTCGCTGTGTTCAACTGCTTCCACATTCCTCTGCTCTGTGAGCCCATCTCCTCACCTAAGCACACACCAAGAGGCCTCTGAGAGGCTCTGGCCATGGCTGCACCCCACCGGGCCCCACAAACCCCACTGGGAAGCACAAAGCACTTTTATTCCCAGAGCCACTGGGGAAGAGGTGGAAAACAGCAAAACTGGGCCTGCAAAGTGGGATGTCTGCTCACTCAGGTTCATGGCTACTGCACAGTGTTTTCAGAGGCTGCAGGCACAGATCGATAAAGGAAAAAATGTCTTGCTACAATGTGAACCTCTAGCTGCCTGTACTACATTTTCATTTAGCTCTCTTGTTCTCATTGCTAGGAAAATATTGAAACAGATCCTCTGTGCAGATCTGCTTTTTCCTGGTGGCTTTTTTTTTTTTTTCCTTCCTTTTTATATATTTTTTTCAGCCCAGCATTTAAATATGGTTTGTTCTGTTCAATTAAAATGCATTTTCTGTTGAGAACAAGCAGATGATCAGTTTCACAACCCCAGAGTTACAATTTTCCTTCAGCAGCACCCAGCAAAATGAAAAACAGAGACAAAACATTTTAATCACATGTGTATAAAATACACAGTGTTCATTAAACATGCTTTAAGCTCGTCTGTTTGTTTTGGAGATTCTTTAAGGCTACTACTACCCCAAACCCAAAGAACTGTAATGCGATTCCTGATCTATTGAATTTTGTAGGATGGCTGTAGTGGGTTCCATTATATATAAATTGGATGCAGCCAATTTACAATCTCCGATACACACTTTTATCTCAAAATGCCCTGTGAGGCAATTGTGTAAAGTACTTTATCAGGGATTGTTGTTGGTAATATTGCAAGATTTCATGATGTAAAAAATACATCAATGTCATTTAAATTGAACAAAAAGGTTCCTGGTTTGCTTTTCTTTTTCTGTATAGCACTTTCAACCATTTCTCAATAAATTTGTTCAATAAATACTGTATGAAACAAACATTTTGCACATTGTCCCACAGATACAATTTGCCAAACTGATTGATTTCTTTCTCTATGACTAATCTGATTCCGTTAGGCTATATATCTTCTCTTTTATTAAAAATGATGCCATCTTTGCTTTTTATCATACACACAACCCGAGAACTAAAAAGAGAGAAGATTCTAGGAACAAGACTTGAAAATCCCGACACCAATCTCATAAAACAGATCCCAGAAGATAAGTGGCACAATGAAACCAAAGTTATACAAATTCAGAAACTTATCCATACGGAGCAATGCACACCTGCACATTTTTCTTCCCACAACAGATACAGAAAACAAGCAACTTCATCATGTCCATGACACCTTGTAAAACGCTACTGGTGCATTCAGTCCTCGCAGCTCTCACTGTCTCTCAACTGTGAGAACTCAGAAGCAGTACTATATTACATCTTTCCCCTGTTTTACTTTTTGCAGAATGTCATCCCAGTGACTTCAGTTTAACTTTTAAACGGTGTCCTTTGTAAGACAACTGCCTCAGACTCATCTGCCTGTTCTTTTACATATTGCTTTTCTGTCTTTGGGAAGCCCACAGTCCTTCTTTTCCTCAGCATCTGCAGCTATCTGTCTTAGCAATTTTGGAGTGTCTTCCTCATTCAAGAAGCCAGAAGCTTAGTAATGCTGTAATACAAAGAACAATAATCGTTTTCAAATGTTGCAATAATATTCTCAAGTAACGCTGAAGACTTCCTGTGTTTGTTGCTTCTCCTAGAGTGCAAAATCAAATGTATTCAGTTTATACGCTGTGGGATCTGAATGTGACACTGTCCCTTTGGGAATGAATTCATTATCAGTATCTATGACTCCAGTTAAGGTTCAGGTCTCATTGGGCAAAGCCACGTACTTCCATTCCTGGGAGAATTGAGCCTCTGCTTCTGCCAGGCTTTGAAGCACAAGTAGGTGCCTATCCAAAGGCCTTGGACAGCCTTTCCATCATTTGAAATCACAGAATAAAGGTCTGCCCACACACAGATCTATCTCAGCCACATGCTTCTTAACAAAGGGATAAAAGGTGGTTTTTGCAAGCTGCCTTGAAAGTTAACAGCTCCAGCCTCTGGCAGGTTGAGGCGGGAGTGGATTCCAGCAGGGAACCGCAGCCTGTGTCCTGCCAGCAGTGCTACTCAGCTCCAGGGTGCTCCAGCTGGATCACCTCCCCTAGATGTTCGTGGGGATGTGCAAGTTTCAAGGAACACTGTCTCGTGTCCAGACCCCTCCTTGAGATTTTAAGGCCAGCAGCAAACAAAGAAACAGGAATCCAACTCAGCTCATTTATTTTAATTAACAGATTGAATGAACTGGAGTTGGAAGGACAAGGAGACTGTGACTACATTGTACTATCAAGGCAGAACACAACTTTATAGCAAAATCAGTCCTCAAAGCCTAAATATTGTTCAGCAGACAAATCCTTCAAATGCAGAGGGAACTAAGCAGAGCTTACAACAGATCTACAAAACCACAAGATCCAAAAAGAGCAGTGCTAGGTATTATCAACTCACTGCTCCCAGACCTCAGGGGAAAAAAACAAATCTCAGGATGAATATACTCTTGGAGAGTTTTAGTTTCACTCTGTAGCTTTCAATTACATTACAGCTTTTTATTCAAAAGTTTCAAAGGAGAGGGAGGAAAAAAAAACCAACAGGATTGTGCTGGTGTTGGGACCTGTCCCTTTAGGAGTTTACAGTGTAGGGCTGAGCAGTGATGCAGCAGGGACAATGGCACTGCACAGTTGTATGGCTGTCCCCTCACTGAGTCAGCTGGAGGGGTGAAGCTTATCTCCATACCCTCACTGCACGCATCAAAACTGCCCGTGCTGTAGCATCTGTGGTTGATGCTGATCTTTCTCTTACTCCAGCTAATGGCATCATTTCTAAGGAATCAGGATCAGGATCAGATCCGTGGTTTCCTGTTCAAACAGCAACAGTAGAAATAATTTTTCTTCCCTTTGAAAGAATGTATATAAGCTTAAGCCACTAAAACCTCAAGCTTTTAAACGAGGTCCCAAATGAAGCTCACCTTTCCTTTTATTTCCCCGTACCTCACACATCACCTAGCTAAGAAGGCCAACTAAATTATTTATGGTGGACCAGAAAGAGCCCATATCTGAAAGAGGCACAGCCCTTGAAGTGAAAGAGAAGACGCTCTGCTCTCTTGTAGAACAGGAGCTTCATGCAGAGATGCAAAGTCCTTATGTGATACTAACTCTTCACGCCCTGAGAAACACACAAATGGGAAGGAAATCAGCTAATTAGGCACGTTACTGTAATTGCTTATTTTATGAAGTGGAGAGGGAGATGTTCAGCACTCTTGTGAGATAATAATATAGAGGCAAAATTATACGGAGAAGGAAAATAGTAATGGATCACCTAAAGAAATGAATGTTATTTTTGAGCAATAGGAAAAGCAACAATAGAAAAATAATGCAATACTTAGCAGAAAGAAGAGCAACAACACCCCAGCATGTTCTGTAAAGGTAAAACTGAGTCATGCTCATGCATATGAGGGAGTGGGTCAAAAGCAGTGCTTGAACCTGTAGTAAGTATATTTCCAGATTTGATTCCTTATCACCCCTCAACAGCTCTGAGATCCTTTGTCAATTTTAGTTATGCCTTGATACACAAAAATGACTGTTTCTGGGATTTGGTGCACATAATCTGAATGCCAGGAGGCCTACTTCCATGTGGAAGGACATGGAGAGCTGACTGCTTACTCTTCCTCTCCCCTCTATTGAGCATAACACAAATGGGAGCAGTAAATCATCTATTTAGGCATATTTCTTTAATTGCTTCTTTTATGAAGACACAACTACAGACAAAACCGACATTGTATTTCCTAGGAAATTAGCCTGTCAGTGAGACCTCAGATCTTATTTAGCATCTAGCTTTTATGCTATTGGTCTAACTGCCACAGTAAGTAATTACTCATAATGTGACATGCATTGTATCAGTCTTTTAAAAGTAATTAAGGAAAAATTGCATAGCTTAATGCTATGTACATACATCTCATCCTTGCAAGCTTTGCTTTGATAACATCTGCTCCTTTTTGGAGGAAGGCCAGTTTTTAGCAGCAAAATAAATCAGTCCTAACAATGGGAGCATTATTAGCTTGCTGAAAGTTATAAAGTCTATGCCTCACTCCAGTGGAACATTTGGATGCATAACTCCTGTGAGCATTTTGAAGTCTGTGAGTTGCCAGATCAGAAACTTAGTATTGAACTAGAATTTATGATAATGAAGAAACCTTAAAAATACAAGTTTATTTATAGCGAGCCAGTTTAAGAACCACAGCTCACAGCCCCTGGCAGATTTAGCCGTAGCAGTTGACAGGGTCACCCCTATCAGCTGTGTGCCCTTACTCCCTGCTGACTATTTTCCTATCTGCAGAGAAGCAGTAGAATCAGTGGTGTGTCCTCTGCTCAACACGTGCACTTCAGACGGGCATGTCTTAAATAGCCACTGATACATTAATACACAGGGCTGAGAAGTGCAGAAGCTCGGGTAAAGCAAACACATTGCTTGTCCTGCCAGAGAGGCTGTGGATGCCTCGTCCCTGGAGGTGTTCAAGGGCAGGTTGGATGAGGCCCTGGGCAGCCTGGCCTAGTACCAGATCTGGAGGTTGGTGGCCCTGTCTCTGGCAGGGGGGTTTGAACACCATGATCCTTGAGGTCCCTTCTGACCCAAGACATTCACTAATTCTATGATTCTGTGATTCTGCCCCCTCTGCTATTGTTCTGGTAGATTGCAACAGAAGGGTCTATTGGACATCTGAATGAGGAAACTTCTCAAGCTGTCTAGCACAAATCACCAGAGTGCAAATGAGAAACACTCTATGCATGTTCTTGTCAACCAGAGTGTCCCTTCTGCAGTATTAATGCAATCCTGCACTGACATTTCCATGGTTCAGGCCATTCTTAGACTACCTGAGCTGCAATCTGTAATGGAGTGTAATAAGAGTGTAATAAGAATGGTTGAGCGTCTATGGACCAGAGAGAAAAATTAGCAGGGAAAATTTTTGCCTCCAAAATTCAAAAAACAAAGGATAGCAGCATAGAAAAAATCCTGGATGCCAGAACATTTTTTTTTCTTCTACAAAGAAGTTATATTTTAAGATCTGAGGTCAACAGCCCTTTTAGTACATATTATTTTATTACATTCTTTGAAAAACACTGACAGCAGAAAAGAACAGCTTGTTCTACAAACTCTGCTTCTGCTTGCTGGCCCACTGTCAGGATACTCTTTTCCTCCCTTTGTGCTTTTTTATTGCCTTCACATCACCTGCTTCTTTTCCTTTACACCTGCCTCCGCCAGAGCTGGAGATCCCTGATTTGCTTGCGGATGGCAACTGAATAGGCTGGATGTTAGGCTCATGGCCTCATGATGCCAAAGGCTGAGATTTCACTGTGATTCCCAACAGCTCCACTCGGGTCACAGTTGCCATGAGCCTCAGAGGCTTACTTTGGCCAGAACCTCACAATGATTGCAGCCAAGATCTGAGCCTGGACAGCATCAAGGCAGCAGAAGGCAGGAAACCAACAGAAAATGGCACACAGTGAGGGCAGAATGACAGCTATCATGAGGCTCCTTGATGGCTCACTTGGCATTGTTCCTACTGCTGCTTTTGAATTTAATGACTACTTCTGGATATCTAACAGAAAAAGAAGGCAAAAGCATGAGACTGGAGGGAGGAAGAAAAGATATAGCAGCACCAGCTCATGGGAGAATTAAGTTCATCTCGATTTTCAAACTTCAGCACTTAAAAAAAATCACAACAAACACCACCCAAAGAACTCGATTTTTTTCCTTGTGACATGGAAATTGCCAAATACTTATTTTATTTAACAATGTTAGTGAAGCTAAGCTGACACCTTCTCAACGTTTAGAATGAAGTAGCTAAAATATTTTGTCACATTACCAATGAAAAGGCAAAAAAGTGCCTTAAAAGAAAACTGAATAAGTAAAGAAACTCAGCATTCAAATTTCAGACTCAAGCTGTCTCTTCTGCCTAATGCTTATAACACTGATGGGAATTTTGGCGTGGATTTCAGAGGGAATACTGGGTATCCTGAAGAGTAGCCTGAACAGATGCTTAAGATTATGAATTTGCCATCCAAGGACGATGTATTTACAGATGAAAATGTTAAATAGTACTTTTGAGATATTATCACAATATAAAAGGCTCAATGTCCCAGTGATCTCCATGGCAAGAGGACAGAACCATTAATTTCCTACTGAAGATTACCTTGCTTTAGGGACCTGGCCAAATGGATCACAGAATCCTTTACTCTTACGAACATAGGCTGGTTTTAGAGCAGTTTTCAGCTGTTTGGGGAGTTACGTAATTGCACCAATTACATCCAATTACATAATTAGAGTAAATAAGTAATAATATAATTAGGTGTTGTAATTATGTAGTTATGACAGGTAGCACTAATGCAGATAAAATCCATTATGAAACTTGCTAAGAACTGTGGACAGGGCACACGAGAACAAAACTTTCAGGGCTTCGTTTGCTAGAGTCAGTCATTCTTCCAATGGGTGAAATAATTAATTCAATTACCATGCCCATAGCTTTTTATTTTTGCAAATGAACAGAGAAACAAACCATAGGCTAATTCATTTCTCCCTCTGAGTTGCTGCAAAAAATGCAGTAATTAATCAACAACATTTTTGCTTCCATTTATCTATCTGCAGCTACCAAAACTGCAAATAGAAATCTTAATGTATAAATTGCATTGCTGAAAAGAGAATCGAAAAATTTGGATGTTAACCTTCACTGTTCCAGTTATTACATTAAACTGTCTCCTCTGACAAATGGACACAAGGAACATTCAAATACTGCTGTATTGATGCAATACAAGTTATGTGCATCTTTATGAGTTTGCAAGGGATGGAATTTCTGGTCAAATGAGTTAAGAAGTTTTTCTTCAGGAATGAAAATTCAATAGGGGTATAATTCATACAGCTTCTTGGTGCAAATACAAGTCATGTATCCAGCTTTTCAAAATTTCTGTCTTCTTGGATATGGAATAATCATGTCTGACTTCAAAAAAGAAGGCTGGATAACCAACAGATAATAAAACCTACCACCTTGATTTAATATTCATTAGCATTTCACTCAAGAACTGATATAAAATACTGTGCCAGAAGAATGGGCAGCACCAAAAGATTTGAAGTGCTTTACTTCCCACAGCATCTCCACACATTCATTGACCGAAAATCCAGAAGAGTGTAAACTACGTCTTGTTTTACAGTCCATTCTGTAGCTACTGATTACTTCAGCCACTGCTCTGTGCTAAGTGCTGAAGCAAATGAGTGAAGAGGGGTTTGGGGGTGAAGAGGGGTTTGGCCTCTTCTCCCAGGCAACAAACAGGACCTGGGGAAATGGCCGCAAGTTGTATCTGAGGACGTTTAGGTTAGACATAAGGAAAAACTTTATCTCTCAGAGAGTGGTCAGGCACTGGAATGGCTGCCCAGGGAGGTGGTGGAGTCGCCGTCCCTGGCAGTGTCAAGAGGCGTCTGAATGAGAAGCTGCTGAGATATGGGTTAGTGCCTGTGGTAGCAGTGGTGATGGGAGGACGGTTGGACTAGATGATCTTGTAGGTCCTTTCCAACCTTGTGATTCTATGATTCTGTGATTCTATGATTCAAATACAGAGCTGCTGGGAAAACCAAAATCCCAGGAGCTTGCAGCCTATGTCTGTGGTCCAGAGGAAGAAAATGTCTCAGCCCTAAGGACTTTTGAAGTTAGAGACTTAACAGACTGCAAGTTATTAGAAATGCCTTGAAACAAATCTTGCCTGGGATAGAAACACAAGTGAATTTGGGGACTTGGAAAAGTATTGCCTTTGAGTGAGGAGTGTCTAGAAGATTACCTGCAAGTTTCTTTTTTGAACTGGAAAATCAGGAAAGTGAAGTTACGTGGGGAAGTAATTTCTGTCCTTTTTGACAGGAATTTTGTTGCCTTCCAAAAAGTATTATAAAACAGCATAAGAAAAATTTAGAGCTGCTGGAATGGAGGCCACAAAGATGCTCAGAGAGCTGGAGCACCTTTCCAATGAAGTTAGGTTGAAGGAGCTGGACTTATTTAGCTTGGAGAAGAGAAGGCTCCAGGGAGGCCTCATTGTGGCCTTTCAATACTTAAAAGGAGCTTGTAAGCAGACTAGACACGGTCTTATAGTGATAGAACTACAGGGAATGGTTTTAAACTAAAAGGGTAGATGTAGGTTAGCTGTGAGGAGGAAATTCTTTACTCAGAAGGCAGTGAGGCATTGAACAAGCTGCTCAGTGAAGCTGTGGGTGCTCCATCCCTGGAAAAAATAAAGGCCAGATTAGATGGGACCCTGAGCAGCCTGATCTTGTGAGTGGCAACCCTGCCCATAGCAGGAGATAGGAACTGGATGGTCTTTTGGGTCCAACCCAAGACCTGCTGTGATTCTATGATGAGAACAAGAAAATCAGAGCATTCCAGTTTCTTCCAGTTATGTTATCACCATACCTTAAAACAAGATGTTTCACTTTTTGCTGGACATACGAATCATGACCAAGACAGAGTTGTATCACAGTCAGTATATCTTGGGGTCCTGGTGGGCAGTGGAGAAAAGAGACCACCAGAAAATGTAGACATTTACCCTGGTACTTAGTTTTACTGTAAACCACGTCAATGTTGTTGTTTTTTTTTGCAGTACAGTAGTACAGAAGTACAGTTAATAATTGGTTAACTACAGCTGTAGGGGTAGTGAGGATGATATGTGGGGCTAAACTCCACTTTCTATTTAAAGAAGTTACTGAAGAATACTCCAAAATTTGACTTACATTTATTTAAGGTTAGGTCTGAGCCTTGAAAGTCAGATTTGACTAAAAATTCTTTCTTAAGTATTCCAGTTGAGAAAAAAAAGAATTTGGGTTTGACTCATTAAAGCTACAGAAACAGACATGGAGGTCTACTTAATTGTAATAAAAACTAGTAAAGCTAGGAAAGCTTTTCCAGGAGTACTATTCATAGAGTTCTTCCATTTTCTGTATCACCCAAAACACTGAATATCATTCCTCTTTATCCCCTTCAAAAAAGTCCTGAGAATGCCCTCCTCTTGAAACTAGCCTTAAACACTGAATATCATTCCTCTTTGTCCCCTTCAAAAAAGTCCTGGGAATGCCTTGCTCTTGAAACTAGCCTTAAACATCTCCAACGTATTAACTGGATCCTGCTGGCATGCTCTATGGTAAATTCATATATCTACCAGGTTTATCTTCCACTGCCTGCAGTGCTAGCCACACTGTCTCCACCAACCTTCTGGCTTAAGCAGCAGCATCCATGTTAAAAATAATAACTTCTCCTCATTTTCAGCTTGATGGCTAATCCATCTTCTGCCAGTGTTTATCCACTGCTCATCGAAAAAGCTTTTCGAACAAGAATGCTGCCATCCTCCCCTTTGTCTATTTTGTGCTTTTCATTACTATATACTGTAATCCACTGCATTTCTTGCATCTTTTCTGATACGCTAGGCATTATCTTCTTCAGGTTCACTTAGAAAAAGAAACTGCATATTCTTTTCTCACTTTTGACTTTGAATGCTACATTGCCTTTTGCCTTGAGCCTCTTCTCTATATATTTTGGATTCTCATTTGAATTACAGTGTCACATCAGCCTCATCAGCCTCATTTGGTAATGAATCTGTTTCACTGGCAAGCCTCAGTTCCCTTGTGAAAGGTTCATTTGAAGTCTGCCTCTCTTGTGCCAGATTCTAACCAGAACCTAAGCCCCTTATCAGGGACTTTGTTACCTGTCCCAGAATTGCAAGAGTGGCTGCACAGCTTCCAGTCAACCAAAAAGTCTTAATCAGTTTTTCTCTCTGTCTTTAGGTAAAAAAAAATTATCTCATGTTTAATTTCTGCATGGGAGGTAATGCATTCCACGTATGTGCAATATTATTCCATTGTTATCATGCTGGGTTTGAAACATGCAAAACACATAACCTCCATCAGCACCAATGGCTTTTTCCTCTTTTACTCATAAGCAAAGTTCTGTCTCTCAATTTCTTCCAGCTGAATATCATACTTCCAGAACACTACATTCTTCTAGTCAGATAATTTTCTTTCATTTCTTAATAGCCCTTCTACCATGTGGTATCAAGTAATCTCTGGCTCCAAGAGAAAGAGCCCCTTTTTATTCACTTAAACAGTTCCAATTGCTTCTGCTTCACACAACCAGCATTTCTGCAGCACACCTTCCCTAGACTTTGTACAGGAGGATTTTAACTACACAAAGATACAAATACTAATCCCACAGCACAGAATTTGTTCAAATATTGTTTCTCTTTCTTTCCACTCCTATATTCCCTCCTTCCATTCCTTGTAAGCATTATGTTTCATTTCTAGGCCCATATGCAACCCTCTCACCACCTAGAACGACTGTTTTCATACATACACATGGAAAAAAAAACCACCCAGCCCTCGCTCAGGGGGTTTAATAATTCCAAACTCTTGATTACTATTAACCACTCAAACTATCAGCATTCTGCCCCAGAGGAGCTTTGAGAAATTGGTTCAGTGCTTGAGGCCACACACGTTTTGGTGCTTTTCTGTTAATATTTTAGATATTCAAACAGGAGTTCCAACTATTAATGCAAACGTAAAATACATTAGTGAACTGCATCAGAAAATTCAAACCTCTGCTGCCACAGGATGAATACACTTACTATGAATATTAATGCATCCCTTGGAATTAAACATTAATACTTAACATACACACTCTCAAAGTTTAAAACCATATAAACATCTCAGGGAGAGGGAAGAAGAGGAGAGTAAGGAAGGACCAGACAAAGGAGACAGGCCCTAGAGTCAGGAAATGTTCTGTGAATTAAAGAGCATTTCTGAGATAAGCTAGACATGTTTCAGGTATTAGAGGACAACTTGACACTACAAATAATTTCCTGTAATGGAACATAGGATGCAAGCTTTTGTTTTAGCTTTTCTATTTTGCCCATTACACAGCAGGAGATCCATTACTGCCTAACAGCGTAAATTTACTGAGTTGGTCTACAGAATTGGCAGTTCCAAGTTCCATGGATATAGGCCATTTCTCTGTACCTGAACGCTCAATTCCCATGACCCTCCACACTGCCTCCCATCTAGCAGTAACAGCACTTACAGAAGTGTGCCGTGTGAATCCTCCCCTCTAGCTTCAGCCAACACCCAGTTCTGCACCTTGTCTAAACTCATCATTTAGACCCTCTGAGAAAGTGAGAAAGGCGTTGCCATGGTGTGTTACCACCACCATCCTAGACACCTATCTAGGTGGGCAGGGTAATGATCCAGCTTTCTTCACTGACAGGGGAGGGAGCTGGCAACAATTTAAGCCAGGTGCCTTATTTTCAGACAGCTGAAATTAAAGGATATTCATCTCTCCTGCCCTTGGCTGGGCTGAGGACTGTACGAGCACCCAGAATTTCATTTGTGAGGTTAGGCAGTATGTATAATCAAAGGCTGAATGAAGGATAACAGAGTAGATACTCTCAATAAAAAGTGTGGCTGCAGAAATGCATAAACAGTAGCCTGATGTGTACTTGTTTACACTCCCCTCTGAGATTCAGACATATGCCAGTTCTGCAACCACAGACCCTGGCAAGAGCTCTTGGCAATGCAATAACTGCCAGGAAATCCACAGGAACAAAATGGTGCACCAGGATATCACAGCAAGAAGGCCACCTAAATATTGCTCTTCATGGGGATGTTGTGGAAGTTACTCAAAAATGAAGCCCAAACACTGGTACCAGCCCTCTCTCTCATGAGAATGCACCCTCTGGCAGCAAGTTGGAAATGAAATGTAATTGAACGTGTGCTCCCATGTCATCAAATTTCTTTCTCTGAATCCAAGTCATACTCACTGCATCATGATGCATTTTCTGCAGCTCTTAAAATCCCCACAGAAGCTCATCTTGGTCTTTTCAATAGCTTGTTCAGAAGCAGCCGTAGGAGAAAATGCTAGCCCTCAACACTGACCCTGTGCTCTGCTGTTCAGCAGGAGACATTATTTTTCTGGACAGCAGCCCAGAGATCCTGGACAAAGCAGTAGCAGATGTTATGATGCATGCTCCTCTGCCTCTGGTTTGGCTAATGAGGGAGCGGAAACCACAGAGCATGAGAGCACGAAAGCCAAACTAGAGACCGTGGCCTCTGCTTTCATCTTTTTCATTATGTTTAAGACTGGGCTTTGTTGCAGACTGTCTAAGACACGTGAAAAGATCTTTAAAAACACAGATCGATGCCTCCCATTGTTCAGGCAGAGGGAAAAAGACAGATATGCTCTGCTCGTGCTGCAAAGAACATCTAGCCATTGCATAAAGCACGTGCTCAAATTGACTTACCACAATCATTTGTGCCACATAGCTCTCTGGACCAGTGTATTCTGTTGGATCTTTCACTTTGACAAGCACTATAAAGTACAAATAATGCCACATGTTGTGTTCTGACTTTATATGCTCCTCAAATGAAACTGTCTTGTTATCAAATTTGTCTCTCTCCAGTCCTGCGAAAGACATGAACGTAGTACAAAAAAATAAGTAAATAATATAAAAATACTGGTTAAATATGTTAGAGAAAGAAACCTAAATTAATTTAAAGGATCATAAATTTGAAGGATCTTAATTTAAAAGCTATAACCACATACAGTAACTGCCAGGCACGAAATACCAGGCCAGAGGCATTCCTGACAGAATTCTTTCAGCACAACGCTTATTCTCTTTTGTGATATTTCCCCGTTAATAACAATAACACTATAATAAATAAGTTACAGTTTTACAGTGCCTTCTGTGCTGAAGGCTATAAAGTGCCTTACAAGTGTTGACTCTGATCCTTTCTAAATGTATACTGGTTAGCACACAGCATGCAGTCTCAGTCCTGATCTTGCAAAGATTTATGCACGTGCTTAGCACCAAGCATGTGAGTAGTCCCACTTAAGCTGCAGTGGGATTGCTGAGCACTTAAACCTAGCAGTGAAGGTGAGTCTGCAGCTCTGCAGAAATACAGTCTCTACAGAGATGCAGTTGTAAGAATTTCATTCTATTCTTTGTTTCTGCTCAAATCTCTGACGAAGAATGACAAAGTGAGAAAGGAGAGGATTCACCAATGCTTTTCTCCATGTTACAGCTTTCCTCCTTGGATCTCTTATAGGGGCTCCCACTGACACTAAAACTCTGCACAGTGTTCTTCCCTGTCAGTACAACCATGGAAACAACACCCAGCCTATCAAAAAGAAGGTAATTCTAATGTCCCCTGGGGGAGTGAAGGTCTGCCCCTCCTTGTGGCTGCACCTCAAAATAAGTGCAATTCACCCATGGTCTTTGTGAGGATGATTTTCATTTAATTTTTTGGTTCCCTGTTTCAAGTCATCTTCTGAAATAGGCAGATTTTCCTGTTACCCTTCTGGAATCCACTGTGCTGTGAAATAGCAAGCTGTACTTTCATATGCATCACGCTACACGTGAAATAAAGTCAGCAGCTGCACCATCTCCATCAATAGTGATGATGCGAGTGTGAAACACAGTACTTCTCCCTCAGACCCCAAGTGGAGACTGTGAAGCCACCTCTTAGCAAAGCTATCTTCTGACTCCTAAACCGAATTTGTTTCCTGCTGAGAGCGAACAAATTTGGAACCAAATTCTGACATTTTTACAGACTCTCCTCACAGAAGATAAGCCCTCTTATTTCACTATTTATTGACAAATACTTCATTTTACTCCCTTACCCACAAAATGTCTCAATAGCTCAGAAACTTACCACAGATGAAACATGTCGTCTTCAGTATTTCCTCCTTTTTCTGCTTTTCACTCCTGAGATCAGCAAATGTATCAATGATGACTCCAAAGATTAGGTTTAGAACAATAATTATGACAATGAAATAAAACAGAAGATCATAAACAACTCGAGCAGCAAATAAGGGCTCCTGCAACAATAATAAGGTTGCAGTAAGATACAAAAATAGCAAACGTCTAAAATATTAAACAACATTTTCACATTAACTCAAGCAAAGTTATGCATCTTTCTCCTCATATGCCAAATTCTTCTAGCCTTACTTGCACAGAGAGGGACTGGCTATATGAGTAAACAAAGAAGTTTTGGCTGCATGTAATCCTGTCTCTTTGGGACTCCTGTTGTCCTTTACACAGTTTCCCAAATCAAGGAGAGACAGACTGTCTTGTGTTCCAGGTGCAGTGTAGATGCTTTAGTGTAGTGCTCTACTGAAGGTAATTACCTGGCCAGCACACTAACAGGGATAAGCACTTCTAGTACCATTTGAGATCAACAATGACCCTTAATGCTACGTTGTGGCATACAGGAATATGCTTAAGGAAACATGCTTATGGAATGTCCTCGTGAAATTCTCCAGACTGTTGCCAAGTTTGCACACTAAACAACTGGAAGCAAGAGGAGCATACTTACGTGATGCCAAGGCTGAAGTAGCCTACCATGTTCTGCCCAAACATGGTGCATTAGTGGCTTTAACACTATACTAAACCAGTCACCTGGCTATAAGCTGGCTCAGAGTGGGTAGACCAAGCTTGTGTCCTTCTGGAATAGAACACGTACATGCACACAAATTGCTCTGAAGTGCTCATTTTCCCTATTTCATCACAGTTTTGTATTTTCATGCCTTCACTATTTTCCTTCTTGCAAAGTCTGGATGTCTGGATATCCAGAGTCTGGACTCTCATTAACACTTCCAATAAAATAGCAAAGTTGTTCTGTGGCAAACAGGAGACAACACTCAGCGTAAAAAGGAGAAACATAAAATCCAAATCCTGTTCATCATGAAGCTGTCTTGGAAGGCACCGATTTTCTCAGTTTCCCATGCATTCGTTTGGATAACTTTGTACCTTTTATGACATGCTTTAATGCAGTTAGTTGGCATGACATTACTGCTATGTGGCAAGAGTCATTTTCCAAGTTTGTAAGCATCTACACACTTCATGTGGATAGACTATATACAGGCAACACATGTGGATAGACTGTAGCCTATAGAATCTCCTAGCCTATGAGTAAGGATCTGGATTCCTACTACCTACAAAAGGTTGTAGTAGAACTGAGTTATTTTTCTCAAAACTCTTGCACATCCTGCTGAGGGACTACTTGTGAGTTTCATCTTTCTGTTAAGATGTGGTCCACTGGGCAAAGATCTGCTACACTGCCTTTATTTGTGCTGTTCTGCTTGAATGTAAATCAAAATGCATAAAACCCAAATATTATGAGTAGTTTTCAAATAAACTGCATTTTGGAGAAAACTTCTGGAAAAGGACTTGCACCCTGATACATGAAATCCTGTTTTGACTTTGATGCTAGTTCAGATAAGCATCAGATAAGTACAGATAAGCAACAGGTCCTACTCCAGTGCAGATGCCAGGCTGAATTTCAGTTAAAAATACACCTTGTGGACTAGAACAGAGTCTTGACATAAACTTATCAGTCAATCCTTTTCAAAAGTTTCCATTTGTAATTACTAATGTAATAGTAAACTGATCCAATCCAGCAACACTTCTTAGCAGCGCTTTGAAGGTTAGAATATGTTCCAGTTTTCCAGAAGGGATAAACTACTGCCTAGAGTTCCTTTCTTCAAGTAACATCATCGCAACAAGCTTAGCTCTTCCCATTAAGTATTCTATCTGAGATTTAAAAATTACATGGATAAATCAACTGTGTGACATTAGAGCAGGCCAGATAAAAATACTGTCTATAACCTCTAAAATTGACTTTGGCATTCATGAGATGCACAGGGAGTAATGCATTTCTTCCGCCAGAACACTTACATCTTTGGAAGGCTTTCTGAGCACGTCTCCCACACCACCACCATTTCGCAGACCTTGGTTTAATACTGTCACAATGCACATGAGCAGGGTGTCACAGGTCCTTTCAATTCCATCCTCCTCTTCCTCACCTATAAACAGGAGAACAACACCTTCATGAATCAGAATATCAAACGATCACTTATCAAACAAAGTCAGAATTCTCAGTGAGAGAAAGGAAGTGCAATACATCTGCCTTTTGTATCCTCTAGCTAGAATTTCAATGATCATCCCTATCCATTTGCATGTCACTGCTGGTAACATTCATAGGCACAGCAGCCACATTTACCCTGAAGAGAGACAGCGAAAATCCCAAGCAGTAACCGTTTATGACCAGAGTCGTCATCTCTAGTCATGGGAGTATCCCTTCCCTTACAAATACTCCCACTGGTTTCAGTATGACTGCTTTTTCAGCGGGCCTCCAAAGTGCACAGCTGACGTGCAAAAGAGAAGCAACATAAACACAGAATTAGAAGCACATTCACAGAAGCATTGTCTTCCTGTGAAATCATTCTTCTACCCACGTATGCACAAGCCAAGTCATGTTAGCATTTCAAATTGTTCAGGAGGTACTGGCTTTTGTACCGGTAAATCTGTCCGTGATCTTTCCCCGGCGCACCAGCACACGTGCCTAAGCGCAGGTCTGACATACATTAAATGAAAGACTCTCACTGACCTCAGCCTGAAAACTTGGATTCTATTCTTATCTCTGCTGCTGAGTTGCCGCATGGTTTTGGCTGAGCCATAGAGGATACTGTTGTGCAGGAGGTATTTGAACGTGTAGAGGAGCTGGGCTGGAACACAAGTCCCAGAGGGACTCCCTCTGCCTTGGCCAGAATTCCTCCCACCACGCACTCTCAAGCTGTGGCTGCATCAGCAACCTCCTTTTGAAGAGCCCTGCTTGAGCTTTTCCCTGTGTCCTGCTGGCTTGTGCTGAAGGGTCAGGGCTGTAACTGCTGCTTATCCTGCCTCTCTCTCCCTTTCTCTTTAGGGATACATTTGATTAAGCAGTGAAGGCAGCAATTTTCACTTGGTTTGCCTCACGCACTTACTGTAATACAATTTAATAAATAACAACTGCCTGCTGGGATAGTTAACTGAAACAGCATATTTAACAGCCCCCAAACCACATCTGAGGCATCGAGATAGACTTTGATACACCAACTGACTGAAAGCATTCACATTACAGACAAGCAATTTGGATTTAAAACATGGGTTCCTCAATTGTGGTTTATGTGATAGATACATGCAGAACAGAGATGGTATCCTCTGCTTTTGCCACCACTGCTTTTTATATACAAGCAAATTAAATGGAAAAGAATTCCTGATTGAAGAGACTCTAAGCAAAAAGAAAAGCAAAAGCAGACATGGGATAGACTTCCTTGTTGATCTATATATTCACTGCAGACACTGCTACCTCTAAGAATTCCAGATTTAAAAAAAAAACAGAAACAATGAAAAACTCCCAGAAAACTGCTCGAATATTGAAATTGAAAGGATTGAAACAATTAAACCTTCTTTTTTCCTCTGTTGCATCTGGATAATTTTTACTCACACTTTGACCTTAGTCACATCAATTTGTCTCCTCTACTTTTGTATCCTGTCCCAATTTCCTTTTTCCAAATGTAATCCATGGATGTTTTGGGAGCTAATCTCTGTGCTTGAAAAGATGGCTATTCACAAGAGAAATAGAATAAAAACAAAACCCAAAGACTTTATAAAAGCCACAGCTTCTATTTCCTTTACGTACTTCGAGAACAAGATTTTTGTTACTCACAAGACTAGGGTCAGGTGCTGGAAACAGCAGACATGGGAGCTGGGTAACTCTACTGGCACATGTCCGGCCCCAGCTGGTTTGCCCTACTGCTCAGCAGTACTCACGGCTCAGACACAGCTTGTCTACACACATACACACAGTCTATGCCCACATTACCAACAGGAGTGGATCTGGAGCTTGAAATGGTGCTAGGAACCCAATGTCAATGCTGAATGTGGTTCAGAAGGCTTTTACTTGCAACAGCTCCTGTCTGGTGAGTGACCCCATTAATGGCTGGACAACATTAAGGTAGGCTGTCTTCTGATCAGGTTTAATTCAAAAGTAATGTAGAATGAGCACTGAGACCACCCCGTGATGTCAATCACATGGCAATGAAGTGGGATGGCAGGAAGATTCACTTAAAAAGCGCTTCTAGTGGCCCACAGCCACCTGGCTTCAGGGCTTGAGTTGCAACACAAGCAGAGGCAGAGGAGACTTGCATGCCCACATGGATCAAACTGAACTTGTCTGAAGTGGTACCAGGACTGTGAGTAGAATGAGTGAAGATGTCTCCCTTTAAAAAAAGGTGTCTGCATTTTTCCAGCATTGGCCTTTGTGGAATAAAGAGCACAAAGTGCATAAGGCCAAGCCAACATAAGGGAATGTAAAGATCCTTTAAGAGGATTAAGCACTTCACCAGGTAAAGACTTAAGTGATACTCCAAAGGGAGTATCCTTTGGAGTAAAGAGTGGGAGACTCCATAGCAGAATGAGACAAAATATTTTTAGCCTGACAGCTCAATGCAGTAGGGAGGAAGCAGGGTATAGAGAGGGGACGTTCCTGAGCAGAGCGGACTGCCTCTCAGTTAACTCCATCGCTAAAATAAGCAATGACTGAGCTCAGGCTCAGCTGATGAAACTCAAGGTAGAGGCACAACTTCATCAGAACAAATGACTTGCTGTGGTATGATTTAAAAAGCAACGTATCTACATTTCCACTGTGGACCTGAGATGTCACTGAAAACACTTTATGTATCCCACGGACAGCAGCGAATTTCTTTATGCTGCTACAGCATGAATCCTGCCAACTCCCACGCTGACTTGCCTTTGCATTCTACTGCACTCACATTTTTGCCAGAAGGCAGAACTGTCCCAGCTGAGGACAGAAGGTAGATTCTCAGTAACTTCTGAGTTTATTCATTGGCCAAAATGAGCAAAATGGTTCTTCCTGAATGTTGTTTCTTTAATATTACTGGATGAATAGAAGTAGTCCAAGATTAAGTGAGAGAGTACTTACATGTTTCATATACCCCTCTTCCATTATTGTTTAATTTTTAAAGAAACAGTAGTCAAAGAATAAGAAATGTGAGATTTCTATCATTTAAAGAACTTGGCAAAAGCTAAACTGCATCACTTTTGACTGATTATTTTTTTGAATGTAGCAGCTTTGGCAATAGCTCTTAGGCTATTTTCTCAATCTAGTCAGACAGCTTCCCATTTTGTTTATGAAGCCTATTTATGCACTTGTTTACAAACTTGCTGGGGAGAAAAAGCCTGCTTTTATAGCCCTGTCCCTCACACCCTTCATCCTCATGAATAAATAAATAAACAAAAAGTTCAAAATTAGTACAGGGAGAAGGAAGCAGGTGAAATTGTTATACTGGATACACTGGAACACAGGATAGGAAGGGAGCGCTCAAGTCCTAGCTTCAGTCCCTGGCAACCGCAGCCAAGTGCAGCAGGAAATGGTTAAAGCCTGTAGACCAGGTACGTCCAATTCATGGGCCACATGCAGCCTGGGACAGCTTATAATGTGGCCCGCTCCATTGCTGTGCCATCATGGCAGCAGTTCTTCCCCACAAAGTGGCCTAGCCTGGCCCCAAGCGCTCAACTACCACTCAGCAACAACCAAAACTTTTCACTCAGAAGGTTGCCCAAGAGGTTGTGGATGCCCCATCCCTGGAAGCACTCAAGGCCAGGCTGGATGTGGCTCTGGGCAGCCTGGTCTGATGGTTGGTGACCCTTCCCAGGGTAGGGAGGTTGAAACTAGATGATCATTATGGTCCTTTTCAACTCAGGCCATTCTGTGTTTCATTCTATGATTCAAAACATTGGCCCAAGACAATTCCTTTTCACTCAGTGCATCACAGGCAAGTCAAAAGGCTATTCACCCATACAGACCATCCACTGCTCACACTGCAAAGGCCACACTCACACTAAAACAAATGCAACAATTGCAGTGCAAGACGAAATGCCACAACAATTCTGTCTCAGGAGAAGAGAGTAGGGGAGACAGACTAGCACCAATGTTAAGAGGTCCTGAGTGATTCTGTAGCCTCAAACAATAAAAGAGGGCAGGGAACGCTGTCAGCTTGATCCATAAAAAATTCCTTCCCCTCCCAATGTCTGGTAATTGACTTGATCCCAGTAGGACACAGTGTACAGACCTTTTTTAACAGAACATACAGCTGACAGGGTCCTTCTGTATACAGATCAGCTTCATAATGCAGGTATTAAAGTAAAACTAGACCGACTCACCCGCTGAACTACAGCAATTAAGCATTTCACTTGCCACAAACATAAAGAAACAAAACTTGCCTATCACAAGCAAGGCTTGTAACAGCTTCGTTTCCTTGCATTTTCCACAAGCTGAGAACACACAGATGGACTGCTACCCATGCTTAACTGAGCCACAGTAACTCATTAAGGCATAGCTGGTCCGGGATCTGAGCTCTTAGGTTTTCTGCCTACACTACAACCTCAGCCTAGACACATGGGAAAAGTAGAAACAAAAGCTTACTGTTAAATGCTACATCATTAAAACAAACTCAAGCAGCCCTAAATGGATCTAATTGTGGCTCACTCCGTGCAGGTGAGAATGCTGCAAGTAAGCAGCAAGCTTTTTCTCTCAGCAAAGCCAGATTAAAAAAAAAGACCTGTCTGTTGAAGCATAACGATTCAGCATGCTATTTTAATAACAAAACTCATGTTGTTGCAATTGTAATCAGGTGTGGGAAAAGCACTTCAATTACAGGCAAGTTGTCAGCTAAACTCCAAGCATTCCAGAAGTTGAGTGCTTCTGACTTACAACGATAATCACTTTTCACACACAGTCTCTGTAATAATAACACACAAATCCCTCAGTTCCAATTGATCATCAATTTTGGGAAACTTTTGTACTAACCTGAGTTAATAATAGGAATGCTTTTGGAACAATTCTCTTTTGCACAGGCTCCCATCATTGATGTGAGGGTTGTAGTGGGGACTTCACCAATACCTAAGGAAATAGCAGAATATTGATAAAAAGACAGATACTGCACTGATAAAAAGACTTCAATCAATATTTTTCTGGAAGCAAGTCACCAATTTGAAAAGTTGAGAAGAAAAAGCAGAACAAATTATACCACCAGTTCCTCCTTCCTCAAGCATTCTGCATCAACAGCTCAAAGCAATCACAAGGAACAAAAACAGTTTTATATTTACTGTGTATCACAGCTATTCCTATTTCATCTCCTGAAATTAATGAATCTACATCAAATGATGCTTCTTCTGGTTGAAACAAAATATATTCAAAGCAAGGAACAACTGTCAGATATAAAAATAATGTCAGTTTTAAAACCATTGGATAAATTATTCACAAAAGCTGACAAGAAGGACACCAAGCTGATGTTCAGTTATCCTGAACGTAGAATATTTAAGAGTTTTCAAGGATTATAACACACTTTGGTACTCATTTGTAAATATGTATGGGTTTGAGTAAAACACTAATTTAACATTCCCAAAGTAGGTAAATGTGTACATCCACTTGATTTTATCAAACCAATTTTATCTTGTGCATCTTCAACAATTTTCTGCATTTCAAATCAGAGGTACAAAAAGGTTTACAGAGAAAAAATGAAGGCAAAATGATGCAACCAAAGTAGAAACCTAAGAAAATTTCTGTAACACAGAAAACACATCCACTCTGACTCTGTCTTTGTGTTACTTTTTAAAGAAAAAATTTAAAGCACTTTTCTTGGGATGCAAGATGTTCTATAAGTATACCATCAGCATATTTGCTTGATGTGTTTTTGATCAGCAATGGCAATGCATTAAGCCAGAAACACACACACATACCACTAAAACCTTCTTAAGAACTCAACTGAAGAAACATAATCACACAGTAACTACTGCTCTGGATGAGACCAGTGTTCCATGTAACCTAGCCTCCTTTCTTCTAGGGTAGCTACAATTATTTTTCTAAACGAATCTTCAGATGATAAGTTCTGACTCCAAATGAATGGTAAATCAAATATAAGTCATCTTAGCCCTTTGAAGATGATCAGTGACATAAAGCCAGGTCTGTTAAAGAAATTTGTCAAGTTCCTTTTCTTACATGGTATCAATTAGATATATGAGTCCATCATACTCCCTTAGGCCCATAAGTCATGAATGAGCTTTGCCTAATTTTGTGCGGCAGGTCCTGAAGTATGAGTTAGGAGAAGGCTGGCAAAAAAGGAGTGCACACAATCTGAGCTGGCTCCTACTGGTTGCTCTGTGCTTGCATACATATCTGGAGCGCTCAGCACTGGGAAATACATTCCTCTAGAATTTAACCAAAAGTTATTCTCAGGTATTTCTATGCAGACAGTTACTTCTCTGCCCCTGCTCCCAGAAGGCTGGTTGGTAGCAAGTATATAAATCTCAGCATACCCAACCTAGCTTTTTTTCTAGCAAATAGAGCTTGCAATTTTCTGTCCATTTTGGTAAAATCTCTCATTCCAAGAAGTTGAAATCCTGCCATTTTAAAAACTGGCTAAAAACCTTCTGATTATTTTACTGAAACCAAGATTATACACTAAGTGTGTATTTTCTAAAATATATGCTGAATTTACAAGATGCTCTCAGGAAATCTCCTATCAGCAAAACATAGATTTTGTAATAAATTTCTGCTGCATGAAGCTTAAATAGTGATCAGGTGAATAGACTTACTGAACATGCTAAGATTACATGCCTCATGCAGCACAGAGAAAATAATAAGCACTGCTTTTGAGGTGGAATGAGAACCATCAGAATCCACTTGGAGTTGCTCTTCATAATACTTATGAAATGTAGATGTATATCTTTTTAATGTTAGCAGAACTTAGAAAAGAAACTGTGAGTGTTAGATTTTAGTATTTCAACAGGAAAGGCTCAAAAACAACTAAGCATGAAATTTTACCTAGAGTCTTAATTTAGTCCTAAGGTATAAGGAGTTAGATTGGCTTCCACAAGGTACAAACACATCGTTAAAATTTCCTTTGAGTAAAGATTCAGTCAGACAGACAGAAAGGTGTACTTTGGAAGCAAATTTTAATAAGAAAAGCAATACCTGCAACAGGAGTCCTGATTTTCAATCTGTCGACCTCCATGATGAAGTCGTCCTTCAGGAAGAGGAACCCAATGATGGAGAAGAGATAAACCAGGATGAGTGCTAGCACTGCAGTGAGGATGATGGAACGACCATTCCGGGTAACACTTTTTATCACGTTTAGCAAAGTCTCCTCTCTGTATACTAGATCAAACAGCTGGAAATATAATAATGTAGAGGAAAAAATGAATACAAATGAGGCTACATACAGTGTACATGCAGATCCTACATAGGAACACAATTTGAACTACTGAAACATGCATCTATCCACGTTCTGAAGTCCTAACTTCATAAACATACAATTCACACTGATTTCAATGGGTGCTGGGGTTGCATATACAGGAGGGGACAATCAAGCACAGAATTTGAAATTTTAAAATTATAGCAAAATCGAAAGCTAAAACATATGTTTTATATAGGAGCCTGATTCAGACTCAGGTAGTTGTTACCAACAAGATTCATTGTTTACTCATACTCAAAACCAGGCTAGATTAAAATTCAAAGACAATGTATCCATACTACAGATCTACATCCACAAATTTATTTTTCTTGTTATGTCCCATCTGATGAAGACGCATGGGTTGCATCTGAAAAACTTACTTGTGCAAGCAAGTAATTACGTCTGTAAGCTGTTTCTTTGAGCTCGTGGGATCATTTAAAAATGACTCACATGTGCAAGGATTTGGGCCATCTCTTTTTAGGACAAACTTAAATTCATTGCACTATTTGCACAAAAGCCCAAACTTCCATTCTCATTTACCCTGCACTGTGTGCTTTCCTGGTATTTAAAGAAAAGTATACATGAAGGTAATATCTCTTTAAATGTCAAAGGCCTAAAAATAGCAATTAAATGTGATAAGTGCTTTTCAAGAATCTACAGCTTTTTTCTCTCTTACAATTCTATTGATTTGTTATAGTGCTTTGGATTTTATCTGTATTTCCACTTCAAATCACACTGATTATAGATATTAAGTGACAGACTGTGATTGATCAAAATGGTCCACAGGACAAGGTATTAGTCACAATTCACAAGACCTGAAATCCACAGCCTTGTGAAAGGATAAATAATAAAGGTAGAAAGAGGAAAGACAGTTATCATTCATTCCATACAAGACAAAGCTTAAAATGAGGAACAAATACCAGAGTTTGGAATACTTCCACCACAAAGTGAACACCTGTAAGTAACTTGGGAATGGATAATTATAACATCCACGAATCACAAACATTTGTTCACAGTCATCACTGTAAAAAGTAAGTATATAAAATGTTTCCTCAACTACATGGCACATCAGTATTTTACAATAGAGAATCCCCTACTCACTGAAGGAGTAATATGATTTGCTGTGCATTTTTGAAGGAGGGCATTAATTAGCAGGGGAGATGCATCCATCCACTTGAAAAGGGCCCTGCAGCTAAAGCCTCAAAATCTTGACTATTTTGAAGTCTGTCCAATCCTGAAGCTGATTTTACTGTCAAGATATTGACCTGGAAAGTGATTTCAGTAAGAGAGAGTAAGGTTTGAACCCCTAAATTCTGGAGTGCTTAGCACACCTCTGTGATATTACCCCTATTTAGGAAGCTGAGAAAAATACAACGGCAGGATAGTGAATACATATAAATGACCACAATTTGTTCTGTCTCCCTAAAAGTTTCATGTTTTAGTATGGAGCAAAAGGATTAGAAAACAAGAAACCCCTTTTACTACCACTCAGCATGAAGGGAGCAGTTAGCTGAGTTTAGCATAATTTTGTATGATTCATTTTCACTGCACCTGTATCATATTATAAAAAGGCATTCTATCTGGGTAATGGCAACAAAAGAAAATTGAAGTGGCATACATTTAATGTGATGAATCTTTCCAGAGGCATGCCATCCCTATTCCCCAAGTAGTTTTTTTATTGCAACATGTACAGAGGGATGGAATAGTTGGCATAATAGCAGTGGCCAATTCCTGGCCAGGCAGATCACAGCCTGAAGACCCAACTGACACAAGATACAGGAATAACATACGCTGGATAAAGGCATGCTGGGGAAGAATAGAAGAAAGGAGTGGGCTGCATGATAATTTCATGAAAAGAAACAGAAAACTGTCACCTCTAAAACAGATAAAGTAACTCCCAACAGAAGCAGGTTCTAATGAAAACAGCAGCTCCTACAGGGCAGCAACACAATGGCATGCTAAAAATACACATGATTTGGCTTGATTGTCAGGAAGAAATTGAAGACAGCTGCATACGTGCAACGGTATTTTCTATTTTTGCAAAGTTTTCCCCTCCACAGAAGCACACACTTACCAGGAAACTGTAGAAGAATTCGTGCACACAGAGGCCCAGCATGCAGACCAGGACATATGCCACGTGATAGAGAAAAGCCATGTCCATGACGACCGCTCTGTAGCCACGAGTAAAAGTTCCCCGGTTTCCAACAAAGCTCACCAGAAACACTATTTTGTTGCAAAGCTATGGGAGGTAAAGAAAGGCTAGGTTTATTCCGTCAGAAAAAAAAATGCTGTTATTTATTGCTTGCATTGCTGTAGAATGAAAAATTCTGGATAGGCTACTTTGAACAAACACTCAACTTCTAGATGGCTGAAGTTCAAATGAAACAAATCTAACTCCAAGACACACTGGGTGTGAGTCCATCAGAGTAACTGGAAGCGTATCACCCCTTCACCACTGCACTGAGATCTCTACAACATTCATGAGAAGGCATGGTGGGATTAACATCGTAAGGCATTAAACAACAACTGGGGAGTGAATTCCTACCAATTCCTACCAATTCCTAACAATGAGTTCAGATCTGAGCCCATGCAGGAGCAGCTATAAATGCAATTGCTAAGAGAACAATAGTAACACAACAGCTTGTGTAGAGGTGGGAAAATCTCCCATTTGCTCAGATCACATTTTTTTCAGAATAAGATCCCTTTTAAATGTACCGGTGTCATTTCTGAAGAATGGTTTTTAAATACCAGCAACAGATTTGCCATTGCTCTGAGCTCTGCCTGCATGTGAGAAGTATTGCAGAAGTACATAAGAAAGGGGCGTTTGGTAATCCAGGACTAGCAATAAGGACTCAACATGTTTCTTCTTTCACAAATTTGACATGGCCAAGCACTGCTTGCTCGTCTTTACCTCGGACTACATGCCTGGGCATTTTTGAGCACGCAAAATTTTTGCAGAATCAAATAACCTAATACTTTGCTGCCTGGTGCTAAGCTGAATTAGGGCTGCAACAGTCAGGCAGAAATCTAAAATGATGACTTATGAGCGTGACTGCCTATCCTACAAAGCTCAGTAAACATGCAAACATAGCCATGAATAAATTAAGAGATCTAGGAAAGGGCTGAGAGAATTTTTAATTTTGAAAACTTTTTTCAAAAATATAGATTTAGGCTCACAGAAACACCTGACAAATTTGTGTCAATTCTGCTGAGCATATTTGTAGAGAAAATTTTTCTTTTAACACAAGGAACTGTAAATTTGGTTCCTTTCATTCAGCAATATTTCTTTGAAATTTCATATTGTTTTTATTTTTAAAATATTTGCATGTGAACAAAACCAAATCTTTTTTTCTCAGCTTTTCTGCTTGCTGACATCACTGTTTCGAGATGACTGGAAATTATTTTTTTTCTTTGTGTTAACCAGTGAGCCTGAAAAAGTTCTTTGCACAGTTCTAATTAAGACCCTTAATATCTCTGCCTTTGGTGGAAGGGAAAATTGTGCTTGCTTGAGTACTTACATTAGCAGCACCAAGAAGTATCAAGGTAGGACCGAGCCCTATTGTATATATAGACCTGAGAATAACAGACACCAGAAAGGGTCGAATGCCAACAGGCTTGGAGATGAAAAACAGCATTGCTGTACAAAGTGCCACAGCTATCCAGAGGAGGACCGAAATCAACGGAGAAAGTGTGCCTGTATGGAGGAGAATGAGAGAGTTGAGAAACACATCTTTGGAGACTCAGTTTTTCACCACAAAACAGATCCAGAAGATCAATTCCTTGGCCCATAGAGCTAAGACAAAGTGTGACTCATGCATCACTGCTGACCACGACTTACCCTAACTGCAGTAAGAACTATTATTATCATAGTATTGTTGATTTGCACAGGTAATATAATAAGAGCAGCTAATGAAATTTCCATTAAAATCTGCACAGTGCTCAGAGATGAAATAGTTTACCCTGTTCCTGGAGCAGGCTACTAATTATCTCCCTCTTGCAAGGATCATTAGGAATCCTTCGGTCTAACTCGGTGATTGTTCAGCTGCAGAAATAGCCGGTCCTTGGGGTGGCACAGCAGTAGCACCAGCCACAGCATCTCGTTCCCAACCCAAAGGGCACAGAAGCGCCCTGCTTTTAGAGAAGCAGCTTGCTGCTCAAGGGCTGCGGGCATTCAGCAGGAGGCAGCTCTGCCTCTGCTCAAAAATCAGCCACTTGCCACAGTGGGGGGTGGCCATGAGGACTTGGGCAGAAGTAGCAGCATCTGCACTGCCAGGAGCTGCCGAACCACTGCGCCTTTCTCCCAGCGGGCGGCAGGTCCCTGCTCTTGCTAAGCTCCTACAGGCACGTAAGCTTTCAGAGTCAGGCTGGGCAAGGTGATGGCTCCCAGACTGTCCATGAGACTTGAGAGAAGCCCGTGGTTTCCCTTTCTCCTCTGCTTAAGGCCCTGGGAACACACCATGTCGCTTTGATGCAAAAAGCACATTCAGATCTCGCGGTGCTGTCACACTCATACGCTGACTTCTACTGATTAACTGAGAGCTCAGTGGCAGGGGAGAACGGAATAGAGAATTTAGTAAGGATCACAATAGGAATAATGGTATCTCTTTGGCAGCAGATACACAGCTAAGCAGCATCAGTGAAAACAGTAAGGTGAGGCCTTGTCCTCGAAATTCAGATGGCATCCAAACTTTTCCAAAGTTCAGGAGTGTTTATATCCCTTGGCAAGAGATTCAAGGGCAGCTCTGCTGGATAGTTTCTTTGCCAATGAGATCTGGAAATTTTTAATGGATCCTAAAAAATAGCTTCAAAGTGAAGCTGAAAAATAAGAGCGAAGCACTCGGTGTTTCTTTAATAAATTTTTCCTTCTTCCCTACTGCAGGTCAAATGATTTTGTGTCATGTAACACATGCAGATATGCTCAGGGCAAAGAACCCTCATCTGGAGTGCAATTTCGCTTATGCCGTATGATGTAAGAAGTGCAGAAATCCATCAGAAGGCAGCAGCATTCCTGAGATGATTAGATCAGCCCAAGCACCTCGGACACGTGAGTATGGATTTGCACAAGGGGAAGGGGGAAAATGTGAGACAAACTCCAGCTCCCAGATCAGTTTTTGGTGGCGACTGGAAGTAAGGAGTCTGCCTCGTGACCGTGCTTATCCCATTGGGCCACACCTATTGTTTATTGTTCAGAAATCTCTTCTACTGCTGCAAGGACTAGGAATTGGAATCCTGAAATGCACTGTTGCTGAAATCACTGGATTACTGGGGCCACTTTAACTAATACCATATAAATCTGCAGTTCCAAGTATTAATGCCTATTGACTGCAGACCAGAGGATTTCCTTGAGTATAAATTAGCTAAAAATTCAGTAGCTTAAAAGGTTTATTTTTAACACTTCATTTCTTCTCTTGCACTCTGGCATGTGTGCACTCTGAGTGACTCTTCTGCTTACAGGCAGGAAAGCACTGCGTACAAATGCTTCCCATTTCCACAGCTGAACCCTGCAGACACAAGGCTGTGGAGCTCCCTGTGCTGTGACCTGCAGAGCCCACCCTGCAAGGTGAAAGTGCAATGTGGTCTCCATGCCAATATGCTTTAATCTGCTGCTTTCTGTTTAGCCAGCCAACAGGAATGTTGGATGGTGCCAATTCTGGTATTTTTGAAAAACACATGCATCTACTAGAAGCTGGCCTGTTTCCAGTAGTGCAGTTTACATGCCATCAGACAGAAGTGACTTCGAGTCACATTACTGGCTAGAATGGACATGAATCAAAGACCCAGAGGTGAATGGATCTACTCCCATTACTAGTCTCCTTTATCCCAATTAAGCTTGTTTGGGATTCAAAGAGGCCACCTGCTACTCTGCTGCATTTATTTAATGAAATTTATTATTTGCTGCATTTCTGTGACATGTGATGAAGCAGAGACAGAATCACACCTTTTAAGCATATTTTTATATAATGTTTTTGTCGTCTGCATCAGTGGCTCTTTTATTCCAATAAAATCATCAGATGTCAATGAGCTAGTTTTCATATCATCATATTCCACACGTTTTAACATTGCAAATCACTCAAACTGGTTAGTTTTATGGAATCTCAGTCCCTCTGCTGCCAGGTACCCTTCCTCAGCTCAGAAGCTATAACTGAATGTGTGCATTAGTACACTGCAATCTGACAATAATTAAGCAAAAAAGAAAAGATCTTCACGATCTTCAGATCAGCTCCTGTGTTCTGTCTGTTTTGTTTCATGTCACATAGGACATGACACACTGAAGATCAGCGTCTCAGACAACATCTGGTTCCTTTCTAGGAGACACTACACGGCTTCTGCAGAAACAAGCACACCTGAAGATGCAGTTTTACATAACCATGTTACCTTAGAATAAAAGCAACTAAAATCAAAAGGAAAAATAAAACCAAATTCCACTTGCCTTCATCTCCATCATCTCCGAAGGGATAGAACAGAGCAACTGCTAAGTTGATGAATACAGCAAGGTTGAAGGAAATGCTTCCCCACAGAGAGATGTGTCGTGAGAACCAAAATAGGAGTGGATTATCTAGAAAGGGGAGAAAAAAAAGCAATGAATGGAAAGAAAGTAGGCATCAGCCCAGTCAGTAATGGTCTCGAGGGAGTTAAACAATACAGATTAATGAAGAAAACTGAGGTAAACAAAACAAACATGCAGAACTTTAAAATTAGCTAAAAGAGACGTAGTAAACATAGGCTAGTCATAAAATATTGTTTCAAGCAGGACTTTTCATCCAAAATCTCCAATACAGTTCAATATATATGAAAGTTTTGCCTCAGCTGAGATTTTACAACTGGACCTTGTGTCCTGGCTCTGAAACTGTAGCCTCTCTGTATGGAAATATGGAGTCCAGTGAACAGCTGGATTTCAGACATCCTGCATGACAGGCAACCAGGAGACCCAGCACAGGTCATCCAGCTGACCCATTTGGATCAGTTATGCAGATGATATTATTCAAAGAAAAATGCAACAGGCAAAGCTTCAGAACTGCAGTACTTTCCCCACCTCTATCAAACTAAACATATCTCGATCTACTTTGAGGAGCAGATAAAATTTGGTCTGAATGCAGTATGGTTCCATGAAAGCTATCTCCTGTACAATACTCAGACATCCAAGATTACCTGCTGAGCAACAACTCTGTGCTATTAAAATTATTTGAAGCTTTAAAAGGAAGCCAGGACCTTCAAATGTGAAGTACTGTGTGAATACACAGAAGCAGACTGTATTCCAAAGGACCTTTAACCAAGTTAGAAAATGCAAAATAGAGAAGGAAAAAGAAGTGTTAATACTTCGTGTCCAGAGTCACATAAACGATTCAGCAAAAAGCCCAGGAACAAGATCAGAGGGTACTAAGACCCAGGCAAACACCTCATATTTGAGACTGCACTATCATATGTTTAAGTGAACATTTGAAATGTGCAGTAGTGTGAGAAAACCCTTAGTCAGATAAGTTTAGCTATTGGAAGATGATGTATTCATGTCAATTAGATTTTCAAGTACTGAGAGACTCTTGCAAGTATGAAAAACATATTCTTGACTTGCCTGCACCCAGCTAACATTTCATGTAGACTCCTTCAGCTGAAAATGACCGTCTCAGTCTAAATAGATTTTAATAGTGATTAGGTAAATAATTAGGTTAAATATGATTAAGCGATAACCTTGTGCTGTTGACTGCTGGGATTTAAGCATTTGGAGCCATTGCAAATGGCATCTGTCAATTTCAGCAATAGAGACTGCCTGGTAACAGACACTTGGCTAAACAATGAACCAAACCTAAACTTACATTATCTTTTCAAACAACAACAAAAAAACAACATGGAGACTTATGGGCTGTTCCACTGATGAAAGGAATTGAGGAATTTTTATTCTGAATAAAAATAAACCAGTTTTCTTTGCTTATACCATCAGGGAGGTCTGGTTTATGTAAGTAGAAGGTCGGGCTTTTTTAATTTGCATTTCTCAAGCAAGAGAAAACAGATACACTATTGTCAGTGAAGTAATTTTTCTACAATCTGATGAATTTTATTCCCAAACAGACTGCAGAGTTAGGGAGTTATTCTAGAATCATGTATTTTACTCCTTTACTCTGGTCAGATTGTCAGTACAGACAACTTTTCACAGTGCCACCAAGAAAAGTGGATCTGGGCCAGTAGGATTCATACGGAAAACTTTCAACTACTTCTGAAAATTACAACTTGAGAACTGACATTTTAAGAAACTGTATCCAACACTCTTGTTCTTTCACATTAAGGATCCTGCATTAAGGCATATTGCTTCAAGTATCCAAACTCCCTGCTGCTATGACCATAGATCCTGTTCTTCACTTCCTTCCTAATCAATTGCGTAACGCTGCTGTGAGCATCTAAACAGCTGATGTCTGCCACCCCAGCAGCATCTGCATTTTAGCAGTGAACAAAGTGATACACCCTATGTGTTTATATACACGTATACACATATATGACATACATTTCCTTTCTGTCTGTCAAGGATGTTAAATTAGTTTGTAGCCTCGATTCTCTGCTCCAAATTCAAAGGGCACAGCTGACAGTTGCAGAGCTGGCAGGAGCTCCCCAACCCTGGGACACTGGTAGGAGCAGCAGTTGCCCCATTCCTGGTGAGGGCCAGCAGCTGTAATGCCCACCAGTGAACAAAATGAGAAACTCATCTTACCTGGTTTGGTCTCCCTTGCAACTTAAGCAAGTATATATGCCTCTCCCACTACCACAGTACACATACCAGGATGGGCTCAGATGGGGACATACTGCAACCTAGTCAAGCAAGGCTGATGTGAACTGGCAAAGGGGAACGGACTCCATGGGAGTCATGCAGATTTAAAGCAGCTGAAGTTCTGCTGAGAGATGTTTTTAAGTGACTGACATTAACATATTTTTAATGATCTTGTAGGAATCTGCAAACCTCAAATCTGCAGCTATACGTGGTTTTGTTATATATTAGAGGTCTTCGATTAATTAGATGCCACTCTACTGAGTTTAGTGGAGCTACACCCTGTTCATCCATTTTTCCATTTAACTTTTGCAGTCCAGAACAGCATCTTGAACACATTATTTACATTAGCAGCAACTCCATGTTATGACTCTTTTATGGTGGCATGCAAGTGTCTCAGCTGGTCTACACCCTGTAGATCTACTCTCTCAAGTTCTGAGAAGCTTTGCCTGTTGCAATATCAGAGTGAATAGCAAAAAGCGTATTACTAAAATTGAAAATATTTGAAGACTTAAAAGTGAGGTTTTAACATAATTGAGGTATTTTTCAAAACTGCAATACTTACTCCTAATTTTCTTTTGCCATTTCATCTCATTGTACAGATCTTCTGTCTGTTGGAAAAAGTCATTGACTTTGCTCCCTTGTTCATCTCTCTCTGTTGTATTGAATACCCGACTTTTGGATTCCCGAGTGAGAAATTCACAAATATTTGGGACAGGGAAGACAATTTGTTCCATTGTTCTATCATGACGAACAATCTATAAATAAAATGTACATATATTTTTTCTCAGGATCAGTGACTTTTTAACCATTTTGTCACAGCTCTTTTTGCTCACAGCTTCCTTATAATTTATAAATGAATGCATAAATTATTTGGACATTACCAAAAAGTCAGTCAATGAATCCTAAAACATAAAGCAAAACTGCATTTCTATTTTCTATTATTTTTTATTTTCAAAAATCTGCTTGAAAATACAGTGACAAATCATATATCTCAACTGAAACCTACGCTCAAACCTCCCCCAAACATAAAAAGTATTCCAGTTTAGAATGCTTCAGTTTTGCAGTAGATTGAAATGAAACTCTTCTACTAAACAGTGCAGAAGTTCAGAGGCTTTCTGATGGATTATGGAACTCTTCTTTTACCTTGAATTTATTTCTGTGACGACAGAAGTTGTGAAGGTGAAGATGCAAAAAAAGCAACTTGTTACTCAGAGAGAACCCATAGCTCGTCAGTTTTTCTTTGCTTACTTGGCAAGAAACAAGGTCTTGCATTATTTGTGTTTCAGAGTCTACTGAGCTAGCAGTGAGCGACTTAGATTTTACTCCATTTCACTACACCGTCATCCAAATTGCTTTCCTTTTCTGTTCATGGAGTCTGCATTACTAGTCAATGGAAAAATGGGTAGAAACCTCATTTTTACTTCTAGACCCATGTTTCAGTAGAGGCAGTATTACGGAAAAGAAAAAAAAAAAAGGAGACTACGTGACTTTCAAATCAAACAAATGAGATATCCCAACATCAGGGAGCTATATCTGAAATGTCTAAGAGGTCAAAGAGTGCTTTCATCTAAAGAACAATCCATTTGATTTAGGTGCAATGCTACAATGCTAGGCTGAGTTTCAGCTTTCCAATCACAGTCTTGCATAGCAGGGCCTTCCTTTCTCTCTTATAATTCATATTTATTAGATGAACGTACTAAAAATCAAACTCATCCTAAGCCATTTTTAAGCATAAAATATTCAAGCATATGTGCATTGAAAATGAAGGATAATTATTCGTCTGCCCAAGGGCAAGTGCATCATGTAAAACTGAACAGGCTACTTTGAAGTATCCTAGGTAAGCAATTATTTCTCAGGCCAGTGGTTGTGCTCTGGGATTGTGTGGCAAGTGAAAGACCCTGACAGCACATCTTCAGTTTGATCTGGGACTCAAATGAATAGGTAGGCTTCATATGGTGCTCTACAGTTAAAAAGTATGCCAGATAGCAGAGGCTCACAGAATAGAGCCTTTGGCAGAAAAATAGGCTTTGTCAGTTACAGTGGTCATGATGTTTGAAGAGATCTTAGGAATCACTCTTGTAAGAATCCATTTGTCAGACAGAAGCAGATCACAGCGCTTCTTTTGATGCCCACATCTGCAGCCTACCCAGACAACTTAGTCACCCGATACTTGCTAAGAAATAACTTAAGAGCCTCCAAAACATTAAAATATGTTAAAAGGTGCACTTGACTGCCCTCTGAACAACCACCACAGCCACAGAGCCAGCCATGTTGCTATGTACTGTGTCACCATCCCTGGAGGTGTTCAAGAAATGTGTAGATGTGACACTTAAGAACATGGTTTAGTGGGCAATATTGGTAGTAAGTGGATGGTTGGACTAGATGATCTTAGAGATCTTTTCCAGCTTTGGTGATTCTATGATTCTATGATGTGAGCAGCAAAAAGATTGGTGGCTAGCACAGATAAGGATGTCAACAGTAGCCTACCTCATTAGCAGCTACAGACTCAAGGTGCTTGCATCAGACAGAGCCAGGCTCTTTTAAACAAAAGCCATACTGAATGTTTATATCGCTTCAAAACCTCTTTGTACTGCAGCCAAACTTTTAATTTGATTGGTTAGCATCACTGGCTTAGAACTCATTATTTATTTGAGTGATGTATCATACAAGATTACTCTTGACTTCATGACACAGGTACTATCTATAGTCATTATTCCCCTAACAAAACATGTTCGAGAACACAAAAAAAAGCTTTTGTAAAATGAGCTTGGAGTTACTTTCAATATATAATGTACCTATATAAAATAGGTACATTCCTTTTTCTCCCGTAGCCAAAAGAATAGCAGTTAACTTTCTTCTTCTCATAAATAATCTATACATTTGATTGAGCTTTGCTTTTCAGAAGTCTAAAGAGAGTTGAACATGCCCTGTACAATATGCAAACTTGTTTCATACTCAATCTTCTAGACAGCAATTCCTTACCTCTATCTGTGCTGTATGATTGGCGTAGTAGCTCAAGGCTTCATCTCCTTCATCTGGATCTGACCCTGGCTTCAGCATCTGTTGCAATGTTTTATTGTGACGAGCCAACTAGAAAAAGAATAAAAATCTGATTTATGTCCTGCTGCTATGTTTTCAGCTTTATCATCTCCACTTAACTAACACAAATCCTCCTCCCCCCATTCCCATATACTTATATGCTCAACCCAGTGGGGCTCTATCCACAGATAACAACAAAAAATGTAATCACTTGAGAACAATAGAAATAATATAGATTTTAAAACTTAGCAGCAAGTCTCCGGCTGAGATTTATGGGTGGCAGCTTTGCCAGCAGCTTAGATGTATTTTGGAGTGTGTCTGACAAATAAAAAAAAACTAGATTGAATATTTCTTTTGACTTAAGTTTAGACATAAAATTTGCATACTTCAAAATAGGTAATTACACATACAATTAATTTTTTTCTGTTATTTCACGTGGCTAAGCTATTCTTCACTATGTTCTGGCATGGCATTACAGGGCTGCCATGATAACACAGGTAACTGTTTCAGAGGCAACTGGACTTCACTAGCAGGCAGATATATTCTTAGTGTACAATTTATATACTTAGTACACATACACACATAAATATGCAACTCCTCATAAAAACTTTTACAGAACTGATACATATATGATTCATAAAATATATCCAATCTTGCAAATATTTATAATACTCAAAATTGCACAAAATTCAATACTGACAGTATCAGCAAATGCATTCATGACGTCTCTTAGGTCAGTGAGAAACACAGACTTAATCAGGAGGCATAAGGAAATGTACTAAACATGCAGTTTTCTCTACATAGGAGAGTGGATTTCACATAGAAACTCTGAGGTGTTTCACCAAGATTACAAATTTTCTCATTTTAAGGTGGAGGAAACAGACACGCAAATAAAAAGCTTACAGCCATGATCTAGGTCATAAGCATAACACAAACATTAGTACAACGGGCTAGACATAGACAGTGGAAATGAAAGGAACAGGAACAAGGGTTTAGACTGATGAGCACCACATGTGGCTAAGAATTGTAGTAAGTGAAATAAAGCAGTATGCTGAGGAATTAAAAAGTAATTACAAACCTACAAAAAAAGTGTCAGAGATCAAGCCTAAAAGTAACAGTGTAACTAAATAGATATAATAATTTAACCAAAATATGATCACATCCATTCCTAAGCCATTTGCAAGTCTCACCATCTTCTTTTTAACCAAGAATGGTGGGAGTGAGATACATACATAATTTATTCTATTTAATAAGACTGGTCAAAATACATTTTCTTCTGAATTTTGATACTAATTATTCATGGACAGAAATCTGCTTGAACCTTCCAGAAAAGCACTGAGCCAAAGTGGCAGAATATCAGTCTTTTAAAAAGGCTCACGAGCAGATACTTCAGGGACACATGTAAAAATCACAGGGAGGACAACCGTAGAGCAATGTTCTTTCCATCACCAATAGATGTCTGTTTTGAATATCTACATTTTGCTTTATCTAGTAAATATATAGATAGTCTCACTACCTATACTTTGTCTCACGCATCTTTCACTTATTATAAAGGCTAAAAGGAATTAGGCATATATCCTGAACTAGACTTTGCAATATGTCCACAAAAATTGTTTAGAAGGATAACCTGAATTAATTTTCCACAGATATCTTGCATTCCCCACACCAGCATCATGAAGAAACAAGATAAGCTTGTGAAAACAAGGTAATTATTGCTTAAAAACTGTCTTTAAATAGTGCTACTACTTTTGTTTTTCAGCTTTATTGAATGTCCCTCCGCTTCTGTACTGAAGAAAGGGCAAGCAAGAGCACCCATTCACATTCTCTGTATCATTCATCATTCTGAACACTAATGTCATGTTCTCTCTTACTTGTGCCTTCCTTAAATTAAAAAAAATCCCTATGTTTTACATCTTTTCTCAAACAGAAGACTCTCTGTTACTCAATTATTTTAATTGTCCATCTCCAAATGCCATTTACTTCGGCTGTAATTTCTGACATAAAAAAAAAAGAACAGACTAGACAATGTAGTCACACCGTGCTTGGAATGAAGAATTAGCACAAATAAAAGCATATATATTCCTTTATTTTATTTTTCATATCCTGCAATACAGAGGAATTTTGCTTGCACATTGATCCTCTTTCTCTAATGTGAACCATTTAGATTATGATAATCTAATAAGTGATAAATTAAGGATATATTGATAATTCTTCTCATATTAAAAAGACTACCAGTTTGGAGAAAGGGACATATACAGATTTATAAATTCACATTAATAGTACAAAACTCTTCATTTCTAAATATATTTGAATGTACAAAGAATTGGAAATATCACTTATAAGACATACAAAATCTTAAGATACCAATTCTTGATCTGCTTTTAACTGTCTATAACTCTTAATGTAGAAGCATGTCTTGAAAAATGTCAGTATCAAAAGTTCCCTTACCACATGTGCTAGAAGGGAAAATCATCTCAGCCCTCTTGTGATGTAGTGGGACTGACCAGTACAGCACCGACTTTACAGACTGCTGGTGATCTGAGATGAAGCTGATGCAGTGCATACTTCACTATCAGGTTTTAAATGAACAACAGCTATGTCTTTAAAACCACAGGACCATCCTGAGTCGATGTGTTCACAGTCTAGCATCATATATATCTGGGGGCTTCCTGACGCTAGCATTAGACAAAATGATCTGAAGAACAGGTCAGAAACTCCTGTTCTAGAGTTGCTGACCAAGCTGGAGAAGATTTTAGAAGTGAAATTTATCTACATCTGTCAACTGTAGTGCTAGACCACAAGTGCTCATAACATCATTTCTTTCTACTTCCCATCTCTTCGTATCCACTGACCTCCTGCAGTCTAGATTCTAGATTGCAATTCTAGATGCAAATCTAGACCTTGAGAGAGACCTTTCCCTTCAGGGCAAAGGGTAGTTCTCTGTTTTCTTCTTGCATTGCAGTTCTAATGTGTGATGGATTCTTCCAAGTTGCCACAAAATAAGTGCTGATAATATTTCTGTATTGCCAAATATACATCAACGAAAGAATGGTGTGAATAGCAATCTTTGAAAACTCAGACAAAAAGCAGAGGCCCACAGTAACACTTAAGAACTGTTTACTAAATGCTATGTTATTTGGCAACTACGGTGTTTCCTGAAGCGGTGATTTCATATCTTTCCTTCGTCGTGTAATGAACTCAAAGGCAGACATGGGCAAATAGGACAGTGCCAGCAGACTTCCTGACCAGTACGGAACTATTTCTGAGATCAAAGAAACAGCAATGAAAATAGCAATGTAGTGACAAACAGTAACATCAAACATGAACAGCTTATCCAAGCTGGCAGTACGCTCTAGGTGACAGTCTGTGACTGGCACATAAAAACTGTGTGAGATCTGACTGACATTTTTTCACATTTAACTCCTGTGATGTGGTTGTGTTGCTCCTGAAGTGCTGCACAAGTCTTACGGGGCAGCTGATGGACGAGACACTAGATGGGCATGGACTATAGTGACTGCAGGAAAAACCACAGCCCCATTCAGATTTGCAAGGCAAAGCTCAAAAACGTGCAGTGAGCATAACTGATACAAAACATAACCTTTGCTAGAGCCTGAATCTGCAGGGAGCCTGAAAAAAATCACCTCCGAGGAGGGAACTCTCTCAGTCATTCACTCATCTATCAACCATGCCAGTGATGATATTTTAAATGTCAACACTGTACTTTACTACTCACAAAGGCATTTAGGGAAGAGGAAGCAATAACATATAATGGAGCAGTGATTTCCAAAGAGGGGAAGTGTAAGGCAATATCTATATCAATAAAGATCATTTGGCTTTCCAGTCAGTTCCCAGGGAAGGATTGTTCTTCATCTTGAAAGACCTTTGCTTCAAAAATTTGGAAAATACCATAATAAACATCAGAACAAAATGCAAAAGATTTAGAGCAGATCAAGAACAACTGCTGTCATTAATAAAGAAAAACTAGAGAGGAATGACAGAATTACAAGTAATAATTAGTCTGAACTCCTCATTTAAAACAATTATAAAATCACATCAGATGGTCACTTGGGATTACACACATGATCAGCAGCATGGAAAAAGACAGCAGACATTTTTTGCCATCAACAATATATGCATTTCTTGCAAGCATTTTACTTTACAGATTTCCTGAAACATAAATGCAGTTATTTTAATGTTCTCTATGAAAAAGTGATTTAAAGCCGTGAACTCTCATGCCATCAGACTCTCAATATTTCATTGATTTGGCTACTAGATTGGTGTGCCAAAATATGTAGGTATATATACATGTGTCTGTAGAAAAAATTCTGGGAAAAGACAAAGTAACTTTCCATTTTTCATTATCTCTGTAAAACACAGACCCCTTCTGTATTTTTATGCGGACAAGTCAGTCCCTGGTTCTAACTCAAATGTTGTAGCATAGTCTGCACTGAAGGTTGACCTAGCACGCTGCTGAGAGAGTTGCCAAAATCCCTGCCAGTTTCACCAGGCTTTGCATTGGGCCCCCAAAAGGACAGGAGTATTCTAAATATGAGCTAGAAACAGCAAGCTGAAATCCGTGAGATCCATTTATATCAATTTCACTCTCTAGCACTTTGAGACTACCAAATCTGTGGAATAAAGATGATATTTATGACTAGAACAGCACAAAAAGGTCTAAATGGGTGAAGCTTAGTGCCTTGTAAACAGGTATTATTTTCGTGGAAGAATCAGTTTACTGGTAAAGTGTGAAATGTGTTACATTCGCTCTCTAGAAAAGGTCAAAGTATTACTATAAGCTCTGGATAACTGCCTGAGAAATACAAACTAAGACATAAATAGTTTCTGTGCCATGAAGCACTTTATATTTAAAGCAGTTCTCTTCAGAAGTATTACAAAAATCTGAAGACTAGAGAAGAAAAATTCACCTCTGTATACATTACGCTTGCCACTATTTCTCTTGAATTTCTCCTCGCACCCGTGAAGGCAGCAGCACAACTTACTCCTGGCACACAGGCAGGCCTGGAAGGGCAAGGCAGCAGCTGGAGCAAGTGCTGACTTCTGGGGTTCACAGCAGCGAGGGAACTGGTCAGGCTTGCACGCTGCAGCACTGCACAATGCCCTCTCTTCCCTCACCCCAAGTTCCAACTTCAGCTTGCTAGCTGGGCCAGTCGGCCTTGCCTGGCATGCCAGTGCACAGAGAGGTAGCTGGACAGTCCTGGAAGTTCATAACCTGTAGATCTTGGGGAAAGTGAGGCAAGAGCTGTTTGCAAAGACCTGACATGCAGTGAGTGAGATCAGATAGATTTCTTGTAAATTATCTTCATACCTATTCAGTAATGAGAGATACCGTAGCATAATTCACAAACCTAAAAGCCACTGCTCTTTCACCAGGGAGAAAATAGACAGAATCTAACTTGTAGCAAGAATATTGTATCTATTCAGACTGGCTTCACCTTGCTGTGCACTAACTTGTGCTCATTTACAGCTGCAGTCCCTTCCTCTTTTCCCCAAGTCCCTTGGCTCCCAAAGCCGGGCAGTGTGAGATCTGGCCGCCAGACCTCCTCAGCGGGGGAAACACCAGCCATTCCACCAAACACTTCATTTTCTACTTAGAGAGAAAGGTTAAAAATCTGCCTGAGGACTGACAAGAAAACTTCGAAGGACTGAGAAACAACACAAAGAGAGAGTCAAGGGAGTAGCAAACAGAATGGGTGAAACCCACGACTGGACAGGAGACAGAAAATGAGATACTTTTCCTCTGAGTGTCAGGGCCTTACCGTACTCCAGCTCCCCGCCCAGGGCAAAGAAAACACTCATATTCCAGTGGTAAACAAGGAGAGAGAGAGAGAAAGCAAAGAAAAAGGAAAGTCATTTTAACTATAGCTGAGCAGAAATTTTTATTTCAGCTGGCTGTACTAACAGTGGTAACAACTTCTCAACTCCCCATGTTCCAATCAAAATTGAATGGTGCTTTCTGCAATACATAGGGCAACTTCCTTTCCAGAAGTCATTACAGTTTTATAGAGCGGCACCTTTGCACTCTACCACAAAGCAATCTGTTAACAAACATTAGGAACAGCAGGGATGGAGCAACGGGAGACTCTCAAATCAAGTATTCATTGATTTCATTTAGAAGATTATACTGTACAGAGCAACCAAAAGGGTTTCAAGTTAATCTTCTCCTGATGGCTTGCGGTACACGAATATGGCCCTGGGTGGTCCAGACTCTGGATTCTGTTGCTGGGTCTTCCACAGCCTTGTGTAACTTTTCTAAGGCACCACCTCTCCTTACTGGCCTCCATGTGGCATGCACTAAAATTTGTGGATACTAGTGAACTACCTCACAGACTAAGGAGAAATAAAACACCTTGACATTATCGCATAAGAGAAACCATCACAGTTAAGTGATCTCTATCATTATTATGTTTGCAGCCCCCACAGTAATTTTATTGCTATTTCTGATGTGGTTTTGCTATTCTTTTATCCTTGATGAAAGCAAACAGAAGACAAAATGACTTGCAAAAATTTCAACGAGCTTTACTTCCATTTGTCTTCTTTACAATTTCTTTCAAAGGCAAAGCTTACTCGCAAAAAAAAAAAAAAAAAGAGAGAGGGAGAGAAAGAAAGTACTACGCATGTGGGGGGAGTTCAGATCTGCTGACAAAATGTGTTGAAACAAAACAAAATTAATCTGAGGGAGAAGAGGGTATGCAAACCTCTTAAAAATACACATAGACTGTCATGGACAACAGTGTCAAAATTAGCCAAATTGGCTCAATGCATACATGGATTACATCTGTTTTTTGGTGCACACTGACTGTACTGAACATAAGATGTGGACAGAAGTGTATGATTCTGTGTTCCAACAGGATGAGAGAACTGTACCTGTAGATAGCCTCCTGCAAATACTGTAAGCAAAATTTTGAGGAGTACAGGAAGGAAGGACATATGGAGATAATGGAAGTGTCAGAAATGATTATCGGAAGATAACAAGACAGTTGAATGGAAAAGGAAGAAGAATAGAGCTTTACCTTATAATAAAAAGCAAAACTTCAGCTACATGCAAACTGTATGAAAGGCTGACAGCACTGCACACAAAATAAGACCTTATTAATACGCTCATCAGCATGGTACAAACTCAGTCTGACAAAGATCTAGAACAACAACAAAGCAGCAAGTATATGGATCCCAAATCCATACAGCAAGAGAACTGCTCACCTCTGAAAGACACAAACACTTTACACACATACAAAATAAATACATAAACTTGAGATAAGAGAGCTGTGAATGATATGGCCTTTGAGAAACTCTCAAACATCCTTTTTGCTTGCTCTCAAGCATTCAATTTCCAGCTTCTCTTCTTACTCAGAACAGTGACTTTTTGGAAAATATTCATCTACTGCTACCTATCACATGGCTTCTAAAGAAAGGAAGGCTAGCTATCCACACAAGTAAAAGGAGAAACTGCTTGTGACAGATGTCTTTAAGCCCTAGAAATGACAACATTTCCTTATTTCAGCCATAAGAACAGAATTTGACTGCCAGACAACTTTCCTTCCTCTGGCACCAAGGGCAGAGGAGAAAGTAACTCATGATTTAATACTTTCAGAATGGGCTCCAACTTTTCTCCAGATTCTAACCAAACTGATCAGCCTTTGACTTGAAGCATGAGGCTTGCACAATCTCCAGGTCCCTCCTCATGTCTTCCCACCTTAAGCTTCATTTCAGGCACGTGCAGAACAGTTCTGCTGTGTATTTTGTACTTGTGACTCCCCGATCTGGATGCAGCTCATCTGCCCAGTCTGTGGCATACCCACCAGCTGTTTCATGCTCTTACGTCTTAGAAGAGTGGCACTGTACAAGCAGTTCTACAAGCTCAGATAAGTCAGCTATCAATCAGCAAGGCAGCTCAGTAAAGCGGTGTGAGTCCTCAGTCAGCCTCCACAATTAAAACACTTGAGATATGGTCATTATGTGGCCCTCATACTTGTTACATCTATAGTGAAGTAGTAAGTCTGTTCATAGACAACCCGGTTAGTATCCCTCTCCTGGTCAGGTATTTCCATAACACGCAGAAAACTATAACCTTGTCATTAGAGTCAAAATCATATCAGACTAAAGTAGCATGTAAGCAGCTGAAGCTGCAAGCTCTCTAATTCACAAAAGACATGAATTTCCTAATCTTTACAAGGGTCTTCATACCTTGTGGGGTATGAAACAGGACAGTTGCCAAGTATGGAGATGGACCGCGAATGAGAGATGTCTCCCTTCATATAATTACAGTGCTGAGATTTTCCAGTTTTTCCAATCACGCTGTTGAATGTTTGCCCGACTCTTCAATTAGCAGGGAAAAATGTCTTTAAAAATATTTTAGGGCATAGAAATAAAGAGAAGAGAAATTAAAATAGCGAAGTGCTCTTTCCAACTCTGTATTATGGCTACTATTGTCAGGATAACAGTTTCACCTGGTACTTATGAAACCACAGGTCAAGGTGGGAGATCAAAAAGAGGGAAAAAATTCATCTCAGTCCTCATGAAATGCTCACAAACATTGCTCTACCCAACCAACTAGAAGCTAAATGGTGCTCTGCAGGCAAACTCACAGAAAGAAAAATCTGCAAAGTTCAAGTTCGTTTAAGGCTACCACAAACCCTTCATAAAACTAATGTTGAAACTTACATACATAACACAGCAGAGAAACTGTTTTGCTTCTGGACACTTTTAATCAGAAACTCCTACAGTTGTCCCAGAAAAAGTGCAAAGTGGACCGCATTTTTATTCTGTGCTGTGTTAAATAAGTGAAACAAAGAGGAAAGCAACCAAGGTAGCAAATTCAGATCTTCTCTATTCTGGAAAACTCTATGATGACTGAGATATCTAATTAAATTATGACATCAGAGGAGATGAGAATTAAGACAGAGCAACTATGAGGAACAGACATATCTTGATATTCTGATTAATGCTCTTTATTTTTGTTAACCTATAATTACGTCAGTGACTATCGAACAATTTAGAGGGGTAAAAAAAGTATGTCTTTTTCAGAGAAGACATCTCCCGCTGTTTTTAATTAAGATGTAGGATTTCACCATGCAGATATCTGAGGTCTATTAAAATTACTCTGATAATATTAAGTACGAACAGACTTCATGATATTTCCAAGGCTACCCTCACTTCCCTTCAAAACAAACAAACAAAGCAAGTTCCTCACAGCTCTCAGTAAAATGCTTTAGCTGTGCTTTATATACTAGAAAAAGAGCACTTTGGTTCATTTGAAGGTCACCTCTAATGGAAAAGTCCCAGTTCTGTGCCCAGAATAAGCCTTCACCTACAGTAGATTACTACAATTCAACACTTCGTGTAAGACAGCTTTCTTAATAAGGGGCGTTTGCTGCAATCTGAACAAAGAAAGTAGCTGTATTACATACATTTCTGAGCAGACAATATGTAAGCACTGCAGTTGGGGCCAACTGAAAGTGCAGCGTACTTTGAAGAGTGATTTTGTAAAGACAGCACTGTGTGGTTCCACACTTATCGTCTCTCAGTGACTTCTGGATTGAGTTTACTCTTTGCAAATTAAATGATTTTTATTTCAGCATAATTCTCCTGTATGCAAACTCAACTGAGAAGCTTTAAGTCAAGCTGTGCTTTTTTTTGGTCTATATATCATCACTCTAATGTGATGATAAAAGACTTTGTATACAAGATGCAAAGCAGGGAGTTCGAAGGCTAGGTGTAAAGTTTGTGAACAACAGGTTAAGTTTTCTACCAGTGTAAATGAGCATAATTTGCCTACCTTCAGTGAAGGTATTCCCACACAGACCAGCTGAGGATAAAGCTAAATGAAGACTCCTTAAAATTGGAAGCTAAGTAACTGTCCTGCTGGTGATAAAGAACCAAAGGAGAATTAAACTCATTCTCCCCAGTCCATGCTGTTTCAGAGAGCAATAAAAAGACAGTATGTTTACTACTAATGCAGGATTGTAAATGGAGCCTGAGAGCAGAAAATATCTTAAGCAAGACTATGTCATTCTCCCACAGCCAATTTTGAGGGTAAAACCACAGACTAATGTGAAGATTTCACAATGCAGACATTTGACAAAGAAAAGATATTTCTTCTGGTCTAACGTTTGGGCCTCAACACCAATACAACATATTTCCCAATGACAAAAAAATCTTGTAAACCACAAAGCACGAGAACACAGGATTACAGAAGTTAAAGATAAAAGAAGAAACCCACAAAACAGAAATATGAGGACCACCTGTGCATTAGTGAAACGTACAGCCACCACAGCCATCCCTCATTAATACTAAACATAATAAAATGCACATACACCTACAATATTCACTTGATATTACTCTACAGCTGTAGAAATTAAGCTAATGATCAGCTTGCAGTAAAAAAGCTCTAGCCTGAATCCCAGCAGCTCTTTGCAACCCAAGTCAACAGGACTCCAGTGGGGAACAAAGGTCCCCGCATAGATCTCTGTCAAAGTCATGGCAGTGTTCTGAGGAAAATACTTCCAAGGAGAAGGGGAGAAAAAGAAAATATCAAAGGACAAGTTGCCAAGGCTTTAGCCTGAGACCTAACAACGAAGGACAAGTTGCCAAGGTTTTAACCTGAGACCTAACAACAGCCACAGACATTTGTTTAATGTTTCAGTTGCTCATTAGTGTCAAGCCCCTGCAGCAGCCTCCATATTGTCTCTCTATATTGCAGCTGGCTAAAGGTAGAGTTATATACCATCCTAATGAGCCGCAAGGAGGGTGATGTGCGTCATTGGTTTCTGTTTCAATCTTGGCAATCTAAGTGTAAAAGCCTTGCAACAGATTTTGATTCTGCTGACATTTAATTAGCCAGTGTCATTTTGATGCCATAGCCTGTCTCATCAGGATGATAACTACAAAACAACATGTGGAGCATAGAAGTTCTATGAGAAGTTTCAGGTCTGGCAGTCAAGGATACGAGTCCCCTGACAGTCACGGGTTCCTGGGACTGGTCGCCATTAGCCCTTTGTTTTGGCACTGCTATCAGTAAGAGTTTCGTTGTTGAAAGAAAGACACAAAACAACAACAAAAAGAAAACAAAAATGCTGCAAATCTCAGCAACGGCTTTTTTTTTTTTTAAAAAAAAAGCATCCTTGAGCTCCAAAAATTTCACGTGTCCTGTAAAAGTGAGCATCCTTATTGCACAAACTCAGAGCTGTTTATTCTGAAAGATAGATTTATCATGAAGGATAGGTTTGATCACTCACTGTCATCAAAAGATAGCCCTGTTTAGTTAAGTACATTTAGTATTTTTCATCACGTGCCATCAGGTGCTTGGGAAGACTATCCCCAAGAACACTTGAAAACTGCTGCTGGAGAGATCATTCATATCAGCTACAAAATTTGAAAATGGTCATCGTGATACAAAATGTGACTGGATCTGTATTTTCACCAGCGATACTGGTACAGTACATCCATTTACACCAGACAAGCTCAGATCTTTTTGCATTTCAGTCTTTTTTCCAAAATCCTTATCTCACTTACTGAAGACGCCGTTGTTTTAGAGTTCACCAATGAGTTTATAAAAATCCAAACAAATTAAGCCATAATGTTCAAGGAACAAAATCAACTTAAATTTTTTGTCAGCAGAGCCTAATGCTTTTTGAAGATAGAACCTTATGGGGTTAATGGTCCCATTTTTGAGCAAGATGTCTACACAGGATTGGCAGAAAGAAACACTGTTGGTCAGCAGGTCTAAAAATTCACAAAACAATGCAGTCATACAATCTTAGGTCTTCTAGAGGACCCCTGCTGGAGTTGAAAGCTACTTCACAACTACTTTTCAGAGCGAAGTGCTCTGGGAACTCAGAGTTCCAATGAGGAAGGGGAGATCTTTTTTAGAAAAATGCTACAGGTTGCAAATGAACATGCAAACACACAGAGGAAAGGGGAAAGACTGTTCATGCAAGACTTTTGTACTTGGCTTCTGATCATATATTTTCCAAGGTATAACAATGATGTTATTGTTTTAGTCATCTAATGCCCACTATGGACTGCTGGGGTTGTAACCGCTTCCAGCCATTCTCTATCTTGAACAGACTTCTAGCTGTTTCTTTGCTATCTTTTTGCTTATAGAAGGTGCTAGTAAATGCACACTATTAAGTAATTTGTTTCCACTTTCTTCATAATTCCTTCTTTTTGAGTAGTCAAATGTCACCTAAAATTTATCCCTCTCTGCAGCCAGATTTCTTTCATGCAGAATACTGTTTTTCAGCTTGGAACAACACTGTTAGTTCAGAAAGCTTTGGAGTCTCAAGCCAAAGGACAAGCTACAGGCAGTGATCCTATCTCATATCTGGAGGAACATATTCACACTGATACTTCTCATGCTCCCCAGATATTAAACCATGGAAAATCTGCTCACATCATTTTAACCAAGTTCTTGCAAAGGAATCTTTTGTCCTGACTTGAATTGTATGCCACTCAAGACAAGTGGATGTGTATGAGAATTTACATTTATCTTATAGTATATATTTTAATAAATACATTCTGTTTTATGTGCACACATACATGGACACAAAAGAGAAAAGAAGGAACAAGGGTCTAAGGTCATCTGTCTAAATGTTAAAATACAACCCAATGAAGGAAAGCCAGCAGTTGCTCCATGCTACAACACCAAAAATACCCACAAAAAAAACAGAAGCCATCCAGTATCCCTCAGCCCCTCTCACACCTACATATGTTATACTGTGAAAACTCTTCTTGCCTTAACAATCCATAATATTAGTAGCACAGAAAAGTTTATTTGAAAAATTTATTTTACAATGATCTCTTTAAAAGACTCTTGGAGTATTAATGTGCTCAGTGATTATGCACTTCTCAACTGTCAACTATACTAGTTATTACATGCCAATTTTCCTCATTAGTAACATAGCTGGGATCAAGTGAGCATAAGAGGAAACCCGGTGTAGCAGTTAAAGCAAGGCACTAGGGATCAGGCAAGCTGTCTTCTCTTCCCATGATGGCTAATGACTTGCTGTCTACACCTGCTTCTGGCTTGGTGTCTTTATCTGTAAGACTGGATAATACTACCTACACTATGAGAGGGGGAATCAAAATTAACTAAAGCTTTTAACTGCTTCAAAATCTGTGAAAGGCAAAGCTAATTCTTCCAGAATTACTATTATTATTGTAATTTCTCTCTTCTGTTGTAGAGAGCCCAAGAACTATGTGGATTCAGGCACAACATTGACGCAGAAAATAAAGTGGAAGATACAGATGGTGTGATAAACAGAAAGCCACAGAAACAAAGGCTTTGTGCTTTTTAGAATTTTACACATTTGGATGGCAACATTTTTTAAAAACTGCCTTAAGTTTCTCCTGTGTGAATGTACTGTATCCAAGCCTCATTATCAAATGATTTCAAGCGTCAAAAATATCAACTTGTAAAAAAATAGCCTGTAGTGCACCCCTACTCCTGAGCTGTAAATTGATGTCACCATTGTTACCAACAATATCACCTATTAAAAAAAGCCTAGTTAGTAAAGATTCCTCATGTGCCTACACCGATATGCAGCATACTACATGAAGTAAACACGGCAGTAAGATTATTTTAATAAAGTTTGCAATATTTGATAAAGAAGTATTGATTATGCTATTAACATTCTCTATACAGACAAATCTATTTGGCTGAATGACTTATTTTGCTCAGTTCATTTAAAATTAGCTCCTGAAGGAAAGGTGTATGACTTACTACCTCCAATTGCTACAGTATGCTTAGTAGTACATACAGCAAGAGCCTTACAATTCACAACCAATTACTGCTTCTTTTACCTTCTTTTTTAGAATTTACTGATGAAAGGGAACTTCTAACTATATTCTACACCAGAATATAGGCTCAATCGAGTTCATGTTTGTTTATTGTGTATACCCGTGTTGATATCAAGCAATGTTAACTTCTTCTAAACTTACAGGTAGGAGGAAATGGTTTTTCACTAAGTTTCAGTGCCATTAGGAAATGACCATATTTATCTAAGTAGTTTTGGTACTCCCTTGGGATTTAAATAAAACTAGAAAAAAAACTAAAAATAGAGATTCCTCCTACTCACCTGGGGTTACAAAGGGACAAAGGTGGAATTTCAAGACCTGTGTTCCTTCTCCAGCAAGACACTGAAGTATGTGCTTAAAATTAAGTAATATTTTGCTTGTCTGAGAGCCTCAGAATATGCATCATAAAAGGGATGCCACTCTAGGTCACCACCTCCATACTTCTGCAAAAGCTTTGAGAATGAGATGGAAGGAGTCACAAGGCATTGAAAATTTTGTTGAAGTACTACAGTTTGCTTCCCTACCTCCTACTCACTCACATCCTTTTAGATCAAGGATATGTCTACACAGTTCTACACTAGATTACAGTGCATTCTTTGCAAGCTGACTAGAAGCTGTGTAGATTTATACAATGTTCTCTGAGCCTCATGAATAAACTCGTTCTGAAAGGCACAGTGTATTTGCTAGGGCTTTGTGCTTGATTTAGAGAGTTTGCAACTAGCTGAAAAACACAGAGAAGCACTCCAAAGTATTTGCAGTTAACAGAAGTATATAAATACATGCATGCAAACTATAGAAACCTGTGGTTATAACCAGTGCATTTTCTTATTTTATAGTAAACATAAAGGGGTCACAAACGTCAAAGAAATACTGTTAATTCTAATAGAGAATTTTTAGTTTACAAACTACTGAAATACTTTTTTATAACTAAAAGCTAGGAAGCACAGGCAGTCACCAGAAAAGTGAGAAAATTTTTTGTCCTTTTATGATTTCTTTTTTTTTTTTTTGTAGCCATATAAAAACTTAATTCTCCTATTCACCTCTCAGTTGCAGAGGCATTAGTGTAAGTATTGAACCATTGTGTGCTACCATGTCAAAAAGCTTTTGTAAACTCTACAGAGACATCATATAAAGATGAAGTCTCTTTGAGGATGGTCTTACTATCTTTGCAAAACAAAGTATAACCTGCTTTAACAGGATCTTTTAAAAAGGACAGTAATAAAAACACCATACCAATCTTTTTTGACTGAAGCTTGAAAAGAACTGATGGAACTATCCGTAGCACACCACTGGTATTCACCCGAGACACTACTGTAAGAAATTAGCACTGTCAAGTTCAAGGCCTTGCTCTGATCATGACATTTGAACAAGACACAGAAAAAAGAATCTTCTCCATGGATTTTCAAGATAATTGTCACCTGCCTTCATCCAGGAATAATAGGTTTATTTTTAAAGGATGTAACCTCAAGGACCAGTTTGTGTCTCTTCCATAACTGGCTGCAGAAGAGCTACATCTGGAATAAGTCCATACCCTAAAGCCAGGCTGCAGAGTATGAGTGCAAATCAGGGTAGTTCCTCATGGATAATTCAGTTCTGTTTTCTTTCAGTGGTGCTCCATTCTCCCCTGTGCTCATAATATGCTGAACAGAAAAAGTAGACAGTAGCAGTGTCCAGACTGCCCCAAAGTCAGTGCAGGGGACTCAGCACAACTACTGCACGTGGCAGGCTGGACGAGGACGAAAATGTAAAGGGGAGAAATGAAGACAGAGAAACATGAGGAAGTGAAGTGGTAACTGTCATGACATGGCATATTTAACAGCCAGTATCTTACCACCATGTCCCAGGCTCTCTGTTTTTCTGTGTGTGCATGCACACACATATGCGCGCCTGCATGTGCATTTGAGGTAGGAGCTGGGTGATTTAATAACAGAAATCTCAGCTTTGCTTGCAACATATTTAAAAGTTTTTATGCACTGTGGGTGAAGCATTTACAAGAATGCCTTCTGCTTCTGGTAAAAGCAGCCACAGGAAGGGCAAGGAAGGATGTAGGGGTGGCAAAATGCAGAACCCATCAGAGTCCTGAAAAGTGCAACGACAAAAACTGAAAGTCTGGGCTCCCTAAAATAAACTGTCTCTGTTTGAAGGCTCTAACAGCAAAAAGAGGAACTTTTGGTCTTGATTCTGCTACTACAGAGGCACCAAAAGGCTGTAACTAGAGCAAGCAGTCACATGCAAGTGTCAGGAGAGTGATGGACGAGACATGTTGGTTGTAGGAAAAAAACATCAGGTGGACTGTGAAACTGTAAGGAGTACAGCAAAGAAACACTATGTAAATTAGGTTGGTTAAGCCAAGTGGAAGGCCCAGCTGCCAATAAGCACCTTAGACACAGCGAAGTAGAAGTGGGTATTCAGAGCAGAGCCAGAAAAGGAACCCTGCAACAATGGCTTTACTGAGGAGGGACCAAGTTCATATCCTGCCCATCCCACAGTGAATGAAAGGGCACAAAGAGAAAGAGTTTGGGGTCAAGGACCAGCAGTCCTGTGCCAAGAATCATAGCTTTTCATTAGCAGAGGAGAGGGAAAGGCCCCAAATTGCCTGCTCTTTCATTGCTCTGTTTTGATGGTGGGCTTGACATGGCTGCAAAGCTATTGTAAACAGATGCATGCATAGTTACAGAAATGTGAGCAGATTAAAACAAGTCATTTTTGTGAACAGATAGTTGTTTTTACAGTGTACGGAGCCAAAATACCCACAACAGATGAGGCATTTGGAACAGCTATGGAGGGGCTTTGTGGGCCTCCCGAGCACATGAATAGGGGCAGAAATTATGCTATACCTTAGCTAACTCATGTACCCTTAGGACTGACCCCTCTGCTAAAATGATCCCAGCAGTTACTACATACATAGTTTTACATGTATATTCTACTCCAAAAATGTTATTTCTCATTGTCACCAACACTGTCAGGTCATTTAACGTGAGCTGACATAAAATACCAACATTTTGATTTGTCAGATTTGTAAATTTTCATTACAAGCTTTGATACTAGGAATAAATAGACATACAAGGTAAGAAGCTAAATTTCTTTTCAAAAATTGTCCAATCTTTGACAAGCACCTTATGTACAGTCCTACATACAGCACAAGAGTACAACGTGGTCATCCATAACAACATAATAACAAGACTTACTACTTAAACATGCTGCAAGCATATGAGCACAATTCAGTACCTGTTTTTCCATTCCTTGATTGAAAAAAACATTGCATTATACCAGTGTAACTAAAGATTTTTCTTCTTTCATTGAACATTTAAATCCTCACACTTAACAAGTATAGTGAATAAAGAATATTCCCTTATCTCCCTTAAGAGATAGATAAGAATCTGTCTCTTAGTAAAATCATTTTTAAAACCATGGCTCTTTCTAAAACAAAAAATGCTATCATTTATGATACAATAAAATTCATGTGGTCTGCATTTTTTTTCAATATTCTTAACACAATTGAAAAATAAAGTAAATTTGATAGTAAAGGAGAAAAGAGTAAAAAGGCTCAATTATTCTTATTAACTGAGTAAAGAATATATCTAAAATAATCTGAATATTTTCAACCCAAGTTTACTTGATATCCCAACTGAAGCTACTAATTAAAATGCAGAAATAATAACTTGATTTATATAAATGAGATGTTAATGTTAAAGAAAGACAAAACTAAGTGTACATTGATTGCTTTGCTCTACACTGTTATTTCACACAAATAGTGCCTACCAAATTACTCAGAGTGCCACCTCTTACACTGATGCTACTTACTTGTCCTCCGATCAGCAGCACTCTATTTAAGGTTGTGTTGTACAAAAGTGTAAGACAGAAATCATAAGAAGGGATATTGGATCAGACAGAGTGGAGTTTAAGCATGCACTGCTTTTCTGGAAGCAATTGTACAACAAATATGGAATACCTGATGTGCCAAAATATAAATATTATGGCCAACATCTTTTGGGGAGATGCCATCATCTCCATTTTCCTCCTCATGGTCACATTCTAGGCCTTGGTTGTATGCATTCTTCATCACATCCACCTGCAACACAAGTCGAATTGAGATGAAATAACTGACATTCTCAGCGAAAAAAGCACACGATGTTTGAACATATTCACTTTGTTCAGCCCAAGCTTGGATGGGTGCCCTGTAGTTCTGAAAGCAAAGCAAGCAGTCTGAGGTACACTTTTTGAATAAAGAAGAACGTGAAGTATTTATGAAGCTCCAAAGTGCTACACTTCTTGTCAGCAAAACTTCTTTAACCACGAGAAAGGAACAGGAATGCTGAGTCTTTGTGAGCAGATATTTTCACAAATGCTTTTAAAGACAGATCAACAGATATCACAGGCAGTGTCTTTCAGCATTTACAGTGCAGATACAATCCTTGTCTGGCTACAGTAGGCTGCACTGCAGAGCTCTCCATATAGCGTAACAGAAAAGAAATACTTAAACCAAAAAGAAAAGGGAGGCAAATACTGGGCAGAGTGCTGGTGTAATTTCAAAATACACAAAAGCCTCTTGCAGGACAAAAAGACAAAAGTCCTCAGCTGCCCATGCAGGGCCTGATCTTGCAGTTGTACACTAGGGATGGCCTCAATGTGCTAACAAGCCACTGCAGCACTGACTCCCAGAAGCCAGCAGATCACTGGGCTCCATTTAAGTGCAGGGGCTGATGCCCACATAGTTCCCCACAAAACAGGATTTCCAGTCACTCTTTGACTGGAAACAATTTCTCCAAACTTCCAATTGATTCAAATTCCTGGAGATCTAAACAAGTACCGTGCTTGTTCCATAACACAGCAACAACTGTTGGCAACTTGTTTGTTTGTTTGTTCATGAGATGTGTAAATACACACACAGACAGAGACACACACACGCATTTCTGTTAGCACTGTTTCACAAACTGCTCAAGCTTAATTTCCCAGCCCCTGACAAAGCATACTTGAAGACAGTCTACCAGGGTAGGATAATTTAGTTAGGAAACAATTACAGAAAAGTGCTTGGAACGGATAAAAATAATGAAGTCGTAAAGACTGAAATCATGCGTGCTTGATCCTTTGAAAGCACTTTTCTGTGAATTAGTAGTATCTTGATACATTGTGTCACTGTATGCTGCCAACATCTTCAGTTTAGATGCAGACCATTTTAAAATGTTTTAATGACATTTTTTTTCAGCCAAAAGATTTATGAATATTCAGAAGTTTTCTCACCAATTCCTTTGGTCTCATGTTGAAAAGGATTCTTTCCGCATTCTCACTGTCTTGCCTGCTTTCCATAATAGCCAGCAAAAGCTTGGAGGCATTGTTCTAGAGATACAAAACCAAGTTAACGCAAATTTAAAATCTATTTCATGGATTAACGATCCTTGCATTTGTTTTAATTGAAATTACTAGGACTACTTTTTTAGTGGATATGATTTTGAACTACTTGCATCTTTTATTTTAATGGCATATATAATAAGGCTTTTCTCCCATTTTAATGTCAGCATACTGTAAGGCTAACAAATCCTGCATGCTATATGGGAAGAAGCATTTTAAATATTGAAAAATTCTGACTCAAATATAGAGCTTTGTTCTAAAGAACAAGAAATGAAATCCCATTTCCCCCTCTTTTTTGCTCACCTAACAATTTTTATCACGGCATTCTGTTAAAGCAATGCTCAGCACAGGTAATTACAAAATGCATTACACAAAAGGCCTCATCATTCAGGCAGTTTTCCTTCCCTGCTGTTTTTTATAAATGCTAATTGGTTATTATTTAAAAGACTCTAAAGCAAACTGTTTTCACACAAGCTTGAGACTTCATTTTACTATCAAATATTTCAAGGGGAATGTATAAAGATATCCTTTGCTCTGTCAACTGTCCACTTCTGTCTAAGATCTCTCCCACCAACTAAATATTATGAACTTCAGCAGACATAACTCAGTACCACTGTAGACTTTGAAGACCTGTCTTAATTCCAGTTACATCAAATGTGAAAAGGAAAGAAAGAATGGTTTGAGAGGTTTAAGCACCTAAACCTAACAGGCCTCAGTGCACAACAGTTCAGTTCCTAGCTCTGCCAGAAGCTTCCTGTGTGATTCTGGGTAAGTTTGTTTCACTTCTCTGTAACTCAACATATTGTTGGAGGTGGCAGTACAACAGCTAAATCTGATCAAACTCATAAATTGAGGAGACACCATGCCCACGCTCACCTGTTCGCTGGGGCTTCCTAACTACCTCAGCTTTAAGAGGGTTTGTATATCCAAGTTTTGTTAGCAGAGCTGAAAATGTGGAACATCAAATGCCAAGAAAAGAAAATAACGTATGGAAACTCAGCCAAATTTGTACAGTACTTAAGTATTCTTGTAATTATGATTTGAATACTGTACTGCAGAAACTTGCCAGTTTCACAGCTAAAAGCCCACTGGTTTTCCTCTCATTTGGCACAGAATCATAAAATCATGTAGGTTGTACAATGAAGTCATGCATTCAAGGTTTTTCTCTGTACTGGTCTTTCAGCAGTCTCAGTCCCTGCTCAAAGCCCCTGCTTAGGGCTGTGTCAAAGAGGTCCAAAGATCATAGAATCACAGAATCATAGAATGACCTGGGTTGGAAAGGACCACAATGATCATGTAGTTTCAGCCCCCGTCCTATGTGCAGGGTCGTCAACCAGCAGACCAGGCTGCCCAGAGCCACATCCAGCCTGGCCTTGAATGCCTCCAGGGATGGGGCATCCACACCCTTCTTGGGCAACCTGTTCCACTGCGTCACCAAATCTGTGTGAAAAACTTCCTCCGAATATCTAACCTAAACCTCCCTGTCTCAGTTTAAAACCATTCCTCCTTGTCCTATCGCTATCCGCCCCTGTAAACAGTCATTCCCCCTCCTGTTTGTATGCACCCTTCAAGTATTGAAAGACCACAATGAATCCCACAACCTTCTTGGGTACCAGTTCCCAGCTTCATTGATCTGCACAGGAAAATAAGTTTCTTCTCCTGGGGTCATTGCAGACAGCAAGAGGGCTCTTTGAAGCTAACTCTTGTGCAAGCTGAACCTCACTCCATATATCATTCTAATAGCACTCCACTGGAATCACTCCAGTACATCAATGTCTTTCCTGCTCCAGAGAGCTCCAAAATGGGCAAGATACTTCAGATGCAGTCTAACAAGTGTCAAACAGATAGGAAAGATGCTTCTCTAAACCTATTATCTACACTCCTCCTAATACAGTCCAAGACATGGTTGAGTTTCTCTACTGCGAGGGGGTACTGCTGACTGACGCTCAACTTCTCTACCAAGACAGCCACCTCTTTCCACAAAGCTACTTCACATTTAGTCAGCGCCCAGCTGTACTACTGTATTGGTTAATCCACCCCAGATTCAGGACTTTATATTTTTCTTTTTTCAAGTTCATGAGTTCTTGTTATTTTTCCAGCCTGCCAAGGTATCTCTGAACAGTATGCTCCAGCACAGGGAACAACAAACACATTCAAGCAATTTAGTCTACGCTTGCTCTAAGGTATTTGCCCAGGCTTGTGGAACTTTGAGGGAAGGGCTGCCTACTTTGAGAGGGACTGAAAGAGGAACTTGGGCAAAAGGGAGACTGAAAAGGGACACAAGTTTATTGTAGGAAAACACAAAATGAAAATAGAAAGAGTGAGGATAAAGTTAGGACTGGCAAGGAAAAGACCCAAAGTCAGGTAACCAAACAGAATTAGCAACTATTTCCTAACTCCTGTGCCACAACTCCAACGTGGGCTTCTGAAATGGGATGGGTTTCCCCTACTCTACTGGAGCAACACCTGGAAGCTAGGCAAGATGTACATAGGCAATTCAAACGGTGCTTTTATGTGCAATTGGGATATGTATGGAGTACCTCATATGATGTGGAAACATTTGCTACTGAAATTCAGAAAATGTGTGGAAATAAAATAAAGATTTGAGAATGCACAAGGAGAACTCAAAACAATTATGTTAAGACGTGGATTGAGAACTGGAGGACTGTAAGATTAAAAGTCAGAAGGAGAAGGAAGGTAAAGGTGGAAAGAAGGAAGATTCATACATGACTGGAGGACCTTCTGGAAGAGGAAACTGGAAGTTGAGCGAGAAGTCAGAAAAGAGGGGGCTGGGTTTGCCGACACAATGATGAGATGAGGAGCAAGAACAATGGATGAGAAGATCAGACTGGGATCACTGAAGTTGAATGAGACTCCATACGTATTTTTCTATAGTCACATTTGTCTTTCTGAAATAAAATTAGGACCACCCACTGGAAAAGTCTAGCCAGACTCTAGCCACTTACACTGCAAAAGTTGAGTGTGCACAGTGAATAAGATCAAGTGCTGAGACCAGAGTGCTATTCTGAAGAACTGGATGGTTCTACTTCTGCTGAAGAGTTCCCTTACAATGGCAAGCAAACCAAGTGTGGCAGCATTGGTAGGAATTCAAAATGAGTAGAGAAAGGGACAAGACAGGCTGCCAGGTAGCTTGAGAAAGTACAAGTGGAAACACTGGAGGAAAGCCCCAGTCTACTCACTCAAAGCTGATAAGGGCTTTGGAGCTGTTACCAGTGCAGGCAATCCTAGGAGTAGAGAGAAGTCTACTGCAGCTTGTAGAAAGTACGCGTGCCTAGACGTTCAATAAGCAGGCACACTCTCTCATTTTTTGGCCCAAAGAAGGAAATTTCTGACTCATAAGTCACTTTCTCCTTCTCCTTCCCTATCCGATCACTTACACCTGAGTTTGAGATGCTACTTTAACACCTCGTTCCTCATTTTCTGCATGCTTTGAGATTCTGATATCATGATTTCAATTCCCAGATATCAATAATGAAAAGAGGTCAAATACTTTAAAAATACAGATTAAAGTTCCTTGTAACACATTAGTTTTGTGAAAAATCAATCCCTAGGTGCTACAAAATGAATATCCCAAATGCTTCTGGCCTTCATTTCTCTTTTCCTGGGTTCTCATCTCATACAGTTTTTCTAAAACACTATGAGAAAAACAACAAAAAAACCCATTCTTATTAGTCTCTCCATCCTTTTCCAGTGAGTTACATGGGTTACTCTTCATCCTTCCACTACATACAGTGACAGATATTGAGGTCATGCTCTGTGCCAGGGCTTAATACTAGTCACTAAGAAAGGCTGGAGTGTCATATTCAAAATAATAAAAGACAGAACAGAACATTGTCCATCTGTTCACTCAGTGAACATTGTCTATCCTACTCACCAAATGATTGAAGAATCCAATGGAAAATATAATCCATGAAGATGTAATTAAATACCACATCACAAAGTGTGTGCAAAACAAGCCAAATTAAGATGGTATGGGAAAATATAATTCTTCATGGCCTTTGCATTGGTTGTGGGGTACATGTTCAGCATACAATGTTCTCTGAAAACAGTGTCTGAGTTTGTCTGTATGTGTGTGTGAGCCTATATACTTAAAATTTTGTATTTTCACTGTAAAACTTACGCATTTGCAACTTCAGAATTGCTTTTAAGCACTGACAAACTGTCTATGTTAAACATCAATAATCTAATTCTTGATATCACATCTGGCTCGGTACTATGCCCAGTTTTGTCCAGAATAATATGGACTTACTGTCCAGCATATGGCTGCACCAATAAGTGAATGGAGCATTTTTCATTAGAAGCAGCTGAAAGAGCTGGGACTGCTTGGTCTAGAGAAGAGAAGGCTCATCAGAGTCTTATCAATGTGTTTAAATACTTGATGAGAGAGAATAAAAAAGAGGGATCCATAGTAAGTGAAAGATAGGAGGTAACAGGTACAAATTAAAATACACATGAAATTCTATCTAACAAAAGAAAATACTTTTTTACTCTGAGGTCAGGCAAATACCAGAAGTTTGTCCAGACAGTTTGTGACATCTCCAATTGGAACCTGCTCTAGCTGACCTTGTTTGGTGCTGGACCATATGACCTCCAGACATATCTTCTAACCCTAAGTGACCCTGATTCGGTCAAATTAATATCAGTTCCACAGTTTGACCTGTTGGTATCACTCATTACAACTTTTGCTATTTAAGTAACAGTGTGGCATACAATGCCCTGTGAATATGGCCAAGCTGGTCCTTGCAGCAATGCCAGTAAATTCCATTTTCTAGCTACACAACAGCAATAAACTGAAATGGCACTAGTCTTTACACGGATTGAAATCTGGACTTCAAAGAACTATCTGTGAGTTCAAAGTTAAATGTCTGCTTAAGTGTTTTTCTTGAGGGGAGCCTGAATTATACTGCCATTCAATCATGTAATTACAGTTATTAAAATCATCTGTAAAACACTGTTGATTTGATGTTTCATTCTACATGATATACGGCTGCATTAATTATTTTATTAGACATTCATAATATTGCCAGTATGATGCAATGCAGCTACCGCAAAGTATTTGCTGGTTTGGGAGAGGAAACGAACCATCTGCAATGGAAATTCTTCATTCAGAAGGCAAGAAACAACATTAAATCACGGCTCCTCCTGGACATATTCTACTCTACTTGTCAGACAGTAGAGCTGCAAAGCTCCTCTTTGCATGCAATGGCACACAGACCAGACAAACTTATCTAACTCTCCAGAGAATACAAAACAAAATACAAGCCCCCCCACTCTACACTTCACCCTTCTCTTCAAAGGATACTGCGAAGGGTAATAAAAACATTTTAACTGCATTGCCAGATTTATTTGACATTTTAATTGCAGGTCATCTGATATATTACTCTTTTCCACAACATATCCTTGTCAAATATTTTTTAAAGTTCACAGAAACACAAAATTTAGTATATACAGAGAATGAATGTTCCTTCCCCTTAATAGGATAGCTATTTATTAGAGATTTTATGTCCACGACGTAGACTCTTCATGCTAGCTATATTGTATCTATTTGATAGGATCCTTTAAAAAAAAGCTGTGGGTATACTCCCAAACACAACAGTGGACCAAAAGGGCTGTGGTAGAGGATTTTATGCAGATTAAGCTGAGCTGAATTCATGTGCACTGTTTGTCTTCCAGGGCTGCCGAGTATATCACACTATGGCAAGACTAAGTAAATGTCAGGCTGCATGGAGCTCTTGCATAGGTATGTCTTCTATTATTACTCAAATTTAAATAAACAAATTTACATTTACTGTACCTTTAGCTGAAGCACCAAGTCCATGCAGTATTTGCCAAGAGGATTTATGTCATTCAAGATGAGCGCAATTATAATATCAATCCCATTCGATTCATGGGTAGCTATGCAGGTCTGCAAAATAAGAGAAGAAAGTCAGAAGAGAGGGAAGAGAGGAAAACAAAGAGACTGAGAACTGGGGGCAGTGAGAAAGAGAGGGAATATGCAGCAAATTTCCAAAGAAAGGATCCAGAACTTGGACGACCGTGTGATTGCCAAAGCAGAGCAGCCTGAAAACATGCCACAAATGGTGTGGGGGAAATACGTAGTACAGGGCTAATCCCAACACTGTCAATAGTGAAGTATACAAGTGAGGAAAAAGCAGTGCAAGCTAAAATTTGCTTGCAGTGAAACATGCAGGATTAGGCACAATGTGGTACAGGCTACACACAACAGTCCACAGGAGCGCTACCAGGTTTGGCTGAACACACAGACACTGAATCTTAAAAGTCATACTGGAATGTATGTAAAATAAATGTCAGTTGTATAAGTCTATGGTATTTTTTTTTTTCCAAATAGATTTATTGGACAATATGAAAGGAAGTTTTCCAGAAAGACAGAGGGAAAAAACAAAGAATACAAAACAAACAGAGGAAAATGACAGTGGGGAGCATTTGTCTCCAAAACATGCTGCATTAGATTTGCAGATGGTTAAGCAAGTATAATTCTAATCCTGAGTGACTTCCCAGCAGGTAAGCCTGAGAAATTAAGCCTTAATAATCATTCCCTTCCATTATCAGTAGTCAGTGAACAAGTTAACTTGAAAACATAGATTTTCTTTTTATTTCCACTGACATTATTATTTTTTACATATATTTTTCTCAGTCATTAATAGATCAAATATGACTGTTTAAAAATTTGCCTACTAAAGGATTTTTGTTTGCTTGTTTTTAAAGTTTTAAGTAATGTCAATTGATAACCAGCAAGAGTAATCGAAGCAGTTTGCACTTCATTCATGTATGTTAATGAAGGAGAACTAATACTGCATGCATTTCTTCAGCTGTCCTTAGTATCAAGAATAGATTGTGTCTCTGTAATTTTGCCCACTGATATTTTCCTATCATTAATCCATATTGAAAATTCTGAAATTTCATCCACTGTGACAACTTTACTACAGTTCTCTTCAGATCAAACGCAGCAGCATGTAACTACACTCTGCATTTCTATATTGCCTCAGCACTGAAGAGACAGCTACCAATAGCCACAACTCAAAAGGCTGCATGGTCTTTACCCTCACTCATTTTCCTATCGATATCCTAATTAAGGATGTCAACAGGTAGCACAGGAGAACAGTAAGTTAAATTTTGTGGCAGTTAGATTAAATTGGGAAAGTAAAAATTAACATCCTATATAAAAATCTGAAAAGTCAAAATGCATGAAAATGGAAAAACAAACAAACAAACAAACAACAAGCAACATTATTATATAGGTAGTGTAATTCCACAGTTGTGACTTGAACCTCATAAAGTGAGGTTCAAACTATGGACTAAATTATATGATATTAAACTCTCTCCAAAAGGACTGGAAATGCTGTATGTAAACAGACAGGCTAAAGGAAAAGTCTGTTTTCTGCTCTGTTTTGAAAGGATTTCTCAGGCCTTATGCAGGTGTGGTAAGTATTCAGCTTAAACCCAGTAATTGCACGTGGTCTTATGTTATTAACAACACCAAAGAGTTTACAATAAGCACAAAGATACCATACCTTCAGGTAGATTGTTCTGCATCTATTCAAGCCCTACCTGATTTTCATGGCATGGACCTTGGCAATACTCAGTCAAGCTTTCCAGTGTCTGGTTCACCAGAGCTACGTTCCTCTCATTGATGTAAAGCCCCAGTAAGCCTAGTCCACCTGTCGTGCTTCCACAGATACAGTCCAAAAACTGAAGTGTCTCGCAAACAAGGTTGTAATTTGTTTTATTGTTCTGATGTCTTAAAAAATTCTGGTGGATGGAGAAAACGATCAAAAAAGATAAGGAGAAATAGAGAGTTAGAATCATGCTGAACACACAATCTTTTTCATAAAATTACTGACAGGTTCAATTTATGACCACATGATTGCCCTACCTTAATTACTGAAGTACACTAAACTGTGGAAAATAAATCATCTTAGTGCAGCAGTGGAGGACTATTATTTGATTAAACCAGTTGGGAAAGGAGGGCTTAGAAACACAAGCTTTGCAAACATCTGTCCTAGAGATGTCCTGCCCGATCTGTTTATTATGGTCCTTTACTCGGGAAGGTCTTGTCACTGATGAACAGGTATAGCCGCACATTTAGACTGCTCCATGGAAGTGCCAATGCACAACAGCAACTCAGCTCAAGCTACTTCCAATCCTGCTTTCAGGGCAGCTACTGGACACTGCACTGAAGCATATTTGCAGAAAACTCATTTTGCAAAAGTTTATCTGGCGGTAGTAATATCTACCAGAGGAATTGATAGCAGAGACACACTGCATCTTACACCCTTCAATCATAACACCTAGGGAAAAGAGCAGTACCAAAACTTTGTCCAGAAGCCTCTTGTGGTTTTCAAACTTATGGTAACTGATCCACTATTGGTGCATAGAAATTATACTGACAGGAATGTTTAGAAAATTTTCAATTCCATGTGGCTATCCTGTGGTTCCCACACCACTCTGAGGGCATAAACATGAACTTAAACTGAGCATGCAGATAGTTCTTGAAAAGGGTTATTTTATCACATGGACCAAAAGAATAACCATATTTTAGACACCCTTATTCTGTAATAGAAGCCAAGCACAGGCATGTTCTTCCTCCTTCATGAAGTTCCAGCTCTTGTAATACTTCCTTTGAAGTCTGGCTCAAAAACACTTTACCTGGAGCTCTCGGTTGTGGTTCTCACAAAGCAGCTGGAGAAATCTCAGTATTGGCTGCATGATTGCAATAGCAGGACTCATTACTGCTTCTTCTGTGGACTTTTCCTCTGCATTTGCAGCATCTGTTCCTGAGCCCATAAGATCTATTTCTGGGTCCATTTCTCTTCTATATACAGAATAAGCCTTGGATGTTGCAGAAGACGCTTCTGTTAACTGAACTTTCATACCCTCTTTCAGATGCAGTGTTGAATCCTTCACTGAAAAGAAGATAATTTTCCTTAATTTTTGAAACAGTTTTTGCTTGTTTAATTAAACAATAAGAAAACAACAACAGTGAACGCAACTTTTTCTTTTTTGGTGCCTAACTTTTCAAAGACCTCTAGGCAACTTACAAAGAATATCAAAGCAACATTCATGAAGGGATAGCATGTTCCAAATTGACCACAAACCACAGTGAAGCAGAACATTTAAAACAAAAAGCCCTACTATTTCTCTTCCATATACAGTAAATGATGAGAACAATGGAAGGACCACAGGGTGGGCATTTTTTCCTGTGCTTGCTCATGTGAAATAGCCCCGCTAGCAGCAGCCTGTGTTTCAGCTTCTCTAAAAACATGGGTCTATATCTTGTATTGGTGCAAGCTGGCATAGCTTCACTGACTTCATCAATGCTAGTTCCATGCAATCAGCTTAAGTTATGGTCTGTAATTTAGAGAAAAACAGACAAATAAGGCAGTGCAGCAATAATTAATATTAAAACTTATTGATCAATGTAGCAGAGCATCAGTGGTGTAATACAAGCAACTTGAACATAATGCACTATGCATTATATGGCTGCCTCCTTACCTCTCTTTTTGGGTACAGATATGGTTAGGTCACTATCATCATCTTTCTTTTTGCTCCCCAGATCAATAGTGTTCACTGTCACTGTTGATCGTATCTCTTGCTGAGCAGCTTTCATACGGTCATACAGGACTTTAAAGAATTTTTCTGACTTTTTTTGCTCCTTCAATTGCTGGTAAGTTGAATACTGCAATGAATAAAAAGAGGATACTCATTAGTTATCAGTCTTCATAGGAAGAAAAAATACAGAAACAAAAAAGATAATCACACAGGAAAAAAAAAAGATGACCACTACACAACCAATTATTTTACAAAGTGATATAAAAGATTGGTAACAAGTACTGATCGTTATTTTTAAATTTGGATAAAATGGCAAGCAATGCTGCTTGCAATCTTTCAAATGTCACAAAATTACCCAACTAAGTTAAATTATTTAGCAATACTCCCCATTTCTCTCCAGGTATTCTAGAGATACAATATTCAATCTGCAAGTAATAGTGAAAGTAATTGTTATTATGTAGCTACAGCAGGAAACAGGAAACTCTCAGATTTATATTTAATGTTACAGCTTAGCCTATACACATTCTTGGTTCTTTATAGCTTCAGAATTGGAATTAATATTTTAGGTTATTAAGTACAGTCCTCAACATTACTGTCAAGTAGGCGGAATATCATTTTCAACAGTTTAAAAACTGTCCCAGAAGTGATGTCCTTCTACAACTCCTTACCAATTCATTTTAGAAAGCTGCAGCAATACCTCACTTCTTTAATACTTTTAGATGCTCTCTAAGGGTGACAGGTTGTATTATCTTTTTTACAGAATAAAGATACAGGATAGGATTCCTCTCATTTAACTTTTACAGTCTTGAAATGAAGCATATGTTGATTATTTAGGTTCCTGTCAAATTTAATGATGAGATATGGGGAAAAGCTGGGACTGGTTCATGCCACCTCTCCTTTCTGCTGATCACAGAGTAAGAATAAACAACTAACTTATTTGGCTAAAGTTGGGTAAGAGCAATACCTCCACCTTTGTGAAAAGATCAGAATCCATAGTTTTAAGCATTTATTTCCTTTGGAACAGATATTGGCAGTTTCAATGACCAATTTTTACCTTCGGAGATTTAGAAAAAAGTCCCTACACGTTTCCAGATTTTTATTTATTATTATTATTATTATTATTTGCTATTATAAATTTGAAAGCTTTGGAATTATTAAATTTACAAGCAGAAGCATGAAATAACTGGAGATAATGCTCAGCTGGCAAAGAGCACAAAGAACAACTGTACAACATTGAAGGGGGAAGCAGAAAAATGTTTTCTTCTATTGAAGACTTTACTGTAAGAGATACTGCATAATAACATGAAATATTTACAATAGTTTTTAGGGGGACTTATTATAGTAATAACTTCTCTACAGAACTCACTACAAAAAGTTTCTTTTTATTCGACTCCTGACTATATGCATTTGAAAAGCAGTATGTGAATAAGTAAATGAAATAAGTACCTGTGTTTGTGCATTTCCACCTTCAAGCAGTGCAATACCAAGCAAAATGCCTTCTGAGAAAATTCTGTCATTTTTGGTGCTGACTATAACATCTATGACAAGTTCTGATGCACCTTCTTTATCTAGAAGGCATTGAATGTCAAACATGGATACTCCAGACTTATCTGAGTCTTGTCCTACAAATCCACCTGTAAGTCAGAGATATACATACTATTCATGTTTGTTTCATGCATATATATTGAAATAAATCTATTTGGAAAACCATCCAGTACCAATGCAATTCGTTTACTCTCAAAATTCTGTTAGAGGCAAAATTCCTCTTGAAACAAAGATGTTTGTGTGAATGTGCCAATGTTGGTCCCCAAGCATAAGAAACAAAACAAAAACTCACACCACAGTCCTGTTAACAGCATTCAGACAATAAAGAAGATCAAAATGAAACTGATTTGTTCACAGAACCCTGGTTTTAATTCCATTACTGCATACACTAATATATGAGCATGGCCAGAGGTCTGAAAAAGCTTTTAAACCTGCTTTTCTCGGGTCTAATCTAAACAAAGATTGTATACTCGTAAATCCACTCTGGTTATGGGTATGACCTTCTAGCTAAATTTTTTTCCAGTCTAATTCCTAGAGCAGTAACATCATGATAAGTTAAAACAAATTAACACAAATTAAGCTAACGCAAATTAACTGATGGTGTGATTCGAAGGGATTTTACTAAATTGTATTAACTCATTAAATCAGCCATATTTTATTATTAGTCATTATCATATTTCCTGCTATACACATGTTATACACATGTAACTGCACCTACCACATGAGGAAAAAATATGGCACTGTTTTAATCAAAGCAGTACTGACAAAATGTTTCTGATTCTTTAACGAAGCCATGCATTCATATACACATTTTTCACAAAGAAAAGACAAAACACTAATTCTGTATTCTATTGTTTGCTACGGAATAAACTGATGTACAAGACACTCAGTCTCTGATTTTTTTCCAGTATCAACACTGAAACACACAGAGGATCAGCCAAATGACATTTGGGAAAGCCCATACATCTGGACATGCTTTTAATATATGCTGATAATGTGATGGCCAGCTTTGCTATGACGTGGCTCTACACTTCATTCTGTCATATTTCCTATGACATACATTATTTTTGGTTTTATTAGAAAGCATTTTACTGTAATCTACATTGGCTTCTATAACACAATAATACAAAAATGAGGTTATAAGGAACACCCACTCAAACTTCCTGCTCACAGTAGTTAGAGTAGGTCCTCACAGCCTTGTTTTGAAAGAACTGACATTCTACAGCCTCTCTAGGAAATTTATTTCATTGCTTAAGTGATATATTTGTGAAAAGCTTTTCCTTATATCCTATTTTTTTAATGTGCTAGTGGAGGATCTGGAATTTTAAAAAGTTGATTGGTTTCCAGAAACAGCAGTGGCTTTGTTCAAATGCTGCATGCTTTGCTGGATTCCTGGACGTGAATTTATTAGCAAATGGTGTTACCAATCAGAATTGAACTGAAGGACTGACTTGGGGGAATGGAGAGATTCGCTTTTTTAGTGCTGGCAAATGCACACCAGCCATCTGAGACAGGTGCACACAGCCTTTCTTCTAACTGATTACAGAACTCGCTCCATTTATTTGCCAATTAAATCCCTGGAGCACATTCAACATGCCTTTTAAAAAGATGGTGCTGCTAGTTTTGTTTTTCTTAAATGATGTGTGTTGATTTACCTCCCACTTGTGCAGTTTTGCTGTAGCTGGTAGACAGAGGCCCATTCATACCACTTCCATATTCCCCTTTAAAGTAGCGATACAGGAGTATTTTCCTTAAAGTGTTGCCCTTTAAGAGAAATACAAAAATAGCATAAGAAACTTCAGTATTTCCTTTGTTTGAAAAGCCAGATGTTTATAATAGATACATAATTTATTAGGTCTTTCTTTTATAATTAGTAAGCATACAAATAGAAAAGTTGTCCATAAAACAAGCATCTAATGGTCTTATCTAACACATTCTGTGGCAAGAATTCTAAAATACTGCTGTACAAGTTTTCTCTGAAGATTATTTTAAACTTACTGATGATAAATCAAATATCTCTACCTCAACAATTTCCACTGACTACCTGGAAGACGTGTATTTTGAAACAAGTTCTACAAAGAACCAATGCACTGCAGTCTGTGTGTGTCTGTCCTACCCTGCCATGGCAGTACTTTCTTCCTATTTTCTGCATCTGAGTAAAATCACTCCCTTTTCTCTGATCTCATATAATCCAACTGATCATCTGAAAGAAGCCACATCACATGAAATATTAAAAACAGAGAGATGACATTTGATAGAAGAGCTTCCTTTACTTCCAAAACCAAAACTAGTCAATATTTGCATGCAGCTCTCTGAAGAGCTTCTCTTTCATTTTGCATATGTTCTGCAAAACAAGATGCACCGAATTAAGAGTAGGGGTACAATCACTTGGCATTTTCCTGTTGCCTTTGGTCTCCCGGGGATACCTGCAGTCAACACTCATCTTTACAGAGGCAGCAGATGACAATGACTGCAGGTATAAATATAAAATACTCTAGACTTTATTTGGAAATAAGTATGGCAAGGCTTCCAATGTTTACAATAGAAGGAGAAAAATTATTCATTTCAACAGTTAGGCAGTAAAAGGACATGATTTCTTCTTTGCATTTACTCACCTACTGGTTTTAATGAAGAACAGGTCTTAAAAATATGTGTACCAGAAGCATTCTCTGTACTTACAGGGAACATACAGGTCACCAGGACCTGCATGTTAGTCTAGCCATATGCTTTTCAGTCTGTACATCTGTAACCACCAGAGGCAGCAACAAGAGAGAAAGCAAGACCCAAAAATATCTCAGGAAGCACAATCCACACTCATATGTCTCTGTTAATACTTAGCAGTATTTCCAAAAGCAACCAAAGGCCACCATGGGGCTTCATTGCTTCATGCGTCTCAAAAAGCAATGGGCTTGTCCATCCCAAACAAGGGTCACAATGCAGTAATCTGTATATGTAGGCTGACAATGCAAAACAGAAGTTCCTTCCTAGTTCTCATATTCTGATGTTTTCATAGAGTCTACACAGTCTGCAGAATTCACTCAATTAGCCAAGAAAATTGCAAGATCTATATTAAAATTTCAGAATCCATAAACACAATGGCTGCAAGAAGAATAAAAGCATCACCTACACATCTGTTGTGCCAAGGAATTTATTACATGAATCTTTCAGATGAACTTAAGCCAGCTGTGGTCTACACTACAGAAAAAGACCAAGAACCATCAATGTCTGAACCACACATGGAAGCAGACTCTTTCCAGCCTAGTTTGCAATGGAGATTAATCCTGCACGCATGGGCAAGATACAGCTCATAAGAAATTTCAAGATTGCTAAAATCTCTTAGAGGCACACATATCACAGAATCATAGAGCTTTGTCACACAAATAGGATCCACAGAGGAGAAATCCTTCCTACCACCCAACTAGGACCCAGCCCAGAATGAGAACTGCATCAAGACATGCCTTTAATATGAAAGGCTGGCATTTGCCATACCATTTGATTAACCACAAAGCTTGAGGGAACATCCTTAACTGGCTATCTGTGTAGTCTGCTGATGATGAACAGAGCGCCATGGTAAATTATATAAACAGTCACAGTGCAGTCACGGGAAGAAACACCAAAAGGCATCTATATGTAGTTAAAAATAATACCCACAGTCACAAGTTTTATTGTTCAATCAAAACAGCCTTTATTTTTATCAGGAAGAACGCTGAGGACCATGAAATAGCATTTGACTAATAACCTTGACAATTTAGCACTTGGTCTCGTTGTCTGTAAAAAAATTAACTGTTTGCACATCTCAGATCATTTTTCCTGCCTCGTTACCTTCAAAAGACAACAGGAGGAGCAGTGATATGAATATACTTCTCCAACTGGCTACAGAACAAGGAATCTTTTCCTGACTGTCTGCAAACTAAGACACAGACGTTACCTTTTGCCCCCAGAGAGCAAGTCTTCATTATTAGGCTTTTCACTCTCTCTCCCTCTCTTAACCTCTCATGAATCTAGACACACACAGTTCTTAGAAGCCTAATTGCCAAAAGTCAAGAGCATTGTGTTTAAAAACCAGGAACGCAATGGAATCTCTGCTTTGACAAAGAGCTGTACCAAAAATGTGCCCTCAGACTCAGCCCCACAATGATGCAGGCTTGGGATCTTCAGCCCCTTTGTGATCACTTTGGGAAGCCGTGTGACTTCCCCAGGTCATTTAGTTTCTTGTGAAATTAGCAGCCACTGCAAATAGAAGAAACTGCTCTCTGCAGCCCAGCAGCATATACTGGAGCTGAGGAATACACAGATGCTTATGCAGTATATCAGAAATTCCTGTCACCTCCAGTGCATGACCGTGTGAGGTATCATACAAAAGAACGCTAAAAAGACCCCGCTCCCAGAAAAAAAAAGTGCTGATCCTGCTGGCATAAGTGTCTGCGTTTGCTTTTGTGGGAATGCCAAAAAACAAAGTCAAGAATTGTCCCATCATCTGGACGAGGCAATCTGCTGCCAGGGCAAGTAAGACAGTCATGCCATTGGTGCCCTTGTGAACGATTTCCCAACTTAGCACAGCCACAAAATTAATATTGCCCAAAGCAAATGAGCACAGCAGTGGTATGAATAAGCACTTTGCAGCAACCATTATTGACACTCATACAACTGAAGCAGAGGCCAAAAATAAAAGCACACTAGGCAGTACAGTGTTGTCTTCCCTTGACTATGTTTCTTCACACAGCAGAAAATCCCAGCCTTCCAAGTCAAATCTCTCCCCCACTGGCTACAATAAACTTGCCCTTATACCTCTTATTAGGGTATGGAAATGGTATGTAAACATCGGTCAGCTGACTGTAATCCTTCTATAATGGCTAGAACATTGTATAGCCCAGAAAAAAACCCACAATGAAACATAATAGTCTTATTGTTACCCATGAATACCACTGCACTGTGTCTAACAAAAGCTAGGATAAAGACTGAGGACACAAGAAAGCAACAACTGGTTATTGTTCTTGCAGTTTTAAATAGCCTGAGATTGACAGACAAAAGTTTCCAATAGGGAAGAATTATTCCAATAGGAACATGTAGACACAAACAAATTACAATTTTCTCAGTATTTCATTATACTAGTTGATCTTTAAACTTGATTTAAATGCCTTAATAAAATCGTACATTCACTTTCTTTTTTTGAGACTGCAACATGCTGGTTCCACATTGGGATAGGATGTCTCATGTGGAGAAGAAATGCCTGAGTGTTTGGAAGGTTTACCATGGGTACTTGCTTCAGCATGAGCTCCCTGTGCAACAGCACACTGCATACGGAATTCGAGTATTTTAGAGTCAGTGATGTTCCAAAGTTTGAAATGGTGGATCTGATTGTCTCTTCTGACTTTCATTTGCAATAAGACCATGAGGTAGAAATGTTCAAATTAGCAGTGATAACACAGAAAAGGCAGTCACGTCCAACAAATATTTCTCATATACAGTGGATGATGTGGCCATAGCCCCATACTAACCCAGGTGGATGGATGAATATTATATTTCAGTAACTTCCACCTAAATATTACAGAGGAGCTGACTGGGACATCTGCTCTACTAATACACGTTTTTGGCAAGTTGAAATGGAAACAAAATCTCAGAGAACTACGAGAAATCTAATGTGCAATGACACTGTTAAAAACGTAAATATGATGACATTGATAAAACATAAGCTGTGAGTTTTTTATCAGTTCTGGGCAAAATAAAGTAATGGATGATTTTGAGCTCCATTAATGCAAAATTAAAGGAAGCAACTACAAACCAGTAGTAGTTATAGTATTAGCATCGTGTCATAATAATTGTCTCAATATGGGATTTAAAAAATAATAGACCTACTCTAGCTTCTGATTATTATCTTCTTTGGTCTCACTCATGATGAAAATATCATTCTGGTGAAGTCTGATAAAGTGGTGATATGATACATAAGGCAAAAATTATAACTGAAAATCTACAATGCTATAATCCCACAATGATACTTGCTAAATGGCTTAACAGCTAAGACAGAATTCAATTTGAAACTTAGACCAACAAATTATAAATGAGTGCACAGGCTTCTAATAGGAAACCTCAGGAAATACCTATTGTATGCCTGATATTTTTTTCAAGCAAATGGAAGAACACAGAAGAATAAGATAATTTGTAAAGGACATACAAGGAAAACAGGATGGGGTCAGAACATTTATAACAGTTTAGGATCACTTATTCAACTGAGAAGAAGCAAACAATTTGTGTCTCAGTCTGTCCAGATACTTCTGTGTTGAGTTAGAGATGTAATAACAATAAAGAAGACCATAAAATGTAGGCCTTCATTCTAGTGAAGATCTGAAGGTCTTGGACAAAAATCAGCAGAACGACGTTTTGAAAAATCATGCCATTCTGGAAATTATAACCAGAGCTATGGAGTAGGATTCATAAAACTATCTTACTTTTTTATGTGAAGAGGCATGTTGCTGAAGGAATACTGCATCAAAAGCTGGTGTCTATAATTCAAGAAGAATTCTGATAAATTGGATTAGATTTGGAGAAGTTCTACAAGAGTGATTAGAAAATAAAACATACTTTCTCATCAGAAATTCAAGGTTTTCAATCTACTGAGCTTACCAGTCTAAACATGAAAGACAAACTCTGTTTCTGACTATCTGCATGAGAAATCTGATAACCTTTAGATAAACCTGCAAGATAAAGACGTAAGACACAATGCTTAGGTGCTGAAGACCAATTTAGGTGGGAAAGAGATAGAAGTGGTTGAGTTTTTTCATTTGTCGTTTATGATTTTGCCTTTTGTCCCTGCTAATATGTGAGGGCTGCTTCAAAAGTAATGCCTCCTATTTTATTATACTCACCCACGATGGCAAAAGCAGATGTCGGTAGTACAGCAGTAGTGGTTGAACCTTCCTGCCAACATGCCGTTATATTTTGTTGTTGTGTGACAAATGGCAGCAGAGGGGCAGCCTAATAAAATGGCATCTGACATAGAAGTACGTATGAAGCAATGGTGTGTCACTGAATTCTTCCATGCAGAAAAAGTTGCACTCACTGACATTCATCAATGCTTGTTGAGTGTTTATGGAGACCAAACAGCAGATGTTAGCACTGTGAAGTGATGGGTGGTACATTTCAGAAGTGGTAACAGTGTGTTATCTCCACTGGTACAGATTTTTATGACTGAACTGTGCAGGTACTTGTTCACCACTGGTGAAAATGCATAGCTAATAAGGGTGATTATGTTCAAAAATAGTGTTTTGTAGCTGAGAATTTGCTCTACGAGACAGTGTTATTGTGCGCTTTGTACCTCTTGTAGTTCCCACAGAAATAAATAGGAGGCATTACTTTCAGAGCAACTTACATACAAAAGTAAGTGCATGTAGCCATCGGAATATTCTAAGAAGAGGTGCACAGAGCTGCTCGCAGTTACTAAATGATCACTAGATGGGTTCCCAAACAGGAAGTATTAGAAGATCTTGTGGTCTATATGAGGGGAACCAGCTAGGTGACAAAACACATGCCATTTTAATCTATAAAGATATCATGCCACTTTTTCCTATCGTAAATACAGATGAAAAGCCTGACTCTCAATGAAAGCTGTTAAAAAAAACCACAAGTTTTTTCCCATCATTTGTAAATTAAATTTCTGTTTTGCTTGATCTAAGCATCTGCTTGAGGATGATTTTTTGTTGTTGTTTTCCACCTGTTTTTACGCTATTTTGTTCTTTTATTCCCTTTTGTGATGAAACAGGGCAGGGGAAGGATGAGCTTTGTGCAAGTGTTCCCTATGAAGTTACCAAATATGAAAGTTATACAGTTCCTCATTAATTTATGGCTTAACCTGATCATGAAATGGAAGATGGCATCAGTATTATTATCTCACCTCCAAAATGGATTAACTGAGGCACGCAGCTACCAGGCACACAGAGTTGCACAAGGAGAAGCTTGGAAGAGAACATCTGAGCCCTAACTCTTTCTATGGCCTCAAAGTGGAAAAAATGCTGTCTTCATGCTGCCAGCAAGTTCCAAGGGGCTTAGAGAATGAGGGAGGTTGTCTGCTTTGGGGTGATGTTTGTTTATTTTCACACAGAGTGAGTTTTTTCCTGGTTTTGATCTTTTAGAACAAGAAGTTACAATAGCCAACTGATAGTTGACACTGATATATTTTGACCAGTAAAATATGACATCCAAGAGCAAACTTAGTAGCACACTGGGGCATTTATTCACTCCTACAAAAAAGTATTTATAAAAATGAAGTTAGGTCAGCTGTTGTTCAGCCCTGCTTTCACTAAAATCAATGGGAGCCTTGCCAGCAGCTTGAGGAGAAGAAGCAGACATGTACTTTGCCCGGCAAAAGTTTTTATACAATTCTAAAAAGAAAAAAAGAAGCCCACAACAAAATATGTACCAGACTTCATGACACAGTTCTCCTAGGAGAGCAAAACTGGCCACCCACACCTCTCAGCTGTCTCTCATTAGGCAGAGACGCCTCACATTTTAAATGTGCCATTGTTTAATTCTACACAAATCTGGTATTAATTCCACTTGTCTTAATACAGCTTGCCTAAATCACCAACGCTAACTGATAAACCTGAGGTTGTGACTTCTGTGGAGACTCATTAATAGGTATAGACAAAAAAGAATGGCAAGCATGACCCTTCTCAAAAACCAAATGATAATGGTTGAAAAAAGTAGCTAACTTCAAAACAGTCTCTTAATTCTTCCCTATACACATCCAGGTTTCATAAAGTTTCAAGATAAAGCACCAAAATACTGCAAAACAAATGCTATTTCCAGTCTGTTTTCAATATCAATAGTGAAAAGAATAGTGGATACATTGCAAGAAAAACAGTTTTTGCCTGGTAACTGTCCAATTTCACACCCTGAAGAAGTTCAGGAAAATATCATATTAAAAGAAAGATTTTTATTTTTTTTTTTTACTATTACCATGAATACAGCAGCAGAAGAAAACTGTCTGGATTAGTGAAAACTCCAGCACTATTGCATTCAGAATACAGTTTGATTTTGTATAAGATTTTACTACTGGGCCATAAAATATTATTATTAGTCAAAAGTCCATTCTTTTTTTTTTTTCTTTTTCTTTCTTTTTTTTTTTTCTTCCAAATATAGGATATTTACAGTCACAACATTTGTATACATAGAACAGGTCTTTATTACAGCAAATATTACTGTTAAAATCTCTCACCTTTCCTGTTGCTCACTTAGTTACATGGTTTTCATCTTTGCTCATAACATGCACTCACAAAACTGATTTTTTTTTTTTTATTTTTGCACCTATGTGATTTTTTCTTTGCACCTTTGGCTTGAACAAGGTAAAGCATTGAGACGCACAATAACCCAAGTTCTCCACCACTGAAAGAAAACAATGTAAGATTTCACCATGATTGTTCAGAAGCATGTATGACTTGTCACATCAGTAACGTACTGTAGAAAAAGACCATTTCTGAAAAGCATAATTTTCAACAATTGAAATTATATAAATCTTGTGTTGCAGGGGGGTAAACCTTCAAAGGAGTTATGCACAAAAATTATTTGTTAAAAAGATTTCTGTATGGAAGTCCCTGCTCTCTCCCAGGAAAATTTGCCCCTAAGAGTCCTAATGTGAACATTTACAAAAGTAGACAATTTCTAGATGTATACTTCTGAGTACCACCACACTTAGATATTTTAAGAGCAATTTGAAACAGGTAGCTAGGGAAAAATATTAAGAGTAGCCAAACAGTATTTTCATTACATTGCTTTGTTTCACTGTGTTGCTGTTGTGCTGAACTTCAAAGCCCAACAGATACCTGATTTACTAGATAAAAAATGCATTGCAGAGGTATTGCTTATGCTATTTTGAATTAGATACGCTAGGTTCTTCACTGCTGATTTAGGATTATTAAAGTGGCTCAGGAGCACTTCAGGATTTCAGTTTTCACCTACTCATTTTTACCCATCACCAGCTCCACTGATTTCTCAATTTCATCCTTTTCTACTAGCTAAGATTGATGAAGAAACTTCAGAAATACACGAAGAATTTCTGCTAAGGCATTCCAGATAGCCACATCGCCACTTATGTATGAAGGAACCTTTACATTTGCTAAAACACATTATCTTCTAATTCAGATTAGCAAAATTCAGGAAATCTTTCAGAGGATTTGCTATGAGTTCTGGGCTGAATAAATTACAAATAAGTACCTTCTTGTTTTACCATGGATATGCCATTAAACCATGATATGTACCACCTTCTCAAATAGTTAAATGCCATCCCTGGTAGTCTGAGCTACTTAGTGAGAGCTGCTTTTTTATGTCAACTGGTGGGTTTTTTTGAGACTGTGATATTAAAACGAAGTAGTTCTCAGTATTAATTTACTGCTTTCCACATCTCCTGCTCTGCACTGATGGAGCAGTCACATCTCAAGTTTCATGAACAGTGTGACAATAAGAAAGTCATAAAACTATTAGAGAGCACACAAAGAAGGGTCGCTAAGATGGGGAAGGGTCTAGAGGGCAAGACGTGAGGAGCAGCTGAGGTCCCTTGGTTTGCTCTGCGCAGAGCAAAGAAGCTGAGGGGAGGCCTGATGGCGGCTGCAGCTCCTCACAGGGAGTGGAGGGGCAGCGCTGAGCTCTGCTCTGTGTGACAGCGACAGGGCCCGAGGGAATGGAAGAGTGTGTGAGCAAGCATATCTACTTCCAAATATACCTGCATTTTTAGGTACTAAAGACTGTATAAATTCAGGCCTCCAACAGCCTAAAAGAAAAAATCTGAACTGACTACTGTAGAGGCCAACATACAAAATTGGGCCAAGGGAGTTCACAGTCTTACAGTCTGGCACAGAGTGTGGCCACTGAAAACAGCTGGTCAAAGGAGATCTACGCAGCTCCTACCCAATCAGCAAAACTGGAGCAGCTAAATGAAATCAACCCTGGGGCAGATTCAGACAGTAGCGATATTTAAATGGCCAGTGTTACCAGTGGTATACAGAAACACAATCTTAGCACTTATCTTCATGGAAAATGAGCACACATCAGCTCAAAAGCATAGCTTCGATGGGGTCAAGATGCAGAGATGGCCTAGTGTTACTTGCAGTGATAGGCAGATTCTTCCTTTGTTACACTGTTCAGCATTGCAAAGAAAACAAAACATCTTGCTCCTTCTATACAGAGGAGAACAATTTTCACCTGGAGCAAAGCCAGCTCCTGCACTGATTGCACTGTCTCTCTGAAAACAGGAGGCACTTCAGACAAACAGAAAAGCAGAACTACGTTAGAGAATACTACAAATCTAGCACTTTGTCATTACTAACTATCCATTTTGACGTGGCTGATTTAGAAATACCTGTAATTAATGTTCCCTGAATTAAAACAAAAATTCAAACAAAACTACAGCAGTTTGAAAAATTTCCCAGTAAACTTAATTGGGAATGATCCATAATTGTTAACTCTCTCAATTGTGTTATCATTTGCATTATGGTTGGTACTTTAAGTTCTGCACCTAGATTCCCATGCTTCTATGAGAATTCTTATTCTCATTTTTTAAAAAAAGAAATCCACACACAAAACAGAACCACACACACAATGAAATTTCTACCACACCAGGTCCCAGAAAAAGTATTTGAAAATGCGAAATCTTTGTGGTCAGAGACAGAAGGCCCAAAAGAACAAGAACTAAAAAACCCAAAATATGCTGCTGGGTTTTTGATCATTATGAAACCAAACCAAAGTAATTTCATCATCTTTAGGAGTCTGCCTGATGACTTTGATTGCCAGAGATTGTAAGTATCAAGTAAATATTTTAAGCAACCTTCTTCAGCAGACTTTTTGATTCTGCGTGTTCAGAAGGGCTCAGATTCTTGCCACTGACACTCAGCAAATATAGTTGCTGACACTTGTCTGTAGTTGCAAAGCACTCGGTATCTTCTTCCTCATACAGTAGATCAGCAAACCAGCACATCCACTTGCAGCAAAGGAGCCCAAGTAAATAGGAATTAATAATGATCCAGGATTACAAGGTAAGGTCACCCCAGAAGAAAAGGATCCCTTCCTAAGTATGAGAAATGGTAATTTCACAACTAAAATAAACTTCATTAAGATCTGAGCTCTGTTGCTGTTCTAGCAAGGGCTATGCTGCCACTAGGAGTTGGGCTCTAGGATGACCTGAACACTGAATTCCTTGGGAGGCTGAAAAAAAAGCATTTGGCAAGTTTATTCTCCAAGAAAGAGGAATCAGTTGCCCATCTTGGTTCAGACACTATGCTATGCCAACTTACTTCAACTTCCATTAATGTCATTAACAAGCTAAGTACCTATCCAGAGGCAATCAGGATATATCTTGGCTTTAACTATGGATTCACAAAACTGAAGATGGACTGGACCTTGAAGTTGGTCTTTCTTGAAATGTCTGAAGTTTTCGTAACAGAACTTTCCTTCCAAATGACAGACATTCTGAATTTTGAAGTCATCTCTTACTAGGAAAAGGTCTCAATTTTCAAAGCAGTTCTCAATCTTCCCTTTTAAATTAGATGCCGATATTAACTTTCTACTCTTGGAGCCTAAGATTTCATCAGCTCCAACAAGGAAATCTAATAATGTCCTTTTGAAGAGTGCTGTGAAATGACTCCTATTTTGCGCTAACACTGCAGCAGAAGTTTCATAAACCTTCACTATTAGCCAAAGCCGTTGAATGAAACTGAAATATTGCTAACAGAGAAGTATTTTGTTTTTAATAACTTTCAGAGGTGTATTAGCTGTCAAACCAGAGCTCAATATTTTCTTAGCTGTCTTTGTATTTTAGGAGTAACAGTAATTTCTAAATGATAAGTTTCACAAGACAAGGGAAAAATTTCTCTTCTGGTTTGAATAGAGAAAATATATCACCAACACACAGTCAAGCAGCTCTAGAATTGGTCATGAAAAAATGACCAAAACTTTCCTGAAATTAAATCAGCTGTTACAAGTTAGAGACAAAGGAGAGACAAGAGACACATTTTCAAGGGACCGTCTCAGCTTACTACATTCCCACTACTAAAAGACAGATTCATGTTTATATAAAATTTAATATGCAAGCTGTTCACTCATAATATTAAATTGCCCCTTTATATTTAATATTTGCTAAAATTGCTGAGTTATTTATGACAGAGATTAGATTGCTGCACATGTGCAGTGGCTGTTTCATCATAATACAATTTAGTATACATTTATTACAAAGCTGTTGTCATTATAATGCCTACATTTCTATTGCTTCTACAGAGAAATATATTATCACTGGAATGTTCATACACACATAGCACGTAACTATGGTAATACAAAGTCATGTGCATCTTTAGAGCTGTTAAGGATCGTGCACACCGATAGTGAAACCTGCTCTGAAAATCCTACAATTGATTGCAAATTTTCTACTATATTTCAAGACTGATGATATCTTCACTAATGACATCTCTTAGGTAAGTAGCATGCCAGAATCCCAATACTAGGGCTCAAACGCATTATGAAAACCAAGATGAACTTTACAGTTGCAATAATTGGAAATTCAACTACGCATGCACATCAACCAGTCTGTTGAAAGAATTACTAAACCAAACCCAACAACAATCCTAGGAGCTACATAATTTGCAGCTCAGTCTATTCTATTCTGAATGCAGCATTGCTGCTCCACTTAATTAGCATATCTCTGTGAAAACCTTGATAAAGCTCAAATGGGATGGTAAACAGCTTAGACAAAGTCATTGCTTAAATTAGATCAATGGTACAATTTTATCTGAAGTTCTGTATCCACAAGAAGTTGCCATTTCCCAGCATGATCAGAGGAGTGCTATGAGCACATAAGAGTTATAGAAAACATGTCATACAAAAGATTGAGATCGCTCACCTTGGAAAAAAGATGTGACAACAGAACAGAATAATATGAATGGTAAGGAGATAGAAGGTAAAAATTACTATTTCCTCTATTACATAAGAAGGTGTCTTTAACGGAATCCAGAGATGGCCAATAAAAAAGCGATACAGAAACACTTTTTAACCCACACATAATTAGATGGCAGAACTCATTATCATGGGAAGTCACCAAGGCCAAGAATTCAGCAAGATTCAAAGAGGATTTGTGCATTTCTATAGACAACAAGAAAAAAAAGCTACAATAGCAACTGTTAAAAAAACAACAATGGGAAAGAAGACAAAATCTCATGCTTTAGGGGCCACAGATTTATGATCTTACTGTTAGGGATTATCCCAAGACATCAGGAAGAATAGAAAACTTCAATTCTGCCTACAGTGGGGATTCTTAGACTTTCTTCTGAAGCATCTGGTGATGGCCACACAGAGAGACAGCACTCTAATCCTCTGGTCTGATCCTCTTTGGCAATCCTCATGTGTTTAAAAGAGAACATGAAGTATAACAAGTCTATTTGTATTAGATCCAAAAACCAGTGCAGTGCAATCTAGATTCAAGAGAAAAATTGTTTTTATTAAATCTCCAACGAGGAGACATCCAGAGCAGAGCATTACAGTCACTCAAAATATCAGCTGGAACTCTACACTGTACAAGAAAAAACAACAACATAGCATTGCCATGCATTGGAGTACATTAACAAAGTCCTCACATATACAAGGTCTGCATTTCATCTATCTGTCTTCATCTTTGCTTAGGAAGATAATACAGCCATGTATAAAAATAATGGCAGGTAGAAACCACCTTCGGTGTTTGAACAAAAGGCAGATTCTTAGAGAAAAGTTCCAGGCTTCACTATTTAGGGAGACATTCTGCTGGTGTTGACCTCTGTATCTGACTTCATTTGCTTCAGCCAGGTAATTCTCCAAAGATGTCCTCCTACCTCCCACTGCTCATTTTTCTGTTCTTGTACTAACAAAGTCCAAAATACTTCATCCTCTTAAACACTAAAGAATGCCTTTGCATGGCAGAGACAGTCACTGCATCAGACTTCTCAGTTCTGATGACAGCCTATGAACACCAGATCGCTCATTTAGCCCCAAATAACATTGCCTAGAATGTCACCATTATTTAGTTCCTTTGATTAATTACAACTTTGCAATGACTTTGTTGCATAAATTGGTTTCCTATACATATTAAGCGCCTTTCTGTCTCTGTGACTCCACCTGATGATGAAATGGCTTTTTGGCTGCTAAGGATCAAGTGTCACCTATGCAGATGCCTCTGCCTACATACCTAATGCTCTTCTCTGACGTAAAATTCACTATATGTAGGAAGAAGTATTAGTATTCAAACTGTGGCATCCAGAGCTGCCAAGACTCAGCCAAAAGCTTGATAGATTTATGTGGTGCAAAAGGCATGATGTACAAGACTGAGAGAGGGTCTGGATTTTGTCTTTCCTGCTTTGCTGTCTTCCATCTTTTTTCTTCCTTCTTGTCCCTCTGCATTTGCTTTTTTCCTCCCTGCCTCTTGGCTAAACCAACAACGTTATAATGCCACATATGTGACCCTTGATGTGTAGCTTCTCCCTCTCAGTAACTGGTGTTCATGTCTCCTTGTTTCACAAAACAGCTCTGCAGGGGAATTGGAAAAGGGCATCAAGATATTAGTTGGACCTGTTCTTCCACCTTCACATTCAAGTCACTAACTAGAACAATAAGAATAAACACACTGGATGATTCATCACAGCAAAGACACTGGAACTGACAAAATAGACCAAGATGAAGCAAAATGGTATCAAAAAAAGGACGGGACAGGCTGAAAATGACAGGTGAAACAGCTTTACCAACGATTTTGCTCAGGCTTTCTTATATACTGTTAAGTACCTCTGCCAACAGCAACAATTCATTATAGATTAGAAAAGGAACAAATCATCAGTAAAAATGCATCTTACAAAGATTTCTCAATTTTGCAAATCAACAAGAAGATGAGGAAGGAAAAGGATAGCCTGCAACTGCAAGGAAAGCCAAAGGAAACTGAGTACCCTGAGTATCTGACAGAGGACCGAGAATAAATGGCGCTGTTTTAAGCTTTACACTAGGACGATTCTTCAGCGGTAAAGTAGAAATTTTAATATGTAATTTCCTTCTAGAAAAGCCCTTAACATTTTTAGTGCAAGACTTAGGTCTGGGCAACAGACTTACAGACAGTGATAAAGGCTTTATACATTGTTTCCATTAGCAGAATGAAGAGGCTCAAACTGCTAATTAAACATGAAATTCTGTTAAAAAATGTCTGAGCCAGTTTCTCTTTAAAAACACCAGATGTTTAAGGAGCACTGAACTGAGGCAGGATTTGGGAAGGTGCATGCTCTGACCTACCCAGGAAGGCAGGCTGAGGCCCTGTGTATAGGCCAGTCAGTTACCATGGCTACCTCACTGCTTTAGGTGTAGGAGCTAAACACCGCAAACAACTTTGCAGCATTAGGCTACTGGCCTCATAAAAACACTGCAAGATAACAATGAATTCCAACATGAACACTGTCATCTGTTTCTTGATATGAGAATAAAATTTTATATCATAATGTAAAAGTCAGAACCAGAACTGGGAGGAAATTGCCAGCTCCTGCTGGCCTTACTCTTGAGAAATGCTACAGTCCTGAGCCACGCTGACAATAAAGGGACTGCAGGCAGGTGTGGCAATAAAAGGATTGCAGGTAAGCAACTTGCCTCCAAATATTGTCCTCCTGCCTCAAGTTTTACTCAGATTACACAATGCAGGCAGAAAGAGTTAGAACACTCAATTACTGATTAGAAAAAGCTTTCCCTTTACAGCATGTTACTCTGTAAATAACTACCATGAGGTTTATGGGATCATACTTGCTGAGTAAATTAAAGGACAGCTATTTCACATTAAATATTATACTGTGTTCCCACATCTTAAACAGATCACTGGGTCTTTTTGGGGAGATGCTAAATGTGCCTGGTGGCACCTGGTCGCATGCCTAATGAATGCTTCTGGGAATCAAGAACTGCTGGAAGTTTCATAGCTGGACATCTAAGGCTTCACCATTTTAAGTCCATCCCTCAGCCTAAATATCACTCCAACTGGTAGACAGCTACTCTCAATAAGAAAGTAAATTTGCATCTTACTTCTATGTTTAATGGCTGCAAAGGATGGTCTCCCTTGTTCACCCAACTATCTGGTCTAGTGATCGAATAGCTAACCAATTTTGAGATGATGAATGCATCAGTTTTCTCTCACACCTAGAGAAAAGATTCACAAGAAATCACTTGTGAAACTTTCTTCTACTTCTGGCATTAAATTGTAGATGCAAGCAGTTCCGGTGCAAGAGAGGCCAGTGTAATGTTTCAGGTGATGAAAAATTCATCTTAAGGAGATTTATGATACTATAAACCATGGGTGTCCAACCTTTTGGCTTGCCTTGGCCACACTGCATGAAGAGGAATTGTCTTGAGTCACATATGAAATAGATAATATAGTTCATTTATATAAGTAACAATTGATTTTATTATTTTTTTTTATGTAGACACTAAGAAATGAGAACAACAAAAACGTAACAGTGGGATATTTGACCTTGTTTTTGTGAAACTAATGCATCAGTCTGGTTCAGTGGCAGTGGCTGCAAGTCTTAGTGAGTTATTAAGGTGTTTGTTGGAGATTTTTGATGAAATTTTACTCTTCCTGTGATTCATCCTCAAAAATAGCTGTTCACAAATGTACATATTGCTGAAAACTGTTGACATGAATAAGGCATGACTGCGAGCTTTCTCTAGTAAGAGAGGTCTTATATAAGCCTAGTAAAGAGACTTACTGAGTTGAATGCCTGATCGCAACTCCATACAATCCATTTGAAAATTCACAGGTAATGTATTTATGTGGACTGAAAACGAAGTTGCAAATAGACCAAAAAATTAATGATTTTTTTTTGCAATCTTGAGACATATTCTCAAATCTCTTTATCAAAATGGAAAGTAAGGCTGTGTATTTTTCACTGTTCATAGGGCTGGGTTTAGCCAACACATCAAAATGCATAAAGTTATTTGCCATAACTTGAACTTGCCATAATTTAAGTTTCATTTTGAATGTTGTTACTGTTTGAAACATAACACAGATAAGTTGTTTTTCACCTTGAAGGAGCATGTTTAACTCATTAAAATGAGTGGTCAAATCCATCAAAAATGCTGAATCTGTGAGGCATTTTTCATCTTCATGTTGTAGCACAAAATTTTCCTTCTGATTCCATAAATAACTTGATTTCATTTTGCAAATCATAAAATCTTCTTAGCACTTTACCCCAACTTAGCCACCGTCCATCAAAAAAGTAAATGATGCTCCTATAATCAGCATCCATTCTTCATACTTTTAAGGAACTCCTTCCTGGAATTGGTGATAATATAAACCCTTGGACTTAATGAAATTCACAGCTTTGATGATGATTTGCACATTAGGCATTTTTAAAGCTTTTTTACCCGAGCTTTCTTGATGTATATTGCACTGATATTTCACCAAATATGAGTTGCCACTGGCAATTGCATCATCTATTAATTTTGTAAGTCCCTCCTTTTTACCAGCCATTGCCAGAGCACAATCAATAGCTATACCAGATACGTTGACAAAGTTTACAGAAAATCACTTTAATGCAATTTTTAATGCTTCATGCAAACCAAGAGATTTAGTTGTGTCATTTAATGGCACCAAAGAAGCCATTTCTCCAGATACATTATATTCAATACCCCTAATAGAAATCGCAAGTTGAGCTTTATCTGTAGAATCAGTATCTTCATCTATCACCAAAGCATAAAATTTGAAACTAACAAAATTATTCTCTAAATTTCTTTTGATACATTTTCCTATTTCTTCAATTCACAGAATCACAGAATCACAGAATTGTAGGGGTTGGAAGGGACCTCTAGAGATCATCGAGACCAACCCCCCTGCCAAAGCAGGTTCCCTACACCAGGTCGCACAGGTAGGCGTCCAGGCGAGACTTGAATATCTCCAGAGAAGGAGACTCCACAACCTCCCTGGGCAGCCTGTTCCAGTGCTCCGTCACCCTCACCGTGAAGAAGTTCTTACGCACATTCGTGCGAAACTTCCTATGCTGCAGCTTATGTCCGTTTCCCCTCGTCCTGTCTCCACGTACCACTGAAAAGAGACTGGCCTCACCGCTATGGCCGCCACACCTCAGATATTTATAAACCTGGATCAGGTCCCCTCTCGGTCGTCTTTTCTCAAGGCTAAACAGACCCAGTTCACTTAGCCTTTCTTCATAGGGGAGATGCTCCAGGCTCTTCACCATCTTTGTGGCCCTCCGCTGGACTCTTTCCAAGAGATCCCTGTCTTTTTTGTACTGGGGAGCCCAGAACTGGACACAGTACTCCAGATGAAGCCTTACCAGGGCAGAGTAGAGGGGGAGGATCACCTCCCTCGACCTGCTGGACACGCTCTTCTTAATGCACCCCAGAATGCCATCGGCCTTTTTGGCCACGAGGGCACACTGCTGGCTCATGGCCAACCTGTCGTCCACACAACAACCAGGTCCCTCTCTGCAGAGCTCTTCTCCAGCAGCTCATCCCCCAGCCTGTATTGGTGCATGCAATTATTCCTCCCTAGGTGTAAGACCCTCCACTTGCTTTTGTTGAACCTCACCCGGTTCCTTACTGCCCAGCTCTCCAGCCTGTCCAGGTCTCGCTGAATGGCAGCACAGCCTTCAGGCGTGTCAGCCAATCCTCCCAACTTCGTATCATCAGCAAACTTGCTGAGGGTGGCCACTATCCCCTCATCAAGGTCATTGATGAAGATGTTGAACAAGACCGGACCCAGCACAGACCCCTGGGGGACACCACTGGTTACAGGTCTCCAGCCAGACTCTGCACCACCAACGATGACCCTCTGCGCTCTGCCAGCCAGCCAGTTCTCAACCCACCTCACTGTCCACTCGTCTATCCCACACTTCCTCAGCTTTGTTATAAGGATGTCGTGGGAGACAGTATCAAATGCCTTTCTAAAATCAAGGTAGACTACACCTACCGCTCTTCCCCCATCCACCCAGCATGTGACAACATCATAGAAGGCCACCAGGTTGGTCGAGCACGACCTCCCCTTGGTGAACCCATGCTGACTACTCCTGATAACCTCCTTTTCTCCCAGTTGTCTGGAGATGGTATCCAGCACAAGCTGTTCCATCACCTTTCCAGGGACAGAAGTGAGGCTGACAGGCCTATAATTCACCTGGCTACAGCCTAGTGAGATAAACTGATTTTAGAAAAATCTGTTTTTTTTATCAGGACAAATGATATCTGCTATGTTTTTCATACATTGCTTAGTAAACTCGCCATCAGCTTTGCTCACCAAGCAAAACAAGTGCATGTCGTGTGCAATACACACAGGTTTCGACTCGACTGAGCGTGTGTGGCAGGCGCAAGAGGTGGAGTCAGCCCTGCAAGGTTGTGAGTTGGACATGCCTGATATAAACTATTCCCCAACTAGGAGCTCATATGGATTGAATGCAGCTCTCGTAGTTGTTACTTATATCACTAATTAAGATACTTCTCTAACAAGATTACGGATGGATTTATTGCAAAATTAATAGCTGAACCCAGGCTGCTAAAAGACAATGTGCTGGAGCAGTTGCTAGTTACAAATTAAGAAGAACACAGAGAAGTTTGAGCTGATTTAGTATTCAGACAGGGGTACCTGTCAGGTACATTCAGCTCAGAAGATTTTATTAAATACAGATGTACACTGCTAGAATGTTTCATAATCAGATAACATGCATTCTTGTATTCCTCTCTAGGAGAGGAAAGTGGACTCCTTCCATATTTTGTACAGAGTATTTGGCAGTCAGTGATTTTCAACATTGCAATACATTTTTCACTGAAGGCACCTAAAGGTTGTGCTAAGGCAGAATCATCTTTCAGCTTCAGTGGCATGTACTGTACAAACACAAAGGTTCATGAGCAAAACTAAACTCTCTTCATCCAAATGATTGATGCTCTGTATCTACCTCAAAAGAAATCACTTTTTTAATATCAACCTCTCCGCATGTTCATTATTACAAGAAGGAATAATACAGGTCACATAAATACCACTGATTCTATCTGCAAGCTAAGCAGGCAGATGTGAAAGCAGTACAGCACCACAGGTCCACTTAGGTTATCTGAGGAGAGTGTGGGTGCTTAGATCCCCACAGTCAGAGCTACTGGCAAAAAGAATCCTTGGTTTCAATCTGAGCTCTCCTCATCCACCATTCTACTACAACTACCTTTGTTTTCTAACAGCAAGGAGCAGCTGCAATGACAGAGAAGCCCCTAAACCAATAAAGACAACCAGTTTTTTGGTGGACAGGCATAGAAAACTTCCTAGTTGGTTATGAGTAATCCTTCTTACACAGCTCAGTTAGTACAATGGAGGAGAATCCAGTCACTGGCCCTACAGCAAACACAGAGCAGGCAATTCTAGCAGCAAGGGTGAGAGGAAAGTGTGGCCAGAGTAATGTCATTATTGTTCTGATTTCATTAGAGATCTTTTCACCTGGCTTTGCGCAGGTGGCCAAGAGGGCCAACGGCATCTTGGCCTGCATCAGAAACAGTGTGGCCAGCAGGAGCAGGGAGGTGATCATCCCCCTGTACTCAGCACTGGTGAGGCCGCACCTTGAGTACTGTGTTCAGTTTTGGGCTACACCTACAAAAAGACATTGAGGCCCTGGAACGTGTCCAGAAAAGGGCAATGAAACTGGTGAGGGGTCTGGAGCACAAGTCTTACTAGGAGCAGCTGAGGGAGCTGGGATTGTTGAGTCTGGAGAAGAAGAGGCTCAGAGGAGACCTCATTGCACTCTATGACTTCCTGAAGGGAAGTTGTGATGAGGAGGGGTTTGGCCTCCTCTCCCAGGCAACAAACAGGACCCAAGGAAATGGCCACAAGTTGTACCAGAGGAGGTTTAAGTTAGACATGAGGAAGAACATTTTCTCTGAGAGAGCTGTCAGGCACTGGAATGGCTGCCCAGTGAGGTGGTAGAGTCACCACCTCTGGCAGTGTTCAAGAGATGTCTGGATGAGGAGCTACAAGATTTGGGTTAGAGGCTTGTGGTAGCAATGTTAAGGGAGGACGGTTGGACTAGATGACCTTGCAGGTTGTTTCTAACCAAGATTCTAAGGGGACCTGGATCAGGTGCAAAAGTCACCACCTTTTAGTTCCCTGATCTGTTCCTATCTAACCCCAACTGTTTCTGCTCCTTTGTACTTCATGAAGGACAAAAAAACCTCAAATCCACATAAAAGCAACCACAATTAATATAGTAATGACAGGAATTAGTGAGGTAGGCAGGAGAAATAAATGAGGAATTTAAATATAACATTTTAAACTTGGTGTTTTCCCTTCTAACAATGTTCCTTGCTATTTGAAGTAAACAAACATTCAAATAAAAGCCTGCAAGTAACTATGGTTATAATTATAGTAATAATAATCTTAGCATCCAAAGACAGGGAAAGCAAAGTACTGAAAAAGCACATTAAAGCTTTGCATGTAACACCGAATATGCTGCACATCTAAATCCATCACATAACACTGTGCGAGTTCTAAGAAGCGCCACCTGATTTTCTGGATTCTGCCTGTGCTACAGTTTAGCATCAAAGAGAGCATTTAAAAATATTTCATTATGTGCAGTGTTGGCTGAGATTTGTTGCTATTCCTTGCCCTTCTAATGAAGAGATTAGGTTGATTTACAGAAAGACTTAAACTCGGTGTTTTCTTAGAGAAAGAATCCCACTCCTCCTCATTTAAAAGCTGCTAGCTTTGCTGTAGGTGGTAATTATGTTGAGGGTGAATTGCTGTGGTTTCTGTCTGGCAACAAGCAGCACTGGCACACGCAATCCCCACACTGTCTGGAAACAGCATTACATCAAACCATCGCTAGTGTCTTACACAACCAGCTACAGCTCTTTGAAATCTGTCAGCTTCAGTGACTTGCTATGGCTCTCACGCTTCTCAGACATCAGCTTTATCACGTTCACACAGGGGTACTGGACTCCTTTAAAAAAATTTGGAAGCTTCAACCCTTAATGCAATTTAATATCTTATGCAGAAAAAAAAACATACAGATACGTATCAAACAGCAAACGACTGCTCGGCTTTAACACCAAATCTGAACTCAATTCATGGCAGACTGTGGCATAGCCATGCAATGCTATGGACAGAAACATCAGAAAACATGAAACAAAACAGCACCAGAAAAGGAAACTATACCGTGCTGCTAGGGAAATTAGCTAGTGAATTAATTTGAAGCTAGCCTAGGGATCCCTAACACAGGGCAGCACTGCACACTGTTAACAGGCACATCTCACAGTTAAATCTAAAAGCCATGGATCAGATTCTTATCTAATGCAGTTCTTTTGGAATCCCTGCACTAAAATTAAAAAATCACTGAGAAATCTCAAATCAAGGCTAGCATTCAGCTTCATGTCTCCAGTTGTCAGGTAGTAATCCCATGTTTCATGAAGACCCACACATACTTAGTTTCCTCTGAAATCAGTGGGACCAGACATCCAGTAGGGAACTGCTCAGCCCAGAGCAGCTGCATCTGCTCCAGCATCATAGCTGCATCTTAAGAAAGCAATAGCCTAAGCCACAGAATCACTGCATTTTCTACACCATTTGAAAACAAACATGTTGTACTTTAACAAAAAATGCTGTAACTACGTCCTTGGAGGATTGTTGTTCTGTACCAAAGAATTATTCTCCTTCCCTCCCCTCCCATCCCCCACTTCCCTCCTCTATGAATTAGTAAATGAATTTCTGCCACAAGCCCTCAAACCATATTCTTCCCAATCAAAGAGTAAAATGATACCCAAGAGAGCAAGGCAGCACAGAACCAGTGAGATCCTGCAGACAGCTAGACTGGATGGAAAGCTCCTGCCACTGCCACACACAGATGGGCACACACAAAGCCTATGGGGGTAAAACAGGACAATACCAGAAAAGGGTATTGCATCCAAATGACACTGCTGGAAAATGTCCCCCTGGAAGTGGACAGCTGAATCATTTGCAACCAGACGAAAAAGGATGATACACAACAAAAGACAGTACATGTAATTTAATAAGTAAGCACAGATTTTTTTTTCTGACCCTGCACTATGAGTTTGGAAGCCATCCATTAAGGGTAGGGTCTGTATTTTGGGAGAATCCAGTGTACGCACTTTTGGGTGAATACATTACAATCTGCATATATTTTCTGGGGAAATTAAGCCTGCAGTTTTGCTCAGTGTCTGCATTTCAGTGTTTTAGCAAATGGGGGGTGTAATGTGTGCCTGCAAACTCAGCCAGAATACAGATCCAAGAAGACAGGGTTCTTATTACTAGTGGGGTTTTTTTTGTTGTTGGTTTTTTTTTTTTTCCTTTTTTTTTTTTGGTAAGATGCAGTGCTACAGGGCTAAATAAAAAGCTTTTCAAAAGTCATTGCACATAGCACAAGAATAAAGTGCTAGTCCCAGCAGTAGCCGCGCAGCCGGTATCTACATTGTACAACAATTGCACAGCTCAAATCGTGACTATGAAAGGACGGCCTGAGCAGCAGGTGGGATGGGGGGATGGCAGGGGAGCCCATACCTGAGCACCTCTCTAGCCAATCCATCTGTTCATCAGTCATGTCACAAGAGCTGTTCCCTGGCAAGGAACATCCAGAGGAACAGAGAAGCTAGAAATGCAGGTCCCAGGCAGAGAAAGCAGCTGGCAGGCATCTGTAATTGAATTCCAGGAGGACTTGGTCTATTTTTAAAATTCTCTGTAGGTTGGCTTTTTCACTTTTTTTTTCCCCCCACAGGTGAACATTTCCAAAACTTGACACAATTTTAAAGTTTCATTACATACTTCTATGAGCTCCAGCACCACATAAAATCCTGCAAGAGCTGCAACGCACGAGTTGTCAAGAGCCTGATTTTAAAACTCTGCACTAGGGAGGGAGAAAATGAATCAGTTGTACCTTTAATTATATACTGTAAGGGTAAAGAGCTTTTCTTTTACAGCGCATACACATAAACCTCTCATACTAAACTTACAGCCTAAGCCAGAGTGACACTGATTTTCTATCAGCTCAAAAATAAAACAAATTCCACTGTTGTTATAGATACGCCATACTTCAGCAACATCTACCAGCCCATGGCTTTCAGGACATATTGATAGCCAAGGAACAAAGTCCTACAAACCATCAAGATGTGAAGAATCTCTTTATGTTTTTTCCATAAGTGGTATCTGAAGGACATGTTTTCACTCGACCAGTCTAATGTCATATAAAGCCACAAGCAGAGCTAACCAGGACTTCCGATTTGCTTTTGTTTGTAAGCACTCTAACCTGCTCAAGATACTTTAGAGCTTTCTGCATCTTTAGAGCTCCTCTACCTGCTATAGTGCCTGTCAGATGATAACTGGAGCCCCAGAGAACAGCTGCCATCATTTCTGAGAGGGAGCACGTTGTCAGACTTGACAGTCAAAGATTTCTGTCTCTGCTCACCTTCTTGAGCACTGCCTCAGCTCCTTAGCTCCACAAGCAGGTAATGATGCAGGGACTAGGACCACTCCCTTACTCTTCCGTGAATGGCTTAGTGATGCACGGCTGAAAAGATCCTACCTGCAGCTTGGAATGGCTGCTGTGGAGTACTATGAGCTGTTACTAGAGCTGCAGAGGAGTTCTCAATTCAATCACAGCACACACCAGTCTGAGCTACACTCATTTATTTTTTGAGTTGCTGCAGCAAGTTAAATTCTGTGATGATAATGAGCAGACACCGACCGCACCACCAACTCATTAAATCAATTCAGTATCCACTCGTTAGCAAACACATTTGTGCAGTCTGGATTTAAGACTCACTGGCTATCAAAAATGTAGCACATGATATTTGTTGCAGTATAATTTGTATTATTTTCTTCCCATTTGTGCAAAATGATCATTATCTAGCTGCAGCATGCCTCCCTCTGTCTTCTCATAGTGGTAGATTATTCAGAAAAAACTGTTAGTTTTAGAAAAAGAGTTGAAAGATAAAGTTCACCTCGTTGCAGGGCAGGGTTATGTAACTACACATCACAATGTATATTTAAACATCAGTATGTTAACTGTGTATATAGAGATGAGGGGAAAGAACAGAGAAAGACAAATAGAAAGGAGGAGAAAAATCTGCCCTAAACACCAGGAGAAAAAAAAAATTGTGATGGTTACTACTAAAAAAGTGACTTAACAATAACTTCCTCTTGGAAATATAATAAATACAGGATAATAGAACATGTGTCACATAAAGTGGTATTATTCGCTGAATATTCCCCAAATGTACAACCAATGTACCTGATCCTATCAAGCAACACTGGATTTTGTTGCAAGCACAGCTTTATAGAACAACTATTTTCTTACTATACTGGTGGCAGGGGAAATGTTTAAGTAGAAAATGTTTTGACTGCCACACAATCAGACTGCCTGTAAACGGTGTATCGTGGCCCTAAGAAAGCAGAGAAGATTTAACACAGCTGACTGTTTCAGAGGGTTTGACTTCTTCCTGGGCAACAATGTTATTCCTTTCAGAGGTAAGACAACAAGCAGTAGGTTCTAGCAGAGGAGAACAACAAATTATCTGAATGTATTTTGGAGAAAAGATGGGGTGAAGACTGCAGGTTGGGGATGATCACTTCTTTCAGTTCTGTTTTGTCGATTTGTTCTTTAACTGCTTATTAATGAAAATTGCTGCTTAAATTTTAATCTGTTCCAGTTCCTACCAGGCTTTTCTTTCCCCTCTGCAGTCACAGGACCTTCTTTTTGCAGAGGACTGAATGAAAGGCAAGAGGTTTACAGCAGGAACATTCGCAACTTCATACAGACACCCCTATGTAATGCCTCTAGGGAGCCTCGCATAGAAAATAATTTATGAGAAGTACGCAGAGGCCACCTGCATGCACCAACTTCAGCGCCTGCAAAGCCGCAGCCTCTGCCAGAGCTGTCAGCCTCCCCACGACCGATCTGTCCGTCACAGGGAAACCTGACGAGTCAGCTCTGCCGCTGCGAGGCAGCTTGCAGAGGCAGGCGAGACAAGGAGCAAAGCCCCCCGCAAAACAGCAACAAAACCTTTTTCTGTGATCTTTTGGCAATGGGAGGGCAGGGGAGAGCGAGGAGAGATCGCTGTTTGTTTCCTTTTGTTGCTGCTGTTGCTGCGCGAGCCAGGTTACATAACGCTTAATTTCAGGCCCTTTTCGGTGGCACGATGATGTATACGCGATGCAAATATCCTCGCTGGAATTACAGGAGCAATTTATCAATTCATGTGCGGCTAATCAACCCATTTGCTTTCTAGTGTGTAACAGCGACAGCTTATCTCATGCAGACTCACGATCGTTCGGCGCAGTCTAATTGAATTTCAGGGCCAGGAGCGTTGCACGCCACGTGACGGCCCACCGAGCGGTGCCAGACACTGCAGGCGTTACATAATCACGCGCGGCGGCTGCCCGGGGAGGGCCGTGCTCCCTCGCCTCATCGCCTTGGCGGGCAGCCTCTCCTCACTCATGCCCCGCAGCCCCAGCCCGCACACACCGCTCACATGGACGGTCACATGTTTCAGAGATGGGAAGGGGACCGCTCCCCCCAGCAGTCAAAACTGTTTGTTAAATCGGCAAAGGAGATTAGAGTGAGTGAAGAAACGCGTGGCATCCGAGGGAGCACCTGGCTTCCCGCCCGGGGGAGCTGCAGGAGATGGGCATCCCGCACAAATAGGGGTGCTCCCACGGAGCGCAGGATGCGGCCTTGGTGTTGGTCTGGGACCTGGCAAGCCTCTGTGAAGGCTAACAGCTGACTGGCAGAGCCTTGCCCCTGGCAGCCGGCAGCCAGGCCCCTGCTCCATCCAGCCCCTGAGCACGTGCAGGGAGGTCAGGGTAACTCCCCTCCTCTGCCTGGCACGTACTGATCACACCGGGTATGACTCACCTGAAGGGATTTTCCACAAACGAGGCGGGTGCTGTGTAATAAGGGATATATATTAACTGCAGGGGATAAAACTGTGTGTTCCTCTCCACATCAGAGACACGGACTAGATGCACTTCAGGCAATGGGATTCCGACCAGTTTCACCATCTGCAGATCTGCATTGCCAAATATAAAAGCCGCAGATCACAGCTGAGGGCTGGAGGAGCACGGGGTTAGCACGCATCCCAGCTCGCGCCAGCCCCATGTTGACATCCAGCTTACTGAGTTGGAAGCTGCTGACCATCCCACCCACCTGCATCTTCAGTGCCTTGACACCACAGGGTGGTCTGCGAGGGATGGTGCCATGTACAGGTCCCTGTGCTTTGTCTACCCTTGGACTGCAAGTTTTTAGAGCCACCTTGACCCAGAATTCTTTCTTCAGGAGAACAGGCACTGCAACTGCAGCTAGCCAGCACAGCAGGACAGGGCTTTGAAATCCGTACAACACAAGCAGTGACTCTTTTTATGTATGCCAACATTTCAGCAAATAAAAAAAGGCATGTCTTTTCCTACTAGAAGCCAACTTCAGAACAAGAATTTGTGCAGATAATCCAGAGCCAAGTTACTAAATCAGTGTTAAGACATTTGTTCAACAAATCTTTCATTCACAAAGCCCAGGAGCATGTTGTCTGCTTGATTTAAGGAGGACAGAAAATGGGCACCAAACCAATTGCTAAGTTCTGCACTGTCACACAGAAAGTTCAGGTTATACTTTCAGAGACCTTTGAAGGTGAGTCATTTGGTCCTCTGGAGAGAAGCCCAAAACAGGAGATAGCCTGTGATAACTTGAAAGTACCCTCTGCTGCCCTGACACATTCCACTGCACTGAGACAATGTGAGGAGCGCATGGGCCAGGCAGTGGCTCAGCATAAAAAGCAATGCCATATTCAAGTAGCCCATCAGAGGAGAGATCAGTTCCCTCGCATTGTCCTTCACAATCCCATCTCACAGCATAAAAATCTAGACTGAAGTCAGTCCTAGACCCAAACACACAATGTCTACCAAGTCAGAAACAGACATTAGTGCAATATATATAATCACCGATTTCAGAAAAAATAAGGCAGTTTCACCAGGGTGGCTCATGCTTGAGTCAGATGGGCACTGTAACTTGTTGTAGCTGCACATGTGCTTTTCTAGCAAGAACGCCTTTGAAAGAGCCCCTTTGTGCACAGCTGCAGCTGCCCAGCGGCTGGTTTGCCACCTCCTGTGGCTTTGGAGGCCCCTACTGGAAGTTGGAGATGTACGTGCACTGTGCAGTCTGGGGCAATAAAGCAGCTCCTTTTCATCTGGCAAAGCTGCAGCATGAAATTAATAGTTTGGGATTGTGTAGAGGGCTTGAGAAAACACGTTTAATTTACCCTGATTTTATTACCTCACAGTTTTCAAGTGGGGCAATGCCCCAGCTGGCTGAATAGTAAAATCATACTGCATAGGGCTTAGCAGCAAAACAGACAGATAGTGATCAAAGTGCTGAACTCAAGACGCAGAAGCCATAAACTGTTGGCTAGTTCAAAAGAAAACATTATCCCAGCAACGTTTCCTTTCCGGCTCTCAAATAAAGTCTCTCTTCAGCTAAAAATCAGAATGAAACAGAGAAAAGGAGGAAGTGTGCAAAAAATGGGAAAGACAGAGATGGTTTAAGAAATCAAGGGAACTATTTTTTTCCAGTCTCAAATCGTTTAGAGTTCAAAAAGTGGTTTAAATATAAATTTCATATTTATATATAAATATAAATTTAATTCAACATATATTTAATTCAACGTATGTATCAACTACTTTACTACTTTGCTAAGTTCACTTTTCATTTTTTAAACAGGAAGTAAAATTCCCTGTTTTTAGATTACCTGGTGGTCTAGAATTTATTACTGAGAAAAAAACAAGCTCTTTCAGTATCATAAATATAGAAAATAAACAGCTTCATTTTAGTCAAGTGCCTATCTGTAGACCACACTCTGGAGAGCTGGCCCTTCTAACCAGAACCTCCCAGTGTATGAGGTAAGACCCCAGAAAGAGCCAGTTCATCCGTGCCCTCCTAATCCTAGTTCAACACGTGTGCTATGCATGCTAAAATGCAGCCAGCACTGCTCTCATTTGACTCCCTTTCCCTTGGGCTGCATGGCATAGCAGGTTATTTGCACACACAAGCAGAAATAGGTAGCACTCTGCCCAGACTTCTGCAATACAAATTACTTGTTTCTGACTAATCATATCACAGACCAAAGTAATCTCTTAAACTTGTTACTCTGGCTGTTGTTGTTGCTTTTTTTTTTTTTCTTTTCCTTCCACACAGACATTTCCACACACAGCAAAAGAACAAAAATCCAAACCCAAATAACAAAACCCGAGTTTTTCCAATGCACAATGTTTTTCACTGTAAGAATACTTCAATGTGAAGAAAGAGAAGGCAGATATATAGCCTAAACTGTTCGAATCACATTTTTTTTGAAGGGCTGCCTGAGTCCTTATGGTCAATCTTATTTTCAGAGTTAAAATTACTACTTGACCAAAAGGCAACAAGCAGGACAAATTTAATAAAGACTGAGACATAACCACAACAATCCTCTGTGCTACACCAAGTAAAATTTACTGATCATTGCCCACTTCACTGCCAGCAGAGAATTATCACTGTTATTTCTTCTCCCTCACAAAAGCAACCTAATTAATAAGGGTTTCTTCACAAAAATCTAGGAAACTCAGGCTGCATATTCTCTGTTCCTCAGCAACATTTCCAGCCACTTCGAAAAGCCTGCTCTGACTAATAAAAGAGGAAGAATTTCACAAGTACGTCTAGCATTTGTTTAAATGCAAAGAATATTATTTTTAGAGAGCCACAGTCAAACTTTGTATATTTAAAACAGTTTGATTTTCAAAAAGGTTAAACTGAACCCAGAAGAGTAGCCTTGAGAAAGCCTACAGCTGAGAACTTCTCATTCGTTGTAGCTGAGAAAATTCCTAGTTCAAACAAGGTTTAGTCCTCATGCTTTCTTAGGGTTCAGCTCGGAACACTATGTATGATCAGGGTCCCTCACGTCACACTTTTCTGCATGGCTGAGATCAGCAACAAGTATTTCTCCTCTGTCTTGCCTCCAACTCCAAGTTGTTTCACTGCGTCAGTAAGATATCTTCATACTAGACAACCTTAGAACTCAAGGTTATAGACATTTCTTTGGCACCTGAAACTGACTGGCACTCAGTCCTACTGGACATGGGGCTAATGGGACATAAACTGCTACGATATAAAGCCGAAGAGTCCAAAAATCAGTTTTCTGCAAGAAAGAAGAGAAAGGTAGCAAAAACAAACAAAAGAGGGGGAAAGGGGGTGAGGATAAAAGTCTTGCAGGAAAAAGGAATATAAGGTGACACCACTCCAGTAACTCCTCAATACTTAGATATAAAATGATTTGGGCAACTCTGTCAAGAGGGATTTCTAGTGTGTTAAGGTCCTCACCCCCACCTTAAGTGACAGCTCTGCATCTGGAGTTATCAAGAGTAGTCCAAACGTTAAGAGACAGCTTCCTTGTCTCATGGCTCAGCCAGAGAGCCATACAGCCTCTCCCTGGCATCCACACAACGTCAGCACATTAAGCTTGTGACTATTCACAGCAGAAGGCATTCACACGTGTGCCCTCCGAATGAGACCTGAGTGATGGCAAAACTGCAGTGAGAAGAAAATGGATTAATCAGACTTCACTGTCAAGGTGTCATGTGCTGCCCGTGGAAAATTGCTGAGCAGTAAACAGGGAAAACAAAGCACAACCTACACAGAGTATTCATTGCTGCAGACTGAAAGAACACTTTCAGGCTTTGCCCAACAAAAACCTCTCTGCAAAAAGCCTAGGGGTCAAAGTGACACCAAGACAATTAAGCTCATAATCCTCAAGGTAATCACCAACTCCAAAACAGGTCCCTCATTGAACAGCCTGGTCAACACAGATCATTTAGATATTCTTGCCTTTTCCCTGGAACTCCAAAGGTCAGGTAACCAAAAATGAACCCAGCTTTCATTTAAGTAAATAAACACATGCATAATTCAGTAAAGCATATTTCAAGCTCTGGGATTTGCAGAATCAAAACTTGAAGAACAGATACTCTAGAGGCTCAAAGAAATCCCAAATTAACTACTTGTAATTACAAAATCTCGTGATTTTCAAGCCAGATCTCGTGATTTGTTTTCAGCCTGACTCAGGGTTTTCAATGCTTAGAGTTGGCAACTCTGACTAAGCAGGGATATGAAATAAGAGTGAGAGTGACTACCCGCCAGGCTTCTGTTTTCCTGGGACAGAAGACAAAGCAGCTCTGACAATTCCAGCTGGCAATACCATCCAGGCACTCCTCCAAGGCCAAACACACTGGATAAAATTCTCATCAGACAAAAAAAACTGTATCAGAAGCAGTTACTGTTGTTGCTTAATAGCTGTTTTCTTAAGTTTAATATAGCATGTATTTTCCTTGAAAGGATGAAGGGGGTGGAAGGGAAGAGTTGGGCCACAGTATCAACAAATCCCTTGCCAAATGTCATTAGTGATGAAGTCTCTTACAAATTACATCAGTATGAAACAAATCAGAAAACAGTGAGTTTCCATTTCCTCCTCACGTCTGGCTAGACAGAGACTTCAAGATCAGCTTTCATCTAAAGTTCGGTATCAACCCTCCTGTGCTTCTTGCTTAGTGTGGCAGGGGTGTTAAGCAAGTAATTGCTATCGTTAAAAAGAAAAATAGCTTGATCACTCCTGCTCCCCATCCCTGTCAAATACTGACTCCTTCATTAGGCTTCCCCAGAGCCATTCCAATACACTGCGCTCATCTTCTCCCTGCTCCAGATAGAGGCAGGAGGCTCCAGATGGGGCATGCCTCCAGCCACGACCCTTGCACCTTCCTGAGTGATGCCTAACCCTGAGCCAATAACCCCAAGCACCTCCACCAAGATGGTATCTGACAAGATGCTCTGGACTGTAATGGGACTCAAATGTCCACCTTCTAGTAGCACTCAGTCCTCCCCACCTGCTCATGGGTGAAACAAAAAGAGGGCAAGTGCAATGAGAAACTAAGAAGAAGGGCCTTTCTGCTTCTTACTGCTTTTGCTTCCCCTAGAAAGGCAAGAGTGTATCTGAAAGAAATGTGTCCTTAGTTCTTCGTGTTTTGACTGACAAAACCAAATAATACCATAAACAGAGTTTTTCTATAGAAATTCAGCTCCTGAAACACTTTACCGAGCTGTGAATCTTTGACTAAAGCATTTATGTAACACCATCTATTCACGCTGCCCTAACTAACCTTAACTAACCATTCCATTATAATGAGTCCATTATCCCCTGCTTTATTGTATTTTTTCTTAAAACAGAGATCAAAGATTTGGATCTAGTGGCATCATGCCGATTTCATTTTTATTACTGGCTCCCTAGGTCTATCATAAATATTCATTGGCCATCCTTAATACAATGCATTGAATTCTGCTCACTGCTCTCACTGGTGCAATTGCAAACTACAAACAGGGTTGTTGCTCAAACATATTAAATAAAGCAACGGCAAATTTCTGACAGTCAACAACAACAACAACAAAAAAAAAACACCACAAAACAAAACAACCCTTCCCTCTTCCAAGGAAATTCAAGGCTGAAGGAGACATTTTCTCTCGCCCCCTCCACGACTGCAGACATTTGACTGCTGTGGGAGGTTGTCTGTGCAGCAGCAGCAGCAGCAGCAGCTGACCTGCTCCCACAGACAGGAGGCATTTTTGAGAAGTCCACAGTTGCCACATAGTGGTCTCTGTGATAATGCAGCATTACACTGCGTTCATCAGGATAAACAAAAAATGTTCCTCGATAGAGAAATAAAAACTGCTCAGAAATTTGGATTTGATGCATAGCAGCTAATACTTATAAATATTAGTTAATGGGGGTGAGGTTAGAAATATCCCACCACTCAGTCAGCAGAAAGTGTTATACGTATTTTTTTTTTTGTTATAACACCCAAGAAGAACTGCAGATATCCCAAACTTCAGGATGCTGCAATTTGTTTCTTCTCCCATAATCATCACTCCCACATTCCATGCAACTCCTCATCACAGTGCAGCTCTCTCAGCATGAGGCAGGCAGGTGAGGAAAACACAAAGTTTACCTGTGTGCTTTGCTCCTGCTCTATGAATAAACACAGACTCAGGCTACTTGGGATGTCATCTGGACAGTTTAAACAATCACTAATTGCTAAAATTTGGTTGGCCACGGGAATTGCATTTCTCTCCATGTTAATCGACTATTAGATCATTAATACATATAGAAACATAGAATCATAAAATCCTTAGAGTTGGAAGGGACCACTGAAGGCCATTAAGTCCAACTCCCCTGCAATGAACGGGGACACCACAACTAGATCAGGTTGCCTGAGACCTTATCCAGCCTCACCTTTAAAGCATCCACAGATGGGGCATCCACCACAACTCTGGGTACCCTGTTCCAGTGCCTCATCACCCTCACTGTAAAAGATTTTTTCCTTATATCTAACATAAATCTACACATTCTGAACTTCCCTTGTACTATTGCTACAGATTCTGCTAAAGAGTCTGTCTCCTTCTTTCCAGTAGCTCTCTTTTAGATACTGAAAGGCTCTATCAGGTCAACTTGCAGACTTCTCTTCTCCAGGCTGAACAGCCCCAGCTCTCTCAGCCTGCCCTCATAGGAGAGGTGTTCCATCCCTTGGATCATTTTTGTGGCCCTCCTCTGGATGCACTCACAGGTCTATGTCTCTCCTGTACTGAGGACTCCACATCTGGATGCAGTACTCCAGGTGAGGCCTCACCGGCAGAAAGAAGAGGGGCAGGATCACCTCCCTCAACCTGCTGGCCATGCTTCTTTTGATGCAGCCTAGGACACAGTTGGCTTTCTGGGCTGTGAGGGCATATCAGACACTCTGTATTCTTTTAAAACCAAAGCAGTGTGGTAGGACATGAAATGCTCATTCAGATATTTATCTTCTAACGTGACTCCACCACAGAGGTAATATACTGCTCATTGCAAAATAAGATGCCACTGGAATAAATCATCTAAAATAAATATTTATATTTATGCATAGGAATATATTCTCAAACAAAACTCCACAAATCTGAAGATGAGAACCATACGATAAAACTGCTGACTCAGTTTATTTATTAATCTACAACATATCTTTGGTCATTTATCTATCCCCTTGCCAATCTAGTATCTGCTAGAAACTTGTATTAAATTCCTAAAAATCTTTTACTGCTTTGGTCATGATTTAAAATACATAAATAAAACCAGACCGAAATAAAACCTTGATTCTGATGCCTTCATGATGTAGAATTTGATTCAAATTTGTGTAGTGAAATCTTTAGTGAAATCCATCCCACAATTTAAAAAAAAAAAAATCTACTGTAGTTCTTTACATGTAGGATCCTGTTAAGTTTCAGCAATTTTGTGCCTGAATAAGGTGACACGAATCATATTCAGAGGTCTGTGAAGGTTTCAACTGTTAAAAGTTGCACTCTTTTCTATTTGTTTTTAACTAAAAAACAATATTAATAGAAAAGGATGCCTAACAGTTCACAGTGAGTTAGGATCTCCTTGCTGGTTTTGCTGTTCTTCACATCAGACCCATAGAAAGGAATTCATATGAAAAAAGGAGAAAACAAGGAATACCCTTTTGTCACAAATACTATACAGACAGGAAGTTACAGAGTAGAAGTTAGACATACGAAGTTCAGAGCAAGGTTTGTTATTGTTTTGCTTGTTGCCACATCTACACAAAAGACAATATCGTATGGTATCAGATGCTCCTTTAGAGGAAATATATTATATGCAAGAAGGGCAGATGATACAAGTTACAAAACAGTTTATCAATCAGGATGTGGGGCTTAATATTTCTGAAACAAATCTGGAGAACAACATATCATATTCTGAGAAAATGAAAAATAAATATGTGCTACTGAGAGGCTGAGAGCTTTAGAAAGAAATGTATTTACTACTGTGTCTTCTCAGCCTTGGTATCTGCCACTGGACTTATTTATGACTTGGAGAAGAATAAATAAAAAATATGAAACAAAGAAAAATAAGTGTCGGTGAGCTGAGTTAAAAGCACCTTTAAGTCTCCAGAGATAACACATTTGGATGAGGGTGACAGTTAATAATTATATATTAAAAAGAGGGCAACATCATGAAAGCACCCAGTCCCATAAAATAGTTAGAGATATATTTCACTCCCATGGCAGCATATTCAAGAGCTCATCTTTCACTGAATCAGGCCTCTACACCTCAGCAGAGGTCAGAAATGCTGTCTTCTACCTGTGCTTGACAGATGACCCTGTCCAGGTGACCAAGAGCCACAAGCTCTGCTTCAAACTATGCCTGACAGAGACAACAGCAAGCGCCTCACAACTGGCCCAGGCAAGCGGCCTTGAACATCCCTCCAAATACAAGCGGATGATACTAAAAGTCTGCATCAAATGTTTGGGGCCTGTGACTTAGAGAAAAAAATGTTTCCCTTTAAAAGGAAGCCATGCTTTTCAGAGACTGAGTAGCTGCAGTTGCAGGTTTTTGCAACAGAAGCAAAATAAATCTCCTATAAAGTGATCGGAAACCCAGCAGAATATCTGGGGATGGTCCAAAGGCATGCACATTGCAGAAGGGGTACTACAAAGATCAGGGAAGTTACTTCCGAACAGTCTATTTCATGTTGTGTGTCAAAGCACCAGAAACATGCAGCAGTAACAACATGCCCTAGTAGCTGATGGCCCGAGGCGCTAAACACCCCGGCTAATAATCCCTGGCTGGTACAAACAATGGTATAATGTGCTCTGTGATATCCTCATGCTTAGTTATTCTAGCTTGAAGCTGAGAAGGAGGGGAAAGTGAAACTGCATTGGTTTGTTTCACTGTAGGTTTTATTGCTTTGGCTTGTAAAATGTCAGCATATGTGTATAATGAGAAATTACCACATTCTAAGGATCTGACCACATTTAGTGTGTAGTCTTGCATATCTGAGTGCTCTGACTCTCATTCTGCTGCAATTACTGGCTCAGAGGATTCACAGCAATAGCAAAGCTTGAATATTCCACTATGATGAATCAGTGCCACACACCAGCACCTTCGTGTAAACCCTCACGTGGATGGAGACTTTGCCCCAGAAGTGTCTGAACTTCCTGCCATGCTTGGTCACTTGACTGTTGTGACAAATTCACAACACTGCTTTCCTCACCCATACCAATGCATGTGCTGGTTGTAGCCGCCAATCTGGCACTGCTAAAGCTTCTTTCATGAACCTCCAGTTCCTCCCAGACTGCACTTATTTTTTATTAAGGTAAGGGCTTAATGCAGGATATTGCAAAAAATGTACTTCACCATCTGAAACTGAAAGGTGATTAAAAAAAAAAATAATAATTCAACACAAACAGCATTGAGCTTAAATATTTTCCTACAGTATTTTGAACCTCACATTACTGTACAAACTCACTGAGTGAGGAGAACAATCTATTGACAATAGAAAAAAGAAACAGCCTAGTGCATAGTCATTTTTCTCTATGAACAGAAATAAAGCAGACAGCAAAATTGTTGAAAAAGTAAATATGATTCTTTGGAATGTTTGTGGTGTCACTAATCCAAAACGTAATGGAAATAAAGGAATTTCACATCCTTTCTCTGACACAAAGTAAATGTCCTTTTAAGGCATAATACATTCAGAAAATCCTCATGTGTTCAGAATTATTCCCTTTCCCCCCCCACTTATTATTACCTATATATGTTATTTATCTGCATACTGCCTAATTCACAGATGCAGTGAAAAGAAAATAATCTTGAAAAGTAAAATAGAAGGCAATAGCTACACTTTCAATTACAAAAGCTGACACACTGGGACACTGCAGTGGCTCCCAGCAACATCACCCAACTTCTAAGGCACACTGAGATCATTTTTCCCTGCACAAAAAGACCTGCAGTTCTACTCGTTTCAGCTTGACGGGTAGATCAATATATTTACAAACTGGGACAGCTCCTTTTGACAAAGTTGTTCGAGTTTTCTCAATAGCTGCATGTGAAATGACTCAGTTTTTCTGGGATAAACTGACCAACTGCCAACAGAGGCTATATCATGGATATTCGCAGCGAAAAAGAAGCTGTACATTTCAGATTTCACATGCATTTTGGTGTTGTTGCTGACAACAAAAGGAGAGGATAGCTTACATTTCATAACTAAAGTGGAATACAAAAATATTAACATTCCAAAATGGAAGGCTACAATGAAAGCTTCCTCCACCATTCTGAACAGTGAAGCTAGTGCAGAAGTATTATGAGAAAGACAATATCTTTCAGGAGTTTTTCCAAAATAACGTGGAAAGCACAACTACATACTTCTGACAATTAAGCAGCTTACGCAGTCTTTGTTCTGCTGACACTTTAAAAATATTCAACATTTTTAATTATTTATACTGCAATTCAACACCTAAGGCAGAAAGTAAGTATTATGTCTGTTCCAGAGCACAAATAACCCTTACTGAAGTGTACAGCCAATTGTGCTTTTTCTAGAAACTACCATTTGGCAGGATATACGATCTTGGGCTCTACCATATTCTCTAATACACTATGACTCATTAGGGCTCTGACCTGCCAATAACATTACAGTGAACTTGTCAAATATACATGTTATCATGTATAAAACTGTACTTTTTTTCAAGAGATGCTGACCTCATTAAGAACAACTGGTAAATCTGAAAGCTCAAGGCACTGACATGTCAAAGCAGCCAAAGTGGGTTGAAATGTTGCACAACCCAACAGAATCTAACAACTTCATCCAATTTGCTGAGGTTGGGTTTGAGTTTAGCTTCTGAACTCTCTTTGAAGCAGCTGGGAGCACTCACTGCTCTGGGCCCACCTGCTCTGGGCCCACCTGCTCTGTTGCTTTCAGAAGGGCAGCAAGGAAATTTTAAGATTTCAGTTAGCTCCAGTCACTTGCAAAGTGCATCGCTGGCAATGGCCTACATCTCTCAGGTGCTTCTGAAAATGTGCTCCATATTCTGTGACATGTAAGCATGTCTGGAGTCAGCATTCATAAAGAAGTTAAACTTTGGCACTATGGCAAAGAACAAGAAAAAGACTTGACTAAAAACTTTAGAAATACTAGACCAAGTGGTGGTATAAAAACCACCAGCAATAACAAACAAACACAGATGGGGCAGACCTAGTCCAAGGGCAGTCCTTTCACTGTTCCTCTTCTTAAACAGTCAATACAAAGTGTGCTTTTATCTATACCACAGTAATTGTCTGGGCACTGCTTCACCCAAGTGCCTTAATGCTGTTCCGAAAGATATTTCTGTAAGAGAGGGGCTGTAGATCAAGTTACATTCCAGTTAGTTACCTAATCAATACAAATAGGACTAGGACTTAACACAGAACTCCAGGGAGATTGTGATAATCACCTGCAATTACTTATGAAAGCCAATCAATGACCAGGAGGTTTTATGTGTCATTTATATACCTTAAATCAAACTTCTGAAATTAAACTTCCTAACACAATTAGATGTTGCAGCACTTAGCAAAACAATGCGCAAGCAAGCACTGCCTCAAAGGCAGACTGCAAGTCAACTGAGGATGAAGCAAGAGAGCATGAGCAGCACAGACCACGCAACAAGAGGAGGCTCAACAGTAGAGTTGACTCTAGGCAATGGATAAGGGACAGATTGGAAATAGTCATGAAAACAGTATAATACGCTCCTAAAGCTATCTTTTCCTCTTGTTGCTTCATCAATACAGACTACTTTACAGCAGTCAAATGAAAGAAAAGACAACAGAATGCCAGGTCCCATACCTGGATCTTAAGTATGGGAAGAAAGAGAGAGGATGATATTTGAATTCATTTTTTTTCTGATTTCTTACTGTAATAAAGTCTGCAGAAAGTGGAAGTTTACCATTTCTGTCAAATGTATCACAAAAAATATGTTATGATGAATGATTAAGAAACTGAGGCTTTTTGTCAGAATGTCATGTGTCCCTCTGTAGCTCTGCACTCACATTACTGTTCAATCACAAAATACTAATATCCCATAATATTAGCAAGAGATAGAATTGAGGGAATATTAGATATAGAATATCCCAAGTTGGAAGGGACCCATAAGGATCATCAAGTCCAACTCCTGGCTCCACACAGGACCACCCAAAAATCTGACCATATATCTGAGAACATTGTCCAGGTGCTTCTTGAACTCCGGATAACATTTCAGACAGTGACAAAACCGTTCACTAGAAGTTGGAATCATGCACAACAGGCTATTCATTGTTCTATTTTTACTGTTCTGAAGTCTTTATTACAATGACTCCTAAGAATATAAAGCCAGATACGTACTTGCAAATCATACAGGCTTGTTTACTCGTTTATTTGCTTGCACTGATTCATTATGTTTCTCACGTGTAAAATCTATGGGATTTAAGAGAAAGCATGAAGGAGAAATACTGTTTCCTCAAAAGCTCTTTTACCTGGCGTGCCTTTGCAACTCCTGAGATAGTGGAAGTCACAAGAGGGGTCTGGGCTTACACCCCTTGGTGTCCACTGCTGAGGACCAGAGGCTGGGCTGGCAGGGGGCAGAGCCCCTACAAACCAATGGAGTACACTCCCTCTGGTGGCTTCACTCAGTCTTGATTTATCAGCATCCATGCAAAGGCACCAAGAGCAATTAAAACAGACAAAGTTTCTTGGTTTGTTTGGAATATTGTGCATTGAGGCACTGTTTTTTTCCACTTTAGATTATGTTAACTTTTGGTGGGTCAGCGTAACTATTTTGGAGAAGTTTGGCACTTTTTTTCATAATATGCAGTTACAAAAGAAAGGAAGTTTTTCCATGTGATGCAGCGGGATTATGGACCCAGAAAGTTAATAGAGTAAGTAAGGATAATAATAAAGAATAATATCTGCTTCATGTGTGAAACTTATTAGGACATGAAAAAAACTCAGAACTGTCTGCTCTGGCCTAACCACATTCTTCTTTTAGCTAGATTCTTTACAGGAGGTGAAGAGGAAATATATTAGCTCTGCTTGTACTGGTTTGGTTGTGTCAGTATACAGAAAGGCTTATGTTTTGCTATTGCTTCTTTTGTCTTCATTTCACTGTTCTGCACTGAGAGTTTTTTAATCTTGTTGGCAGGGTTGCTTAGAAGCTTGGGCAACACGCTCCCATATCCATACGTTGAAATCAAAATAAAGAGTATATCGTCAAAACAAAGACACTGTGAATATTCCCCATTTGTAATATATGTCTCATTTATCATAACAGAGAAGAGTTTCTGCCTAACAACATTGTTTGACAGTACCAAAACACTTAACTGTAAAAATAAAGTCTCATACAGTCATGAAATAGGCACGCAGATCTTAGTCACCAAAACACTTCTTATGGTTAGATTAGGAGTAAGATTGAATCTCATAGCTATCATATCTGAATGGTGGATAAGTCTGCCAGGTACAATAACACGAATGAGCACTGTTACTTTGATATGTGAGAATATTTGGGTGTAAAAGCCTAAAACAGTGAAATGGTGCGACTTTTCTCAAGGTAAAGTGAAACCCATGAACACACTTGACTAAACATGTCAGCTGTGATCAAATGAAAATAATGGCAGTGAAAGATTAGATAATAACTGTATGATTCATCTTTATGAGTGAATAATACTGATTATACTGAGAATTTGGGGAATACTCAGAAATACGGATAAGGAAACACAAAAGATACACAAAAAGCTTATAACCTCTAGGAAGGGAAAGCTGAGATGCAAGTTGAAATCTAGCTACCAACACCCAAAGCCGAAAGCAAAATAAAGTGGATATTTGAAAGAGTTGTTTTTCTGTTTTGAGAAAAAACTGGGCAAATGTTAACGGATTCAAGAAAAATTAAAACATTTACAGACTGTGTCACTTCTCCACAAAACAGGCAACTCTACTTAAACATTACATATTCCTGTCACATATTTATAAGCATTAAAATGTTTATGGAGCACAAAAGTCTGGCACCACAGGCAGCGGAGAAAACTGTACAATTGCAATTAAAAAACCCAATGCTCCCAATTGATTATCTGCTAGATAAAGTCAGATGTCAGACCAAAGGACTAGTTTCTAGAAACGCACACTTCCAATACATAATAATTAAATAGAGCAATACTAGCTACTGCAAATTTATTTAGTCTTTCTTGCTCTGACTTTTAAAGTCCCTGTACAGAACTATCTACGTAAGGCAAGTAGTTTCCTTTGTTTAAATCTTACTTTCTGTCATGCCGCACAGTTTCTGAAAAACCACATCATCTTCAAAATGCGTGAGAAATTGAAATCATGACATATTCTGTTACTGTTCTAGAACCCACATTTTAATACCATTCTATTAGTTCTATTTTTAAAAATAAAATGGTAGCAGTACCTCTTCCGCAAAGTTAGTTTTCTTGTCGAGCATTTCTCGTAATGTCTGAAGAATTTTAATGCAGAGCTTTTCTTCTTTCTCCATCAGCTTCTTTGTGTGATTAATCAACCTTAAAGTAAAATATTAAACCTTAAAGAGCATTGCACGTTGTTACTAAGCCATGCTAAAATTTCTTCATGCAAAAATTACTCATCATTATATTTTTCCTTAAGGAAAGGAAATAAAAGTAGACAAAAGAAATCATAATTAAAAAGGAAATGGGGCTTTCAAGGCATTGTGAGTTTTTTATTACAATTTGTGCATCTTCTTGCCCATACAGAAGGCAGAATTCTACACCCACTTTATTCTGAATGTTTCCAGATTAAGATCCAAACTTGCTCTTTCTTTTTTTACTTGAAGGTAACTATGCATTTTCATTAACTTTTATTTAAAGCTAATCAGAGTTCATTGTGCTTCTTACAAGCTTTAAAAGCTACAACCTTTGTACACCTTCCAACTTCAATGATGGTTGTAATAAATAATTATATAATGACCAAATTTATTTTATAATGAGCCAACTGGATCCAAAAGGATCCCCAAAGCATTCCTAAAAACTTCACATGGAAACATTCAGAAATGCAGTTATTTGGCTGAAGCACAGCCATTGTTTACACTCACACAACTTCATGAGACTTTCTCAAGTCAGAAAACAAGGTACATGTTTGCCTCTAGCTAAAACTGTGCCAAGAGTTGGATTTTGGTATCCTTAAGCCAATGCCAGAAGAAGCCTTTTTGTCTGTACAGAGCAAGTCCTAGCATAGCTGCTGTGAAAACAGAAGAAAGGAGGAAATCTGAAGGCCTTGGACAGGTTTCTTCTCTTCAATACCAGTGTTGGCTTATGGTTAATAGAACAGTGTTTGAATTAAAGTGTATGATGAACTCACAGCAAAGGTGTGCCACCAATTTACATAGACATATTACTGGTCATAAAGCACAAGCAGGCACCCAAAATAGGCTTGAGAGGGACAAAACAGCATCATCTAAATCTCTGTCCTGTAACACACTGAAACTGATTATATTTAAAGCATTGCTAACTTTGTGTGCTAAAGCCATCTTGGACTCAATAAAAACACCATGCAGGACTTTCCCATTGTCATGTTAACCAAATTCATTAATTACAAGTCCAAAAATATACAGATCTCAGGTCTGCAGTACTAACAATATTTTTTGAAGTTACATATTTATATCAGGGTTCTTACATTGCTCTGCAAAACATTCCTTGCTGTGCAAGTTAATTAAATCCAACAGAAACTTGTTTATTGCATTATGCAGGCCATACTCAGCAGACCTCAACTTGATTTGATACTGACTTTGAACAGGAGTTTGAGCAGAGGGAATGAGATGGAACAAGCTCCAAATTTAACTTCACTTTTCCAAAATATGAAGTATATTGTTACAGTGCTACCTCTGCAGAATAAGCAAAAAGCCAAGGAACCAGGAGAGCTTCCAAATGTGTCAATTTCCCCCACATTAAGTCAGTTGAAATTAGAGTTTCTCAAGGGCAGTGAGGGCAACTCACTCGAGGATTAATAAAAAGTATCGAACAACTCTATTCCAATGCAAAAATTGCAAATAAAAGATCTAATAATTCAGGATCAGGTGGGGTGCCAGTGAAATGTATCTTAAAAAGAGTCACTGCCGTTTAAAATAAAAAGGAAATGGTTTATTTGCTTTATTAAAAAAAAATAAATAAAATAGCCCTGAGCACCCTTCTCCATTATGAAATCCTGGAAATTCTACCACAGAAAGTCTAAATTTCTGCTGTCAGCTTGGAGAAACTTAATAGCAAAAGTAGCCCATTAAGAAAACAGAAGTAGGTTGTTCCTGTCAGAATTTTAACAAGTTTCTAACATTCAATTTCTAGGCAGACAAGGCAAGCAATGCTCTCTCTACTCCTCTCCAGACTTCTAGATCTCTGAAAAATATAAAACATGCAGCGAAAGACCTCAATTTAAGATTTCAATACGAACTCAGACTCCTACACGCTTAAGTCACTATGGAAAATTAGAGAGGAGTGCTGTTGAAAAGTTTAACTTCCAGTCATCTCTTCCAAAGAAGGCTCTCCTTACAACACTTACTTGGACATGAAAGCACCACATCTTATTCTGGCATCGCTCCCTTCTGGAAAAAGCAGCTCTGGACTATGCAGCACATCAACCAGCACTGAGAATTCAGCCTGCATCATGGGAGTGAATTGCTGCTCCAAGGAGGACACTACATCCTAGGAAATATAGATGAGTATGATTTAGAACTAAAGTCAGCCAAGAAAACTAGAATAACATTGCTGTGGAGCTGCACAATACTGTGGGCTATTTGACCCAGCACTTCTTAACCCATGCTACAGTAAAGCAACCTCCTTCTGCACGGCTGCTCCTCAAGCTGGATGAGGAGGGGAAGGTGCCCACTACTATCCATCTTGCTGTTTTCTTTTATATTTCCACCCTGCAATAATACCTCCAAAACACTCAGGAACATTCAGAAAGAGAGGAGGGCCATGAAGATGATCAGAGGGCTAGAGCATGTCCCCTGAGGAACAGGCTGAGAGAGCTGGGGCTGTTCAGTCTGGAGAAGAGGAGGCTCCAGGAGGCCCTTATAGCAGCCTCCCAGTACCTAAAGGGGACCTACAGAAAAGCTGGGGAGGGACTTTTTATAAGGGATATAAAGGGACATACATAAGGAATAGATTTTTATAGCAACAGGATGAGGAGAAATGGCTTTAAACTGGAAGAGGGTAGATTTAGACTAGATATGAGGAAGAAATTCATTACTATGAGGTGGTAAGACACTGGAAAAGGTTGCCCAGTGAGGTTGTGGATGCCCCCTCCCTGAAAGCTTCAAGGCCAGGCTGGATGGGGCTTTGAGCAACCTGACCTAGAGGGAGGTGTCCCTGCCTACAGCAAGGGGTTGGAACCAGGTGATACTAAACGTTCCTTTCAACTCAAACCGCTCTATGATTCTATGATGTTTCTATGATGGTGTGCTGGAAATGCACTGCATTTTGTATACATGATGTTAGAGTTTCACCTAAAATGTTGCTTCCTGAGTACGTAGGGCACCTCTATTTATTTGAGTCCTGCTGATTTTCATAAACACCTGATGTCATTTAACCTCTACCTTCACAAGATGATTTCCATGTTGTAAGTAATCTCTAGTGAAAGAAACCTGACATAATGGTTCCTACAAACCAGAAGACCTCCCTCCATACCCCAAAAAGAACATGTGACTGTGACAGGGCAGAAAGGAGATCCTTCTCTGTGGATCACTTTAGGGAACAAAAACAAAGCTCCAACCCCTCTCTACTGACTTCTGTATGAACTGAATTCAGATCACAGATCAAAAGTCTCTCAGTGTTGACTTTACTTTGAACAAGCACCAAACAGTAGCCGAGCCCTCTGCTTCCACCACCAATAAGTTCAAGGTTCACTGTATTCCAGCACTAAAATGGCAACGAGTCTCTCTGTAGTGTTTTCGACTGCTGACACATGACAGATAAATACAAAGCTACTACCAGCCCAAGCCATTTGCTATTTTGTACCTGTAGTTTTTCTATTATGTTCCTGTAATCCCAGGCAGGCCCACCAAGAGCTTCTTTAAAACGTGGTCCGCTGCGGGCTGACATTCTCCACCCCATGGCTGCCCTCTGCACCATGTTAGAGTGACTCTTCATGAACAAGGTGTTGACCTGGCTGTCCAAATCCACTGGAATTGCAATCCCACGGTTCTTAGCTTTAAGAGAAAGAAAGAAGACATCTAGAGTGAAAAAAACTTCACAGTTTTCTGCAAACCGTGGCACGCAAAATCCTGATACTCTAGAAGCTGAGGGGAGATTTCACTTCAGTAAGTTTTAAAAATAAGGATCAAAACCTAAGCTGGTAGAAATCAGCTGTTACCTAGTTAAAGACAGAAAGCTGAACCACTTAAAATGAGCTGCAAATGGTTTCCAGTATATGGTTTCACAGGCACAGACACTTATTTTTAAAAGACAGATTATTTTTGCTACCAACTCATTAAAAAAAAAAAAAAATCAGATCCAGAGATACTAACAAGAGTAACAAAAAGAACATGCAGCAAAGCTATTTTTTCTGTATTCAGGAGTAAATTCAAAAGTTCTTCTTTCTAGCAGACATATGCACAACTTGCTAATTTTTCCCATGTGCTGTTTGTTGCTTTTCTGACTGTTTTTTCTTGCAAAGGCCTTGAGAAACCAAGTGTATACAAATTAAATTTGAAAGACCTTCTCTTCTTTTCTCTTCCTTCAATTTCCTATACAGACAGAATTGCTAAGTCGTGAGATTCTTGGACACTACTGCAAAATAACTGATAAGCAGATACAATTGGCAAATACAGATCAATAATTCGACTTCTTTTATTTTTTTTTTTAGGTTTTGGTGTAAGGTGGGAAGTGATGAAAGAGAGAATAACAGAAAAAAAAAAACAAAACCTGGGGGAAGACTTGCTCCAATTTTTACAGAGCATCCACTGTTGAACTCCCACTGCATACAGAGCTGTCATTTGAAAAGGAACTCCAAAAGACAATGCTAGAAGGTAGCTGCCCTTTCCTTTCTGAATATGTTTACATTAACTGTATCTCTCTATTTCACTTGAGATCAGAGTGACATTCTTCTAAGGCTCTGCATGAGTTGTCTGAAATTTGACAAACAAACAAGAGATTGATGCAGCAATACTTCCACTTGAAAGATTAGGTCACATTGAAATGATTAGTTTTATATTCTATGCCATTTCATTTAATTTCCATGGCACAGTTTATGCTTAGTAAAAACTGAGAAATAGTCCTAGCCCATTTGTGGTTCTCTACCATAAGCTGGCAATAACTAATTTATTTTTTTCCTTATTGAAATGAGGTGGATTTTTTTTAAAAGCATTGGCCCACATTAAAGTTCTGTGCAACATGTCATTTCTCTGAGGCATTTCCCCCCTTCTGCACTGACATGCACAGAAGAGGAAGGCATCAAAAATATCGCACCTCTCCCTCCCTCCTATTTCCTAAAACATACACAACTTCAGGTCCTGAACTTGTGATGTCAATAGATGACCTTCTTTCCTAAACAGACTGTGCATCTAACCTAACAGGAGTACTTGCAAGCACAAAGTCATGTATAGAGCTCTGATGAATGAAGGCTCATGTCTTGCCAAGCACAGTGAGTCACGGATCCCAGGCAGAAACTTTCTCTTCCTCTAAACACTATACTGTAATGACAGTATTTATAATAAACCTAAAAGTGGCTGTGATATCTCAACCCTCAGCTTTAGAGACTGTAGCAAGTGTGCTGTCAGGTGCATCCTCATTCCCTCAGTACCTCTCACCAGCACACCCTACTCTCTTTCCCTTGGCTCCCACAAGGATGTATCCTGTGGCAGGACCATGGCCTCCACCTGTTGATTAGGCTCAACTGCAAAATCCCAGGCCATGTAGATGGGATGTAAGAGAGCTGTAATGCTCTATTTCTAGTTGGTACTTTCTTTTAAATAGTCTGCAGTAGGAAATTAAAGACATTTTTGCTTAGGTCAAGATAGGAAGACATTTCCCAATAACCATATGCAAAAGATCATCACCAGAAGTGTGGCAGTTTCAACACTGGCAGTTGACTTTTCATTCCCACTCTCCATTTGTTTTGAAGGCAAGGTGCTCAATTACCATGAGGAAAATGCTACGTATGGCTGGTCATTATTTCTAATGACTATTTTTCCATGTTACTTGCCCAGGTTATTTTTTCAAAACACTTTGTCCTGTTGCTGCTTACATTATTAAAGAAGTCCATTAAAGTTCTGCAGTGTGGTTAGGATGCTGTTGCCTATTAATCCAATTTATTGTTTCCTAATGTCAATCTCTAGAATGTTATCGGACAACACATACTTCTCAATTAAGTGATATGTATGCAGAATTCTGATGAATCCAGGAATAAATTTAGCAATGGGGAGCACACTGTTCAGAGGAAAACCCAGACTTCTGCAGTCCTACAGATGCCATTTGAAGTTAACAGCTTCCATCAATGTCTCAGCTGCAGTCAAGGACTACGACTGTTCAAAGCATTGCAGCTAATTAAAACTATCACAAAGAAAACCAGAGAGAGAAAAAAAATATTCCTTTGTTTCAAGCAGTTTTTATATGTATAATTCCATTTGTAATTAAGATCTGTATTAGTTGTCAAAGGGCACTGTTGAAGTCTAAGCTGTAAACAAAGCCTTTGTCTTCTTATTTCTTTGCAGCTTGTAGAAAGTTTATCTTTCATTTGTTTCACATTTCATTATTTAAAACAACATGAAACATATTTTTACATTTTGGAAAGCTGATGAACAAATGTGAGCATAAATATTTATTTTTAATTTAGGTGTTGTAGGCTGCTTTCCTCTTCAAAATGTGTCAATCTCCCTGAAAGCATGAACATAAAATATTTAAAAGCATGTTTATTTTTGTTCCACTTAGAAATACTTTTGGACAGCACTCAAACTTGCAAAGTAGGGTTAGAGCTGGTAGAAGAAGGAATGAGGAGGGGGTAAAATTCTGTTCCTCATTTGACTAGTGAACTCAGGAAAAAAGCATACTTATCCATATGTAAACTGGTACCCTCGCTATCTAGCAGGATACTTACCACAATGGACTAGCACATATCTTCAGCTCGGGCAAAAATCTGCCTTGCAGTGGAGGTCACAGTGCCTGCTTACACACTGTGTCAGTCCCAGCTAGGGCACTCTACACAGGGCTAGTCACACTCTAAATATACTATGCTGTTTTGCCAATGCCAGAATAACTGTGATTTGCTGAAGGTCACTCACAAGAATAGTGGCAATAACTGCACTTGAGCCAAGCCAAGTGAACAAATGGCACCCCCAGTAGAAATGGTAAGTAGCAGTGTCCCAAATTCAGATAGGCCATAGCAAAATGTTCTGCTCTATGCTGGGTGGTTGTGGGCATATTCAATGTCCCATCAGCTTTGCCTCTCCTTTTCTGTTTCAACTATGAAGAAGTAGTGTGAGATGGGGACACAAAAGAAAAGGGGAACATTAATGATGAGTATCATTAGCAGCTTATTTCAGGCCTCTCTCTACAAGCAAGCTGGGCTCCACAGAAGTCCCAGTAGCACACTCCGGCTGCTGAGAAGGGCTGAAACGGGCTGAATACATTGTATTTTGTTAAATTACCTGCATGCACATGTCTTCACAGAATCAGAGAATATGGAAGGGGAATCCTTACTGATATGCTGTCCTTTCATTATGCCGTCTGCCTGAGAGTAGGATCGATTTAATACTAAGGATTTCCAGGAAATGGTCCTTATCTGTAATTTTCCTTGGAAAACTATTCTTCAGAGTAATACATCTTGCTGTAAGGAAGCTTTTAATTCTTGATATTCCCACTTTGTGCTTTCTAATTTTAAATTTTTCTCCATTAGCTTTGGATGATACAGTATTTAATAGCTTCTCAGTGTTCAGTGCATTTTGTGCTACATAAAGCAATCCCTAATGTAGGTTTTGGGACACGCTCACCAGGGTTTCACGGCCTTAGAATTCCTCAAGGAGGAGTAGAACACAGAATTTGGGTCACATAACCACCACGGCTGCTCCTAGCTGTGAGCCCCTTACTCTCCTTGCATTTTACACCCCTCTTGTACTTGCAGACTGCTATCTCATGTTCTGCCATCTTCCCTAGTTGTCACTTAACATAGAGATGCATATTTAGTTCAATTAATTTGGCCCCATAAATCAGTCCCTGCAGTTCCTTAATCATTTACTGACTGCTTGACAAATGCATTTGGATGGAGAGACACTAATGCTAGCAACAGCATCACTTTTTAAGGAAAATAAAAGCTTTGTGTAGACAAGACACAAGCCTGCCAGTCTTGCAGCCTTCACTCAGATGTTTTTTTTCCAGCGGAAAATCTACATTAAAATATTTATCAGTCTGTAAAAAGATCATCATTGAATTTTTCTTGCAATTAGGGAAACACAAACAGTTAAAATAGAATAAAATATGTGTTTCTTCTGAAATGTACTCTTCTTGCTGTCAAAAAAGTAACAACAGGATAATTATCTTATTTGAACTAAAAACTGAAAGTGAAGGTCTAGCTTTTATAAAATGGAAAACTGAAATAGGAAAAGGAACAAAGTATTTTCAAGGCTAAAAAAACCGTTTAAGGGAAGTTCATCAGCATGGACATTAAAACAAGAGCAGTGATTCCACAAAAGCAAGAAAATGTATCCTAGACTTTACGTTTAATGTTTCCTATGTGTGATCTGACAGGGAAATTGGAAAAGTTGTTAGAGCACATACAAGCATGGTCAAGAAGCATCACAGGAAGTTTTTTTTTTTTTGATTCTGTACAACCTTAATGGAGTAACAGAGAGCTAAAAACGGAGAATAAACATAACTAGAAAGGACTCAACCAGTCCTTCAGACCATTTGTTCTCTCGCTACAGACAACTCACTCATCTTTTTTCAAAATGTATCAAGCTCCGTATAAAACAAAGTTGCATTTTCTGCCACACCTCCTCCCGTTTTCTCTTGTTGATCATGAACAGCCTTCCAAAGTTAGTTCCAAACCTCTCACACACAATCTAACTTAACTTAGGTTACTTACAGCCTCACATATTTTAAATAACATTGGCTTTGTATCAGCGCTGTCCTTTAGCTTCAATGTCTCTTCTTTGCCACTGCTGATCTTCCTAAGTACTAACAATACAGATCTTTATTTTGCAAGGGAAAATCGGTGAAACTCTCATAAAGTCTCCTCCTCCTGTCACATGTTCTCCATTCCCCTGCTTATCACAATAGTACTTCCTCTGTACTTCCTCTGTCCTCTGTACTCTGTCAGAGTTCTGAACTTTTGAAAAAGTTGCCTCCTGTTTTGAAGGATTCTTTTGCTTTTTGCTTTTCCAGCGCAAAATTCTAGAGTGTGATCTGATAATGAGTACTGTGATTTGGCATGCTAATAGACTTTTTAAAAGGTCTGCCAAGAGAAATAGCCTAACAAAATAGGAGTTACTATCTGCCGCTGTTTACTCACTTGGAAATTCTAATTATTTCATTATTGGTGCTAATAGCAGTCATGCAAATGCTACTTAAAATATCCTTTGCATGCACACAGCATCAAAGGGAAGATGCAATTTGCAGAAAACACAAAGGAATAAAGCTAATGAACTTTGTATTCTTTGTATATCTACAACAACAAGAGTACAACACAACATGTAGCTCAGGACAGTGAGGCCCTTCAACCTTGTAACAAAAGCAAAAACTCATATTCAGGGGTGAAGGTCTAAGAATCACTACTTAATTAAGAGGCAAAGGCAGCTCTTTGCAGAGGGCCAGGAAGACTGGTCAGCCCTGGAAGAACGAACCTGCTCCCATACCATTTAAGATATAGTCAAGACCTTTAGTAGTGAAGACAGGTGAAATTCGTTGGTATTACCATATGGAAACATAGCAGATGATTTAAACGACAATCCTTCTGGCCTCAATCTTGAAAAAATTATAAGATCTAGGAACTGGGAAATGAATTCACTCGAAACAAAATAAACTGTTAGTCTTCTTAGCTCCTCTGTTTTCACAAGAATCAGGGATCTTTTAAACAATTTTCATTTGTAGCTTCATCTTGCTGTCAAAATAGCCATTTTGATCATTCATTTTTTGGACTGTATTTTCAAGCATAAGATCAGTGATATGTGATAACATAAAAATGCAGAAGTGATTTATTTATAATGTATTAATTTAGTTAAAGTGATTATCTGCTTCAGAAATTCACATGAACAAGAAGTATTATTATATATATATTATTCTGTAATTATTTTAACTCATGCCAACGTAAGCAACTGTTTACTAAGGAACAAAAATTCAAGTGTATTGGTATCTTTGTGTTCCAAAACTCTTGGAGTCACAGAAGGGTCTGCTGAAAAATGCAAGCAAGCCTGTATACTTCCTGCTGACTTGGAGGCAGAGAACTGCTTGGAGACAAATATGCAAGTGAAGCTTGAAAAGCTTATGAAGTTTTTCTCTGGTAGTCAGGTTGAGGTTATAAGAAATTAGCTTCTAGCAACATATCTTCTTCTTGACCTGTAAGATAATGTACACTCTTACAGTGCTTATAAGAAGACAGATCCTAAACTCCTAACACAGTACTTATATCTACCTGCCAGCAACATAACTAGTAAGCACTGAGCAGAATGTACGTTGCTTAAACTTGCTCCGAAATGGCTCTTTTAAAAGTGCATTATTATGTGGATCTTTGATATCTTGGGAAATCTGTGTGTGATCTCTCCTCCTGCTGAGATTCATTTCTAAATCCAGGGCTACTACCAAAAAAAAAATTAGAAAATCATGTTTGTTCTTTCAACTCTATACTACATTTATTTTCCATCAAAAGTCTTTCGTCTCTGCTGTAAATCTGTCCAGTACTCTATCTCTCTGATATAGGCAAAATCTTTCTAGAGTGTTTTTTTTAAACCCTGCTGTGAAACATGAAGGCCCTGACATTAAAGCTGTCAGACTCTCAAGTTAAAAAAAAAAAAAAAAAGAAAGAAAAAAAGCAGAAGAGTGCTCACAGATGCCTAGCCAAAATTTCAAAATTCAAACCTAGTCCAAATACACAGCCAGAAAAAGAAAAAAAAAAAAAAAAGAAAGAAAGAAGGAAAAAAGGAAAAAAAAAAGGAAAAGAAAAGAAAAGAAAAGGAAAGCTTGGCCTATTTGTATTATGGAAGAAATCTGCCTTCTTAAAAAGCCTCATTTTGTGCTGGTTGAACACTCAGTAGACAAGGAAACTTGGTACACACAATAATTACAAGGGCCTCGATTTTAAAAGCCTTCAGTACCCCCAACTGGGGTAGTTTTCCAAAGCTTTCAGTAGAACTGAACAGGCCTACTCAATTAGAAAAGGCAAGCCATGTTTAGCACCATGCTTGAAAATGCTGAGTATCACATAAGGCTAAAATCTCATCTAGCTAGCAAAACTTTTATGGAAGTGTGTTTGTTAAAATATTCCATTTTCCACTTCACCTCTACCTTGCTCTTTTGTGAAATCCCCCTCAACAATTGCTTTCTACTCCCTTTTGGTAATGACAGAATAAGAAGCCAAATAAAAAAATTGTGGTAATTTGCTATGATACAGTTGTACAGTGTTCACTATTGGTACCAGTAACGAATCCTTAAGCAGTTATAATATGGACAAGGAAATCAACAAACTGCATGCTAAAGTGTGCTTTCCAGGGGCAAGCTCCATTGCTGCCAGACCCATGACACACCAATGTCTCTCACAGGCTCCCAGTCCTACTGGTGCTGCTGGCAGCAAGGAAGTCAGAGGAGGACACAGGGTGAGGCCCTTCAGAGGTAGCTCAGCTCTACTTCCACATCTGAGAACACCCAAGACATGAGCGGGATCCCATGAGCACAAAGCCAGAGAAGCGAGAAGGCTGGACAGCACAAAGGCATACTTTAAAAAATGAACAAATAAACAAGAGCAAACCAACCAACCAACCCACACCGTACACCACTTCCATCAAGATGATTCACACTTTTTCCCCATCTGGCTGTTATGGGTACAAATTCAGGTTGGCTGTTTCAGCACTAGGCTCAGGGGATTCTACATACCCTTTTCCTTGTGACCTCTCAGAGATAAAATTTGTTTTTAAGGTTTAGTTCCACAGAAATGTAGACATGGAGCTGTCTAGAAGTATCCATAGGAGCTGTCTAGAAGTATCCATAGGGTATAGTTGGCCTCAAAAACTCTCATCTGCCTTACTTTCTTCCCTCTTTCCTCAGACTCCCAAAGAAAGTAATTTACTGATGACTCTTCCCAGAAGTGCCGGAGGAGAACAAGGAAGTAAGTTTAAAACACACAAAAGCTAGAGCTGTAGTAGCTATGAGATAAAGGAAATAAAATGTCTCCAGTTTTCAAAGTCCTCTTGTCAGGTAGAGCCATGATTAAATCATTTGAACAACAAACAAAATAACTTAAGGTTGCTAAGTTTTTAGGTAACTGCTATTCTCACTCAGACAAAAAGTTAATGAGGTATTTTGACTAAAATGTTAAATTATACCCCTCTAAAGCTATCTCAAAATCTAAATTTAGAGTTGATCACTGCAATGTCACAGAAGATGCAGATGGTTAAGGGACCCTTTCATTTTGTTTTATCATTATTTATTAATTTTAAAATTGCAACAGCTATAACATTTAGCCGTTTCTATACAATTCTGTCTTTAATTCATGCTGAGTGAAACCTTATTCCCTTAGTTCTATAGAAACTATTTTGAATAATCTTTTTTTCCTTTTGTGGCAAACTTTAAAATTATATTCACAGAAATGTAACTTATAAATGAACTTTTACCAGTCTTATCTATATACAGGTGAAGAATGTTTTGTTTTGTTTTTTATTTTAGGATGAATCACTCCTGAAATAGTTTTAAGTCTTTGACTTTACTGTAGTATTTGAATTCATTTCAAAGCATGTAACTTATTGCTGCCCTTGGGACCAAATATGATTTAAGTCTTCGTGACAGTGCAAGCCAATATGCATGTAACAGCAGTAAATGCGGAGGCCTGATGGTGAACAGAAAGCAGAGAAGCTATGGAGTTAGAGAATTCTGTTTTCCATCCCCGACTCACTCAGGGGACAAAAAAAAGGAGGACTCACTAAGGGGACAAGCCCAGGTAAAAAAAAAATATGGCGTTCTCTGATAATTCTTAAGTGTCACTGTTTACAACATTACAGCACGACTAGAAATGCCCAGATATATACTCATTTAGAAGTTTTGGCTGTGTTTTAATACCATAACTATCTTGAGTAAATATAATTCATTCACCAAACCTACTTCTCTGGCCGACAGGTTCAACTAACAGCCCTATTTGATGGAATAGATTTGAAAGCATTATAAAACGTGGCAGAATTTAACCTTAAACTGGGATTTCTTAAATTATTACCATCACAACTACACGGATTATAATAAAAAAAACTAAAACAAAAACATAAACATTCAACCTCAGGTAAGTCAGATCTTAAAACACAGAGAACAACAACGAAGGAAGAACTTGGCACCTACCCACTTCAGCCAAAGTTTTGATACATGACTCCACTGAGGCCTTCTGAGTTGGGTTTGGCCAGGTACAGTTGTAAATTCTAAAAGCAGACTGCAGTAGTTGAATAAAAACAGGTTGATGTGTCTAAAATCAAAAAGATAAACATGGAAGTTTATACTTTAGAATGTCCTCACAACTGTCCTAAGGTTTGACACAACATAAATCTCATGTGTGGTTTTTAGCTTGTACGCTTAAATTAAATTAAATTAAATTAAATTCTCTTTGCTCTTCAGGACAGGAAAGAATGCAAACCAATTCTGCACCCCTACAGAGGCCAATGCATGTAATTTGCCATCAGATTACCACTGATATCAAACAAAGTACAGAGCAGAAGGACTGAGGAATCTTCCTGGTTCTCAGGTGTATGTACATTTGTCACATAGCATTTTTTCGTATAAGCAACTAGATAAACTTTTATTCTGCAAAAATACCCCATTCAGTGAATCCACAACAGCCAGCATTGAGCTATCTGCTGGTCAGAGATGTAAAGAGTAAAAATGAAGAGTAAATGATTTGAAGTGAAATTAAGCTGCCAGCCAGTGGCATGAGAAGGGACAGAGAAATTAGAGGAAGATACAAAGGTACAGGATTCCTATGTTGTTAGCAGAAGGTATCTCATTAATGGGCTGAATTCAGTATTGGTCTGTCTCTCTTTTTCTTACCTGGAGGCTGGTGCTGTTATCTGAAAATGGAGAATTGAAGAAGCCACTCACAATGCTCATTACAGGCTCAGTGACATATTTCTCCAGAGATGTGTCTGCATGTTTACGATCCGTGGTTGTGTTACAAACCTATAGGAAAGAAGGAGGAAACAATGAGATTTAGAACTTTCAAGCAAGCAAACTATGTTGCTTAGTATTTATTACAACCCATGTAATAATATTTATTCTTAGTACAGATTTTATGGAAAATCTATCAGAGATAACTATCTTACGAGTTTGAGATGTATTTGTTACAGCTTATCTCCCTTCTCGAAGATCCACGCTGTATTTTAAATCTCATTCTCTTCTGAACTAGTTCTTTCTGGTTGGCTGTCTGTTCTTTCAATGAAAAAAAAAATCCCCCTAAATCAGAACACTGCATACCACCTACATATTTAGATGGATTCAAGAAGAAAATGAACGTTCCCTTCTATTGTGGAGGTGAGTTGGAAGAGGTTTTAGAGACAGATTGAAACAAACACGTTAGGTAAGAAAGATTTCAGGTAATGTTTATCTTCTTGCCACATTCAACACAAATGAGTGGCAAGGGTGAAGCTCATATGCAAAAAATAAATGTTTGAAAAGAGGGAAAGAGAAGAAAATAGCACAGACAATACTAACAGCCTTCCAGATTTCAAGCAGACAACATTAATTAAGAAAGCCACATGAGGAAAATAGAAAAGACAAGCTAAAAACAATGAAAGAAAAGAACTGATAGCACTCAGACAATTTTGGAGCACAGAAAGATGATTAAATTGCAGGAGGATACGGGCAGATTTGTAGAAGTGATTCCTAAAGACACTCTTTGGTACAATATTAAAAGTTTGTTGCTGCATAAAGATGTCAAGTTTAAAGAAAGGAAAACATTACTGGGATGGTACATACATACTTCAGTATTTCTTCTCTTTTTTTTTTCCCTCAACATTTGTGAACATCTATACAGAGTTATTTTTACTTTGCATATGTCAGTCTAAACTGTACTAAAAGAAGTCCTAAAAGGAGTATACACAAACCAAGTCAGGGTGAGAAAGGCAGGACTGGACAAACAAGGCGTACAGATCGTACTCATCCTACCTCTTCATTAGCCTTCAAATAAGCAGTTCTGGTCAGGTTTAAAAATAAATGAAAGGCAAAATTATTATTTTTCACCGATGCAAGCCACAGACTTCTGCAACGTTCTAGAGAATCTATGCAAGAACAGAATTTATTTTGTTTACAGACTTCTGGGGTAACCTTCAAACTATCTGAGCTTTTAACACAAAATCATGAATCTGCACAGTACATACTCATCATTACATCACCTTATGGATGGGGAACGGAAGTCCAGAGAAGCTGAGTGAATTGCTTAAGGTCACGAAGAAAAATGGGTGGCAGAACTAGAGACATAATACACAGCACCTGAATCTCACACAGGGCAAATACGCCCTCTAATTACACTGTGCCACTGGGACACTTGGACACCACAAGACAGCAATTTCACCAGCAGCACTTTTAGGAAGGTTACTGACGTGACATCTAAAAGCACCCATGTGCACTGCAAGATACAGCTCACAGGAACACAAAAGCAGAGTCATATGGCAGGCAGAGAAATAACCAAAGATAACTTGAGAGCTGCAAGAATTAGGCACCTGGAGAAGCTTTGCTTGTCTGTTTTTTTAAAATGTGTCAGAAAAACAAGTCACGCTTCCACGTAGTGCAATCTTATCACTTCACAAAAGGAAAGATTTTGGTCAGAGAACCAACAGTGGCTAAAATGGAACAGCAAACATGTCAGCCCTCCAGTTCGGGGAGAGTATGACACCTCCTCTCCCATGGTCCTCATGGAGGTATAATATTAAGATATATAATCAAAATTAGTTGGGAAAAAAAAATGAAATATCATAGAACTGAAAACTTCTTGATATTCTTCTGCTTTTAATTAATCTGCACGGCAATTCTGACTGAGGCTGAGTATTTGTTATCCCGATGGGAAGACAGTGAACTGTGCAGCATTAGTACGGCAAATTTAGAAATCACCAAACCTAAATTCCAAAAATGCTGTTAAGCTTTCCCTTCGCTTGTCTAAAAGTGAATAAGCATGGCAGAGCCATATGTGGGGATACCACTCTGCTTCGACATAGGTCTGAAAAATTCCCATCTCAGAAGGACTTTGGAAATTCTCTTATCTGCTCTTATCCCTCTGCCCTTCTGGGGACTGAAAGATGTTTCTCTGTGGAAGAAGAAACCTGAAATGCATGAAATGGAGATGAAGATTGAGAAAGCGGTGTTTAAAAACCTCTTAAGAGACTTTGGGACCGAAACTCACACGAATAATATTTCAAAAATTCTGCAGGAGAAAGTCACGATGACTTCACAGCTGTCAGATCTCAGTTCTGTTTTTAATCCTGCTCAGAATACAGCTGCTGACTTACAGAACGAGCCACCTGTGGGAAAGGGAAGCCTTTCCTGGAGCTGCACCCACCTGCTCAGTGATGCGCTCTCAGTCATACACGGGAGAAAGTAGGTTGGCAGAAACAGCAGAAAAAGGTGTCTTTGAAAGAGCAATTGCTTTTGGCAAATGGAATTTAATACACACATCTGCCGACTGCCTGTTTTGCAAGGTTTCACAGTGTTGAAAAAGAATGACAGTTGAGGACTAAATATTTCCTTCTTTGGTCTAGCAACAGATAAAAAAATGGTTTCTTTTTTTCTTATTTCTTTTTTCAGGTTGAAGGAATTCAACCTGAGGATAACACTCTCCATCTTTCACCTTAACGCTCTCTAATGACAGACTCAGACTCAAAGCTCACAAACTCACCCACTGACAGCCATTTGTAGCAGCTAAAAGGAAAGCATTTCCCCTTCCCCCACGCAAAAGCATCTCTTTTAGCTCACTGCAACACAGAGGATCAAAGGGCTCTTTTTCTAAATGCTTTGAAAGGTATTGTAACATCTTTCATGAAGCTGACAGCATTCTAACCGTCCTGATAGCTACATAAAGCTGATGTATTTATAACTCACAGGCTCTGCTTGGGACCCAGAAAGCCAAATACGCTCAATAACATAGAAGATACAACTACCCATGGGGCCTGGCAGAAGAGCAGAACATGCCAGAGCACTTTGGATATGTTCTTTTACTTCTTTTCGCCGATAACCTTAATAAAAAGGGCTAATTAGGCACTTGTCCTAAGGACTTTGCAGGAGAGCAAAACAAAACTGCATTTTGCCATTTGGAGAAAAAAGCACACACACAAAATGTAGCATTAATAAAACACTCAATATTCACCTCTGAAGACCTGGAGCCAAATTTGTCCTATTAGCAAAATATGTGAAAACAAGCTCAAGGCTCACCAACATCAGGATAATTTAAAATCACATGGCAGCATGTCTCCAGGCTCACAAAGTGAACAGCGGACAGATCCCCTCTCTGCATGTATCTGCTTTAAGCCAACAGGCAAGGAAAACTGATCGTGTCAAATAGTTGGGGAGGGGGAGTCTCATCAGAAGGTCAGTACCGTGATATATCAGAAAAGGGCAACCCAGCAAAGGATTTAAAGCAAGAGAAAATACTTCATGGGGGAAAAACAGCAAGGTTAAAAACCAGAATTGTCCTCCAAGAAGGTTCCTGATCTTCATTTGCAAATGAAGTGGGTATGTCCAAAAGGGCTTTTCAGCTAAGCGACAAGGCAAAAAGCAAGAAAACTGAATTTGTAGAGGTCTTGTTACTGCTGAAAACAGCTACCATCAAAAAATAACACAAATATTCCTACGTTAACCTGTGCCCAGAAAAAGGCAAAAATAAAAACATTTATAAGTTTTCTGTTTCACAGAAAAATGAACAGGCCCCTATGCCTATCACACAGCACAAGTCTCAGCACTCATTCTTCCTTTGGCTATAAATCATTGTGACTATGAGTATGGTATTTTCTCCCAATAGGTTTCAAAGAAATGATTTTGTGGCACACTATTACTCTGGTGTAAATGTTTGCTGCAGGACTGAATTGAGATTCTTTTTCCTTTTCTTCTCTAATTTCAACGAAATGAAAGATGCAAGGAGTGAGAACCTCATGGATTATGAAATGCAGTGGACCATGGACAGGGAAAGGATAGGCTTGCACTATGACAACGTGCTCTGTAACACTTCCAAAATACTGTCCAGCAGCCAAACACTGGCCACCAGCACAAAAAAAATAAACACTTGTGTTTCTACTTCTTGAGAAAGAACAACTCCTTTAACAGACATCAATATCAGGCTCTTACAAGAAATACTACCTGCTAGAAAAAGGATAGGTATTGCAAGCTGTACTCATTATGTCACACTAAATTCTCCTCCTGGTTCCGCTAGGGCATGCTATCTTTCCAGAAGTAAAGAGCTTCCCAGTTTTATTTCTTCCAAAATATCAGGAGAGGGAAGCTTAATATCACTTATGTCACTTACGAGTTGAAACTTGATGCAACTCTATCTGGTGACCACTGATGGAACCCAAGGCAACAGCGTGCAGCTGTAACAGGGAAGGGTCAGGTTAGATATCAAGAAAAGGCTCTTCACCAGAGGGCGCTGGGCACTGGAAAAGGCTCTCCAGGGCAGTGGTCACAGCACCAAGCTGGCCAGAGTTCAAGAAGTGTCTGGAACAATGCTCTCAGACATATGGTCTGATTTTTGTGTAGTCCTGTGTGGAGCCTGGAGTTGGACTTTGGATATTCTATGATGCTGTGATTCTAGGGAATTGAATGATTACACTACTATGTCCCATCACCTTGAAGCTGATCATTTATACTAATTAGTATTCTGAAAAAGTAGAGCTTCCACACCTGCCTTTTGCAGCAGTGAGAATGTAGTGACAGCAGAATAAAAGACCAAAAAAAAAAAAGGCCAAGGTCAAATTAAAGAAGAAACAGGAGACAAAGAATTTCTTTATCCTTGATCCACTATACTAAGAGAGTAAACCTAGAAGATTACAGATGTGGCTGTTTGTTTGTTTAATTACCAGCATAATGACAAGTAATGCACACTCCCAGTAGAATGACAGAACATTTTCAATCCTATTTCTTGTATATCAAACCCACACATCCAATTTATTTTTCTGGAAGTAAAGGGCATGGGTTCCAAGGTGCCCTTCTAGACAAAGAAGACTATTAGCAATTAGCAGGTTAAATGATGATAAATAAAATAAAATAGAAACGACGATCTGTTAAAATATATTCACATTCAACTTTGAAAAAGCAGTGTATAAAATAAATGAAATTCACACAAAGTTCAGTTGTCACCCCTGACTATACTGCAATAAATGACACCTCATGAAACTTACCCTTGCCATATCAACAAGGAAGTTCTCAAATAACTTCCAAATGTGGTTACTGGCATAGATTTCTTTCATTTCCACCTCAGTGTCCACGTAACAGTGGTTAACAAAATTAACATAGGCAATTTTCACCTGCAGGATGAGCAAATACAGAAACAATATGAAACAAAACAACAGAAGCCATTAACATACATATTTTCTGTATGTAAGAATACTGAATGAATAAGATCATCCTTCCAATTCTAAGAAATGCCAATAACAGTAATACTGTATGTTTGGTTCTAAAGATTTAATAGATAAGCATGGCAACAAATACATTAATGTACTTACTGAAAGATCATGTTAAGAAAAATAGAGATGTTTTGCAAAAACTCTCATACCAATTCCCCCACAAAGCAATAATAAAAATATTCATTTAATAGTTAATTACTGTTATTAAAATGATATTCAGACTACAATGGCCTGGCTCAAGAATCAGGAACTGTCAAAATGGAAGACGCCCATGTATTAATCACCTGATCCTTACGGGCTGATGCCTTGTGACAGGCCTGCCAAATACCAAAAAAGGTCTTTAACAGAGATGAGACTGCAATCCTATTTTCTGACAATCCTATGCAGCGCTAATATTCAGAGTAGGTACAACTCAGACCTAAATGGAGGAGAAAGCTTTTGCAGCACTGTGACTACTGCCACAGCAGTGCAGGATTTAACAAGAGGACTGCATTTTCACTCTTCTCCTGTATTAAAAACCTGTGCCGGCGCATCATAAAAATGGATATCCAGTGACTGAAATGTATGTATTAAATACAGACTTTGTCATGGTCAAAGGAGAAGAGATGGTCGCAGTTTAAAGAGGTCAGGAGAAAACTCTTAGATGTGACAGACTTTTACATTTCATTTGTTTGGGCTTTTTTAGTTAGCAGCAGTTAACATCCATGTTAGGAGGAACCATTTGAGCAAAGCAAACATTCTACTTTATAAGAAAAAAATCAGTTGATCACAAGGTGACAAGGTGACAAAGGAATTATATACTTCAGCGAGGCCTAGCTGCATCGATATGAAACCCATGCCTCCAACAGCCTGTAGAAATTCTTCTGACCAATATGCAGGGCCAGAACAAGGTCCTGCATAGACTGTAAGAAGACTTATTTTGATCACATCAAATTTGGTGCAAGCATTTCCATTCTCATCAGCCCTAAATATTACAGTTCTACTGAGCCATGACTGGTAGTATCTGCAGAATTAGGCCTCTATATGCAAAAAAAAAAAAAAAAGGTATTTGCCAGACTGGAACTGAATTTAATAAAACAAGACTTCACCCAAAACTCCCAGTGACCTCAACATGGATAGAATGTTACTCTAGAACTTCCAACAGTTCAAAGCAGAGGAAAAAGATTAGCCTGACAAATCACTTAGCTTACTCTTTGCAACTAACAGCCAGAAGTTTAGCAGAGGACTAAATTCTGACAGTAGCTGGACATACCCAGAAAAACAACAACAAAAAATTCTCCTGATCCAAAAATCTGACTATCAACAGGCAGTTCAAAAAAATATTAACAATCCTTTCTCATTTATTTACCTCCACAAGCAACACCTGTTTCCAGCCTCTTTTCTGCATAAATACTCAACTTTTCAGGATATTAGAAACAGCAAAATATTTCTGTGTTTTCTAAAAATTGTAATTCTGCTTCATCATTCAGTGAGTCTTACCTCAGGTATGCAGTCATCGTGGGTCACCACTCTCACTATATCATCCAGTGGCAGGAGCGAATTGCACTTGATCTCTGTATATACATTCTTTCCTTCTGTACAAGCTGCGAGCAACTCCACTAGAGTGATGTGATACGCTAAGGGTCCACTCTCGTCTGCTCGATCTCGCTCTGAACACATCATTTGGAGTAGAACTGGAAATGATGCTCTATCATTGTAGAATATCAGCACATCTTCACCCCCATTTATCAGCTGAAAAAGATACCACAACACTTTAAGAACCCTGCACTGCAATCATTTTCTTAATTATTTTGCTCTACCTTTAAGTACACAACAATTCTCTAGCTAGAGAGCCCTCCCCTCCCCCAAAAAATAAAAAATTAATCTGATGCTTACAAAATGCACATGTCAAAACAATGGCCAAGGTAAACTGCTCTTATCTACATAAGTGTAATCTGGAATAACTCACCAAGGAATGAGCTCGTGCAAAGTGAACTTGAAGTTTAATCTCTATATAGCTCTCTGATTACCTAAGACATTAGGCTATCCTTGTTATTCCCACCATCTCAGTGTCTGTTTGAAGTTAATTAATTACTCTTATATCCTATTGTAAGGCCAGGATGCATTATTATCCCCATTCTACTTGAGGTACAGAGATATTAATCTTATGTACACCTTACCGAAAAAGCCTGTGGCTCACCCAGAATTTACCTAAACTCTTCTGCACCCCTGCTCAGCATTTGAAACAAAGGACAAGTCTTCCTAACCTGTGGAAATCTGACAGATGGGTCTTGACACTGTCATTGTCATTCCAGCACTTCCACTTAACAGCAAACTGGTGTATGTGAAAAATATTTGAATTTACTACAAGTACATCGCTCATCTCAAGAGGATCCAGAGCAGAAATAGATGCTGGCAGCTCCACCTCAGCAGATCTCATGGAAAAGTTTTGTTCTGATATGGTTTTGAACATCTCCCCCAAACACATACACAGAATATGCCTACTGCCAGTGCTGCTCTGTGAGCTTGGACGAGACAGCAGACCTGTCTTCTCTTCATCACTTTTCTTTCAAGCATAGTTCACTATTAATGGAAGTGAAAATAAGTTTCCATAAACCCTTTTTAGTGCAGAATACAAACTGGAAGCACAACAGCCATATGTATTTCGTGAATAAGGCATATGACATAGTCTGCATGTGACATGAAATCGTAGCTTACTGAATTTAAGGGTAGAAGTAAAGATTGGTGGAGCTGTAAAGAAATAGGAAAGCAGCACAAGAAGGAATGAAAGCTAGTCTCCCAGAGGAGCTGAAAAGTAACAAAATTCAGAAAAAATTTCATTACATTTTTCCAATGTTTCAAACTGTGATTTCCTCTCTGCTTGATTATTTTCACTTTGATAATTGTGTAGACTGAATTGTGAATTCAGTCACTCCTTCTTTTTCTATTTCTCCTTTTTACTCTTTGGTTTTTAAAATGTTTCCACTCAGACTTTCCAATAGATATTTTCTGGACACTGAAAAGAGGAAACGTTTAAAAGGACAAATGCTTGGAAGGGAAGAATGAGACAATATGGCAATTCAGAAGTCATACATTTCACTACTCTCAATGACAAAAAGGACAATAGGGAAAATATGAGTATTCAAAATGTTGGAAAGTTGACATTTTTAATGCTGATAACTGGAATAGTACACTCTTAAGACACTTCAAATACAAAATTATAAAAAAATCCACACCTAGCCCTCTGAGAAGGTATGTATCTGTAATTTCCCATTAGTTTGACCACTACATTCCCATAATTATTTTCCTCTTATGAATGTTTTGCAAAGATGAATGACAAGATTCTTTTTTTCAATCTTACATCAAATCCACATACATCTGTTCCAGTGTTGCTGATAAAAGGGCAAGTCAAAAGGATCCCTTGTCCTTTTATGTACCTATTACTGATGAATAAGGAAGAAATACCATGAGGTATTAGATTGTGAAAAGTGGTTCTGTATGTCATATTTGCTACAGTCTGACTGATGAACCACAAATAAAAGCAGATAATATTGCATAAGCATGGGAAGAGCTAAGGGGATGAAGTAAATGCAAGGCAAGAAGATATTAGTGTATTTCCCCAACTTATCCATTTTTAATTGTGACTTGCAAAGGAAATCCACTGACCTCTACAGATAATATGATTTCACTAAAAACAGAAAAGGAAGAGAAGTATCTGTCACTAACTATGTGAAGTTCTTACTGAGTTCAGTGAACTCAACGGTAGTGGGCAAAAACAAACAAACAAAACAAATCAAAGTAGTAAAAACACATTTTCTTCCACTAAATTATATTTTAAAGGAGTTAAGAATTCTATTAAAGTATAATGAATGGTGGACAGTATCAAAGGAGTTGCTCATGCTCTGCAATGTATCATTCCGAAACACTACAGATAATAGAAAATTCTGCTACCACGTTGATTTGGTTCAAAAGTAAACTCTGCTTTCCCTTTTGTAATAATCTTTGCACTGGCAGACACTTCTTGTTCCAGGAACCTCAAAGCATGCTTGTAACGATAAAAAGTGCCCTAAGGGACATCTCAGGCAGGTGATGCTCAGTAGCACTCTGTGGACATAGGGACCAAGATATGAGAACGCGTGAATGAGCCAGACTGGGAATGTTCACTGTATCTTATGCTGAAAAGTACTCTTTCCAATGATCTGTGTGCGTGAGCTAAAAAAAGTAAACATGATTAGTTTATCCCTTACTCCCACTAAACAGGAATAAGATATAATTCTCAGGGGTAAAAGAAAACACAGGAGTAGTTGCAGGCATGTTGCATATTCACTCTATCTTGTCTTGTGGTAAATTGTTTACACACCCCATCTGGAGGCATAGAAAAGTTACATTGCTTGTTTAAGGTCACAAAGTACATCTCAACTGTTTGCTTACGAATAGTCCTGGATTCATCTAGTTTCAACCATTAGGCTACACTGTTTATTACATTGCAGTGCCATTCACGCACCATTCAAATTTCACTATTGGTATTCTTTTCTAACAAATCATAATTGTTAATCTGTAATTCCCTGCTTTTTTTTTTAAGCATGCAGTGATGTACAGGTTGAGGGCTGATCTTCTGAAATGGAGCTCTGCAGAGAAGCACCTGGTCGTTGTGGTGGACAACAGGTTGGCCATGAGCCAGCAGTGTGCCCTTGTGGCCAAGAAGGCCAATGGGAACCTGAGGTTCATTAAAAAGAGCAAGTCAAGGGAGGTTATCCTCCCCCTCTACTCTGTCCTGGTCAGGCCGCATCTGAAAAACTGAGTAAAAGTCTGGGATCCTTGGTTCAAAAATGAAAGGAATATCCTGGAGAGAGTCTAGTGGGAGGACATAAAGATTATTAGGAGCTTGGAGCATCTCCCTTCTGAGGAAAGGCTGAAAGATCTAGGACAGTTCAGGATGAAGAAGAAAAGACGGAGGGGGGATCTCATCACTACTTACAAACATTTAAGCTGGAGAAGTCAAATGGATGGGTTCTTTTCTGTGATGTGCAGCAACAGAACAAAGGATAAATGACAAAAACTGCAACACAGGAAGTCCCATACAAACATGAGGAAGAACTTGTTTACTGTGAGGGTGACAGAGCACTAGAACAGGCTGCCCAGAAAGGTTGTGTAGTCTCCTTCTCTGGATATATTTAGAACCTGCCTGGACGTTTTCCTGTGTTAACTACTGTAGGGAACCTGCTTTAGCTGGGGCTTGGACTTGATCTCCAGAGGTCCCTTCCAACCCCTACCATTCTGTGATTCTGTGATTTTACTCTCTTCAGTAAAAATAAGAGTGTTTCCCATACCAAATTCTTGCAAAAACATGATTTAAATGTCATACCCAAGTTCATTTCATTTTTCATCATGCAGTCAATTTGAAAATGCAATATAACAATTTATGTTCTGCTCTTACATATCGGTAACAAAATGCATTTAAATTGAGGAAAGTCTCAAAACTGTGTTTGATCAGAAAGTAAAAATCCATAAGAAGCTAAGGTGAATGGGGAAATATCTAAAAGCACTAAGGCACAAGAACAATTTGAATTATGTAAATCAAAGGCTTGTAATTGAGATTACATTTTAAAACACTTCAGTCAAATTGAAAAGGTTGAGGTAGATTTCATTAAAGGTTATCCATGTAAGCCAAAGCTTTATTTTCTCAATTAGAAGTTTTTCTTCTTTGTTGCTGTGGAATTAAATTCCTTCAAGTTTTAGTTCTATTCATACCACAACTAAAGCTTATTTCTGCTTTCTTTCTGAAGATGAACTTTGAAAACGCAAATGAACTTTGAAAGTAAAGAAAAATGTTTGTTACTGTGATCTTACCTGGGCTTTTGACCATATTCTATTTTACCCACTAACTCACTGAGCTTTTAAAACAATTACAGTTAAATGCATGAGTGTCTGCAAGTCAAAGACCTCATTTATCATGCACACTATACATGCAATTCTACTTGCAGAGAAGTCAATTAAGTATTTTGTTAATAACATCACTGGCATAAAGATACATCCACAAAATACTCCGTGGAATTTACCAGGTCAAATTCCACGTTCATTTAGTTAGGGTAGCTCTACAAACTCTATCAGAAATGCTCCAGAATTACAGCATTGTAAACAAAAGCAGAAAGTAGGAGGAAGGGTCTTTACATGGCTACATAGTTAAAAAAGTGGTCTACAACACTACTTAGATAGATCCATTGGGATAAGAGCAAACTATGGGGCAAAACCATACCAGAATATGCAAGATGGATTTGTACATGGGATCCTAACGTACACCACAGGAAAATGAAGGTTATGCTACTCAGATTTACATGGTAATCTTTTACATATAGACATATTGTTACCAATACGATAACACCCATGTTTTCTTTCTAGTAGCTACACAGATGGCCCTATAAAATTAGACTAAATTCCCTGAAAGACTGAATTGCTAAAATATTACTTATGATACTATTTAAAATTCTAAAGCTACAATGCCATTGTATCCCATTGGTAGTAAGATTGGAGAAAGCAATCTCAGAACACTAGTATGTTAAAAAGATGAGAACTACTAACATACAAACTATTAACTTACCTCTGTCATTACCATGTCCTGGCATTTTTTCACATATTTGCCATCTGCTTTTACAATGGTCTGCAGGAAACGTAGGTATTCCACATGACGGCCATGGGTCTCAATGCAGTGTACAAAGTGCTGTACCACTCTCTCACTAATTTCATTACAAAGAAGGTAATTATTCATGAAAATATGCCGCATGGTTTCAGCTTCCAGAAGCTAAGAAATAAAAACAGCAGATTCATTTCAAGATTGAAAGATTCACAAGACTGTAGGCTAGAGAAAGGCACACCAGTAAATGAGGACTGGAAGAATCCAGTGCCCACCAGTCCAGAGATTAACAAGGAACTTTAAGGTTACTTCAATTTCTGGATTTTACGATGGCATTTATTTACCTTTTCCTAGGACTACAAAATGGTCCTAAAGTAGACATTAACAAAATCTATGTTCATGTGGAAGGTGAAGACATACTCGTAACGCACTGTACACTGCCAGAGAACTCCAAAGGGACTTTGGTATTCAAGACAACTGAGACCACATCGATACTATTCATCATTAAACTTGGCATAGAGATCCTCCAGAAAGCTGCTTACCTACTTCTGGCATCCTCTATGGTTGATAGAAGAAGGCATTTTTAGCACATGAATCAATGCATACATAGCCTGATCCCTCTCTGACGGCATATTCTTTCCACATTAATTACAGAGGGACCTTAAGGTTATTTTTCTATCAGTAAATAGAATTCTTCAATAGGAGCAGATTTCTACTAAGAAAGAGAGACTGCTAAGAACCCAGTAGCCAGACTGTATACATTCTGGGAGTTTCTCCTTCAAACTTCTCTTCCAAAGTCAAGTGTGCTCCTGGAGCACACTTTTATGTTTGGCATCATTTCAAAGGATGATTGTGCCACAATATGAACAAAAGCACAGTAACTGAGCTGATTGGAAGATGAGCATCAAAAGAAAAAATGTGTAAGAGCAAATAGGCTCCATACTTGGTACTTGAACTTACTGTGAATGCTGGATAGGACGAAATCTGAGATCCAGTGCCCCCCATGGAAAAGCCTGCACCCTTCACTAACTTCATAATTAAATAAATAAATAAACACTTCCTTCAGAGGACTACTGTACTAATATTCACACTTTCTAAAAAAAACATATTATGCTCAGCTGTTCTGCCACTGAAAGAGGTGTCATTTTATACATCATAGTTGTAAACACAGACATATATAAAGAGTTGGACTGTGACAAAGAGGTCTAATGCAAAGACAGTGATTAATAAAGGAAAAAAAATTCATTAGTTGAATCAAATGGAATAACCATTGACAAAAACATGTCAGGTTTTGTTACCATACAAGCCTCATGAAAGCATAATCACAGCATTTTCTTCCCTGACTCACAGTCCAGATGTGAGTGAGTTAGGATGAATGAGTTTTAACTCATCCTCATGAATTATCATAGTCAAGCTACACAAGATGTGATGATGCGACCCATGTTAATAGATACTACCAGTAGGTAACACTGTTTTATACTTTAAAAACAACAACATTAAAAGCAATGACTTAAAGGGCAATGATAAAGAGAAAAGATAGGAAAGAAAAGAGGAAGCAGAGAACACGTAATTTAACAACATTATTTACTTAGCACTGTCATTTTTCACGGATTCTATATTTTATTTAAAATGACATACTTACCCCCGGAGTTAGGAATAAATTGAGATTTTTATGGAGGAGAACCTGATTCTGAGGATTTCCTCGGCAGAAATTCTGAAGAAAAGTATGGGCTAGATTCATAACTTCATTCATCTTTTCATCGCTCTGGAGAAAGAATTGAAGAATGCTTCAGCTGGACATACCTAAACACACATTATGTACCTGCACTATATGAATTCAAGATGGAACAAACCTGAGCCTGTTTAGGGTAGGAATTCTCCCTCTGTAAAAAGCAACTTATCCAGTTTCCTTTAGAGTCCATTAACACTGTACCTTACTGTGAAGCTACTTGACCATAGGGAGACACAGGTAACAGCACAAACACTAAAGTTTCTAATTCTTTCCATCCATTTTTCTTAGCCTCAGGTCTCATGGCTTAGTCTGCAGTTACCATTCTTTTACAGATTTCTGGAGGAACTATGGTGGTTTTTTTGTTGTAATAATTGCAAGACATTAAAGATACTAAACTCAAAGCATGGTTTCCTAGTGCAGCTTTATCATTTCCTAGTTTGAAAAAAAAGTGGTAAGTGGCTTGATATTCAAAAGCACTCACTAGTCTGTAATGATTCCAACTTGTGAAAAGCTTTGGCTGTTATATAGTTATACATAAAATACACGTGCATGTCTGTGTCAATCACATTAGTGATCAAACAAATAACCTACACAAATATATATGCCTAGACTCATTCAGATTTTATATTTCTCTCACACAATACTCAAACTATGATGTAATGAACCACCTATATGAACAAGCACTAATTATTATATTGAATCCAGTGTCTCTATCAAAATATTTATGTATTACAGTCAGGAAAATGCAGCCCAGAGGTTTTATCTCCTTTCAGTGCTTCATGTAAGATCTAAAAAGATACTCTATTTAAAAGCTCATCTAAATCATTCACTTATATGCTCACAGTCACTAAATCAATACAAATCACATCATTTTACGGAAAACTACAAGTGGACCTAGGTTAGAGGCTGGCCATCACAGAAACATTGAAATTATTTCAGAATTTGTCCCTGAAAGCTTGTTTGTCCATCGTACGTATCTACAATAGCACTCATATCAGGACCAACAGAGGAATTTAAATACTTCGCCAAGAGCTCCCCTGCATCATCATTTATGAATGTACAGTATGTCTGCAATTCTAAGGTTTCCACATTTTAGGAATGGGATGACAGCACAATGATATATACAGGAACCTAAAGCAGTCTACATTAACTCCTAATAAAACACATTTTGTGTAGACAGTCTTACCTTCTTAAACTTTATCCTGATCTCATTAGTATCAGTGGAGAGAAATCCATCATTATTTTATGTTTGTACCACAGCTGACAGAATTTAGCATGAAGAATTTTTCAAATTGATTCGTGGATCTTTGGAGACCTTCCTTTTATTGAGTTCATGTCCTTTACCATCAATATTATCAGACTAACCTTTTCATAGGGTATCTGCAGAAGATCCAAGACTACCAAGTGGGCACCCATATTCTTCAGCAATCGCTGCTGCTGATTTCGACACTTTTTGTTCTGAACACAAAGTTTGCTGAGTCGAACCAAAATCTGTAAACAAATAAACAAATATGTAGGCAAAAAGGAAATAAAACATTAAATAAAAACATAAATAGAATATTTTAAAATAATTACTAAATCAATTTATCGCACAAGTACTAAAAGTTTCTTGACAGATGCACCAACCTCTTTAACAATGTTGTAGTTATTGCTTTTATTGCTGTCTATCTGGGGTTTTTTGGTTCCATCCTGTATTGGACTCAAAATATTTGGCTCCTGTAACAAAGAACATATAACAAGAATAGATCTACTGCATTTTCCTCAATATTAATTAATTATGCAAGGCAACAACAAGTGAATAAACAGCATTATAGCACCTCATGGGGAACAGACAACGTAGACATTAAAGAAGACAACCCTTCAATAACCATCCATATGTTACTGTCCAGTGATTTAAAAGATTCACATTCATATCCTTCCCTCATTTCAAATTTCCAACATGATTTGAGACAATTATTCTATGTCCTCATGCTTCTGATCCTCCTACAAGAGAGCATACCCTCAAAACATTGACCAGATACAGGAAAGAATCAACTAGGAACTCAGGTATTACGAAAACAAGGACCTTACCAGTAGCACATTTCCAAGTTTCATTTTGTCTTCAAATTTTCCTAGTGTCTTAGGAAAATGAATTGGGCTAAAACAGACGTGCACACCAATCAGAATGTTAATGGTACCTGAAAACTCCCTCTGAACTTTCTTAGCTGATTGTGAAGATTAGAAGTTCTATAAATTCCATCTGGTCTTAATTTCCAGCAGGGCAAGAACAGCTAGCTGAACCACTTGGCCATGAAAGCTGTTTATAACAGTGTCAGCACTGCTGTTCAAGCATGGTCACGTTGATCTATGCGACAACAGTGGATTTTTATTTGTTTAGGTTTGTTAGTATGCATGCTGCCTTCTCTCTGCCTGTTTGAATCAATACTTTGGAAGATATTTCAGGCTCTTTGCTATAATTAACCACTCTCTCCTGTTCTGGGACTGTGGGTTAACCAAGATTAATCTACCTGTTCTTTTTATCAGACTTCTTCCTCAATCAAAGTAGTTTTATAATCCATGTGAACTATACATCTTATCTGGAAATGCTGATCAGCATTAAACTGCAGAATCTATCCCTATCTCCTAACAAAATAAAAACCTGTTTATTGAACCCATAAGAGTATTCCACAGATGTAGTTATCAAGAGCTAATCACACCACTGGGATACCACAGACACTCAGCTGCATATCTTGCCTTGTTATGCCCCACGATAGACATTCTCTGTCACACTTTTCCATAAGGGATGGGAAGTCGTAGAGCTTGCACTGAGAAAGGTTCTCCCTGAGTATTTCTCACTTCTAGGATAAGGGATTTAAACATTTCCACAACCAAAGCAAACTACCAAAGACTAGAATAGGAGAGCAAGGAAATGCTAAGCACTTGAGAGTGCTGAAAGTTTTTACCACTTGGAACCTGAAGTTGTGAAGTTGAGAAATTCTGTAAGTACCACTGCACTGTATTCCACTTTCCCCTATAAGTCCTTTTACTGAGACTTCTTCTCAGAGTTGTGTTTCTGGTGCTACATCATCAAAGCACCCTCAAGTGAGAAGACAACAAAAACACACTTTTCATAGTCCACACTAGTCCACAGTCCACCTTAACAGAGACAACCAAGCAGAGTCTTTATTTGCTTTTCCTAAGTAAGGCTCAGTTACATGAGATTAGTTTCAGCATTTCTAATACTATGTGATACCTAATTTATGTCTGACTTAACTCCAAACACTCTCCTATAGTTCTGAACTCCACTTCCTATCAAGATGATCCTGCATAACTGTAAGGTTTATTGTTATGTTGCAGAGAACTCTGAATACTTTGTTTAGAAGAACAGGGCCACTCTCAAAACTTCTGTTTCTGGAGTCATGTGATTGCATGTAAAACAAACAAACAAACAAACAAAACAAACACATTCAGCCCAAAGTTATTAAAACAAAAGAGGCTGAAAAAATGATCCAAAAACACTTGGAAGACCAAGGATAAAGAAATACATATGATTTTTTTTTAAAACACAGCGGTCTTGCAATGTCAAGACAGAAGTGTGGGCTTAAGATACTGTTGTGGAATGTAATTTAAGCCTTTGTGCACACTTCAGTGTTGTTTGTGAGAAACTAAGCACAAGCTAATGTTATTCCTGAGGGCCTACAAGTTCATCCACCTCAGTACTGAATATTGTGGACTGATTAAAAAAAAAAAAAGGGGATTTTACAAGGATACTCTTCTGCTTGAAGCTAGTCACCTCTTCATACATTGTATATTATGACCAGCACCTTACCTCTTAAGTCTCACATAAGATATCAAAGAGAGAATTCACTACATAAAGTAGTTTTGTAAGGTAAAAACATTTCATGATTTCTCATTTTTCATTAAAGAATAATTTATCAAGGAAAGAATAAAGGACAAAATTCTGAGCTACTGTACATTGGTACAGCTCTCATGGAATTATTATCAGATAAGCTAACCAGTTATGCAGACTATATATTACTGTTCTGACACAATATGCTCACAGACCTGTCAGAGATAATACTGTACATCTACTGAAGTAGTGCTAATCCTTACAGACCCACTGATGCCTCATGGGAAAAACTATTGAAAACATTTCACTTAGAAATGCTTCTGTCTAAAGCACGTTGTTCTGAATCCTCCTTCCTTGAGTTTCCTTAACATTTGAGCTATCTTTTTGAACAAAAGGATCTTATTACACTTCAAAAACATATTATTGCTTAAAAGAAACAGAAAATCAAAACACATTGTAATATCCTGCTGCAATTCTGTATCCTGTCTTCCCATTCCATTTTCCATTCATTAAATATATGAAGGACCATTTTCTTTCCTACTAGAGCTAATCTTGAAGAAAGAAAGCAGGAAATCACACCCACTTAAGTTCATAAAGCCCTTATTCCTCCCCAGTTCTGACACAATTAAATTCAGTTACCTTCTATCAGAAAAGAATTAGGATCTACACTGTCACAAGAAATCAGGATTATACCTCGAAAGATTGAATTTCCCCTCCTCTGAAGCCCCATAAAATCTACTTTCCCATCTGACAAGCCAAGTGACTTCTAAATATCTGTAACTATTCACTGTCTTCTCAATGGCTCCTAACCCTTCCAAAATACACCAGCTTCCCAATCCTGTATAATCTACACTTGGCTTTCTACATTTTTGCCAGGAGAAGAATCTACTAAGGAAGAAAATAAGGAAAGTGATGTGTTAGAAAATCACTTACACTGATGAAAGTTACGGAGCAAAATTAAATGTTGGGGGAAAAGCCTGCTCTGCCTACTATTATGCCACAAACCTCAACCAGATCAAATCTTGTAAAACTTCAAATTTTCTTACAAACTCTTGTCCAGTTGGACAATTATTTAAGGACTTCAGCCTTCAAAGAAAAACAAAAAATAAACAAACAAATAAATAAAATCAGGTATTCATGGTTCAAGTCCAAGAGTCTCTCAAAACACAAAGTTCCCCAAGATCTGGAAAATCAAAGGTTAAAAAAAAAAAGGGTTCACTTTAAAAATCTAGATTTTCTTCAGTCACTCTTCTGCTTGGTTGACTGTAGGCTTGCTAAGGGTGTTTGAAAAGCACTCAATTGTGCTCCTCTCTCCTAGCTTCAAGAACAGATATTGCCTGCTCCTCTTAGCAAGTCAACACAACTCCCAAGATGTGATTCCAAATGACTTCCATTATGTCATACGTTATGGCTTGCTTGCTGGGCAGAAAGGAAGGCAACTCTGTGAAGTAAGAATGCAGTTACTGAAAAGCGCAGAAGTGAACGCACCGATAATGTGATTCAACACACTGATTTTAAAAAGTTTTATCTTCTATTCTGTCTAATCCTAAAGCCCAGACATAATATTGGTCACTCTCCACTACTTTGATTTACCAGATCATTAGTTTGCAGTTGCTCATCAAACTACACATTCATATTGAAACAATTCCAGCAGCAAAGGCATTAAACTCACCTCTATTGGCTCTTCTCCCCCTTTGGTTTGATTATCGCCCCCTTCTCCACTCTCATAATTACTGCTTTTTTCAACCCACAGTTCAGATTTTTCTACAGTCAGACGCAGTTGATCAAGATCAGCCTTGATTTGCTTGTAGTTATCAACATCTTGATTAGACACCAACAATTGAACCTATAAATACAGTAAATCGTAAAGCTATTACAGCACTCGCATTTAATCTGGGAAACTCGCTCAACAGTTTCCATTCTAGGACCCTGAGTTCAGAAGTTTTTTGTAACCTTCCCTATGAAATTAAAATATGGCATATGTGGTGTTTTTAGCATCCATTCAGTAAAAATCTATAGGAGAACTTTGGTTACCCAAAGTAGGATAGCTATAATATTCACATCATTCTCCATCCTTCCTTAATACGCTGCAAAACTTCTTCAGCGCAACTACATATTCACAAGGCCTTGAGCTCTCAACAGAGCAAGCTCTGATGCCATGATGATGATCCTCATGATATTGAAACAATATAATTTGAAATAGCTTAATCTATCAATATAGTACTAAGAAAAAGAGAACAAAGAAGAAAACAAAAGAGAAAAATAATGATATGTCAAGGAATCAGGAGATCCAAAGAAATGTCAGAATGGCCAGCAACTTAATGATCACCATCATAACCAAACAGTGAGAAATACTGGATCTTTAACACCATTAGTCCAGCTTAAAAAAAAACACAAACTTGTTTGAATAGCTCATGAACTGTTCAGGCTTGCATAGTTCCCACTTTCTGAGCAGTTGCATCTCACCAAGATTAATCGCACTTTAGTTTTCCTGTACTGCTTAAATTGTCTGTTCCTGCTTAAATTGTCTGTTCCTGCTTTTCACTGTTATTTCTAGTTCTTTATTTACCACGATCTACACATTTCCTTTCTTTGTAATGCTCTTTGCTCTCCCAAGATCATTAATGAAGATGATATACCAAAAAATACAATAATCTTCACAGTAAACCGATAGGCACCATTAAGAAATCTTATTTATTTAAAGAAATACAGTCCCATGGCAGACAGGAAAACTGATAGGAACACTGAAAACAAAAAATCACTACTTGCAGGCAAATATTCACTACCTTGTAATACAAAATTGTCATCTTCTTCTCATAGCTTAGTAAAACCTTGTTATTTAGCAGAACTTATGAATGTTGCTCACCTACAGATATTCATATTCCAGGTTCTCTATACTCTTTTCTGTGTATTTGCCAATTAGCCTTTTTCTTCCTTTATGAAAACATGGTAAGCTATTCAAATCCTTGCTAGCCTGGTAATAATAGCTATTTATGCACCTAATCTGCAAGGCCTAACATTAAAATCCTGGTAGGAGGCCATTATGCTACAGTGCAAAAAACATTAAACAAAAGCTTTCCATCATTCATCTGTTTTGAAACAAGAGAAGCCTCCACATCTTACATAACAACGAGATAATATGCTAGCAAACTCCTGAAATAAACATCAGATGGTCTTAACAACATATGTTATAGGGTTACGTAACAGAGATGTCTCTGTTATCTACCCACATGACATCAGATTTCCCAAAACTAATCCTCTGACACATGGAGCATGCACATGCAGTGATATCAAGACAAAAGAGTAAAAGCTGAAGACAGATTTGGCTCTGTTACTGGCTTTCTGTTGTTTGGGCATATCTGTATCATGCAGCGGATGCAAAGAGTCCATGCAAGGACACCTGAATTACAGCTAGGACTGAAAACACTGCATTTATAGCAGTACTGCTTTACATCCAGTTTAGGAAATCCTGGAGACAACAAAGTCTTACTGCTGACACACGTACACTGCTTGCAGAACATAAGCTACTAGCTCTGTCTCTGAGGGATCACTACATCAAGTCTGACTGTGAGATATTTGTGTCCCAGCTGTCACCATGGACATAGATTTTTCAGTTACAGATACACAACTGGAATATGCACTAGCACACATACTCACTTCTAATAAAAACAAACAAAAAAATATTTCTGCTGACTTGGGACCCTTAAGAAAAGTCCCTTAAGCATTGTCAAACCATGAAGGATGCTCCAAAAGTAATGCCTCCTATTTTATTATGCTGGCCCATGACATCAGAAACAGATGTTGGTGTGACGGCAGTAGAGGTTGAACCTTCCCACCAATACTCCATTATGTTTTGTTGCCACGTGACAGATGGTAGCAGACAAATCTGACAAAATGGCATCTGAGATGGAAGTGCGTATGAAGCAAAGGCGTGTCACTGAATTCCACCATGCAGAAAATATGACACCCATTGGCATTCATCAACATTTGCTGAACGTTTATGGAGACCAAACAGCGTATGTGAGCACAGCAAGGTAGTGGGTGGTACGTTTTAGCAATGGTGAGAACAAGTTGAAAGACAAGCAATGTTCCAGATGGCAATGCAGCTAGTACAGATTTTTATGAATGGCATGCTGGCTATTGTTTCTCACTGGCAAAAATGCATAGCTAGTGGTGGTGAATATGTTGAAAAATAGACTTTTTTAGCTGAGACTCTGTTCCATCAAGTAATGTTGTATTTTCCATAGAAACAAATAGGAGATATGATTTTCAGAGCAACCTAGATACAGACAGCAAATCAGGTTAAAAAAAAATAAAAAAATCAGTCTTTGGAAAAACTTTCCCCACAGTTCCCTACAATAATTATATGCCCACTGGTACCTGTTTAAACGCTTGCAGAACTTCTGCTCTCTGGCTGAAGTGCTTAAATAGCAGATGCAGAGCACCTGAGAGCAAAGGAGGATAATCATGCATGATGAGGTGAATGAGGACTCGTAAAAAGGTTCTGCCCCCTTCATCATCAAGCTGAACCGCATTCTTTTCTTTTCTTCAACAGATATGGGAGAAAAAAAGACCAAATGAAGTAAAATAATAAAATCTTTTGACAAAAATATGCGATAAACATACAATCTTAATTCTATATAGCTCTTACAACCAAATCTAATCTGCTGTGGGATATAAATTATAAATGCCCTTTTAACATATTTTATATGTATTTAAATCCTACAGTAATATGCTGTTTTGGCAATCTTCTAGCACAAGAGATACTACAGAATAAAAGTAAATATGTACGAACTGTGTCAAATATTGTGATTAAAATCCATATTGCAAAAACATTCATTTACATTTCAGATAAACTGCACCAAGTTCATTCACAGTTCAAACTAATTAAAGTCAGTGGGATTTTATCAGAGATTAATTGGGCCCTATCTTTTTTAATCCTTCCCTTTTCAGCTGATATTAAAATTTCATTCAAGAAAAAATAAGCTCAAAAATTGTGGGAATTGAGAAAAGCATCGTATTTCTGGAATCATATTTATAATCTAGAGCAAAAGAAATCAGATTTATAGTTAACATATCAAAGCAGAAATAATGTTTCCAAGAAACCATTATTCAGTCTCTCTGTTCATTTTGAAGATGCAGATGCCAAGTGCTATGTGTTGTTTTACATTATGAGAGTTCAGGGAGAGGAATGGAGGCATTGCTCTCACTGATAAAGACTGAAAGCACATTAGGGACAGACAAGTAAGATGAGAAATCCTATCTTGAGGAGCTCTGTCCCTAGCTCCAAGAAAATCTTTCAAGTCTGAGGCCTTGTCTAAACATTTTTACTGGTATAATTATGATTGTTCCAGGAAAGTTAAACTAGTATAGCAATAAGGGTAATAATTCTCCAGTGTGGATATTTTCTGTGCATGTTTTTTTGTTATTGTTGTTCACAGCATAGATGAAAACACTTCCAAAACTTTGCAAGCATCATTTTTGATCTACAAGCTTTTGGTGATCCAGAGATTATGGCAAGAGGTCCACAGTTGATTTGTGAAGCCACATGAAATATATTATTTTTTATAACAGTTTCTTAGTAATTTCAAGACAAGATGCAACAGTAGCCTACTGATCCAAGAAATTTGGGTGAACAGCCATAAAATGTATTTGAAAAGGGTCTATCTCTAAAAGCATATTATAGAGAGAAAAAATAGTGTGATTAAGCCAAACACGCCTGTACACCATTCTCCCCCTGTCTTTGGGAACAAATTTTCTACCAACTCTCTTACAACTATAGATGATCAAGAGGGTTGTCACCCCAGTCCCTCAACAATTACCACCCACTGGCCACTCTGTTCAAAATCCAGGTCTTTTCTGGCACTTATCTGTCCATGTGTACGCTATGTAGTAAGAATTAGCCAAGTGAAGAGAATGGGGTATGAAAACACATACAGAATCAAGAGACATTGTCCATAATTAGTATCAATGTGAATAAAAGGATTAATATAGACAGGTAAAACTTCAGAGATTATACCTGCCAGCAAACATGGTTTCAGCCTGAGCTGCAATTTCATCTATGTCTGGAACAATTGCTGGAAAACAATCAAAATAAAAATTTGTAAAGAACATTGATGTTTGTTTAACCTGCAAGTGAAAAAGAATTCCATCTTTAAAGTCGGATGTTATCAACTTAAGGTCTAACTGCATCTCTCAACTCGGCAAAATTCCTTGTATTTAATGGAAAAATGAAAGGGGAAGAACAGTAGAAAAGAACTAGAACATACAGTGGTTAAATTATGTTTTACTACTACTTTGGAAGAGACAAATTCTAGTTATAGACCGGATCAATGTGGCACTGTGTCACAAATGACACAGAATGTGAAAATTCTACATTTTTTGTTAGATTAGCCAACCTCCATAAAGCAGTAAAATGAGACACGACCTTTACAATATTTATCATAAATCAAATTATTTACCACACTATTATTCTTCTTTAGAACTAATTTAATATACCTTACTACTTAAGACTTCAGTATTTCTTAGCCACACCTTTATTGCACAGCACCTCCAATTAAATTCTCCCTTACCTGTAGCTCATCACACAGAGCTGTCAGCCTTTCAAATACCTCTATGTGTACCAGAACGCTCCCTTGGAGAGCCACTCAATTCCCATGCTACATTCACCACACTTAAAGCTGTCCTCATCCACTCTTTAAACAAGTTTTCAAGATCTGTGTGCTCTGCTACACTTATCATCTTCCAGTGTTTTGGGGAGCATACAAATAAGAGAATAAATTGTCATAATAGGAAAAAGAAATTACATTTTAGTTAGCAGAGGACAAACCAGCAAATATCTCTTTTGTGGGATTTGTTAAGACTTTCATTTTATCACAAGCTTTTCAAGTTCACTAACATGCATCTTTTTGGTGCAGCTCAGTTTATTGCTTACTTAAAATATTTGGAACAATGCAGAAGTTTACATAGGATTAGTTTACATAGAATTAGTTTACATAGAATAGCAACATTTACCTGAGGGAATCCCTGATGTGTCAGGTGGGGAGGTTGTAGAGCTATCGACGTTCTCATTGTTTTCCCCAAACTCTCTTTTATAGATGGACAGCATGTAGGATATTCTATAGTCCAGTCTAACACTGAGAATAAACTACAAGAAGAAGTTTAAAATCAGAATTTTTTTGAATAACATAGGATTAGGGTTGTGTGTGTGTACAAAGATATGTGGTTATTATTATAATAAATACATCCCCTATGCAAAATGAATTCATTACATTTATTTCAATTTGCTGTGACTTCTTCCCACCGCGTCTACCATCCTGAGATGTATCAAACACTGCCCTGTCTACAGATGAATGCTAAGAAACAGACTGACTTGTCTAGGGACACCAGCATGCTGCCTTGTCCTCACTGCCTACAAGCCAGATCAATACATCCAAACTCAGATTGAAACACATTATTTTATATTTCAGGCAGACACCTAAGGCCTCATGGAGATAAGAAGTGGAGTGGGGCTGAGTGTAAAGATGACAGGCTCAAAATTCACCCACTCAGAGGCCTGACAGATGTTTTCTTTTAATTGTTGGTGCCTTCAGCAGTGAAAACAGAAACTCATACAGGAAAAATCCTAAATCAAACCTGTAAGTACTGCTTTTAATATGAAAAAGTGAGAAAAATAAGTCGGCTGGAAACAAACACCACCTGAAGGACTGACAGATTTCTACATTTCAACAACTGGCTGCTCATCAACTGAGTTGCAGGACTTCACACACATAAGCTCCTATCCTACAGTCAATGTAAGCATACAATGGAAAAGATTTACAATTATTTAATGTTTCCATTTCACTGTGGATTAAAGTACATATATTAAGTTACCAAGACTCAGGTGACAGGTAATGACTTAGCAAATAGTGCCCACTTGCTTCTTTGATTTGTAACTAAAGTCATACAAGCTCCCCAGACCCAGAGTATTGTAATAGGATTTTACTCATGTAACTAGTGCCATCTATGCCATCTAAAACCAAGTAAATTGTTAGTTAAAGAAACAATATCTTTTCATTAAAATCTTCTAATACAAAATTGAAAATAGGTAGATTTTACTGTGGTTCCATGATCAAGTTACCCTGCTGTAATAGAAGCAAGATTTTTACAACTACGCATTTCTGCAGACCACGTCATCTAAGTCTATCAGGCCATCTGTTTAGTTCTGGCTGATGGTAGTATAGAAACTGTTAAGTAAAAATATACCCCTACTTAAAATAAGAGGAACAATTACTATAAGCTTAATATTTCTTAGAATAGAATAGTCTTAATCATCACTGTACTAGCTATGCATGACAATTCAATAAATCTAAAATATTCTTGCATTTTAGGTTAATAGCCTAGTAACAAAAGGTAACATGATTTAACTTAATCCTTCTTCATCGTGTTTTAAATGAAATTGAAATACTCTGTATTCCTTATGAACTAAGGTTTTATATATGCACATTTGCTGTGGTTCACTCAACATGACAATTTGCTAATTTGCAGTAATTTGACCATATAGCTAAAACATAACTAAGCCACAGACAAAGTAACAACATAAAATTAAACACTCTCCGGTCCTGGGTGATCTTGCAGTAGATATGCTGTGGAAGAGGAAAGGTTGAGACAAAAATGTGTTTCTTTTTCCTATGAGTAGACAGGGAACCTACAGGAAGAGGCTGGTGTCCTGGAATCATTTTTCCATGCATCAACCAGTAGAGCAAGACACATGGAAGGAAACTTACACATTCAGCAAATCAAAGGAAATTGACAAATAGGACACATGAGTGGTATTCTTTAGGAGGTATCACTTCGTAACACTTTCATAAGCCTTAACATCCCACTTTTATAACACTCCATAAGCCTTAAGCTAAAGCAGATCTGAAATTAACGTATGCAGTATTGAAGACCTAATAATTAGTAACCTTTCAGATAACAAGTAATTAAGGTAATCTAAATCATTTATAAGCCTTCAGAACAAATGGAATCCTTCAAAATTGACAATGGTACCAACAGATCAGCAGGATTTACAGAAAATACTGAAAAACTCCTTTAGGGCTAAGTATTGCAAGAACTGGGATTTGATATGCAGAATAAGTGTGTGCCACTTTACTCATTATTAGCACAAAATGAAAATTGTATCTGAGGAGGCGTGCTAGTGTCATATGACTTGTCAGTTCAGCTGGGAGAAAATCATAATTGAGAATAGTCTGTGGGCAGCTAACAGTGGATATCTGAAAACAACTTCAAAATTGTATGACCTTGCTTGACCTCGGTGGGTCTATGTCCACTCAAATACTGAAGTCAAATAAATAAGCTATATCAGTGTAAAATGAGTACTAATGAAACTGGAAACACATACATTGTTTTCAGAAAACATTAGTGAGGTAGCTTAACATACAAGTTGGTCTTATCAGGTTACAGTGATAGAGTTTCTGTAGTACCTACTTCCTTTGGAAGTTAAGGACAACAATTGTGAGAACCACAATTGTACTACTGTTCACACAAAGTAGCATTCTTCCTTATATCAAAGTGTTATTCACATAATGAACAGCTCAGTGAATAGTAAGAATGCAGGTAACAGAACCTGCCATTATGTAAGTAAGTGAATAAATGTAAAATGATTGCCATTTAACATTCCGCTAATCATTATTACCTGTAAAATCTCAATGATTTTCAATTTGGTGTCCATTACAATCACATCTTCATTCTCCGAGGTGGTGGCTTGCTTGCTTGGGTGAATGCTTGGCTGTACATCGGGGACACTGATGGGAAATATAGATCCTCTGCTTAGTACCATTTGGGTCATCATCTCTCCTACACCATGGATGGTTCTCATAACATTGTTTCCTATACATTAAACACATACACATATATTTGCCATCAGTAAAGCTTGCTTGCAGAGATATATGTATACAATACATAGACCATGCTGTCAAACTCCTTTATATTCTTAATTGGCCTAATGAAAAACAAATCCTCATTAAAAAATTAGGAGCACTAACTCATTCATATTAGCCAGGGGTTTTAGGACAATTTTCTTCATCGATTTTCCAGGGGATTGTTGCTTGCAGGTCAACAGATGGAAAAGATGGAAAAGCCCTGTTAGTGTGTTCAAGAAATCATAAAAAGTAGAGGCGGCACACTATCTATATCTAAAACCATTTCTGAAAGAGGTTTCTTTAACCTATCCGTAAGAATACTTAGGTGATACATATCTCACATTTTAAAGCATCCTTAAGCAAGCAATTCCAGTATTTGACGTTTACTTTTAGAAAATATTGATAGTTCATTTATATCTTCCATTGCTGTAATTTATGATCTTGCTCTGTAGACACAGTGGAGGAGTTATTCGCCATGCCTACTGCCACTGTCTTCACCTTAACGACTGCTCATAACACAAAAGCTTGATGGTAAAGATGCCTTTTGTACTACAGAAGCTTGAATTTCTTATATGTCACACTAACAGAGAAGAGAATTGAGGCTGTGCAAGTCTGATAAAGCTCTGTTTGGTCCAGATAACAGGACACACATCCAACAACTAGCAGGAGAAAGACTAATGTAATGAACACGGTAGAAGCAGCTCAGCCAAGTCCGCAGATGCTGCTGGGTATGCAAGTACTGTCTCTAGTCAGTAAGACATGCTTATGGATGCTTCAGCTTGCTAAAGCTCATGATTAATATGATCAATCCCATTACACATGATGATGACCTGGACAGCTTGAAAATCTGCATACATATACTTTTGCATATATGGTTTCAAGACTCTACGTATTTATATGCACAAGTTAGATTCTGATTGTTTGTGGGGTGTTTTTTTTTATACTTGGTTTTGGTTTTGTTTGTGGCTTGTACTTTCTTTTTTTTTTTTTAATAATTGTGTAAAAGAAAAGTTAATAATTGTTTGGCTCTCAGAATAGTCATTCCCTCAGTTTACAGGAACATCTGGGAAAAGCTGAGAGATGGTTGACTTTCCCCATTCACTTTCACTTACATAAATGTTCCCCTTCAAAAAAGTCCCAAGAGAAGGTCAGGACAAAAGGTCATCCTAAAAGTTAAACTTTTATCTGTAATCACAGAGCCCTCTGTAAGTTGTATCCAGAAAGAAAATGAATTTTACACTAGTTTGGCAAAAAACAAATCAGTCCAGACTGGTTGCAATGGTACTATCACTGATGCCAGTTCAACAAACTCTATCAAGAAATACTGTTTATTCCCATAGATTATATTTGTCTTTTCCTACAGTGAATTTCAATTGGAAAAGCATCTCAGGGAACCAATGACTACCTTCTTGCAAAGGCAGAGAGGAGTAAGAATGAGAATATGTTACCTAGCTGCATTAATTCGTTTACATTCTTGCAAAGCATAGATCTGAACAAATGGAAGAAAGGCAGTGAATAATAACATCTCTTTGCAGAAATAAGGCCAAGATCTAGACAAAAGCAAACTAACAGAGGAGATGTAGCTCTGCTGAGGTAGACTTGAATAGTTCTCCTATGTCTTCTGTACCTTTCATTCACTACGAACTGTCAAGTTTTACTCACAATGCAGATACTCTCTTCCTAGATAATCTGCTATAAAAAGTCAAAGCTACATTTTATTTTGTTTGCAATATCCTCCTCTTCTGTCCTTCTTTCTTCAATATGTAGAGCTTAAGTACTGCATGCAGGAAAAGAAGATGCCTTTCACTCTGACTTTAAAAGGAAACACTCAAAGAATTTCCTCCTTCAAAGTCAATGAGGTAGATTAGTGTCATGCTTGAGGTCTTATTTGGCATCCAGTCTGGTGTGCAATCAATGTGAATTGGTCTATTGAAAATGATACCACAAGTCTCTACAGAGGGGGAAAAATGCATTTCTGACATTGCAGGATGTTAAGAGAAAAAAAACCTTGAAGTCAAAGAAATGGCTGAATTCTCACATTAGAAAGGCACAAAGTTCCTCTAACTGACTAGAACTATGTAAAGCAAATAAAAGTGATTCCAAATAGCATCCCTGATGCAAAATTAGAATTGCTCATTTACCTTTCAAAACAAATTAAAAAAATGTGGAAAAATGTATGTATGTCTTTCCCTTTCTCTCTTCCTCTCTCTTTCCATCCCCTTTCTACCAGTATTCTAAACATTAATTTTCACTGCATTCATTACACACATGTAAAGCTAGATTACTAAATAAAGAATCTTTAATCCTTAAAAGAGCTTTAGTTAAATCACCTTTTTTGTAGCTTCTTCATCTCCAAACTGTGATACAAATGATCAAATTCAAATCATCTTGTCCTTAATGCTGACTGATAAGTTCATTTGAACACAAAAAGATGTATAGGTTGTGCTTTTCCTTCATAGCCTATGATATTCTTGGCTCTAAATCTCACTTGGGAAGACATTATCCTCTCATTCACAATGGAGATCTAAAAATCTCTTCCATAGCTATTGTACAGAGTTGAACATAAATAGAGGCACTGCTATCTGGAAAACTCAGGAATTCTTTGCAAAAAATAACTTATGTCAGTGGGGTGTACTAATTGACAATTAAATCATTTAATTCTAAAAACAGTCAAAAGATACTCTTCTAGAAAATTAGACAAAACCGTAGTTTGTCCTAAATAAGGTAGAAGAGTTTTGCTTTATCTTGAAAAGTTCCTGTCCACCCTTCAAGACTAAAATCTACTCAGTATACAATTAGCAAAGAAGGTAGTCAAGACAAGTTTTTGTCCAAGGAGTCAGAAAAATCTGATTAATGGAAAAAAATGACAGGTAACACTCATGATAGGCATAGATACATATATTCTTCCACAAATCATGCTCAAGAATAGCCCCAATCTCCAGTCATCATATTTACTCACACCAACCACAGCCCTGGTCTTTCTATCACTATACGGTAGGAAGTAATCAACTCTCTGCTCTACATTTTAGGTACAACTCATGTCTTTGAAGAAAACAAGCTGGGATTTTGCCTGGAGCAATCATCCTGCTTATTTGACTGTCATTACTTGGTTGCTGAATAGACAATACAGGGGAATTAAGGAATTAGGATTCCTATGTGACTGTGGAATTAGTCAATCTCCCTGGATTTCAGGACCACTTCCATAAATGAGGAGAATACTGAGAATATCTTCTCCATCTCTAAAATGGACACCAAGAGCTTTGATGTAAAAAAGATTGGGAGAGACTCAGCTAATGTGACAATGGAGTCTATAAAAGCATTCGGAAAATAAAAAGAAATGAGATGACTCCTGCCCTTTCTCCTTAACAGTCGAACATCAGTGGTAAAATATGGTACAAACCAGTGAGTGGTAGCTATAACGCAGCTTCCCAATAGAATCTGTAACAAGGATAAAACCTCTGTCCACAACACCTTGACTATTGACTTCCTACGGCTGATGTAAAGAGCTGGAGACAGAAAAGTAAAGGTTTACAGTAGTACTTATCTATACTGTCATTTCAAATTGTATTTCATTAGTGTGTAGGAAAGGTCATTAGTAACAGAAATGTCTACTTAAGCTAGTTTGGTATTTACAGCTGAAGTGAGTAGTGATTCCATGTTGCTTTATTTCTCTCAATAACATCAGTGAGAAAGGATATCATGGCTAAACTCATTTTGGAAAATTTTCCAGTAACCGTATGATAGTGACAAATAATACTTTTAATTAACTGAGAGTAGACCTGGGGAGAACATTTTCAGAGTGAAAATAATAAAGCAACCAGAGCATACTTTTCAGTCAAGATATTTCAACAGCTATGTTCTATAATGCTCTGATGAAATGTAGCCATCACAGCAGACAGCAATCAGCCAGCAAATTTGCACATGGATGTGAAGCAGTTGGCTGGATCTCAACAATGAGAGGAACTAATCTATTCTTTGAAAGAAGACACAAGGATCATTCATGTACATAAAGGTAAGCAGCAGCTTCTCTTCCAAAGATCCCCCAGTAAGTCAACATTCATATCGCTCGGTGTCTCTGTCCTCCTGTGGAATTCTAGACCATATTAGGTATGAATTTAAATCTGTCATTCTTAAACACAGGGCCAGCAGCGCTCTTGTTAATGAGCAGTTCCTTTTTGCCACGCTGTTGTCTTCCCTTTGCTTTAACACAGTTATCTCAGCAGGGTGTGAGTCTCTGAGGTAAGACATACAGAAAAGTTATTATGGCATAACAAGTGACTGACTGCATACCAGCTAAGCTTGCAACAACATACGACAAAATATGTTGGCTCAGTAAAAGACATTTAAGTTTTCAGTATATATGACCAAACCAACAGAGCTCTAATCTCAGCTCCAGAGTGCTTCCCGAATACCAGCAGCCAAAGAAAAATTAACTTACTGCTCAATCAGTTAACTAAACAAAAATTGGAGAAAGAAATAGATGTGAACTCTGATTACTTTCGCATCTACTGTGCTAAAGACGAAGTGAATAGAAGTCTGAGCTGCACTTTCATATCATACTGCCACCTTTATCCTGCTGATCTCCCTCATTTGTTGACTTCTGTGAGCTCAAGGTACTGACATTCCAACATGTTTGAGAAGGGAGGCAAGGAGAGAACATACATGGAAACACTGTAATGTGCTAGTTTGGAAAAGCAGCCACAACTCTTATCAGTGAACCACTGCAAAAATATCCAGAGCTGTGGCTGACCAACAGAGAAAGAGAGCTCCATGCAATCCCCGTGAATCTTGTTTTTTTTCTACCTTTCTGCTTCTCTCTCTGACGAGGTAAGTCCCATCTCATGAACCTTCCATAACAGTGGAACAAGTCAGAAATGCCTCCTACTGAATGTACAGTCCCAAAAGGCTTGTCAATGAATGAGTGAAATCGCTGTATGCACAAGTGGTAATTTAAAGGAGCTGCAGATTGACTGACAATGAAGTGAGAGGAAAGAAGAGAATACTTGTCATGTTCTGAAACGACAACCATGCATCTCCTTTTCATTACTTTTTATTACAGTGATCACAACTTCCTAATGAATATCAGTTTCTGTCATAAAACTGTAGCACATATTCTCATACAATTTAGCACAACTGACAACACAGCGGCCTCTCTGAGAAAAAAGACTTTTCACAGGAGTCAATTATGGAAAAAAAGATAACAACCACCCAAGTAATTGAAATAGTGGATAATTTGACACTTCATTTTCTACATAAACATACTTGCTTGATAAGTCACTTACTGGTTGCAAGAATTCTAAAAACAAAATATAAAAGTAAACAACAATTTGTGATATAATACAGTATAGATGGCGAGAGACAAAATGCCATACTCAGACAGAAAAACAACTGTCAGAGAGTATATTGACAATTCTTCTGGCTTTTCTTCTTGTTGTTCCTAGCAATTCACTACATAGCATCTTCAACTTGTTCTCAGTGGACAAGTATCCACAGCATTGTAGGTATTTCACAAATAGTAAAGAGAAGGCTGGCAAATAATCTTGGAGTGAGTAGTGCCTTATTTCACAGACGTTCTCAATACATCAGTGAACTGATGTACAGTCTTATTTATTTAAAAATTAACTGTACACAGCTGATCTGGTCCTTAGTTGCCACAGAGCGTCAATTTACTCTTACTAACAGTGTTCAGTATTCCTCATATACAGACATAGAAAAGATGGATTCCTCTGACTCAATTTGCAGAACTGCTCAGTTTTTTTCAGCTAAAACATTTTTCTACCATGCACATCTCCCTTTGAAAAGCACCTGTATTTTCAAAAGACACCTGACAGCTCTCATTAGGGACTGGAGAAGCTGCATGTTTAATGCTTCTAGAAACTAAGTAATGAAATAGGAGCTGACATACAAGGGGTTCTTCAGGAAATCTAATATTTAATGGCCAGATAAAGATAAATATATATGTGTCTAATGCTCCAACAACTTTTCATAAACCCAACCAACACATGATTCAGTCTTGCATACATAAAATATGGGGGGAAAAAGGAAACAAGTCAAAGGCTTCACAAAAATGTGGCATGTTTTTCCTATTTTCTCGGCAATTAGAAAATTAGAAAGACAACTCCCTGAACTCACCAAACCTGAGCTTGACCTGAGTAAGACAAATAAATGATCAGATGCTTCAACTTCTTACAAATACCTCCTAGAAAACACTTATGTTCCAGCGTAGCAGGACACAAACCAGAGAGCATGTGCTACTACAAAAGCCACTGACTCCTCAAACAATCAAATGCAGAGGCTGAAGGGCTGCAGTGAATAATAAGCTGCCCTATGACCCCAAAGGTTTTCAAATACCACTTGGAAACTACTTCTCTTCTTAACTTGGGGATGGCTTCCAGACCAAAGTAATCCCACAGGATATATAAGTTTCCAATAGCAAAGAAATCAAGAGACTCAACAGACTTTGAAAGCCATTTTTCCTTAACAAACTGAGCAGATGGCCCCTTTTCAGTTCCTTCTGCTTTCCTCATCATTCCCAAAGGAAGCTTTTGGCTAATGTTCAGCTGCAGCTTGAATCCCTAGATACAAAGCAACATCAGTCCCATCTGCACAATGCATTGGCAGCTGCAAGAACTACTTTATTAGAAGTTTTCCTGTTCTACTTTCCTGACGCATAAGCCTCCTCCCACTTGCCAAAAAGTTCTACAGGTCTGAAAAAATCCTAAGCAATCTTCCAATGTCCCTCCCAAGCACCTCCGTTAGTGGAGAAGAGTCTTATCTCTCTATCTTGATCAAGAAAAGTTGTGGCTGGGTTCTAAGGACGATCTAGGTGGAGGATATGGATAAGTTATACCTTATATGATTTAAAAGCTGGGTTATCTACATCAGCTGTTATCTACCATCACCTTTGTGCAATAAAGCCCCCAGTTCTCTATTGGACTGGATGATCTTGTAGGTCTTTTCCAACCTTGGTGATTCTATGATCTTGTATTCCTTACAGCACAGCAAATAGATTCAAGGCCCAGCCAAGCCTTGTATGGCAATACAAAGAGACCTGGCCTTCTTCTCAGTCAGCTTACTCTGCCTTCAATGTTGCTTAAGGGGAAAGAGAAGAAAGGCAGGAAAGACAACAGCATCAGAAGGGTGCGCTGAAATACCCCCTCACTACTTACAGTCTGAAGTCCATTAGCACCTACCACCACCCAGAGCCCCCACTGCCAGACTGACCACACCTATTCCTGTTTCCCCACAGACATCAGCATACTTAAGACCCTTCCAGCCAGGCCCACTTCTTTCATTAGAGCCTCTGAGGCCTCCTTCCCCATTTGCAATCCCATGAAGCTCACTGCTACATTAGGTGACATCTGGCAGGTTGCTGGAAGTCTAAAACTTTTACTCTCATTAAAGTCAGTTCTCAGTGCAGTTGACCGTGTATCAAGCTGCGCCTCACTGTCAGCACTCTCAACCAGGTCTTCAGACAATACTTGTAACAGCTTTCCAAGTGACTGCTGACACAGGAGCCCTGACTCCAAATGGGCCTGACTGTGGATTTCAGTGAGACCTACACTCTTGTCCACCATCAGCTTTTCAAAAGTTTCAGTGCCATCTTAAAGCATGCAGCAATACCAGACTGTGTGGATCCTCTGCAGAGAGCTTTATATGCAGCACTGCCTAGTTTTATCAAGAGCTAAATTAAACATCCACTAGAGTCTTGGCTCTACCTTTCTTTGCCTTTGTTGATCTGTCTACACTGCTTCGTGCAATTTAATTTTTTTTTGTTGTGAAAAGTTATGGCCATTTTTAAGACATATAATAGCAACACTTCAGTACCTAAAGGACCGCATTTTATTTCAAACCCTTTAGAGCTATATATTATTTGCCAGAAGCATTAAGCCTTACAGCTCTGTTTGTGAAAGAGGTATTAATTTTTACAGGTTTTCTACAGCATATGCCCATAAAGACTGCAGAACCTATCATAAAGAGGCTACGAATCACACTTTATTTCTTCATTATGCTATTTTTCATCGCTCAAAAACCAGCTGACCTCAGGTGAGCCTCACAGAAAACCTAATGCATTAGATTAAGGGCAGAAGGTGAGGACACTTCTACAGTTTATACAGCCCTCAGAACTAATGAGGAAAAAAAAAAACACTACAAAAAAAGTACCAATATGCAATGCACATACATTTGCTATCCAACCCCTGACTGAATCTGGCTACCTCAGCCTTAACTACTGCATATCCACTAGCCTTTCCTTTTAGCGTGCAAACTCATCACTGCCTGGTCATGGTGAATCTCCTCCAAACTTCACCTTCTCCTGACATTTCACTATCCCCAAATCCAGTAAGCAATGTCAGAAATAAAACTTTCCTACCATGAATATTAGGGGAAGGAAAGATAGAAAAAAGTACATACATCAGCATGCTCGCCTTGATGATAAAAAGTACCATGGGAATCAAGCCTTCTAGCTGAATTACAGCTATAACACAGATATCGATTCCTAGAAGAGCAACGATCTCTGGAATCACATTAATGCACAGCCTCATGATGAGGAGAGGAATAAAGAAAAAGAGAAATGGTCCATGCCAGAGAAACTCTCAGACTGACTTCCCCTTTGGTCTGATCAAACTCTTCACTGACTGGCAGTTGTTACACTACGGACATCAATGACTAATACAGCTAACTTTTCTAAGGGTTAAAGTTTTTTTTTTTTTTTCATCTAATCTTTTTTTTGTAAATTGCTGGCATAAGTTATTACTCTAGTCTGCCAGGCAGCCACTGCCTCATTAGCTCTGCTAATCAAAATGTGCCTCGAGAAGATACTTGAAATTGTTAACCAGACAAAAGAACAGTTAGCAGACACAGACACAACACTGAGAAACAACATAAAGTTCCCTAGTAGTCCTGGATGAAATCAGGTCCTTCTTGATACAGAGGACCCAGAGGCACAGTAGAAATGGCAGGTCCAACCTCATTCTCAATACTGTTCTAGTAGAAGACTCGACAGTAATTCCCTGATATGCTGATACACAAGTGTAGAAATGGCAGCTCGCTGCTACTGAACTCTGCACAAGAGAAAGAGGGCTTCCCCATCCCAACCCCTGCCAAAGTGGAATCCTTGAGGTGGTGAATCACAGGTGAATCAAAGTGAATCACAACAAAGAAGCAAAGCCTGCAGCATGACACAGGGGTCAGACTTCTCCTGATATGATTCTAGAAGGTGTTCCAAGATCTTGGGATGTTTGTGAACACATCTTTACCCTTTACTCTCTTCAGTCTACCGGTGGGAAGTGCTACCATTGCTATTTGTTCTCTATAACTACCTGAAAGAAGGCTGTAGTCAGCTGGGGGTTGGCCTCTTCTCCCATGTAACTAGTGATAGGACTAGAGAGAATGACCTCAAGTTGCGCCATGGGAGATTCAGGCTGTACATTACTACTTCTCTGAAAGAATGGTCAGGTGCTGGAATGGGCTCCCCGGGGAGGTAGTGGAGACACTGACTCTGGAAGTGTTCAAGGAATGTTTAGACATTGTGTTGAGGGACATGGTTTAGTAGGAAATATTGGTGATAGGTGGGCAGTTGGATTGGAAGATCCTGTAGGTCTTTTCCAACCTTGGTGATTTTATGATTCTATTCCTTATATGTCATTATTCTCATTTCCAAATAATGAGCTGCATGGCAAACAAGTAGCTTGCCTGCTAATACTATCATGTTGCTTCGCCTTCCAGATCTGACATATGCTGCAGCTGTATGGTTTGACTAAAATCAGCTATTCGAAAGATCCATCACGTACAGAGAAAGATGTGCTTTTAATTCTCAGAAAATAAATAACCAATATTGGACAATGCAGATTGGCTCCTGACTATGGAATTATACAGCAGGGTACACTTACTAGAAAAGCAATGACTTAACCTTTTAATTAAAACTGTAAGAAATTTTAATGTTCTTGAAAGACACCAGAATGAGCACTATTAATAAGTCGTCACTTTAACTGAAAATGCCTCATTAAGACACAGTGTAATTTTAAACCCCCTATCTTTTAGAATCTAAAAGGGGGAAAAAAAAAAAAACACACAAAAAAGGATCCAATAATAAAAAATCATTCAAAATTATGATATTTGTATTGAAAACAGAAGCTGGCTGCAGCATTTCCAAGTCAATTCATTTTTAGGATGCAATCTAGGTAAGAAGCTTTCCAAAAAAACACACATCTTTTTTTTCCAGTGTGCTATCTAACAAATGTTTCTAGCCAATTTTCCCCAATCTACCTCTAACAAATAAGGTCACACCTGGAAACTACATACATATCAATTTAATTCTGAGTGAGGTAACTGATGCTGGCATTAAAATCAAGATTTTTAAAGGCAGTAAGGCAAAACACAGACAATAATAATAATTATTAAATAATAAACAATAATCTTTACAGTTACTTTGCAGAACCAATATAGAGAAGCTTGCACACAACATCAAGGGCTACCTCAGCCATCACTGTGACTCAGAATTTTGTAGTAAATCTTGAAGTAAAAGGTCAATTAAGTCTTGATGTTACTTCCACTAAGCCTAACTATGCATCCCATTTTGAAGACTTGCTTCACCAGGTCAATCCTTTATATATATACTTATTTACTTGCTAAGTAATTTTACTAAAATAAGCAAGATATATAAGGAATAATTAATAAACAGGAAAAATGAATTTGGAATGCTGGTTGTGAATTTGGTATCACACTGCTGATACAGCTAAGCAGAGACTACACAAGTTGGTTAAATGTTCTGTGTGTTTAGAGCTCATTTCAAACCTTCTCATTACCTAGTAGCAAAGCCAAAATCAAGATGTGAGTGGATGACAGCTACAGGGTTGGTTTAAAAGGGCTACTACTTAATATTGGTCCAGTGACTATCCTCAATCTGATTGTTTTCAGTTCCCATCTGGTTACTGAGACAAAAGTTACATCACTGCTGGACCTCTGACAGGATGAAAAGCAGACTGTGATGACTTAAGAATCTTCAAATCCCTCACACTGCAACTATAGTACCTGGTGGTTTCTTCTTGAGCCCTTTTCGAATCTTAATTTGGCACTGAATGCTGGTTGTTTTTTTTCTTTTTCTGATGTCTTTTCTTAATGAAAAGCACTACTCTCTTTTGCTTGAGTAGTATGTTTTTCAGATATGAAATATGCTCTTCAAGCATGAACCTCTACAAGCTAGGTGATCAAAAGTACTGAAAAGGTGGTATGAAACTGCTTCTAAATTACATACCTTTGTGCCATATGCATCTTCATAGCTTAATGCTGTCCTAAGCCTGTACTTCCAGAGAAAGAAAGAGGACTAATAAGATGCTTGGGCATAGTAGTCAGACATTGAGGATCATTTTGAGTATCAATTGCACAGATAAATTATACAGCTTATGTTTTACAACCTGCCAAACAGAAAAGTAGAGGGAGGCTGAAGACAATATATAATCATCTTAAGATGGAGATCGTATATAAAAAACTGTAGAAGGCCTCTCCAGCAAATCTTACAGTGATTTTAAATAAGAACACTTGTCTCCCCCCATCAAAAGTCCAGTTCTATTTTTAAGTCTACATAGCACACCTACTTTTAAGTCATCATACAAAAGGCAGTGGGACATACAATATTGTCCCAGGATTGTCAGCTAGGCACTCTGATCTGGTTAAAAGAATATTCTAAACTGACAAACAGATGTACAGGATGGCCTCATCTAGACTTCCATCATCTGGTGCTTCTGCAGTTCTTGGAAAAGTTACACTATATTCTCTTTTTAAGTGAAGTGTAGAGGAGATTGACAAATACTTGTGCCATACATGAGACATCATAATTGCTGTGCCCAGACAAATACTATTTTTGTACTTTCTGGGGATGGTTAATGCAAAGGACACCAAAGCCTGGATCCAGATTTGAGAGTTCAATTCTAAACAAGCAAAGGAGCAGTAGCATCAATACAATAACCACAAATCATGAAGTCTGCAGCTCTGTTCAAAAAAGTTCCTTTTTAGACAAGCATCTTAATGAGACCTGTGATAACGCCCTATTGGTGACTTTATGAGTGGATAAATAACTCAGAAAAATCAGTGAGATATTCCAAAAAGTACCCCAATATAATAAGTTACACACTGGAATATAATATTTTGTTGCATTTCTTACCTCCATCCTGAAACTTGCTCAGTCTTTCAAAGTATGATGACATAGGAACTTGAACAATATCTAGAATTGCCAGAAGTGTACGGGTCAGTCTGAGAAGCTCACTAAAACTATAAAAGCCAAAGTATATGAGGTTTCGAGCTAGATGTACCACCTATGACAAAAACAAAAATGAAGGAAATATTGTCAATCTTTGTGTTATTCATCTGCAAGATAAAGTTGCATTTCACACAGCATCTTGCACAGCAATTGAGATCTAGAGTGCATTCACATTAGTACAAGTGTTTCCACTCATTTAGATTGGCTTTGGACCAAGGCCGTTGACATCAAATGTTTTTCAGAGTCAGACAAAAAGAGTGAAAATAACCTGAGGCTTAAGATGGACTGAAAAGATACAATTGCATCTGAGAAAATAAATAAATAAATAAAACAATCCAGGAAACTGTTAAAAGGGATAGTAGTTGCACAGAAGATGGAAAAGAATGGCATTTGACTGTGGAAATTTGAATGAAGGTGATTTCAGATGACCAGAGGTAGGAGCAAAAAAGTTCTGGAGGTAGATTGAAGAATTGTAAAAGCTATAAGCACTTCCCCCTTTTCAACTTTATTTGAATATATATGATTTATGTCTGTCTGAAGTTTCTGTCAGGAATTTCAAACAATATTTGAAATGCAAGATTATTCAGAGATTTTCTTTCAAATTTCAACACAGAGAATAGTATTTGCTTACACTGAAAAATCCTTGCATGCTGATTTACTAATTTGGAGAGAAAGAATACATCATCGGCCACACTCCCTCTACACACATCCCTTCTCCTGCCACTGAAATGCAACAATCTTAGGAGAAGGAGGAAACAAACAAGCTGTTTGACAGAAGACAGTAATATTATTTTCTGTAGTAATAGTTATCAGTTATAGTTATAGTCATCAAACACCAGAGAACACCAGAATTAGAAATCGGTGTTTCACTGGGACATTTATTCTGAAGGTGACTTTATTTTGAAAGAGCCAGTGTTCACCTAGCTGAAATGAGAAGGAATATCATATAATAGGATGGAGATTGGTACCTCAAATGTAAGTTTATTTTTTTCTTTGTCACCAAAAGGAAAAGGCTGATTTACAACTTCTTTCAAGTACTCTTCCACAAATTCCATAGTTAGTGCAAATTTCCTCTTCATTTCATTTCTAGAAGAATCTGTGAAAGAATCATACCTACAATGCAAGACACAGAAGGAAGGGATCAGTTGGCACTAAAGAATAAATAAACCAACAGTAATGCTTTAAAATCACTATCAGTTCTCTGCAAGGATAAGGGGTAGAGGTTAACTAATTCTACATAGATATGCAAAGACACCAGACAGAGGATGCACAAGCTTCTCCTCCAACAGTAGGAGGTGCAATGAATGGGAATAACACAGACAGAAGGATATAGTTCTGACTGATAGCACTAAGACTGATTCACTAAGTCATTAAATCTCAGCTTTCCTCTCTCATCAGCCAGAGAATGGGATGGAACAAAAACATCATCAAGTACAACTGCCTGACCAGGGCTAACCAAAAGGGAATGTGTACTATTAAGGCATTATCCAAATGCCTCAGAAACAGACAGGTAATCAACCACCTCTCTATGAAGCCAGTTTTAGTGTTTGACCACTAAAGTAAATAAAAGAGTAAATAAAAGTTTTCGAACAACCAGTCTGAACCTCCCTGGGTGCAGTTTAGTGCTGTTCCCACGGAACCTGCCATCATTTATCAAGCAGAAGAGACCAGTACAGCCCTCTCCACCACCCCCACACAGGAAGTTGAAGACAGCAATGAAGTTTCCTCTTAGCTTTCTGTTCTCCTTTACTATCTCTACAAGAAGGACAGCAGACCAGGAAAGAAGGTCAGGACAATCAGCTTCCACCACCAATTAGACTCTGTTGTCCTAAGTCAAAACACTCCCTCATATCAGTAGCAGAAGCAATTCTGTCTGCTGCATTGCTACACTTCGTCCTCTTTATCTCTTCAGCCAGATACTCCATGCCTGGGTCTAGCCCAGCAGTGCTGCTCCATTAAATCACTTAAACCAAAGAGAGCTTCCACTGAAGTCAATTTAACACGTGGAAGACCAAAGCTTTAGTGAACTGTTCCTGGGGCAATAACTGCACTTAGCTGTAAATTTTGGTTTTCCAACTGTAACTTTCAGTTGAGGAAGAAGTTTAAAACTAAATTCCAACGTGGTACATGCCTGATGTTAGGCACGATTTGATTACTTCAAGTTCTGTTGTTCTGATGAAAGACCATTCCATTTTATCCTCAGTTTGTTCTGTATAAGAGAAATAAAGTGAGAAATAAAATGAAGTAAAATGGAAGATGCAGCACTAAAGGCCATGATTTAGTGATGGGACTCAGTAGATCAGGTTGATGGTTGGACCTTCAGTTCAGATCCGGAAGATCATTTCCAACATGGATGATTCTATGATTCTGTTTCCAAGTAAAGCTACTCAAGGAAGTTTTCGAGATTAACAGTAACTAATTGCTCATTGTTCTGCATCTAAATACCTTTTTAAATGCATGCGTTAGCATTAGACAGCTACAACCATTTTGTTCTAAGACTAAACAATAAAATAATTTTTATGCCGTATTTTGCAACATTTTCAACTCACTCATGAATTGTGATCTTGGTAGGAATTTCAGTCCACAATCTGGCGTATCTGACAGGTACCACTGATTCCTGAGGATCTCTGTCCACATGCATGTGTAGCATCAACCGGCAAAAAGAAGCCCGGAGGTCATAAGGAAGGCTTTCATCAGACATACATCGCAGGATCAAGTCTACTGATAGCTGTGCAGAAATCTGGTTGATGGCTAGATACTGGCGGTCCAGGCACATTCTTGCAAAGAGGTTCAGTTGGTACCTTAAATAAGAATAATAGCACATTTCCAACTGATTTATTTGAATACTATGAAACAATGAACCTCAGAATCTCACTTTACAATTGTGATGTCAGCTCTTCTGTTGTAAACAGTAAAAATGATTAAGAGTGGTTTTGCTAACCAAGGGACAAACTTGCCATTAAAAATGTTAATGTCAGGCTCCAATCCCCATTAAGACTGAGCTCCCTTTGAAACTCAAAGCATTGTTCAGTGGAATACTGAAGTATTTAAACGGTTTGTTTTCAATCAGTATAAGACACTGTTCCATGACCCTATCTCCTTTCTATATTCTGGGATATTGTGAATGCTCCTTCAGTGTATGCCTTGCTTCCAAGAACAGCAGAGCATGATACAAATAGTTTCATAAATAAAAGGTAAGAAGAAACATTAGAGAGACACAAAAAGCTGTCACAAACAAAGAAAACTCAGTGTATGTCTGGAATAGACAACTGAGATCGTGATGCTTCCTAAAGGAAAAATCTGAAACAAACTTTTAATTCCTGTTTCTGGTACGACTTGCTTTCCTTTTTTGATATTGGCAAATGGAGTGGATAAGAACAGCACCAGGCTCTAGGGAGAGTTTACGTTTTCATCTATTTGCATAAGCAGTTTTACCTGTAGTAGGTAAGAACTTCTAAATCAACTTTTGTGCCCTCCTTTGCCTCCTGAGCCAGGTGTCTGATGGCTTTGCCATGAGGTTCCTTGTTACTGTCAATCCAGTAAAGCCACACTTCCTCTTCATCAATGTCATCTGAGATGACTGGGCATTCTAAGGGATTGTCCATTTGTGTTGAAATCAGCCTGCAAGTATAAAACATTCACAAGGGAGCCACTAACAAACTGTTACAAATGTAACAACAGAGCAAATAACAAAAAGGTATGCTCTGATTATGGACACTCACTTCGTCTGAATGAGAATGTCAGCATTTCCTGGACTCAGCATAAACTTGCAGATGAGTTCCTGTGTTACTGGTATTGCTGTGGTGTTAGATACACACAGGTCTGACAAATAATCCAGGAACCTGTGCAGTCAAAAAAAAAAAAAACACAAACACAGATGCAACAGAATATATGGTTTTAAATACCACACAGGAACATTGCTCTAAAAATCTCTAGTATATCTCACTAATATACTAAAGAGATTGTATATTGTGAGTTTTTTCAAAATACAGTCTTTGTTCATTTAAACTATTGCAACTCCCAACAGATGAACAACAGCTCTGAGAGAAGCTTTGAACTGTCCTTAACTCAAGGAGAGAAGGAAAAAGACCCCAAGTAAGATACTTCTCAGCAAATCAAAGGTGAAAGAGTTGTGCCAAAACTTAAACAGCCTAAGGATGTCTTAAGCTCATCTAGCAAGAGAGCTCAACTGAAAGTCTTTATCATAATCAGGAACTAAAAGCAAGAACTCATATTCTTATCCATCTTATCCCCCAGGTAATGGATGACTCCCTAACGCAAGCAGCAAGGAGTTACTACTTGTGCTGGAGACAGCCATAGGTCCTCTGAGGAACTCCACTGCACTGGAGGAGTTCACATTTACAGCTTTTAAAGCTTTATTTTGAGTCTCTGATGCGACACAACCAAAGATTAGTGGAAAGAGACCTGGCAAGATCTGTATTCAAAGCAGTCATTCTATGAAAAGCAGAACTAAAACTATTACATGTAAACAGTTTCCTATAAATTTGCATCTCAAATTTCGGTCTTCTGATGTTTAACAAGGTTCACACAGAGGCTTTTGTTACACTTGGGACATTGATAAAATATCAGCTTCTTGACCCTCTTTTATGGATCTCTCAATTTGTATTACCAGTACTTCATACTGCAGCTTTCCCCTCACTGGAATATAAAAAGTGTCTCTTCCTCCCATGTATCTTCTTCTGTTTACAACATTTTTAGGAACTGATTATCCTTCACACCTCTAGCAAATGTGGCTAAAAGTAGGCATGGGCTCAAGAGCCAGTGAGGGAATGGACAGAAGCTGACATACGCACGCAGAGCATATATACAATTTCCTCAGAAATCCAGGTAAAAAAAAAACCATTCACCACCACTTGTTTCAATGCTAAAATGGAGGAAGGCTTTAAATTTTGTAGCCCGTGTGTTTTAGAGCATACTGTCACAATTCTTATTCTCAGTGCTGAAAAAAATCTATGAGACTCTCCATGTAAACAAATGCCATAAGATCAAGCATTTATTGGTCAGATTACACTATCTCAGCAGGGTGTATTTTTCAAAATTTAATTGCACTTGGATTTCAACCTTAAAAAAGTGAGCATATATTTCAAAATGAAATTTAGATATGTAATAATACTAAAATGTCCTTCACCACAAAAAAACCTGACATCAATAAACACAAGAACCCTTCAGCACTGAGGGCATCTGATCTCACATGGCTCCCTCTGTCTGTAATGACCAAAGCCAATACAGTTTAGCATGGCAGAGGCAATAAGATTACAGCATAAGGTAAAATGGCTGCAGACATACAGAGCATAATTGAAGCAGTACAGCACCAGGGCCCTGAGCAATATCCTGAACTGCTAACAGAAAAATAATATTCACAATTACTGAGGACATTATTTGGCCTTCTGTTTTTTAATTTCTTATATTAGCTACTTTTACAACTGAAAATCTAATGAAAAAATTAAATTGATTTTCCATTAAAAAATACATTTATACTCTGACCTAAAGCTGATAAAAATAAATTGTGACAGAGATAGGTTAAAGGCTAGAATTTTTCATTTGAAACAAAATCTGGTCTAGAGCACATGTTCACTGGGATCTTTGCCATCCTACGCCTGACTCGCCATCCTTTCAGCTCTGACTTGCAATCAGGACCTGATTAGGAAATTAGCAGGAAAACTGATTAATAAAATCCTAGTTAAGCTAACATCAACGTCATTTTCATCAAGGTTGTTAGCAGGACAACCAGCACAAATGGCATTTTCACAGAGGAGCAGCAGAGTTACAAAAAAATAAAATTTCTGTTCAGTTGTCTCAATCAATTTAAAGTAAAGCCAAACTTTCAGAAGTGTTCTACAAAAACCTCACTTTTCACCAAGATTTAGATCTGAAATGCAGATATCAACTCTCCAGAAGTATGGTATCTCTGATATTTTCTAGCACAGTGCTGTACGCATATTTTTTTGTGTCTGTGAGGTTAAAAAAAAAAATTAGCTGTAAGAAAGCAATAACATAATAACAAATAGCAGGGAGATTAATTGCTGCTACAAATGTAATGTTATATGGACCACTTCAAACCTTGGCTCTCGATTTCTCCTGAGTAAATTAACAAAGGTCTCTATTTCTTTAGCCGTGATGTGTTTCTCTAGCAGTTTTCTGTTGTTGTGCAGCAAAGCTGTGATGGTGTCTTCTGCCAAAATATCATAACCAATCTGGGACTGCATGACGCAGAAGTTCTTAGCAATATATTCCTGAAAAAATGAAAATCCCTGTGATGATCTGTTAAGAATAATGTTTTTCTTTTAGAATCGCAAATATCCAACTCCAAGTTTAACAATCAAAATAATCCTCAAAACTTTTCTCACTAAACTGGCCCAAACAAGCTACCTAAAATATGTACTCCAAGAAGACAGAATATTAGGATTGACTAACTCTTGTTATTCTTTCATAAATCAAATAAATAAATACATTAAAATAGGTGCAAAATTAAAGAAATGGCAAACTTTTTTTTTAAAAAAAGGAAAACCAAAACTTTATATAATTTTAAGAAACTTTCTTGCTCTCTTCTTCCCTTTTCTCTCCTGCAAGACAAAAATATTTCTGAAAAGTGCTAGAAAGAAAACAAAGTCATCACACATAACAGTTCAATTTTTTATTTTCAGCTCCTTTAGCCCTATAAAGCTAGTAAGGGCTCTTTTCTGTGCTGCAACATACAAAGCACTCAGTATCATGTTCTGAATTATCTCATGTTCATCGGGAGTCTCCAGCAGTGGAAAATCATGCTATCTGATAGAACAGCCTCTGGTTTGACTCACTGCTATCACAACATAAATATTTACAAAACAGAATCACAGAGAATTTTGCCTTCCCCACTGACACCCTGGAGCCTATGAAGGAAGCAGTGGACACTAATCTCAGCCAGAGCCTGTGAAGATACATGGAAGCCCGCCAGGAGAATGAACCTGTGACATTCATTGCTAATCACTCCGTTCATATGAAAATGCCTATAAAACAAAAACACTATTTCACAGCATAAGTCTGTGTAAGCATCTTTCTACTTACTAATTAACCAACACAAAACTTCCATTCTCCCTTAAGATAAGATTACCGGAGGATCATACCTGTAAATGCAGAGTGCAAGACCAAACGCAGGATCTAAAATAACAGAATTTAGGGGAAAAATTCTTGAATACCACTGACCTGGTTCTTCCTATAGTCCTGCTGGGAATGTCTGAGAACTCTGTAACATAACCTTAACATGTATTTGTATGGAGCATATCTCTGGTCACCTAGGTCTTCAAGTCTCAGCATTGATCCTTCACCTTTGTCCTTAAAAGGAGCTTTGAGGATCCCGAATATCTGTTCAAAATCAAAATCACTGAGGATGAAAATCAAGCCAAGATTTTTCCTTGACCTGTACCTGTCAATTTCCTCTGACAGGATCAGAACACAACATCTATAGGCTCAAGTCAGAATTCAATTACTTCATTTATTATCTACAAATCACCGAATAAGAAAGGGGCAAAGGGACAAGGACAATCTCAGACATTACAACATAAGCGTTTAGCTTTGCACTTCCACACCAACTTGGTTGACGCTACTTTTTCTTGACTGCTATCCCTAGTTTAAAACATTGTCAGTTATGCGCCTTAATTTTAGATAAATTAAGGATGAAAAAGCACATATGGGCTGCTATCTAGTTTAATTCTTTTCACTTTATTATTTATTTACTATTTCAGAAAGATACCTTAAAAGAATATTAATTCTGATTTATATGCAAGTCAGTCCTCAAACAAGTCAGGGATATTATAAGTTTTTCTTCAAGGAAAACACTTGCAGGATCAGGACCATGCAGCAGACTTCCTTCAAATTTGTTCAACAATTTACTTGTAAATAAAGTCTTAAAAATCTTATAAGTCATCAGAATTACATGAGACTAACAGACATCAAACTCCGGGCCTTCTGCCGTGAATCTTGATTAATGAGTTTCATGTCTAATGAATCCAGTTACATACAACCCAAGATAGCATAAGCCAACTTACCTGAAACCACCATTTTATCAATTCCTTCTCTCCTACAATCTATTTGGAAGTACAATCAAGTTACTCATACTTGAACATACAGAGTATACCTGAGCCAATATATTTTGTTCCCGCATTAATTTTTGTCGTTCCCGGTTTGGCTTAGTAATGACCACGTCCAAAACTTCCTGCCCATTGTTAGGCACATCAGACACAAAGAAGATCAGATCTTCTAATAACTTGGTCACAAATCTAGAATGAATAGACAGATACTTATTACATACAGTCATTCAACACTTGCTAGGATTCATTAAGGAAGAAAATCACATTTTAGAACAAGCTTTATCTAGCGCATCAGAACGTCAATCACTGCAAAGCTAAGTTTGACATATACCTAAGGCTTCCAGGTCTCAGATCAGAAAAGGTTTGAATCCACCACAGTGATATTTTCCAAGACATTAAACAGCAACCAGAGGAAAAAAGGGAGGATGCAAAATTGATGTAGAATAGATGCAGACTGCTTAGAAATCCAGAATCTCTACCAGCTGATTGTAAGGCCCAGAAATAGTAGACAGATACTCTTAATCAGCCCAGCAACAATTTCCACTGGGAAGTTAGTAACATTGGCCCATGAAACAAGATTGTGCACTCACTAGAGGAATAAAAACACTTTGGCACTGCACTTTTTCCCTACTGACATGAGAAACTATTGAAAAATGACTTGGAAAAAAACACTTTTATTTCACCCATTCTTTCCTACACAAAAGAAGATTTGGCAGAAGTAAATGCTAAAACAGGACAAAGTCAGTGGCAAGCCCTTCCATCTTCAAGCAATGTAGGTCATCGCCACCTTGCTGTTAACATACCTTTCCAGGTGTACACAGAGAGAAGTGTGGATGACCACAAATTTCCTTAAAAGAATTGGCAATCTTCCACAAACAAAACCCAGCACATCTCCCACCCTTAGCAGCATTGTCTGAGTTTGGCAAATATTTAGTCTATAATTACTAAACCTGGCAGGAAGATGCTCAATAGATTTCCAAAGACATCTCTGAGAGCCAGACAGAAAGCTTTCATTAAGTAAAAGAAGGCTTGGATGTTCATCTAATCCCTCTAAATGAGTTTTCAGCCCAGTAGTGGATGTTGGAGAATGGTAAGGTCTCCAGAACAAGGCACCTCACTAACAGAAAAAGCAGGAAAGGTAAATGTAGGATTGATCAACTAGGAGCGAGCTCTTGGAATCCCTACTTACTCAAGCAGGAAAGTAATAAGACAGGGAAACAAGAAGAGGTTTTGTTTGTTTGTTTGTTTTAAAGGAAACCACAAGAACAAACTAATAACAGCAAAATCATGAAATCACAGAACCACAGAATCATCTGAGTTGGAAGGGGCCTTTAAAGGTCATCTAGTCCAAATCCCCTGCAATGAATAGGGGATTTGGACATCTACAGCTAGACCAGGTTGCTCAGAGCTTTTCTTCTTCTTTGCACCGCTTGTTGAATTCAGTTCCAGCAGGGCTTTGGCCTTCCTGACCTAACCCCTACAAAGCCTAGCAGCCTTCCTATATTTCTCGCAGAGTACCTATCTCTACTTCTACTGCCTGCATATTTTCTTCCTACTCTCCAGTTTGACCAGCAGGTCCCAGTTCAGCCATGCTGGTCTCTTGCCTTCCTTTCCTGACTTCCAACACCTGGGAATGGAGAGCTCTTGTGCTCTTCTGCTGAAAGCTTCCTTAAAGATCTGCCAGCTCTGCTCCTCTCCCGTTCTCAATTATTTCATGTGTGTGTTGTACTAGTACATCAACATCAGAGACAGTACTGGATTGCAGTGACACAGCAGTGCAAGGCTAATACAAGGATGTCACTCCTTCATTATGTAGTATCCCCATCTGATTCAACTCAACAATGAATGAAATGGCTTTCCAAGATTGCGTACTAATACCTTGGCTGTTACAGATTTGCCTATTAAGATAAATCCTTCACCTGATACTAAGCCACCTGTGCTAATTACCACTGACAAAAGACTTGTGGACTCGACAAACAGCATAAATCGTTTTGTCACCAAAAATTAACATTTCCAGCAAGAAGCTCTGTATGATGCACAGTAGAATACAAGATAAAAATTAACACTGTAAGAGATGCTATCTAACATTCAGTTTTACCAGACAGCTGAAAACAAATAGCCAACCACATCACTTGCAGTGGGAAATACGTGGCTACAATGTACAACAAAATCCCTTAATTCAGGGCTGGGTGTAAAGAACAGACATTCTTTAAATTGAAGCATGGATGGATATAAAGAGTAAACACTGAAGACAACAGGAAATGTAAAACAGGAAAGTAAACAGGGAAAAATAAAATAACAGAATCACAGAATATCATGAGCTGGAATGCACCCAGAGGGATAATCGAGTCCCCCACTTGGCTCCACACAAAACCACCAAAAATCCAAACCCTATATCCTCAAGCATTGTCCAAACACTCCTTGAACACAAGCATGGTGCCACGATCAATGTCCTAGAGACTCTGTTCCAGGGCTTTTCCTATCCCCAACCTGACCCTCTCCACGCACCTCCATGCCATTCCCTCAGATCTTGCTGCTGTCACCACAGAGATGAGATCAGTGCATCTTATAAGAAAGAAAGGAAAGGGACAATCACAGCAGTCTCTCAGTCACTGCAAGTCTTGCTTCTACTGCCCTAGCAGCATGAACATGCAATACAATGAATTACATGTACCCATTACTGTGATAACATGATACCATGATGCTAGGAGTAACACTAATTAAACAACAACAATAAAAAAAGCTCACTAACCTCCTTTCATTCTGGGTTATTGTTCCATTCTCCAGCTTTTTAACAGTTGATGCTAAGACCTTGTTTGCATCATTAGCAAAGTCCAAGTCTCTGACCTCAGATAGAGGAACTGATACAATGGCAAAAGCCTCCTTGTCCTCTTTTGTTTGGCACGTCCCGATCTGCAATAGTTTGTAGCTTAATTAGGATAACCAATTCACTCACCTTTGCCTAATTATGCATATTTTATAAGTCAAGATCACCCTTAGGAAACTCTAGGAATTATTTTGGGATTCCAACCTTGAGAAATTAGTGTTTACCTTTAACATTACAGGCCTTTCTTCATTGGTGTCTATTGGGATGCTAGTACTAGTAACCCAAGTATTGGTGCACAAATGTCTCAGTCGGACATAAGAGTTCCTATAGGAGAGGAAAGCAAACAATAGGTTAGATGTATCCTTTCTGAGCTAAACTGGGCAAGGTGAGATGTGGTTTAACACATGGACATGAGATGTGAGAGCATGAGTCACACCAGCCACTCATAATAAAAAGACAAGGGAGAACTAGAAGGTACTGTAGCACCCTTTCCCCCCTTGTGTCTCTTTTCTTTCTGATCCAGCATAAAGCAATAATAGGACAGCATCTTGGGATTATGCAGAATGCTGCTTTTAAACATTTCCATAAGTCTAGGATTAAAGTATTCCTTATATGAAAAAAAAAAAAAAAATTAAAAGGTATTTTAAAATCCTAATTGAGTTGAAATACACATCATGAATAAAAACAACTGTTTTCTTATTATTTTTTCTGCCGAGTAGTGAGCCAATTCAACCTGTCACAGAACAAAAGTGCAAATGTAAAACTGATCATAGTTTCAGTTTCATCATTATGATGTACAAAACCTTGTTCCAGGGAGTGAGCATTTACACTATCAGTTCTCAACCAAAAATCAAGTAAACAAAGAGCAGGTATGAGATTCTTCTAAATTCTTTCCATTTGATAATTTCTGGCATTACTAAAAAGCAGAGCTGATAAATCAATTACAATTTTTACTCTGTATTGCACTCAGTAAATATATTCACTACAGTCTTCATTAACACACTCTCTTTCACGCTGATGGACTTTGAGTATTCAAGTAAGAAAATCATCTGGCAAAACTCTGCAGAGCAAATACTTCCAGGTTGCATACATCACTATTTGTAGGTATCTAGCTTTAAACTCCACCCTCGGAACTACTACTAGCACCAAGTGTCTTCATACCCATTCAGCCACAACAAACACCATGTGACTTATCTAATCAATCCCAGCTGAAGTAACAATTGAAGTTTCAGACATTCACAAGTAAAACCTATGAACCAATTACTGACTTAATTTGAATAACAGACGTGTTCAGAAACAGAAACACAGTTCACCATACATATTATTCGGTAGGGAACAATTCAGTTAGATCTACTAGCAGCACGTTTTTTCAAACAGGGCAACTCAATTCTGTTTTCATACATATCTGTGCAACATTTAGCCTGTTATTTTTCTCTTCACAGATTCTCTTTAAGCATCACTTGTTTTATCCTTATGATTATTTTATCCAGTCACAGCGGCAGTATCATGTTTTATACATCTCTTGTTTATCTGTGAACACTCTTCAAATTTTAACCGAAGGATAATACTTGCTTATGTTTGATTTTTTCTGCTTTACTCACAGGCATAATGCTAGAAAGAAACCTTGTCAATCCCACAACTTTTTTTTTTTTTTTTACCTTGGAACCAGGCAATCAGCTCTCTGAAGAGTGGTGGCATCCAGTTCAAAGAGAGACGCGATGTCATTTCCATGTGGCACAGAGACCAAAGTATACATAATCTTCTCCCCTGCCTGGCGTTTCTTCTTTGAAGCAGGAAGGTCGCCATCTCTCTGCTGGTTAGGCACAAAGGTTATTTGCTTGCATCAGGGCCCATTATAAATTCTCCAATTACCTTGTGGACAAGTAATACATCTAAATCGTATTTTTTTTTTGGTGTACATTCTACTAAGAACGTACCGTGACTGGCTTTGGAGCACATAAAACAAAGGATGCACTTTGCCCCAGGCACACACGGTCTCAGACAGTCATTATAACAACAGCAGGTCACCAGCTACAGAGAGACAGCAGTACTGTATACATTATTATTTGACATCTACAACTTCAAAAACCTGTGCCAATTGCAGACCCTTCACTCCCAACAGATGTAACTACACAGTGCTAGCTTGGAAAGGGCCAAAGTTAAAAGAAGAGCATTAACGAAAACTGGATCTTCAAAAGGGAGGCGAGGAGTAAAAAAAGTGAACAATTGGCCTAATTCCTCAGTTGTTTTATTTAAATTTAGATTTTTTTTCCATTCCCATACATTCTGAATCGCAGTCACACCTTCCAAATACGAAGAGACAGTGTTTGTCCCATTAAGATCTATTTGGCACTGGAAAGAGGAGACAAAAATCACCAGCTAGCTTACAGTGGAAATCTTAGCACAGGCTGCTAATGCAGCAGAGGTTGGATCCAACACAGGTCTGTACATGTCCACGGAAACTGGGGAACTTCACTCCTTCACAGGCACCTAGCTTTCAAGAGACACTTACAAAGCTGTGTTGGTGCCTGAGAATATGTGCAGTCCTCACATCCTTTGATACTCCAGGTCCAAAAAAATGTTAAACAAAATCACACATGGAAACTTAACCTGCATGTGAGGATTGAGAAAACAGCAAGAATATATATCCGTGATTTCCATACACATTCTCCTTTACAAACTCAGGATAAGACCCAAGCTGGAAAAGCAGGTAAATTTTCCAAACAAAAATTTGAAAAACAGCTTTCAAGGTTCAAGGTTCAAGGACAGTGAAGGGTAAGTAGTACAAGATAACTTAGAACAGCACCCAGACATTTTTTTATATTTCCCATAAATTACATCCAAATCTAATTATGTTTTCCCAGAACTGATCCACTCTGCTATCATTTCCAAACTGAAAAGGCTGGTATACAAAAAGGCGGGACGTTTCATAATCATGTAGTTTTCCCTTAGGGCTCCAGGAAAAACAGACACCAAAATATCAAACCATATTCTGCTCTGTGTTAAGAAGTATTTTTATACTCCCTCATTACACAATGTCTGAGCATCTGCCATAGGTCATTAAACATGAGCATACACACATGTGCAAGTTTCTGTGACAAGAGGTAAAGTGAATGGCAGGGCTCCAGTGCTTCAGTAGTTCATACTAACCACTAGTTCTGTGGGGAAGTTCCTCCTGAAGTTTGGGGCTGACTTCACTTGCTCACAAGTTTCCCCAGCAATTGCTACTAAACAACAGAGTTAGCTTATCGGGCCTTTACCCCGCCAGCCAGGCTTAGCACCTGTCAGATCAGACCTGCCATACAAGCAAGAGCTGGTTTCTAGTCTCAAAAATAAAAAGCCCATCTCAACAGAAGGCAAGACAGTGTCTATAATACTGCTAGGTGCAATGCCAAGCTTAGTTGAAGGAAATCTGGCCTGCACAACGGCTATGCAATAGTTCCAGATTGGACTGCAGCAAAAGCCTCGGACTGTCCTCATTCTTTAATTTAATGATCTCAGACACACCTCACAATCCAACCATGATTATGAATCTTATTCTTTGGAATAAAAACATAATGAAAAGTGACCCTGACCTTGAGAGTTCTGAAAACAACTCACATATAGGGAGCGCACAGATAGAGATACAGTCATTGCATAGAAAAATACACAATTAATATTTATGTTTGAATTTACACCTGCTGCATGCACAAAACTCCGCAAGAGAGAGCATATGCATTTGCACACAGAAAGTTTCTTATGATTAATCAAATTTAATAAGCAGTCATCAGAATCTGCACTTAATCTAGCCATTATTAAATGTGCTGATGAGTCCATATGAGGAAGTTGAAAGAAGGGGAAAGTATTAGACTGCTTCACATTAATCAGGCAGTATGAAAAACACATAAAAAGCACAGCATTCTTAAGTAGAATAAAACAATGACATTTGCACAGGTAAGTAACAAGCATAAAGGCAGATGTAGCCAGCAAAAAACTGATTCAACTGAGAAAAGGGAGGAATAGACAGGCAAAGAGAGGGAAGAATAGAACAGGTAAAGGGATTCAAATATAGAGAGAAGAAAATTCAATTCAAAGCAGCATGAAGAAGAAGAGAAGCAAATGAAGCGTTTCAGTGGTGGCAGTGGCAGCCAGAGAAAGAAGTCTCAAGACTGATCTAGTATGAGATATGGAGGTTGGCAGCCCTGCCTGCGGCAGGGAGACTGGAGCTTGATGATCTTGAGGTCCCTTCCAACCCAATCCATTCTGTGATTCTATGATTCTGTGAAGAATTCTTTCAGAAAAAGCAGGTGAATTACATGCTAGGAGTAGAGAGAGAAAAAAAAGTGCAAGAGCTATGGGTAAAGTAATTCAAGCAAATGGTAAATTCACTAAGAAAAAAGTAGCTTTAACTGTCCCAAACTGTTGGTACAAGTTACAAGCCACAGCAATTCAAGTTAGATACATATGTATGGTAAAGAAAATGGAATCACCTCACTCTGTAGCTGCCTGGTAAAATCACTTGTAAGGATTCAGGAAATATAGATTCAGTTACTTTCCTGTGTGGCAGGATTTGGACCTACACCTTCCAAAAGAGTAGTTTTCTACAATGGCATAATTGCATCAGTGGACAAAGGAAGAGCTATGATGCCATCTATCTGGATTTCAGTAAGACCCTGGACACAGTCTCCGCTAACATCCTTCTCTCCAGATTGAAAGATATAGATTTGATGAGTAGACTGATGGATGAGGAACTGGTTGCAAGACTATATGCAGAGTGTGGTGTGGTCAATTGCTCAGTGTCTGGATGAAGATCTGTGACAAGTGGTGTCCAACAGGGGACTGTACTGGGACCAACACTCTTCAGCATCTTCATCAGCTACATTGATAGTGAGAATGACTGCATCCTCAATAAGTTTGCAAATGTCAACAAGCTGTATGGTGCGGCTGACATGCCTGAAGGATGGAAAGATATTCAGGGAGACCTAGACAGGGTCAAGCAGTGGGCCCAAGAGAATTTCACAAGATTCAATAAATTCAAGTGCAAGATCTTGCATCTGGGATTGTGGCAACCTCCACCATTACAAGCCGGGGGACAAAAGGACTGAGCACAAGTCTGACAAAAAGGACTCGGACATACAGGTGGATGGGAAGCTGGACATGAGCCAGCAATGTGCCTTTGCATCCCTGAAACCCAACCATATCCTGGGCTGCATCAGAAGTGTGGCCAGAAGGGCGAGGAAGGTGACCCTGCCCCTCTACTCTGTGCTGGTGAGATCTCACATCTGCATCCAGATGTGGAGTCCTCAGTACAGAATAGACATGGATCTGTTGGAGTCCATAGATGGCCACAAAAATGATGGAAGGGATGGAACACCTCCCCTATGAGAACAGGCTGAGAGAGCTGGGGCTGTTCAGTGTGGAGAAGAGAAGGCATAGGAGAGGACCCTATCGCTATCTAAAGGAGGGAACAGACTTATTAGCAGGGTATGTTGCAATAGGAAAAGAAAAAACTGTCTTAAACTAAAAGAGGGGAGATTTAGATTGGATGTTAGGAAGAAGCTTTTTTCAATAGGGGTGGTGAGGCACTGGTACAGGTTTCCAAGAGAGGTGATGGGTGCCTTGCCCCTGCAGACATTCAAGGTCAGGCTGCATGGGGCTCTGAGCAACCTGATGTGGCACAGATGTCCCTGTTTATTGCACAGGAGTTGGACTAGATCATCTTTAAAGGTCCTTTCCAACTCAAATGATTCTATGAGTCTATGATTCTATACAGCCAATGGTCGTGGCATTCTTCCAGAACAAACTCATGTAGAAAAGTAAAGGTTGAAAGTTCAAAAAAGGAGTCACAGTGAAAAGAATCAGCCCTGCTGTTGGAGATCCACACTAACAGCAAATACCATAACTCCTGGGCTTCCACCACTGGCTTGCAGTGCATTGCAACTTAAAAAGAAGTTTAACGTATATGTAAATTCAATGAAGATGTATAGTGTTTGTAATCTCAAGGGCAGATACACTGTAATTAGAGACAACCTCTGTATTGTAATTGGAGATAATTAGATTTGTCTTTCTTGAGACTTGCAGCCCAGAGGATGACCCTTCTTCATAGATCTTCATATAATTTGCTAGCAATTGTAAACAACTCCGTATCCTTATATTCTTCATCTCTATTGGGTATCATACCTGAAATTTGGAAGACTTATGAGGAGTTTTGTTTAGAAAGTGGCCTACCTGCAATAAATAAATAAATAAATAAAAACTCTTAAGGGGGAAAAAAAAACAACTCATTAAAAAAAAAAAAACAGGCCCTGGAATGCCTTTCCTTCTAGAATGTAAATCCAATCTACAATTCTGACTGGTGAGGACACCTCTTGTACCATACAGACAGACAAGGATAATGCCCTACTCCTGAATGAATACATTAAGCTGCTCTACAGATTTCAGCAGAAATTAAATTTAAAAACAGCCTGCTAAAGCCAGTACAATGTGGTATCTCAATATGTTAACCCAGTTTAGGAGGCTCTTAAAAAACAGAATTTATTCGTAGTAGTAATACAAGAAGAACTCCATTTATTAGATGTTTTTAGAAACTCTGTATGAAAAGAAAGCCAAGTAAATTAATGGCCAGCACTGCTTCTGCATGTTAGGAAGCCCTGGCAGACAGCACAGCAGTTAGCCTCCTGTAACACCTTTGCTGTTGACTCATTTGTGAGTCATCGCATTTTTAGCAGAGACATCACGTTGCAATTCTGTTGTTAGGAGCCAGAGACATTCTGTAAGAAACAATGTATGCTTTTTCAGAGCTGACTCAGACCTGTGTGCAGCAGCAGAATAATAATAGTGTGCCAGCATCCGTGTCTCCCCTTCTCCCCCAGTGACTGCAGAGCCACTCAAGTGGTCTGACTGCTGGCTTTATATAAGCAGAGACACTGCCATTCTAAAACTGAGGATTTTTTTTTCTATGTTTTTCAGATTGTTTACAGCCTCAGCCTTGAAAAAAAAATTCCCCTAACATTCTACAATTGTTTTAACGACGCTACCTGTGTCATGCATTATGAAATTTAATTAAACAAACTTAGTTGCTGGAAGGTAATTTAAAAATAAAACTGAAAAAGAGAAAAAAATAGTGTTTATCAGGAAAAAAATCACATGGGATGGAAGCAAGAAAGCAAGCTCTGAAATCGCACTGCTTTTTGGCATCCATAGACAGAGATAGAAATAAGTCAAAGGAGGTATATCAAATTGCACCAAGAAGTCCATGGCAGAACTGTCCAGCTTCTTTAAAAGAAATGTAAATACATACAAGTCTGAATCCCAAGAGAAATCTGAATAATAAAACTCAGTTTGGAACAGCTTAGGATGAGCGCTCTCATGAAAATGCAGACAAATGGAGGTAAGGTAGCTATCCAAAGACAGCCTTTTAATACTAAGGCACTAACAAATGCCACATTTCCAGCTGCTCTTGACATTTCCCCAGTGTTTATGGTGTTCTTCTAGGTGCTGTACATTTCTGTGATTGGAAATAATGGACTACTTTGCAGCATAAAATACACCAATTTTGGATTTAATGGGAGCTGTAACAGAATGCTGCATTTTGATGCACTATACGTTACAATCTCCCAGACTTCAAGAGCTGGATAAGCCTTTTTTTTTTTTTTTTAAACTAAGTCCTTTAAATCAGAGAAAGGTCTCATGTTAAAAAATAAAAAATAAAAAAATAATCCAGAATTTAGATGTGGAAAAAGCACACACAAAGAATATTAATTGCCTCAATGTAAGGCTAAATTTTACCAGAAATCACAGCAATGTTTCACCATACAATTTGGCTGGAATCTCATGAAGCAGCCCATAAATGAGCAAGGAAGGCAGTCCAAACAGAGCTTGGGAACAAAAGCCCTAGTGACTTCTGGCAATATTTATGATCTCAGTTGCCAAAATTCTTTCACATTTTTGAGTCACCTAAGGCAAAAAGATGGACTTTGGAAGCGTCTACTGGCTATGCCCACTACTGCACCACAGAAAATCCTTCTCCATTCCTGCTTCCTAAAATTGACAGTTGCCTAAGCAACCGTGATCAGGACTTGTAAACCAGGCAGAGAACATGCACAAGAAGCCCTATCACACATTTATAGTTGAGGGTTGGCACAAAACATACAGATGGTTGTGTCTTCTTTAAAACCTAGATGACAGAGAAAGAACTGGAACCCTTTTATCCCAGCAGTGAAAAGCAAAACAGGCTGCAGGCTCAGCTTCTTCCTTCAGCTGAAAAGATTCAAGTATGCCTCTTCTATTTCCCTACTCTTCAGACTTCAAATTACACTGGTGTAGGACCACTTCCACCTCCCCTTCTACAGCAGCAGATTTACTTTGCAGGCAACATTTCACAATTAATTCATTCAATAGATGAAAAAGAAGATGCCTTTGCAGTGAGTCAGTGAGTCAGTCACCTGGCAGAAGAAACACCACATGAAAAACACAATGCAAAGAAAGCTTGTGTGCTCTACGTCACCTGTGTACTGGATACAAGACTGATGTGGCTGGCCCTTGAAGAACTCCAAACATTCTAAGATTCTTTTACTTTTGAGTGACAACTAAACAGTACGTCATTGTAGCATAAAAGAAATCCCTGTACAGAGAAGTTTTTTTTTATTCAGAAAAGTTTTTCTACTCTGCTCAAGGACAGAATGAAGACTTAAAATAATCAGTGCTGACTCGTATTTTCAACGGAGCTAAAAAGAGGTGAAGGATCCAAAGGAATGTCTACCTTGCTAAAAGAGTATCATAGAATCACAGAATGGCTTGGGTTGGAAGGGACCCCAAAAATCACCAAAGTTCCAATCCCTCTGGCACAGGTAGGACTACCAACCTCCAGATCTAATACTAGACCAGGTTGCCCAGGGCCCCATCCAACCTGGCCTTGAATACCTCCAGAGACAGAGAATGTATAACCTCTCTGGGCAGCCTGTTCCAGCACCTTACCACACTCTCTCTCTAAAGAACTTCCTCCTGACATCCAATCTAAACCTTCCCTCCTTCAGCTTAAAACCATTCCCCCTTGTCCTATCCCAGTTCACCCTTGTATAAAGTTGATTCTTCTCCCTGTTTATAATCCCCTGGAAGGCTGCAATGAGGTCTGCTTGCAGACTTCTCTTCTCTAGGCTGAACAAGCCCAGTTCCTTCAGCCTGTCTTCATAGGGGAGGTGCTCCAGACCTCTGATCATCCTTGTGGCCCTCCTTTGCACCCTCTCTACATCTTTCCTGAACTGGAAGCCCCAGACATGGTTGCTGTACTCCAGATGGGCCCTCACAAGGGCAGAATAGAGAGGAACAATCACCTCCCTGTCCCTGCTGGCCACTCCTCTTCTGATGGAATCCAGGGTACTACTGGCCTTCAGAGCTAAAAGAGCACGCTGCTGCATCATGTTCAGTTTTTCATGCACCAGGACCCCCAGGTCCTTCTCTGCAGGGCTACTCTCAAGGAATTCTTCTCCCAGACTGTATACGTATCTAGCATTACTTCAACCCGACTGCAAAACTCTTGTACTTTGCTATGTTGAACCTCATTAAGTTCACATGGGCCCACCTTTTGAGTCTATTGAGGTCCTTGTGAATGGCATCCCTTCCTTCCATTGCGTCAACTTGGTGTCATCAGCAAACTTGCTGAAGGTGCACTCAAGTCTGTCATCAATGTCATTGATGAAGATGTTGAAGAGCACCGGTCCCAAGACAGACCCCTGAGTGACATTGCTCATTAATGGCCTCCACCTGGACATAGTGCCATTCACCACACCCCACTGTCTACGGCTTTCCAACCTGATCCACCAAGTACTCCACCCGCCAATTCCTATCACTCCAATTTAGATATAAAGATGTGGGGGGAGAAGATGTCAAAGGCCTTCCCCAAGTCCAGGTAGATGACATCGGTCACTGTCCCTTTATCCAACGATGTCATCACTCCAACACAGAAGGGTGCCAGATTGGTCAGGCATGACCTTCCCTTGATAAAGCTATGCTGGCTGTCTCAGATCACCTGCTCATCTCTCATGTGCCTTAATGAGTCTTTAAGAGGGATCTGTTCCATGATATTCCCAGGCACAGAGGTGAGGCTCACCAGTCTGTAGTTCCCCGGGTCATCCTTCCTCCCTTTTTTGTAAATGAGAGTGACATTTCCCTTTTTCCACTATGTGGAGACTTTGCCTGACAGCCATTACTTTTCAAATATGATAGAGAGCAACTCAGCAACCACATCAGCCAGCTCCTTTAGAATCCTGGGATGAATGAATGAATGTCATCTGGTCCCATACACTTGTATACGTTCAGTCTCAGACCAAGCCTCCTGATAAGCCTGTTACCAAGCCTTATCAGGATTTCTTTCACAAAATATCTTCACATGGAAGTGCTGACTGGGTAAAGTAAAATTTCCACAGAGAAACACTTCTGATCATCAACCAGTTTTGATTAAATTTTTAATGGAAACATTTGTCCAATCAGATTTCTCTGGTCTTGGATCTTAGTTGAAACCGGTGCGCAGGAGGATTAAGCCAAACTGTTAGAGAAGTCGCCTTCAGCATTCATGTTCAGATCAGTTGTGCTCTTCATTATCCAGTCCAGGGAATATTTAACTATGAGAGCTGCTCCTATTTTGTTATATTGGTCCATAATGTCAGACACGGATGTTGGTGGTATGGCAGTAGAGGCTGAACCTTCTCACCAACATTCTGTTATATTTTATTGCCCTGAGATAGATGGCAGCAGAGGGACAGTCTGGCAAAATGACGTCTGACATGGAATTGTGTATAAAGCAAAAGTGTGTGATTGAACATCTCCACACAGAAAAAAAATTGCACCTATTGACATTCACTGACACTTGCTAAATGCTTATGGAGACCAAAAATGTGTGTATGTGAGCACAGTGAGGTGGTAGGTGGTACATTTCAGCAGTGGTGACAGCAATGTGAAAGACAAGCCGCTTTCCAGATGTCCATGCAGATTTTTATGAGCATGGCATGCAGCTCTTGTTCATCACTCTATGATCCTTAAGGTCTTTTCCAACCTGAGTGATCACAGGTGAAAACACATAGCTAATGGTAGCAGCTTTGCTGAAAAATAGTGTTTTGCAGCTGAGAATTTGCTCTATCAAATAGTGTTCTTGTTCTTTTTATACCTGTTGTAGCTTCCATGGAAATGAATAAGAGGCACTACTTTTGGAGTGACCAATGTATTTAGATGATATGAAATTGCTACAGCTGAATACCCTATACTACATACAAATTAGTATTGCACAGCATAATACATTTGAACCTTTTGTGATGAGGATCTAATATCAACCCTATACATGTTTTCATAGGTTTGAATTCAGACTAGCCCTATTCTAGTTTTCTGGGCTTGGGCACTCATGAGAGGCTAGAACACAGTATACCTATATTCCAAATGTGTATCTTTTAATTTTCATCCAACAGAATACAAGTTTGCACACTGAGATTGCTCTGCAAAGTGAATTAGAGTGTCTTAAATAGGGAATAATTAGGAGATTTGATGAAGGAGGTGCTATCATGCTGTGAACTAAAGTATTAATGCAACTGAGCTGTGTGTGAGCCCAGCTATACTGTTCTCAGAGCAAAAGCATGAACCCAAGCATTCCCAGGCAAGCACCTTACTCAAGAGGATATTCTAGAACTTATCTCAATTTCTGTCAGAAAGCTTCAGGGGCTTCAAATGTGATTCCAAAACAAAAGAGAAACAACTCTTGGAGCTCCCATATTTTCACAAGAGAGAACTTTCATTTCTCTGGCTAACTCATCTCTTACTGCTATACTACTATTTATACCAAATACCAGGGAAGATGGAAAACCAATGTTACCAACTCCTACAAAAGTCTCCATTTCTTCTTAAATTGCAGTGCTGGAGGCATATGATTATGTAAGAATCTTGGTTTTCATTAAAAAAAAAAAAAAAAATCTTCCCCTTGCACAGAAAAACTTGAAAATGTGTCCTTTAAAAGAACAAAAGCCAGAAGGCCAACAGAAAGAAATTGTTTATTTCTCCTAAGATCTCAGCTGTTTCAAGGCAGTCTCACGAATGTGATGGAGGAATTTTTCCTTTTGGATTATTTGTTTAGGAATAAGATTCCCTCACAGTTTTATATCTATGTCCTTCATTTGTTATAAACCACAACACCTCTAGTCTCACTTTGTTAGTTAAAATTGGCTGGCATGCTCTTAGCACAGTACAGGATAAAGTCCTTTGCCTTTAGCAGCTCCAGATTGCCTGGAAGTATTTGTCTTCTTGTCCAACCCACTCGTACTGCAGCAACGACAATGTAGGTCCTTGTGTGGTGTTAGAGTTGCCTGAAGTGCAGCAGGACACAGTCTAAACCTGAATATCCGCTCGCATGTATTCAGTACAGGTAATGAAAAGAGTCTCAGCATATTCTTAGATTTAGAGCCCCACCTGACTGAAAAACATGTCCCAAGGAAGCTCATCTCCACTAACAGAGCCTCTGAATTTGTTTTGGTACATAAATAACCAGACTCACTTGTTCCTGGCTTTCTTGCTAAAGAGAGTGGAGTTTTTGCCATGAGGTAGTATTTCTAATTTGTTAAGTATGAATAATTTCATATATGTAGCCACTAAGCAGAATCGACTTCAAACTACTGCCAATTTGATGCAGAATTTGAATAAGCTCCCTAACACTTCCTTTAAAGAAGAGAAAGCTTTCTGTAATGATAGTACTGAGTTGCACCCTAGTTTACACATGACAGAGAAGACAACCTCAGTGGTTATGACACATTACTACAAGGAAAGCTACAAAGGACTTCCATTTGTTGGGCTTTATTAGGCTAATGATATAGTATTTCCCAGGTTACATGCAACATACAAATTCCACTTACCAAAGCTTTTCCTTCATTATTACCTTCTGGATAGTGTGGGTTAAGCTGGAAAAGAAAAGAAGTTAAAAACTATCTTGACAGCTCTCAAATATTTCAGAACTTTGGGAGAGGGACTGGTTCAGTTCTTTATTATGTATTCATCCTGCAAAAGAATTACGGAGTATTTAGAACTGGCATAGCAATTAGAGTATGAGAATTAGCAATTTAATTTCTGGCCGACTTACTGGCTGTGTCCTCACTTCAGAAAAGTGAATCTTACAATCAAGCTTGTTAATAGAAGACTTTCAACTAATAATTAAAAAAAAAAAAAATGATGGAGAGAAAGTGCAGTTATTATTCTAAATATAGCAAATTACGGTCACCCCTACCAACACACAAACACTTATAGGACTGACCTTGAGCAGATGTATTGAGATAAAAATTAATGTTTTGCATCTACTAAGATTTTGCAGAACAACAGTTAGCTCTGAATAAATAGCTCTTTAAAACAGAAATGGCAATGTCACTATAGACAAGTGTTCATTTACTCCGTGATTCTGTTTAACTATTATTAAGGTATTTCCTATGTTATACCAGGACTAACAAATATTAATTAATAACTAAAGTAGCATGAGATGCTTGGATGAAAAATACTACTACTAAATGTAAAGTACTGCTATTCAACAGCATTTAATATGATTTTACTTTTGATAGGGAAAATATGTAGACTAGAAGATGGGGGATTATGTAGGAAGACATATACTCAAATAAACAAACACACATACACCCACATACTGGCTGCACACAAAATGTTTCCCGATTTGATTTTTATAATGAAACACTTCTATCTCAGTATTTGCCACAGTCCCTGACACAGGATATACCTTCAACAGGTTGAAAATGTGGAACCAAAATTATTACTTACAAATGGTTATGCATGTACATCTTACAGTAAGTACAGTCATTTTCTTGGCATGAATTGAGCATTAACAGCATGGAAGAGCAAGAAGTGAATTGCACAGGGCAAACTGCATGAATTCCAGTCATGCTTTTTAATATTACATTATCATCATCATACACTTAAAGTTACACGGAAAACTATTGTGAGGTGTTTTTTCTTTTTATCAAGTCTAAAGGGGTTTTATTATTACTCTACTGTCTCTTTAACAAAAAAAAAAAAAGACATCTCTCCACTTGATAAGCCTCAAGAAAAGAGGAAAACATTTAGACGATCCTAACATTGCTGAAAATCTCTTTGTTTTCTATCATGACTTGATGTGTTAACACATAAATGGACAAAACCTTATTCTTCTGCCTTCATTTCATTATTCATATTGCCCACTGTGTCACCTTCAAAAATCAATGTTATAGAGCTGCTTTCCTCCCTGCATTAACATCTATCCCCAATCTTCTGTTTTGCACCGCCATGACATTTCCACACATTCTCTTACCTCAGCACCCATCTAATTCTATAATAAAGCAACAAGAATGGGAGAGGAATGCTAAGCCACAGACAACTAGAAGTTACATGTTTATGTACACATATGTACATATATGTATTACATAAAACTGTCTTCCTATAGTTTTGGTTTCTTCGTTAGTTTTCTCATGCTTCTTTCAGCATTACTTCTGTTCACTCAGCGTCTTAAAGTAATTTGACTTGCCCACTCAGACAAACTCTGTACTTTTGGGCCTCCATCAAGAGCAGGGAAAATTATCAGGCAGTGCTTCTCAGTCACTTAAGGCCACATACAGTGGCCTTTCAACACAGGTGCAGAGAAGGAATAACAAGGCTAAATCTAATCCTATCTTCAGATTCTGCTAGTTGTAAGCAAGCCACAGAAATTCTGGGTTATCTCAGTTTTGTCACTAAACTCAGCATAGAGAGCTATGCACTGAGGACTAGATCTTTAGTTGGAATAAATCTATGATGCTTCATTAAAAGACTTGTGTGAATATAGCTGTCTACTCAGTATGAACTGAGTCCTATGTCTTGCTATTCTTCAACTGTTTGCTCCCAACATAATTGTGCTTTAGAAAAAAATATATATCAACAACAGAAGAAACTTTGGAAAATCTCTCTCCTACACCACTTCTTGCCTACTTTAAAAATGACTGAAGAGATTGCCTTCAGATTTTCAAAATAGTTCACTTGTGGACAGAAGAAGACAGAAGGCTCAAATAAAAAAATGAAGTGTATCCTTAAAGGTGGCTTTTCTTGTCCCATTGAAACAGAAACAACAAAACTATGAAGATGTTGTTTAGAGAAACTTCGAGATGTTGAGGTTAAACAGGTTAAACAATAAACAGGACAGAATGCAGTTTTAGAGCTGACATTAACAGCCCCCTTTTCAGCTCAGCAGCTGTCATTTTCATGTCAGCTGAGATTGTTGGTGTTGAGCATCTATAAAAATCAGACTATTAGCTGTTATCCTATACTACATTTCTCCAGATAGAGAGGTAGTGTAAGTCATGTAATATTTTATTATACCGAGTTCTTTTCAATATCTAAGTACAACAGAATGAGCTATAGACACAGTGATGGCCTTAGCTCTCCAAAATATATTGCTTTTTCTGATTGGTATAAAATCACCTCTACACACTTCAATGAACCTCCTAACAAAAGAATCCTTGAAAATAACAACATTAAAATTTGTTCCAACAAAAGAACTCTTGAAAATGAATTTGTTCCTCGTTGCTAATGAAACCAAGTGAAATTCTTAAGATATTAAGAAAATAAGTAAGAATACCATGCTAAAATGGATCTCATTTAAGCTTAACAGTCTTCAAGCTTTTTGAGGTCATTGGACTTATTGAAGCTGCAGTGCTCCCAAATTGTACCCAAAATACTGTATATTTCAGTCAGTACATACAAAGAAAATGACACATTGTAAACTGCAGAGCTCAAGCAAGTGTAACTGTATAAATCACTGTAGTAATAGCTCAATTTTAAAATTGCTTTTAGGGTATATTTCCAACAGCTTTTTTTCTGATGCAGAAATTCTAATTCAGAAATTCTGGTCCTCCAAGGCATCTTTTTCAACAAACCTACAAATAGCTATTGTTTACTTTCTCTTGGACAGAAAAGGAAAAAGAATCATAAACGAGAGTTCAGCTTCACCACTGCTGACAACAAAATAATATCAAAGACCTTGACACTCATCTTGTATTATGGTAAGCTCATGGGACTCACCATACCATCCCAATGTTCATTGATTATGTAAGGCAAGTCAGTAAATGAGAAAATCGCAATGGCTATATGGTGGTAAGGAGGGTGCAATCTGCATCGAATAAAGCAGACTGCACTAGTAGAGCATAATTAGGAAAGAACAAAGGAAAATTCACATTAGCGAAGAAATGAAATGGCCACATGACAAAAAGCAATGTAAGCAGTGCGGCTTAAATATTACTCCTGAATGACTGTGTCAAGGTGAGCGACTATATTTTTGCCTGTCATTCACCCCACTGCCATCTAAAAGGCAAGCCCTATTACATGGATTTTACAATTGGGCAAGGCTAATATAATATAACCAGTTGTCAAAGCTCAAATGACAATGATTCATGATAGATATTTGGTCTTTTTCATTTGCTTATAAATACAAACACAGATCGAACTCTACAAATCCTCCAGACCGCATAAAGTCCCTTGAACTCCAGAAAATGGGGTTACCACATTGCCTTTTATGATTTAACATACATGGACCAACAGCAAACACTGACTTATGTGCTACATAAGGTTTTTCTTATGTTGAGGCCCTATCAACAGTAGTAGTTCTGGGAACTAAATTTGGTTTGGACTGACTCTACTGGGGAAGAGAGCTTGGAACTGGCCTAGCAAACTTATCAGCAAACAAGGACAGTCAATACCCTGAGAAGGCTCCCACAACCACACAACATCATATTTCAAACACTAAAATTATTGACCACTTTGACATTTTTAAACATGATCATCATGCTGCAAAGTCAGCACAGGAGGAAGATGGAACTTTCAATTGTATGTGTTTGTGTGTTACTTTTGGTAGTCAGTGCTCAGTAAATGCACGTGCCCAGCTAACCCTGAGAGGTATCCTGTCAGATTACAAGTGCCACAAGTCCCAGGCTCTGTTAATTCCACCAATTATTAAAGGTGATTAAATTTATACCTGAAGTTTTTCAATACTACGACTTCACATTACATAATCACCTGAGATTCCACTACTGAGTAGAACAACTTCTTATTAATATGGTATTATTGTTTTTTTGTTGTTGACTTTTTGGTTGATTGGTTGGTTGGTGGTTGGTTTGGTTTGCATCTGCACATAGTAAGACACGTCTTACAGTTCATCAAGGAATTAAAAATCTCAGTCCACGCTGTAGACAAACAACTATCTTCTTAGGCAGAGGAATGTGTAGAAAGTACCCAAAAAGCCTATTTTCAGACACTTGTTTAATTAAGAAAGAGAGAGGAGTTTGGAGAAAAGTACTCATGCTAATTTTAATCATATTTTGTTGACTAGGTAAAGGATATTTAAAATAACTCGTCAACGAAATAATTAGACTGTCAAATTTCAGCTAAAAGAGTATTTTAATTACTTGATTAAAACCAGTATTAGTCAAAGAATTAAAGGTTCTAATTCAACACATGAAAACAATTTCCATTCCATTTGATAACTAGCCTGTTAACACAGAGCCTGTTACTCAATCAATGAGGTCAAGTGGTTCGAGGGCGAAAAAGCCACCACAAAAGAAAAAACAAAAATCAACTTGTCAAATCTTTCTTCTTCATTAGACTTACTTGGTTCTTTGTTATGTCATACTGATTAGCTTTCAATAAATCCAAAGGACTTTTGCACAATTTCAAAGACTTCAGTGATATTCAAAGAACTGTTGCCATCCTATTAACTTGCTGGAGAAAGAGTGGCTACAACTCTACCTAGATATTCCATTCAGTACAGCCACAGCATCTGGCGTAAGGCTCCTGATAATCATCATGTGAGGAAAGTTCAAAACCTGAAAAGGCCATTTATTTCAGAATTTATTTTGCTGCTGTTTTGCTTACAAGCCCTCCCTTAATAGATCAGACAAGGTTCCAGGCAGCACTCAGAGAGCTGAATCTTTCTATTAGCTTCAGGCACAAGCCAAGTGGCCACAGACAGTGCTGGGAACCCCCTGTGAGGGTGAACTATCTGCTAGTCAAAAATGGGAAAGAGAATCAGCTTTGACACCTTCCTAACCCAATTGTTCACCCTTGTTGTAAAGAAGAAAGGGTAGGTCATCTTGAAAGCATTTTTAGTACTATAGCAATGGCAGGCAAATGCTTACAGTATGCCTAATTCACAACTGATTTAAAGGTCACATGCCAGTGGCAAAACCTAGAGCTGTCTAGGAATGTAGTTTTACTTTAGGCCAGGAGAGATTACTGGCTGGGAAATCCCTTTGCTTCTACCAAGATTAAGGGTAGAGAACCTGATGCTTAGCCCCACATAGCAACATCCCACTCTGCAAAGGAATTAGAAAGGAAGAAAGTACATAAAAGATCCTTTGGTTTAACCTGAATGCTGGGCCATACTTTCACTAGGAATGGTTATGTCACCATGTGCCACTTGAAAAAAGCATTCTGAATATTAATATCCCCTATGACTTTCAGCAGCCCTCCCAGAAATAACTAGGACTGATTGAATGAGATATCACTGAAATTTTTACAGTGAAAAAAATAAGTAAAACCTTCTAAACCTTTATCAAACATCAAAAATAAAAGTGGTACAAATACAGTTTACTAAAATCTTCTCAAGTTATCTCGAAGTAATAAGAAATAAAATGCAACATAGAACTGACCACGTTTGTTGATTTGGAACACACCAAAATGCAAAACCAGCAGTTGTTGTGTTTTTAATAACCGAAGCACCCATATAATGACTAAATGACCATAAATATTGTGTTTATGTCTTCACACTTCCTTTTCTCATAAAGCTCATATGCATATAAACACTGCTCAAATGCAGCCAACTTCAGGCAGGATGGAAAAGTCCTAGCTGAATACAGGCTCAAAGATCACCACTGCAACACCAGCTTGCTGAGAGAAAAAACCTTCCCCAAAGATCCAGATTTTTGCAGGTATACGCACACTGACACACAGAAATGTTGTTCCTAATTTCCACACAGGCCGCATTCCCTCAAAAACCTTTGAAAACCTAGCCCTGGTTTTGCTACAGGAACCACTCCTAACTGTCACTTTGGTAAGTCATATCCAAACCTGTGGAACAGGTCAAACTGGCTCTGTAAATCAGTAATCCGTTCTCCTTAGTCTCTGGATCTCTTCCACCTCTTCACACATAACTGTAAATTATTCTGCAGTCCTTATCGAGCTTTAAAACAAAACTATGAGCCTCCCATGAGACAGTGAGAAACATAAATAGGGCACATAGCGCTGAGTTCACTCTGTCACTTTGGCATGCCTTTTTCTTACAAGATCCTTTAACCACTGAGCACAACAGGCTGACATGATCAGAATGCTGTATTAACATTTAACAAAAAACACTGGGGAAAAAAACGACTCAAACAGAAGATTCTGAAGCAATCTTCAGGTAAGGAGGTCCCACAATACCAACAAAATAAATGTGTGAGCAGATGCAAAAAGGCCTTGGTGGATGCTGCCATCTCCTGGTACCTTCTACAGTTTACATACTGTTATCCTTGGAAGAGATCCAACAATACCTGCATATCATCTCAGTTAAAGGCTGTTTATACAGTTATTTTTCATACTGTTTCTAAAGACAGAAGGAAACACACAGAACTCACCTTTGCTATGTTAGCTCTGTAATGAGAGAAGTACATTTTTTCAGCAAAGGTTTGCTTCTTTCCTAACCTAAAAAGTACCACAGAGAAGCCTTTTTTGCTTTTTTGCTTGAACACATAAGATCTCTGCCAATACTCCTGTCTCCAAAAATAGTATGAAAAGGCCTAAATTAAGGCCTTCACACATTTAATCTCAGTTGCCTTTAAAAACAAACAAACAAACAAATAAATAAATAAAACAACCACTGTTCTTTGCAATACCCCATTTTCCACCACAGCCTAAGAATGTGAAAGAAAGTGAAAAAAAACGTCCTTGAAACTACAGATATTTCTCCAAGGTTCCAAGGGGTTAATCCTGATTTATGGCCTCCACTTCAAGAACTGATTTCCTTTTATGTTTTTTAATCTCAGGTAATGCTGAGGATGTTATTACTCATACAAATATGTAATCTTTCTCAAAATGTCATTAAATGCTTTGTTTGTACTCATGTCCAGTACAGAAGGCAGGAAAGCATTATTTTCCATCAATATGAACTTGAACAACTTGAACATGCACTCAGCTGTCTTTACCACGATCCAAACCAAGTGATCATTACAACAGGATTAAATCTATTACAAACAGTTTGGCTCTGTCCATGTAGATAAATGCATATTACAACGATGTATATCATGTGGCAAGCTGGTATTTTTAACACCAACTGAGGGAGACATAACACAGAAATCCATTTCAAAGAAAGTAAATCAAGATTTATGGAGTTCCCAATTTAAAGTGAAGAAAAACCTGGGCAATTTTGACAGAAAAGCAGAGTGAGACGATATTGGAATAATTTATTCAGGAAAGACAAGAGAAATATAAAGAGCTTTTATGGATCATTAACTCAAGGGTTCTCAGCAAGCAGTTTACATATACCATAGCAAGCATTTCTGCAAGCCTACATTGTCACTGAAGTACTCATATCAGTGAACTACATCTTTGGTGGTTCGGATGGCTCTTCCTGTTCAATTTAAAATGTTCATATAATTGTGATGACATCTCATGCACATCTAACTCAATACTTCCCAGGTCAGCCAGCTTTAACCATTCTTATCTTACTTAACTTAAGCATATAGTGCTAAAATAGCCCCAAAACTGAAAGTGTGTTTCATATGGGATTTTACAAAAAAGAGCTTAGAACAAAACTCTGATCAGACTTAATCAAGAACAGTTCTGCACAAAGAAACAAACAAAGAAAACCAAAGGAGTTTTCTAGTGAGACATGTATCTGAGATGCACATCAGATGATTGCTACTTTTGCTCTAAATAAGGAACAGGTTTAGCTCTGTGACTTAGAATCATTGAATCACCAAGTCTGGAAAAGACCTCCAAGATCATCCAGTCCAACCATCCACCTACCACCAATATTTGCTCACTAAACCATGTCCCTTAGTACAATATCTAAATGTTTCGTGAACATCTCCAGGGCTGGTGACTTCCCTGGACAGCCCATTCTGGGGTCTGACCACTCTTTTGGAGAAGAAATTTTTCTTAATGTCTTACCTCAATCTCCCCCAGCACAACTTGAGGCCCCCTCTGGTCCAATGCTAGTTATGTGGGAAAAGAGGTTGAATCTCATCATGCCACTGTCTCATTTCAGGGAGGGAGCTGTAGAGAGCAATAAGGTCTCCCCTGAGCCTCCTTTTCTCCATACTCAACAATCCCAGTTCCCTCAGCTGCTCCTCATAAGGCTTGTGCTCCAGACCCCTCACCAATTTTGTTGCCTTTCTCTGGGCATGCTCCAGGGCCTCGATGTCTTTCTTGTAGCGAGGGGCCCAAAACTGAACATGGTACTCAATGTATGCCCTCACCAGAGCTGAATACAGAGGGATGATCACTTCCCTGCTCCTGCTGGCAGTGCTATTTCTAATGCAAGACAGGATATCATTACCCTCCTTGGCCACCTGGGCACACTGCTGGCTCATGTTCAGCCAAGGATCGAACAATACTCCCAGGTCTGCTTCTTACACATAGTCTTCCAGCTACTCTGCCCCAAGCCTGTAGTGTTGCTCGGACTTGTGACAAAAGTGCAGGATCCAGCATTTGGTCTTGTTGAACTTCATCCCATTGGCCTCAGCCCAGTGATCCAGCCTGTATACATCTCTCTAAATGTCCTTCCTACCCCCAGGCAGATGGACATTTCCTCCCAACTTGGTGTTATCTGCAAACTTACCGAGGGTGCACTCAATCCAATGTCTAGGTCATCAATAAAGATTGTAAACACAATAGGACACAGTATCAACCCCAGTGGTGGGAAACACCACTCAAGACCATTCACCAGCTGGATTTAACTCCATTCACCATCACTCTGTGGGCCCAGACCTCCAGCTAATTCTTTACCCAGCAAAAAGTATGCCTGTCCAAACCATGGGCTTTCACCAGGAGAATGCTGTGGAAGACAGTGTCAAAGGCTTTGCTCAAGTCTAGGTAGACTACATCAACAGGCTTTGCCTTATCTACCAGCCGGGTCACCAGAAGGAGATCAGGTTTGTCAAGCAGGACTTGTCTTTCATGAAACAATGATGGCTGGATCTGATCCCCTGGTTGCTCCACACACACCATGTGATCTCACTCAAGACAACCTGTTCCATAACCTTCCCTGGCTGACAGGCCTGTAGTTCCCCAGATTCTCTTTACAATCCCTCTTGTAGATGAGAGTCATGTTGGCAAGACTTCAATCCTCTGAGACATCTCTCGTTGACCAAGAACACTGTTAAATGGTGGAAAGCACCTTGGCAATCACCTCTGCCAGCTCCCTCAGCACACCCTCGGGTGAATCCCATCTGGACCCATGGACTTGTAACAGTCCAGGTGGAGTAGCAGGCCTCTAACTGTTTCTATCTGAACCATGGGGGTTTATTTTGCTCCCCATCCCAGACTTACAGGTCAGGGGGTGGAGTACTCCAGGATAATTGGTCTGGCTTTTACAGACAGATGTAAAGAAGGCATTAAGAACCTCAGCCTTTTCCTTGTCCTCAGTGGTCACGTTCCCTGATGCATCCAGTAAAAGACGGATTCTCCTTATTCCTCCTCTTACTGTTAATACACTTGTAAAGAAGTTTTTTTCTCTTTTACCCCAGTGGCCAGTTGAGTTCAAGTCGGGCTTTTCCCTTTCTAGTTTTTCCCCTATGCATCCTAACAACTTCTTCATGCTCTCCCTGAGTTGCCTGTCCCTTCTTCCACAGGAGGTAGATTCTCTTCTTCTTCTGGAATCTCAGAAAAAGTTCCCTGTTCAGACAGGCCAGTCTTCAACCCCACCAGCTCATCTTACAGCACAGGAGGACAGTCTGCTCCTGTGCCTTTTAGACTTTCTTCTTGAGAAGTGTTCAACTTTCCTGGACTCCTTTACTCTTCAGGACTGAATCCCACGGGACCCGCATTACCAGGGTCCTGAATAGTTCAAAGTCCACCCATCAGAAGTCCAAGGTAGCAGTTTTGCTGGCCCCTCTTCTGAATTCACCAAGAACTCTAGTTTGTGGTCGCTCTGTCTAAGACCCTCACATCTCCCACCAGTCCTTCCCTGTTTGTGAACAGCTCAGCAGGTCTAGCAGGGCATCTCCCACAGTAGGCTCTCTTACCAGTTGCATCAGGACATTATCCTACACACACTCTAGAAACCTCCTAGACTGCTTTTTCTGCATTGTATTGTATTTCCAGTATATCAGGGAAGTTGAAGTCCCCCATGAGAACAAGGTCTGGAGATCGTGCAACTTCTGCCAGTTGCTCGTAGAATGCCTCATCCATCTCTTCATCCTGGTTAGGCGGTCTATAACAGATCCCCACCAGGATGTCAGCCTTGTTGGCTTCATTATCTTAATTCATTTAGTATAGTACAGTTAATTCAGTGTTAAAACTATTACCTCACCAAGTTCACTCCCTTATCTTGCCAGGGTACCTAATAGCTCCAATCTTAGATCTATACTTACTCAGCTAAGTAAAATAGAATTATCACAGAATTTTCCTTTCAAATTCTGAACTGCTAATGACTATGTACGTGTTCACAACGTTACACAGGAAATGTACTCTGGTTTATCTGCTGTCTACTGGAATATCTAAGATTAGCATGATCTGATGCTTCCACATGTATCTCATGACTATTTTAGCAGTATCCATCTAACCAGAGAAGTTGAACATGAAATGACATTTACCCTGCATTTTGTTGTGTGCGTACATGTACACATGGACACACACATTTCTCTTTAGCATCTTCATACAGCAAGTGTTACTATTTACAGTATAGCTTATCGAGTTCAGAAATCACAGAACTGGGAGCTGTCACGTGCATGGAGAACAACATTAAAGGTGCATGCTCTGTTTGAGTACAATCAGCAAGTTGATACTCAGTTCAAAGAGACTTTGAACAGTCCAGAACACTGAATAGGATAGGTGAGGTGATGAGAATGGAACAACTGTGTGGTCCCAATCTACAGCACTTGAAAGGCTGTTGAAGCAAATAGCAGCTCTTTCACATATACACAGGGACAGATGTGGGTGTATTCTGCATGTGGTTCATGCACTGAAGAGACTTTAAAAATGGTGGAAAAGTCTTTGTTATTTTGAAACATTCCATTTTCACCTAACAGTATGGATACTCTTTAAAAATACAAAACTTAAAAATAAGTTGGGTCATTTTGCTGCAGCCAAGGCTACAAAAAAAGAATCTTCTGCAGAACTTTTTTTAAAAGACTGCTGATTTTGTGAAGATGAAAATAAAACTCAGCAGCCTGGATCTTAGCTGGTAGCTTAGTGTCTAAATCTCTTGCTACAGATCTGTCTCAATACTCAATAAAATCAAGTGCTTTTGACATTAACAGCAGAACTCCCACTGTCTCCAAAAAACAAGCAGAGGAGAATTTCTCAGCTGAATACTTGGTTCCACCTTTTAATGATTTCAGTGTTTTTGGAATGTCTGATCCAGTGGCTTCAAATTTCCAAATGTCAGACACAGAAGAGAGCTACCACCAGATTCCAGATGTCCCAACCTTACCACAAACATGAAACACTTTCTTCAGCATAGTCATCTCACTTCTTAAGTAACGGGCTGAGAGCATACCTGCATCTCATGTGTCAGAGCGTACCCACGGGGAATGACAGGGCAGCAATGTGCAATTAGCAAATACCTACCACTGAGTCTCCTTTTTAGCAAGGGTCCTTCAGGATGACTCAGCTTCAGTCAGAGTAGTATGGTCTATGGTATTAATAGGTCTTATAAAACTTCAAAGCATACTGACGAAAATCGGCTTAAGTAATATCATGTGGAAAGGGGATTAAAGGAAAGAGTACAACTGAAACTGACTCAGAATTCAGGTATCAGAGAACCCTTAATTTTTCAAAGGTACCTAAAAGCTGGGTCACTGTGATTCTTCATAACCTCTAATGTAGGACGTACACATCCCAATTTCTTTCAAGTTTATAAGAATTAGGTATACTCGCTTGCATGTTTTGTTCACTGAATAACAGTACTGCCTCAATTTTATTTTTTTAAACTACTTACTGTAGCATTGACACATTTGTAAGTTTATGAATTGAAAATTTCTGAATTGCTTGCAGTAAGTGGCGTGAACCTCCTTAGATCCCAGATCGTCCCCTGGACTTAATAAGCTTCAGTGACATCCTTTTGCTGCATAGGTCAGACCCACTTAGTCACAAATAAGGCTGATCAGTTATTTACACCTGGCACGAGATGCCTGAGAGAAGAAGAGAAGGCACAGCATTGCTACATCATAGAAACCTAACTGCAGAGGAGCAAAAGGGAATACTCTGGTGAAGGACACTTCTGCTCATCGTGTGAGATTTCACCTATTCAAAATTCCCCTGCAAAATTCTCAGTGCTACATATCACCTTAATTTACATAAAGATGAAGTAAGGAAATTATGGTTGTAAAAAGTGACAAATCCTGATTTACAATTGCTCAAACTGTAACATAAATTGTATCATTAGCCAACTACTGAATACTTAAGAGTTTCGTGAATTTTGTTTACTTATTTGTAGTTATTCCACTCCAGATATCTTAATCATGGCAGTTCAATCAAAATCAAGTCACAGCAACATGTGATGTTCTTGACAATTCACACTATGAGTAATCTTCCTGTGCTGCAAAAGTGAAGATAAGAGTTTGGTAAGCTTTGCCCAACTGATTTGAAGTTAACTTATAAGCATTTGGTTTCTGCTTCGCTGTTCGTAATTCTTTGATGTGGATGTCTGGGTGGTGTGTTTAGCCTAATATGCGAACTGTGTAAAATACAGTTCCCAGGTTTTTATTACAGCATTACCTTTAATATCTCCACCAGTGGGTATTTCACACTTCACAGATACTGTAGCTAATGCGCCTCTCCAATCATAGCATATCATTTCTGTTCAGCCTAAGTGCTTTTCCAGCTTTCAATCTCAACATTACAAGTCTTCCTGATGGAGATTCCCCTTCCAGAGGTAGAGTAGTTCTGCATTCAGTGAAGTGTGACTCCTCTTCACCTGGAGATTTTTCTCCTGAAAAATCTCTGAGCTGGTAAAGTACAGAATAAGGAAGCTCATCTGTCAGTCAGCAAGCTTCAGTGCTGAGAGGGCACAGTGGAGAAAAAAAGCTGTTTCCATCAGTCTAGCTAGTTTGAATAAAGCCTTTCTAGCAAAAGTATCTCTAAAAAAAAAAAAAAAAAAAGGAACTGAGCGTACTGGTTGCCATTTGAAAATTAGCCAGTGTTAAATACACAATAAAGCAAACTGGCTTCAGACAAGCCAGAAATATTGCTGCAGCATGGAGGCAGCAGTGCAGAGAATATTAGTAAAGGAATGCCAGCCCACTGCCTTTAAAGAGAGGATGCTCCTCACTCTTCAACACAGAGATTTCACCATTATCAGATTTTTAAATTGCACTAGGAGTTACTACCCTAATTAATGAAAAGATCCAAATTACATTCAGTCTTGCATGGAAAATAATGCAATTGCTTATGTTTTGATACTGGTTTTGAAATAATTCAAAATACTTAAAAAGTATGAATGCAGTTGTTTGCTCTTACTCTGAAATCAGCATAGGCTGAGACAAAAGTAAAAAGTGAAAGCAGGACCAGGGGAATATAAAAGACTTGTCTACATACAGCAGATGAACTGCAGCAAATTTAATTCAATCTAGTTAGGGAAAGACTTCTTTCAGGGGTTCTCAGTGATTACAACTAGATCTTGTAAATTTTCACACTTGTGCTTGCAAGAATAAGTCAAAAAGGTAATCCTACGCAAACTTAACTAAATCAGTGGAAAAAACTATTTTTCATCTCATTGATATAACTTGAACACAGATCAGATCTAATATGGATTAGATACAATTTTAAAAGTTCACAACTTCTTGCAACCAGGGAAAAATCCAAGGCTCTCCTATTTCATAAAGTTTGTACTATTTCCTCTCCTCCAGCTTGTCAAGAGACCCACTTTATTTTTAAGGACAATTATGTGTCCTAAAAGATATTAAGCTGTTCTTTTGTGAAGTCACAGCACTATTTTGCCTTTAAATTAAACACCAAATAATAATCAGACAAAATGTAAGATTTTCTTTTTCTTCCTCCTGGACTTCCTATTCCACTCAAAGGGGTAAATATTAATCAGACAAAATGTAAGATTTTCTTTTTCTTCCTCCTGGACTTCCTATTCCACTCAAAGGGGTAAATATTTCTTCAAACCATTTTTATTCCAATTTTTAGTCAAAAGACAACTGTGCAACCTCAGAAACCTGCTATAATCACAATGCACAAGCATGACATCAAAAGCCATTACACCAACACATAACAAGTTTATCCAAGTTTCTAGAGAACATAAAGACGCCTTGGGCCATGAAGAGATCAACACATCAGTATTACAGAAACATTTTCTAAAGCCTGCAAGAAGAAAATGAATGACAGTTGCTGAATTAGAGCAGTCTCAAGCTTCTACTCTAATGTCTGCACATAAACTTCTCTGATCAAGCTCAACAGTTACATTCATTCAATTTCAGTATTAACTATATGGCTGTTTGAGCCAGAAAAGAAGAATATTTGACTAATCACAGCACAAGAATCAATGGTAAACAAGAGGAGAAAGGTAAGCAAATCCAAGGATTTAAAATACAAATATGGCAGACTTGTAACATTACTGTAACACATCTACAGAGAGAAAGCCTTGGAGGGAAGAGGGGCCCAAAAAAGCTAGTCAGTATTTAAGGACCATCTCCTCCAAGCCAAGAAGCAGTGTATCCTGAGAAAAAGGCAGGCAAGAATGCCAGGAGGCCTCCATGGATCAACAGTGAGCTCCTGGACTTAGTTTAGCTCAAAAAGAAATTCTGTAGGGAGTGGAAGCAGGAACCTGAGAGGACTAAAAAGAAGTTGTCTGAACAGCCAAGGATCAGGTTAGAAAAGGTAAAATCCAGACAGAATTAAATCTACCCAGAATATCAATGGGAATAAGAAGAAATCCTACAGGTATATCAGTGATGTAAAGAAGGTCAGGAAAGATGTGGGCACTCTCTGGAAGGAAACTGAAGACCTGGTCACAAGGGATGAGGGCTGAGGTCCTCAATGACTCATTTGCCTCAGTCTTCACCAGCAAGGGCTCTAGCCACAATGCCCACGTTGCAGAAAGTAATGGTGCGAACTTGGAGAAGGTAGATCTGCCTGCTGTAAGTGAAGATCAGGTTCAAGATGTTCTAAAGAAACTGAAGGTGCACAAATCCATGGGACCCCACAAAATCCATCCATGAGTTATGAGGGAACCGGTGGATGAAGTTGCCAAGTTGCTATCCATCATATTTGAAAGGTCATGGCAGACTGGTGAAGTTCCCACTGACTGGAAAAGGGGAAACATAACCCCAATTTTCAAAAGGGGAAAATAAGATTCAGGGAACTACAGGCCAGGCATCTCTGTGCCTGGCAAGATCATGGAGCAGATCCTCCTGAAGGGTCTACTAAGGCACACAGAAAATAAAGATGAGGTGATTGGTGGTAACCAACATGGCTTCACTAAGGGCAAGCCTGACAAACATGGTGGCCTTTTATGATGAAGCTACAGCGTCACTGGATAAAGGAAGAGCAACTGATGTCATCTGTCTGGACTCGTGCAAAGCATTTGACACTGTCCTGCATGACATCCTGGTCACCAAATTAGAGAAAAATGGACTTGATGGAAGGACCACTCACTGGTATTGGAATTGGCTGGATGGTCACTCTCACAGAGTTGCGGTCAACTCCAGCCCATCCATTCTATGATACTATGTTTTCCTTGGCACTATGATGACTAACAGCAGATTCAAAATTCAACAGTACAGTGAAAATTAAGGTTACGTGTTGTCTTGAACTCATCTACCAATGTACTGTAGCTCAGAAAATTTACAGCCATACAGTGCAACACAGCAGCGCACATTCCGTTCAGACCTGGTGTGGGATCTTTTCACAGACCTACCTACCTACAGTGGTTCCAAATTAGCAGGACACATTTTATAATTGGTTAGGCAGAACACAATCTCACGTTTAATTGACATTCTTACCTCTGCAGCTAAGTAGTTTCCAGTTGCCAAGTGCTTAAATCTAAACAAACTATTCCACTGTCCTGCCCCTCCCCGGCAAGGATCATGATGGACAACCTGTAAGAAGAAGTACAGATTTTTAATAGTGCTTCTCAAAATCATACTTAGATCACTGACATTTCTTACAATGCATTCCAAATAAAAGCATGTAAACTACACCATTACGAACAGTTTAACACGCAGATATGTTCTGTGTTCACACTAAGCCCAGCATAGATAACCACTAATTACATTTTTTTTTTTTCCACCAGGTGACAGAAAATATGCCTCATATTACTTTCCAAGTGTGGAGCACTTTGTATTAAAAGCACAAAGGTGGTTCAACATCTAAGGGCTTTTGGACATGGGAGTTACATTATTATAATGGCAAGAGCATGAGGCATTCCAGTTTCCAATGATCCTTAGTTAACATTAATGTACTTGCTAATCTCATTCAGCAAAGACAACCTTAATCAGCCTAATATTAAATAGATGTTGATGTGCCCTGCTGCACAAAAAAACTCATTCACTTTCATAAGATTTGTTGTCAGTCATAATCAATTTCAATATTCTATATTGCACAAAAGTTCAAATTTAAGCACTCGCAACTCACGATACAAGTATCACTCTATTGGTTTTGATAAAATTGTACCATTTGCGTCAGGTCTGAATTTGACCTTTCATCATTTCAGTGCAAATACACTTAAAAAACGTCCTCTCTCCATATATTCACAGCAATAAAGCATCTCTTCACTGTTCATCCTACACAAACTGCTTCATAAAATAATCATGGTTATGAGGACGTATATGATGATATTGAGAGGCTATGAATGATTCATATTGTGGTAGGGTATTTTTATTGCACCCTGGCCTTCAGGTACTAAAACACATATGAAAAGGGAAAAAATACCTCTATCTCCCATAGTGCCTTAGAACTTGTTGCAGAAGTGGCTGACTGACGAAGTGTAGTACGAAGGAAAATATGCTGTTTCTTCTCATATTCGTCACAGGTCAGAAACTTCTCTTGCTCTGCATGAAACAACCTAACAACATCTCCCTAAAGTAAAATGAAAGAGAAACATTATTAAGTGGAAGGCAAAGTTGCTAGACTCAGTATCCGTTTTAGCTCCAGTAATGTCATCACAGTTGATGCAAAGAAAATATTTATGAGTTGCCAGGTGCTGGAGCAGGTACAAAGTTCAGAATACGCAATCTTTGTAATGCATCTGGAAGTTGTGTATAAAATGCAATAATTCACTCCTGCATGACATCCATCTCCTTTTGTGAAAATAAAATTTCATTCAGAGCACTGCAATGAATAGTTAATCCAAAGGTGACTTTCTACCTGAGTCATTCCCCAACTCCAGTCTTTCCTTAGGCTTTCCTGCTACAACTCAGACTCTCACTTCTGAACCTTCCACTCTCTTGGTCCCATACATCCAGGTTCTCTCAAATCCACCCGACTCCACAGTCTTAACTTCTCAATAAATACAACAGGAACTGCTTGCTTTGCCTTGCTCCTCCTTTCCAATACAGGAAATGTATTTACAAGTACCCCTCAATCTCATTTGCTACCTATAAAACTACTGTTATTCTGCTGTTCTCTGATATAATAGTCTTATCCCTTCTTCTCTGCAACCAAAACCAATATCCCTTCTATATTTCTTCCAGCAGCATCATTTTTGCATCCTTCTGTCTCTCACCAAAGCTTGATACCTACCTCAATACCTAAAAAAAAAAAATAAATAGTCACTTCATAATGATTAGTACGGTATAAGTAAGAACAAATGAAATGTGCTTATTTATGAAAATATTTATATTTATAAATATATTTATATTTATGAAAATACAAGTGACCTGGAGGTACACAAAGCTGAGTAAACCATCAGTTGTCTTACAACAGCTACTGTCATCTTCCATGCTTCACTCCCTTCTCTAGCTTATTAGACCTCCTTTGGTACCTTAGCCTAAACTGAAACATCATAGCAATTTTGTATAAAGCTCTCCATTCTAGGCTTCATCTTTTCTTCAGGATCCTCTGTTTTCTGTGGTGGAGGAAAGAGGCTGGAAACTAGTGCAATCCAGACAATTCAACCTAGTAAGATAACACCAAAAAAATTACACTAGCTGGTGTAGGACAGCAGGGAGGGACCTCCGATGACTCCATAAAGTCCTATTTTTTTTCTTTTTTCCATCATTTAATATTTCTCTACAGCCAAATAAGGCACGATTATTCAAATTTAAAATATATATGTGTATATATATACACATATCATACTTACTCCTTTCAGTACATCATCTCGGTAACTACTAAATTTCATGAACAAAGTTATCTTCCAGCTTGTGTTACAGTTGACAGCATTTACCTTGGGGGGAAAAAAAAAAAACATAATGGGAGTCTTAAAGGTTGTTCTTCTTTTTTTTTTTTCCCCATGAAACATTCTATTCATCTATAAAAACACACCACACTTATGTTAGCAGATTAGTTCCAGGTATGTGAGTAACATGTGTCCTGATGTTATTTAGAGTTCAGGATGATGGTGATGTTGGATAAGACTCAGTGGGTATTCTGTCTGCTTACAGTGAAAGACTTAAATAGTTTATGAAAGAGGACTTACTCTTACATCAATGAGGGTTTCAGAAACTCATGCAAGGTTCATGAAGCTTTCAGTGCCAGGAAGAATTGTGCCAAGAATAAACACATTTCATCTTGGTTTTCTGAGGCCAAGCTGGAACCAGTGTTTAATACTAGTATCTAGCTTGCGGCGCTCTGGCTACCAGTAAAGAACACAATATAATACATCTCAGACTGACAATTACCTCTCCTCTGTTGAGCTCACCTCTTTGCAGCCAGGGTTATCTAGAAGTTCAATGTTGCTAGCATGCAGTGGCTGTCCTGCATTGACTGGCATCAGTACAACTTTATCTCCAACAACAACCTGGAAGTCGGAGAGAAAATGTAATTTAGACCTATGTAATTACCCAATAAAATGAAGTAATGTTATATTTTTCAAAAATGACTCGAATGCATGCTCTAGGAATAGCACCTGGTGAATTTACTTGCACACAAGTCACACACCAACAGAATATTTTTTTGGCCAGTTCTGTTCTCATGTGCCTCTGCAATTGCTCGGGTTCAAGACATGACACTAATGAGTCCTCACATTCTCAGTAAGCACATCACTCAGTTCAGCAGAAACTCAAGTCCATGAAATAAGAGATACGAACCTATGAATTTCAGAAGCAGATCAGAAAATCTACAATTTACATTAGGTACTCTCTATCCCATATTTACTGCCAGTCATAAGGCAGAGAAAGCTTAGAAAATAATCTGTAATCAGACAGCAGAATTGTTTTCCCTCTATTGCTGTAAGACAGCCTATTCCATCAATGTCTTTCATTTCAGAGAAGCCTTAAAAATTTGTATGTGACAAGACTTTTTAGCCCAGTGACTCCTCACTCTGTATGCCATCTTCTGGCAAACAGGCTCACGAGTTCTCTGGTTCAGGCTGTATGACTGAAACCTGGGAAGGAACATAAACAACTGGAAACTCAGAGAGGTGAACTCACTCCATCCCCTTTCCTGTTACTCCCTAAATGATATTTGGTGCTCAGCACAGGCACTGGGTACATCAGCTAAGCGATCTTCTCTCTACAAGACAAATTCCTAGCTGACTCCTTGCAAGCAAAGTCCCATGCCCTTGGAATTCTTTAATTATATAGACAGGGAGCAACAATATATGAAATTGGGTCTGACCTAAGAAGTGCTTGAAACGTGCATATGGAGAATTCAGTTCATACCTGAGAAGGGCAAAAAATCAATACACAGAGATCAATTGGCACTGGTGTTCTGGTTTGTTCATGTTGTTCCCAGCAATTTTAAGCACGCACACACAAAGACAAGAAGTGGCTAAGGGTGATTTTGATATATGAAAAGCTGTAAAAGCCATGCTTTTTAGGAATACAAACAAAAATATGCTCTGCATTGATCAGCACATTTCCTACAAGAAGCCTGATTCAGCCCTGTATAACTTCAGTGCATGAATTTGGCCCATTTATTGCAGGGGTGAAAAAGAAGGTTGCTTGTTTTTTTATCTACACAGCTAAAATAAAGAGTAGCAAAAGACAGCGTCATCATGCTCAGACTACAGGTAACAATCCTGTTTGACCCAAGTAATGAGAAAAAGTCCACTGACAGAACCAAATAATGGCGACAAGGTGCCTTTACAGTACCTTACTTATGCAACACTTATTTCTGCATGCCATGCTTCACACAGTCATTACTTACAGACCATTTTAAGAAGTTAAGACCAGACAATTCATTAATCAAAAAACCATCAGGCTTGCAACCTGCAAAGTGGAATCAGGACTTCAAAATTACTGAAAGTACACCTGGACTATAAGAACAGTGAGAGAACACATCATTGAGCATCCCATTCAAAAAAAAATTTAAAAAGGCATCAGCAGGAAGGTATCTTAGAATGCATTCTGTGATTTTCATGTAGGCAACCAGGGGAAAAAAGAAGTACACAGCTACTCTGCTCTAGACACACACTTGAGAAGGTGTGTAATGGTGGGCAGTAATGGTGGGGTCATGGTTTCCGTGTCAGTCTTCTAACTCTGCTTCAAGTCGATATCAGTAATTGCCCTTGGTGCTGGCCAGCTACATCAGCTGCCACAGAAGCAATGAGGTAGCCTATGTTGTTCTATCCCCATTTTCTCCTTGCTTCCAGCCCCCACAAAAGGCTGAGATAATTTAACGGTGTTTGCTCCCTACACATTCTCCACCAGTGAAACAGAACACAAAAGCAAAGAGAGAATCCTGTTTTCGTACATACAGTGGCTTTTGGCAAGCTGCAATTCTGCTCTTTTGAATTCCTCCTATTCCCTGCCCATGCCCACTCTCCCACCCAGTTCATTTCTGGCTCCAAATAATGCTCCTGCACGCCCAAAGCAATGGAGGCAGTACATGTTCATGTGCACACATGCCCATAGGCCCATAATTCTGTCTGCAGAATTGTTCAATACAGAGATTACAGAAGAGAAAGCAATGCATTCCCAAGTTTTTCCTCTGCAAACAGCAGTCTTCTTTTCCCTAGATACGTATGAGCACAGCCAGCCACAGTGTGCTGCAAATCAGTTGTCAGCAAATAGTTTGACAGATCACAGAAACTCTTTCCTCACACATCCAAATGAAATCCTTAAATCTGCATATGACACATAGCTTTTGAGGATCTAACTCCCAGTTCCTTTGACAAAACTCTTATTCTTTCTGGCCTAGATAATAAGCTTCCAGAGAATGATGAAATTCGTACTGAAGCCAATGAGAATTCAGCTTTTGAATGTAAAATAAACCTACAAGGTCATTGAGTCTTGGATGCAGCAGAATTCTAAATTTATGCAACCCTGTTTGTCTGTGACTAGGGAAGAACCACAATCAAAATCCACCGCACAGTCTTGTAGGTGGGGGATCAGTGTTGACATCTCCTAGAGCAATTATTTGATTGCATATAAACTCAGTAAGTCCACCTAACAGCTACAACTACACTGCAACCAAGAATTAAGAGAAAATACTGTAGAAGAGGTATGATGTATCAGAAAGATTGCCTGTCACAGTAAGCTATATTAGCTGTGAAGAACTCCAAAGATACAGCAACAGAGATTTCAATTTGGACTAATTGTCCAAATAGGTTACCAGGCACACTGAAGGCTCTGCTGCTCCACTTTCATCAAATTTGTGTTATAAGCACATATGCCTGCCAATCATATTCTTATACTTCTAAGACAAAGAGGATGTGGCTCTGGGCAGACTGGTCTAGTGCTTGGTGACCCTGCCCGTGGCAGGGGGGTTGAAACTAGATGATCGTTAATTAACCTTTCCAACCCAGGACATTCTATGATTCTATGAGTCTATGATTTTGTAGAACTTTTGGGGTTTGGAACAAGGTGATCTTTAACACTGCTTCCACTCTAAGCCATTCTAACTTTCCCATAGCTGGGTGGCCATTCACCAGGTTCAAAACCACCATCCTCAGCATCCAGCATTATCAAGTTTTTAAGCAACTAAAAATGGCAGACAACTAAAAATGCAATCCATGCAGAGCTAATCCTGCTATCAGTGCTAATCTTGCTTTTCAATATAACTGGAGCCAGCCCTGGCCTTAATCATTCAAATCTGTTAGGGAAGGAGAGCTGAGATGCAAAAAATATTGCCGAGTTATGCCAATTACTGTAAAATTTTGGCAATATTTTTTCATTACTTACATAATGAATCAATTGCTTCGGAAGCTACACTAAACTATCTTCAGAAATATTATTTTTAAAATACTTCACAAAGCTAAATAACCACAATGACTTATCAGAGAACTTACACACTTCCTGTATCATAACTTCCCCCCTAAAAATGACCTTCTTTTCTTTTAGGGTGTATTTGGACCTCCTTTGCCTGCGTTATCTCACTCAGTAGCAGTCACTCAAGCAGTAAGTCAACATTTGCTTATACCATTTTAGAAACAGATTCTGTACAGACCTTCTGAAGTATGTTTTCTTAGGGAATTTCCTTTTTATAGCACAGAAGCTGAAAATGGAGAAAAAAACACACACACAAAACAAAAAAAAGCAAAAGAGGTTTCTAAATAGAATAAGGACCTGATACATCAACCTAACTTCATGCACTAAGAGGTCAAAAGGAGGAAACGATAAAACAAATAATCTACATATTTTAAAAGATAACCTAGTGGAGGGATAAAGTGGCCCCAGCTTATGTGGATCAGCTGCTCTGTGAGTAACTGAGAGCGAAGGAGTTGCTGGAAGGGTGGAGCCTCTCTCGCCTTGTGGCAAGCAAATAAAGGATTTCCCACATCACTTGCTATTCCTGCCCCTCTTAATAGCAGCTCCTTGGTTTCTGTGTCTGATGAAAAGGTAGAAACAGACCATTTTTAAGAAAGCTACCAAAGGACTTCTGTTTAGCGCTGGAATTTTGCAAAGAAAATTATCAACATCTATTCATGCCTAGAAGGAGGAAAAGCCTGGGTCTTGGGACTTCCCTCTGTAAAATATAATGGAGAGCTCACCACTCAGAAAGAGAACAATTCCTAATGACAGAAAACAAGCAGCAGGCAGGTCCAAAAAAGTCCATTAATGTGTTAGAAAACCTGATAATTTCCCACACTACGTTTTTAGTACAGACTCTGACAAATACCCACAGAAAACAGCAGGAAGGAGATCTGTAGAGATCCACCTATTAAATATGCTGCCACAGTGATCACTGTAGTGATATACTCAGTTTTCGGAAAAGCAAAATTGCTTCAAATCTTCACATTTCTCACATGTCCACAACTGTGTCAAATCACATCAAAAACTCTACAACAATCAGGATGACTTTAAAGGCTTAAGAGCATTCTGTTGTAAGTGTAATGGCTCACAACTGCTTTGCAGATCATGCTATGGGTACTCTGGGTCTTCACTTTGGAAAGCATTTCACATATTTCCCAGACATGAGAAATTAAGATTAAAAAATTAATGCTGAACTAATGTTATTCTAAGAAATTAAGTCAGTAAGTCAATAATAAGTCACTTTTTTCTTCTTTAGAAGGAAAGGAATATTAGCTTAAAGTTTGATCCACAAAACTTTTGCCAAGCTGAAAAACCATGAAGATGTGCCCCACAGGATTACTCATGCTTGCTCCTTTTCTCTTGAATATATAACAGAGAAAGACTATGACTTCATTGGCTTCTGATCATGAGTTGGGAATGCAATACTTCCCCACCCCACAACAGGAACTGTTACCAAAAGGACCTACAAGCAACCACCCTCATCCAGGATAGCATCCAGGATAACTACCTGGATAACTACAAAATTAATGAGAGAAAATACACAAGAAGCACTCCTGTCTGTGAAAAAAGTCTGTAAAAGCTCTTTCACAAGGGAGAGCTGGCAAACATTTCCAGCCAGGTCCATAAAATAGAACAAGTCTATTATGTGGCCTTCTCAGAGGTGGATCTGAATTTTCCACAGTGGGCACTTAGGCCACAGCTGACTGAATGAAGAACGGAGTTCTGGCCTCCTGGTACGGATCTCAGGTCTACAGCAAAAAGCTCTCCTATGTATTCTTCCCCTTACCAATATGCAGCATCCCACTAATATTTACCCAGAAAATAGCCATCAGACCATCAAACCCAATACCAGTCACAGAAGCCACTCTTGTGTTGAGAGGGATATACATTTAAAAGCACATGCATATTTTCAAGAGACATCCTCTGCTGACTTTTTCACAGAATTTTGTCCAGAATTTGAGTTCAAATAGACTCTAAGAGCTCTTAGAAAAACAAAACAAAACAAAACAAAACAAAAAAAAAAACAAACCACTTTCCTTCTAACATAAACCAGCATAAAATAGATTGTCTACGTAAAATGTCTCAGTGCAGCTAAGCAGAGGCTTGGATGAATGCGGCAACATTTCAAATTCCTGACCAGATAATTTGATGCTAACAGGTGAAAGCACCGTTTTAATTTTTTATTTTTCTGAACACTTTATGCCCGTAGCAAAGAAATCATGTATCTTTTGGGAATATTCTGCCTTCTCCCTCTTATACATTCAGTATTTCCACGTACATTGTCACCTTCGCTCCTTAGTTTCCAGAATGGCTGTATATAAAACCAGGATCCCTCATTCCCTGCAGCATCCAAAGACACTCGCATAGCATTCTTCTCTAGCAGAGCTGGTAATCTCTTATTGACTGTGAGGTACTTATTACTTTTTATGTGCAGTAGCTGTAAACAAATAACAAGTATAAAAATTAGTATAGATTTTGCATTTTCTTGCTCAAAGAGCAGGCACAGGAGTTCATACTGCAATGATTTTTCATAACATATAAAAGCAAAGACAAAATAAAACTACAAGAGAGTTACCAAAGTAAGTATACTGTGGGTTTGGAAAACAAAGCTATATATCAAATTGAGATAATTACATCCATCATCATCGTTTTTACAGCACGTACCACACAGACAGGGCAAGGGTCAATAATAGTGTTATCTTCAGGAACTTCATCCATTCCAGGGAAGTTGTACTGCACTTAGGAACATAACTTCTGTGTCATGAATATGTCATAAAATACAAATGACTTCAGTGATTTAAACAGAACTGCAAAGCACATCTAAAGTATGATTTTGAAATGAATTATGAACATATATATATTGACATTTGGATTCCTGAGTGCAGCAACAAAAAATTACCCATAAAATGTACATAATGGTACATTATTTAAACACAGATGTAAAGTATTTCTGGTAGTCTTTAAATGAGATAGAAAAGCACAATATTGTAAACTTTACCAAGTTCTGTTTATCTGACCATTGACAACCCATATTACAGTGCTTAGTTTCATTCTCACCATAACCTTGAAATGAAACAACTCTTTCAGCTCTGAGAGAAGGTGGATGTATTTTAATAGGTTTACCTGTATGACATTGCTGTATTTTACAATTTCGCCCAGAAGCTTTCTGTTCTCACTTTCATTCTGCTTTTGTTCCAGTTCTGCTGCATGCTGCAAAAGAATGATTATTTCTTTAAATTTTTGAATTTAGTATCTGGATTCAGCTTCCAGAACAGATATTGCAAAAAAGAATTGGTGCCACATTAAAATTGCTTCCATTTCTCATTGAAAAAATTAGCATCTGTCTCTTCCTGCAGTATGGTTTTCTGAACAATGATCAACTGAAATAATTCAGATTTTTATCATCTAGAATAGAAACTCATTCACAATTCATGGATCACACCTGAAATTAATGCTAACACAGCCTAGCACACTATTTTAAAATTTTTCAAACAAGGAAGATAACTCTGTGTGCTTTATGTCATCCCAGAGGAGAAAAAAGAAGGGCTACCTTCTTCTGGTCACCATTCTTTTTGCTCATCTCTTAATTACATACAAGTATACTGACTTTACGTATAATAAAACAACACTACTTGGTCACATACTGCAAGACTAAGGGTCATACACAACCGCAGAACAAATAGAAGCTTCTTGCTCTAATTGCTACATAGCAAGCTCTAGCCACACATCTTGTGCCCTCACTGCTGTTTTTAACAGGAAGCACTGACAGCCTTTCTACTGGACATTAAACTGTAGCCACCGTGTTTGACAACACGGTGTTTCACTTAGTCTTATGTGCCCAATTAAAACATCAGGCCCGGTCTTTTTCAGGGACATTCAATCTGTCCAAATTGCAACTCTGAGGAATTTCCAGATTAAAGCATGCAAAGCACCTTTTTGTCCATCTCTCTGCACAGCTCCTGGAAAGGAGTTCTGAAATAATCACACATTTTAAATCAAGGTTCACTCTTGATTCTATTAACTTTGTATTTGTACTTTATACGCAAGAACTGCTTTCAGAAGTTTGATAGCAGAAAGGCATAACCCCCAGCTCAACTCAACCACAGCCTAAAGCAAGATGAAAAATAGGGTGAGGGCAGTAAATGCCATTCAGAAAATAGAAGAGCTAAGAAATTAACATATAAGATTGAGTCAAATTGCACAAAGAGGTTGTGGATGCTGCCTCTCTGGAAGTGCTCAAGGCTAAGCTGGATAGAGCTTTGAGCAAACTCGTCTAGAGGGAGGTATCCCTGACTATAGCAGGAGGGCTGGAACTAAATGATCTTAAAACCATACTATAATTCTATGATTCCAAGGTTGCTATGGTGGCATAATACCTATCATGATGGTTCACAAGGGATTTGTTATTATTCTTTTTCATTCCATTGTTACACTACAGCCTGCAGATTGAGATAAGACTGCAAATACAGATGCCTCTTACTTGAAGTTTCTTCAGCAGTGCTGCTTCTGTATGGTTTCCTTGTTTGGCTTGTTTGGCTTTCCAGTACTGCTTCTGGGCTGAATATCGGTTCATAGGACACACCTTGAAAAGGCAGTCTGTAGAAGAATGAAAGAAATACTCACAAGTTACACTGAAAGACATTTCCTTCATTTGTAAGTGCGCTTTGTATAATTTTCTTTTACAAAAATGGCCTGGATATGACAATGTTCAAGCACAGGCTGAGAACAGTTTGATGGTAATGTTACCATAAATAGGGTGGCAGAATATCTGATTCAACGACTCCCATTCTGAGAAACCTCTCTTTAACTTCTGTGTGGCTAGGATCCTGCCATGTGCTGGACATCCTCCTGCTTTGTTAGTACCCTCTGCTGCAGCACAACTTTACAGATTTATTGTCTGAAGGCATGTGGCTTTTGAAACCTTGAAAAAGCTGTCTCGTTTCCTGTATGTCATACATCTTGCTACTCTGCTCCTTCGGGCATAGCTAACACAATGGATTACACTGACATCCAGCCACAAGCTATCACACAGGCTAACACAGCATACAGTTCTGCACGCGTCTTCTCTAAGATTGATTTTTAAAAAACTAGCAGCAAAAATAGTATTACAGAAAGTAAACTCCACCTTCATCTCCCCAGCAGGCAGCTGACCGCATTAATTAGCAATCAGGATCTCATGATGAGATTAACAAGAACATACAGGTTTGGACATGCATTACAATGTGAAACTCTTCACTGACACAAATTGTGATTTACAGAGGTCAAAGATGCTACATTATCAGCCCTCCACATTTAACTGCCACAGACTGTCAAGCACTCTCTGAGGACTAACCCACCAGATAGGGCCAGGTCTCAGGGGAAACGCTGGATGACCATGTAAGTAACTCTGCTGAATTTACTAACCTCACAGCTAATTTTTAAATACAGTCACAAAAACATCAGCAGAGAAAGCTAAGGAAAGCTAACCAGAAGTCACAGCCTGGGTTTTTAATCAGTAAGACAGGAAAGCAGAAGACAGCTTCTGTTTGACAATGCTGTTTACTCACCATCTCATTCCAAGACATCCGCAGTTGCTAACAGACTAGGGTGAGTTCCAGCCTTTCCACCCACAACAGCAGGTGAGAAGTCTCACGCATAACATGACGAGAGAAGTTTCCTAAATCTTTTCCATACTTATGAATGGAAATTCAAGTGTCAAACTTACAATTTCTCTAAGGAAGATGCTAGATACAAAGGCAAATCATATTCTCATTTTCAAAACTGTCAATTCAATAGAATTTCTCTTTCATGCAGAAAGGAACAAAGTAAGACTTAGCTGAACATATCCATCCCATCACTCTTTGTGAGGAGTTACTGAAACAGTAACAACACCTCTTGAAACAGAAGAGGAGAAGGAAATCTTTTGAAAAGACTGGCGAAGTCTTTCCTAAGTACAAAGAATGAACTCCCATTACTTAACAAAATAAAACAGGCAGCGTTCTCAGGTATAATCAGGTTCAGTTAAGCATAGCTGTCTAACACTGTGCCAAAAAGATTAGTAAGACCATGCACCTGCATCCCCCAAAGCTGTTTGTTACAGCACTGGCTCTCAAGCCACAAACTAAGTGCAGTGTTTTCAGTTCTCCAAACTTGCCATTTGGTCTGTCACATATTGGCCAAAACATCATGTATTGCATGTTGTAACACTACAACTTCAAATTCATTGCCTCTTTCCTTCATAGCAATAGTGGGTCTTCCTCCAATATTCGTAGGAGGGAAACCTGTCCACAGAAAGGCCATCAGCAGCCAAACTTTTCTTGACACTTACCACAGCCCTGACTGATCTGCTCCCTAATCATAGCCCTGAGCTGCTTGCTTTTCCTAGGAGAAAGTTTCCAAGGCAAATCCTGCCACTTTGCAGAGATGTCTGCTTTCATTTCAGTGGGGAACTTTTACAATGAGAGCTATACTATATAGCCCAGAGTATGTTATAACTCTCTGAATAACTTTTGCAATACTGTGATCGGATACAAAAAAAAAAAATTACAAAAAAATCCATATTGTTAAATCATACTGTATTTTGAAGGAGATTTTAGTTTGAATATGGGAATTTCAGCTCACAGGACAAAAAGTTACCTATTATTTTCTGTTAATCTATAATTAATGTGTCTTCTCAGAACACGTGAAACACGTACTTGTCTCAAGTAACAATACTTGCTTTTTATAGGGCCAGTTTTCACTGCTGGTACTCCCCACACATCCTGCAACTTTAGTAAACAAACAGCAGCTTCCCATTGCAGCTTCCCATCTTCAAGGAGAGTCTCACAGCTCAGCGCTACCCCACTACACTGCACAGAAATGCAAGATGTACGTGAACATACCATCATTATTGCAGCTATATGCCTCCCAAAGGCAGGTGTATTTTTCCCAATGATACTTCTTAAAGAAATGAAAACACAAAACAGGTGCTACATAGCCTTAGCCACACAGCTCAATCTGCAGCCACGCTGCTCAACATAGCTGTCCCGAGATCCAGCCTAGTGCTTAAAAGTTGAACTTTCAATAACTTTGTTTCTATCTGTATTATAGGCATTACCTTCTCCTCAATTCAGAAACCAAAGAAACTGATACTCTTTGTTCCAAGACAAGTTTTTGCCTTTTTTGCCTTCCTCTTTTTAAGATTCCAGATACATTAAAACCAGTTCATCTGGTTATATTTTTTCCTCATTTTTTATAGTTACTTTTACGAGAGTGATAGTAAAATGCTGTATTCAAGATTTGTGGTCCTAAACAACAGGCAAAAAAAAAAGTGCAACAATTCCTGCCCTCAAGAAGCTATAGTTCATATGAACAGGAAAAAAGAAAAACTGAGACATAAAAGATTACAAAGCAACTTTCCAGTGCACACAGTAGATCCAAAGCTCTGCCCTCCTGGAGGTCAGTCCAGTAACCCATTCAAAAAACAGACAGACCTCTGACATCTCCATGTGCCCACGTGTCTGAGCCTGCACAAATGCACAGAATCTCTTTCAGTATTACTGTTTTGAATAAGGCAAAAGTGGGTAGAACAAACACATAACACATAAAGCACACCCTCTGACCAAAAAGCAACTACACTCAGGAAGTCCGCAAAGGAAAATAACTCTTATCGTGTCTCTTAAATATTTATTGATATTGTGCAAAGATGTCTTAGAACAATATTCGTCATTGTTTTCTTCTTCCTCCCTCCTTTATTATTTTTTTTTCCTTTTAATTTAAGTGCCAGAAATCCTGCTTTTATCCATCACAGAAGACCTCAGTGATTTGGAGAACTAGAGAAATTAACTTATGTCTTTAGCTCATTAATTTCACTTAGGACATTTCAGCATTACATTCTTAGGACAAGAAGCACCTGGCTTCATCAGTCCCTTAAATTTAAACACAAAACAGTAGATGTTTCTTTTTTTCAGCACACATCAGGAAACACGTGTGAGACTAATTCTACCCTCTTCTATAGTGATGCAAATCTGGATGTGCATACTGATGAACAAGGAGCAACTCCAGGCTCACTGCAGCATGACTGAAGGGGAAATCTGAAATACAGCTTCTTTATATGGACATAAAGTGAAAAGGAACCACAGCTTTCCTTAGTTTAACAATATTCTGTTTTGTAGGATGTTCTAAAATAACTAGAATAGCTACCACCCACTCAAAAAAAAAAAAAAAAAAAAAAAAAAAAGGAAAGTAAACACATAACAAAAACGAAACTGCTATTTTGAGACATCTCTTTATTCCTCTGGTTTTCAGTTCAAGCCAACAGCTCAGTACCTACATTTGATCTCTGAGTGAACTCTGTAAGAAGGGTACAAGTAGTTAGAAAACTTTTTTTTTTTTTTAAAGAGGATGGCAGGGAAAGGAGGCCGAATTGTTAAAATATTACCCAAAAAGTGCAAACATAGACCTCTAATGTTCATTTTCAAAGTCAGACCCTGGAATCTAAATATCTTGTTGGAAACATGCCTTTCTCAGACTCCTCTGACATGCAGGTCATGTTCTAACCTCACATCAACGCCAGTTTCAGCTTTGAGTGATAAAAACACTGTAAACCATGCAGACAGCAGTTTCTGTTACTAAAGAGGCCCTACTCTTCCTGCTGTTAGGCACTATTTTTAGTTGTGTATGTCTAATCATTCAACTAATCACTCATGCCTAAATCATCTTTTCATGCCAAGAACCTACTTAAAGTATTTCTTGTTTGTTTTACAAATTTTGAGATTCTAATTGAATCCATTTCCTGGGAGATTTTTAGAGAGAAAAACATGTATTTCTCTTACATGTCTTGGTTATACGGATGACTTTTAGCAGCTCTTTTGCCTCAGTGCTTTTGAGCAGAACTAATAAATTTAACAAACTGTGGCAGAGCTACGCTTTTGGTTTCCCTCATAACACAAACAGCTAAGTGCCACAGTGTTCAAAGTTCTCAGAAAAATGTTGGCCTGGCCATGCTTCATAGGTAATCATTAAGATACAGCTCCGACATAGAATCAGAGAATCAGAGTCGTTTGAGTTGGAAAGGACCTTTAAAGGTCATCTAGTCCAAGTCCTCAGCAATGAACAGGGACATGCTCAAACAGGTTACTCAGTCCCTGATCCAGCCTGACCTTGAAAGACTCCAGGGACTGGGCTTCCACCAGCTCTCTGGGAAACCTGTTCCAGTGCCTCACCATTCTTGCTCTAAAAAACTTCTTATAGCCAAACTAAATTTCCTCTCTTTTAGTTTGAAACCTTTTCCCATTGTCCTATCACAACAGACCCTGCCAATGAGTCTGGCCCCTTCTTTCTTATATTCCCCCCCTTCAGACACTGAAAAGCTGCTCTCAGGTCTCCTCAGGGCCTTCTGTTCTCCAAGCTGAATAGCCCCAGGTCTCTAAGCCTGTCCTCATAGGAAACATGTTCCATCCCCTGCATCATTTTTGTAGCCTTCTTCTGGACACATTCCAACAGGTCCATGTCCCTCCTCTACTGAGGACTCCACATCTGGACACAATACTCCATGTGAGGTTTCACCAGCGCACAGTGGAGGGGCAGGATCACCAGAGCCAAAACTGTTTACAACTAACAAAAAACATTCTCCTGCAAGAAGCTGGGATGTGACTCAGGAGAACAGTCTTTGCATTCCCATAATATCAGAAAACAGCTGTAGGTTTTCTGTGTCTCATCCCATTCTGACATCTGACCTACACACATACACGTGTACTACTACCACCACTAGAGCTGTGCCATTAGTGCTGTGAACTCAAAAACCCCGCACACTGCATCAAAGTGCCCAGACTTTCTTGACATTGAAATCAAGTTTTTTGGAAAAACTGAACACAGAATGCTATCATCTTTTTCCTTCTTTGTCTTTTCAAACAAGGAAACAGAACTAAAGAACTCTACTGATACTATAAAATCAAGCACTCTGTTAGACAATGAAAAATTTAAGGTTGTCCTTTCAGCCTCTGTTCATATCTTCGATTCTAAGTGTTTCAACACATTCTGCAATTGCACTGTCACATGCAAATCTTTTCCAGTGACTCCTGTCTCATCTAGAAACCTGTATATTTCTGCTTTGGAATAAACCAAGGTGGTGAAGCAGAAGAACTACTATCCACAGAATCCCTATCTGAAATTTGTGCAGGATTCAAGCTGTGAATTAAATACAATAAGATGAAATCACAGCTAGGTAGCTTGAAAGTCACACTGGAGAACTAGATGCCATCCCCATTTCTGCTGTAAAGTTATTCCATGATAGTGTACGAGTGATTTAAATGTACTTAGAAACCATTAGAAATACATGTTCTCATTTTTTCAATTTCCAGTTTCCAAGATCTGCAGATGTGCTGAATCTCACAGCTGGAACCAGAATTGGTGGTGACATTTCCCGAATGTATGATGGAAAATAAACCTTAAAAACTCAGGAAAAGAAGAGCTTCAGTATCTCAATACTTTAAATGCAACATTTTTGCAACAATAGCAAATACACCTACAGTATAATAAACATTAGAAATGAAGTAAGGTTAAACATCTCTGTGCAACTTCTTGAAATAGAGACAATCAGCAATGGTCTGGGACATTATGTTTATTTCATTTGCTGTAAACCAGGCAAGTCAAAACTGTTCTTGTGACAGGTGTGAATCAAAGTCTATTTAAGCCAACAGAGGTCTGGATCAGGCTAGTAAGGCTCCATTCCGGTGCAGCTAGATCTTATCACTTAAATGAAGAGCCGACAAGACCCTGAAAGGTTGTATTTCCTTCCCTAAACATAAACACAACTTCTAATACCACAGGAGTATTTTCGGCATTCAAGAAGTAGAAACTGCATGTTGTCAGTGCTTTGTTATTTTTTCCATCAAGTAAAAAAGTGGAATAAATTATCTGCATCTACAAGCTCATGTCTAAAAAATCTGAGAAAAATGAGGCCCAGTTAAAAGCAAGAAAAAATAAAAAGCTGACAAAATATTTGGGGGTAATCCTTAAAAAGCAGGGTTATCTTCTAAAAAAATAAATACATCAGCAGCTCCACTAGTTGTGAACCTCATGAGGTTATTTCCCATCTACAGTAAGAGCAGAGCTGGAGCGAGAAGCTGCTCCCAAAGTGAAGGATTTGCACTCAGTGGACAGACTGAATAATCAGTTCCTCGACCACAAGCAGGTTAGTCCCTTTTCCTGTGTTTTCCATCTGCCCCTGATGACTTTACTGACTTGGCATTTCTTTCACAAAACTGGCCTTTCACATTCTGGCTTGAAACTTCAGCAGCATGTTCATCAAGACTTTTGAGAAGTTACCTCTCTGGTAAGGTACATCTTTGCCCAAAAAGTCAGAATGTGCATTAATTTAAAAAAAAACAAAAAACAATTATCCTCATTTACTGACCTCTGAACTTCTTGGGAGGGTTGGCAAGGTCACCTGCATCCGGCTGAACCACACATCTGTCATCCACTAACCTGAAAATACAAAAGTTATTACTCACTAAAATGTGTTTGAGAGAAGCATACATAAATTCCAACATTAAAGTCTTACCTTCACTACAGAAGTTTATACATTTTTCCAATTTAAGCCAAAAAACAGAAGTCATGTTTGTATCAGATACAAGAAAGGATGTTTAAAGTACAACAGGTTTGCTTGGCCCTAACCCTGTTTGCAGGTTCTTGCATCTGCTCTGAGGCCTTTCAAGGACAGGCAGAGCAAGCAGCCATCACTTGGGTACACAACTATGTTAATCTGCTTATACCATCAGGACATACAGGGGATTCGCCAATGGCTTGCTGTTTTCATAACACTGTTTTAGCTGGAATTTGAATACAGAACCTGACAGAACACCTCAGATTTTAGTCTTCAATCATTCTTCTTCACAATTTCCAGGTTTTTTCCTCTACAAGAGGCATGTAAAATCAAGAGTCAGCTCTGATCAAAACTCACAGGAGCACATTTTCCTTTTCTAGAATGAATAAGTGTTTATGTAATCCACAGCTGAAAATATAAATAACAGACTAAACATATTTATCGCAATATTTCAAAAGTTAAATAAACAACACAATTAAAAAAGATTATAAACCCCACTTAGAAGACAAAAAAAATGCTTATCTTATCACAGAATTTCCTAAGCATAAATTTAGCTTCCCTTCAGGAAGCATCTTGTAAATAAACTGCTTGTTTCAAACAACTACTCATAGTTAAGGGCACAGAATGGCCCTGCCACTCAGCATCACAAATCATAGCAGCATCTTCTGTGGGAAACTGACAGAAAATGCACAGATTGGGTTCATCTCAGTTATGAAACAGAGGCATTCAACTTTCACTCAAGCTGAAGGGTTTATACCACAAGACCAATTCCCTAGCATAACCAAGGATTTTGCGCCTCTAATAGGACAGTAAAAATTTTGGAAGTGTCAACAGTCAGCTCAGTTCTTGTGACATACTTGGTGGCAAATCTGAGGTATCTGTGAGGATAGAGAAGTGAAGGAGGCAGCTACAGGATCAATGGCCTCATGGAGGAGTGCTTTTTGCACAGGTTTATATCATGGGGCTTAGCAAAATCAAAGCAAGGTCTGGATTGCAGGATTTAGGAAGAGTCGGTCCTGCAAGATGCCTTTTGTCTATGATCTAGTGTGCCAAAGCATTCCGTAAGCAGCACATAAAATCTGCAATCACAGGAAAAACAGGGCTGGACAAGACTACTTCCACTCCTCTTGCCCTGAGTTAGGCCTGAACAGTACTACCTTCATGACTCCTGATAGACATCTGCATAATTTGCTTTTCAAGTCTGCCAGTGGCACAGTGACTAAGACTGAAGCCAGAAGGCAGGAGAGCAGCCAGGCCTCGGCCTCTCCTTCCACTGCCCCACTCCTCACTCACTCCTACAGTCACTTCCTCACATGGCAGCCACAGTCCTACTAGGCATTATCATAGCAGCGCTTGCTGGGAACTGCTATTGAAGCCTCTTGCAGGAGGTAACTTCAATATCTAGCTGCACTTCAAATTTCACCAACTTTGGCAACTTCTTGAAAAAAGGAGATTCAAAAAGAATAAATGTTAAAATGCCTTGCCAAGGGATTTTAATGTCAAGTATTCAATGCTCTACAAAATCCCTCCAAGGCTGTCTGACTGAACCCATGAGGCTTAACCCTTAAACACAGGCAGGATGGAGGACGGTATGTGGGAAGTGGCGTGACTCACAAGGCACATCCTGTGCTTCTTGGTTGTATCTTGTGTAACCCTGGCGACAACTCTAACTGGATAAAATGCAAAATGCTCCTAGGCACTCCACTGCTGTAACAAAAGGCATGTACAAAACATCATGTCCATGTTGAGAAAAACAAACAGAATCCTGCCCTCCCCCTGAGATGGTGAGCTGCACCATTCAAACACATGCTGAACTTCCTAGGCTGAGAACATAGATATTAAATACTTATTATTCATCACTTTCATTTAAGCATTGTCTAAAGGCACAGAGGATCATAAATGAGTTCTGTGGTCATCGGGGACCAAAGACATCAGACAAGGCAGACAAAGGAGAACGGAATGGCTACTGCTCCCATCCTATGCGCAGGAAATGACAGCTCAGAGAGATTAATTGATGTGGGGCAGAACAGCTGCACAACAGAACTGAAACATCTCCTGAGCCATTGTTCAGCTTCTGGTACCTTTGTTTCTTACAAAGTATCTTGCAATACAGGACAAAAAACTAAAGTACTGCTTTATCTGTACAGCAGACTTTCTGCAACTTAATCACCAATATTTTCATACAATGAATGTACTCCAGGAGTTTGTATTTTGAAGAGTTTGAGAGTACTGAGAGGCACTAGTTATGGTGCCACAGTGATAGTTGAGTTTTCTGCAGCTCACAAAGTGGGGGCTTCAGCCGCTGCTACAGACTGGGGCAAAAGAGGCCCCTCAAAGACAGAGCACTTAGGAGGGCAGATTTTGATATACTCAAATCCCACTTCTTAAAGATGGGCAGAGAGCAGCTGAAGCCTGCTGGATGGATGCACTAACCAACCAGTAGTTAATGACCCACATAACAAGCAAACAATCCAAGGGGTGAAATCAAGCAACAGGCTTGACCACAAAAGGTCCTGGGCATTTGCAGCTTCCATCAGACCACAGCACAACACCTTCCATCATTGCTCGCTATTCTGCATAGGAGGCTGAATAGCGTAAAGAAAGACTTTAGTGATAAAGGAAGAATGTACTATATTATACAAGCAAATGTGCTCACTACTTAAATACTGATCTAAACTATTAAGCAAATACTCAAGTCATTGTGCTATCAAAAAGCTTTGGTAGACTTTAAGGGGTTTATTTGTTTAATTCTTGATACGGACTACTGTTGTCACTTAGTACCTGTCAGATATGGCATGACTACATTTCAGTTTTTCACACTGGCTGCATATAAACAACAAACAAGTTCCTTACACATGTACAACATAATCTTTATTTGTTCAAGTTCTTCTTTGAACACAACAAATATCTGCTTTATGCACAATGCCACCAAGGAATCGCTGCAGAGCAGTGGTAATTAAGTTGTACAGCAGCTCAGTGGTGCTGCAGATAAATCATCGGTGAAGTCACAGTGACAACTGTGGCAACAGACCTTTACGCACAGGCCTTTGTATTCAGTAATTGCAGAATTAGGGTCTAAAAGTCACAACGTTCATGGGACAGCCTGTCTTAGCTGCCCAACCACTCTCCCACTGAAGCTAGCAAAACTTTTTCTGCTTAATTCAGAGGAAGTAAGGGCAGTTCCTCATTGTGCCACTCACAGGCACTGAAGTCATTGAGACCTCGCATTAGCATGTACAAAGTCACACTGAAAAAGAACTAAAGCTATCTAAATTATGTCCAGGAGGTAAGGCCTGCTTCTCAGTGGAGAAGCAGCTTTCAGGCTGCTAGTATAAGCAGTATAAGCCCTGCTAGTATAAGCCAAGGTAAGCGCACTGTACAGTGCAAAGCAAAGCTCCAATCTGCATGCAGTTCTACAGACATCCTCCTCTCCCTTCATCTGGTGGGGTTAAATCTGCCCCATCTCTCCACACGTAAACCCAAACATGGTTAGATGCATTCAATTTAACAATATCTAGCAGCAATGAACTCCACCTATAAGATGGAGTTTGTATTTACAAGCAGTTTTAAACATACTGTCTCTCCTATTTGATAGTGTTTCAGCAATAAGAGGACAAGATCCTAATGCTGTTTATTATTTGCATTCAGAACTTGCCTAAAACCAGCTTCAAACTTCCCATATAGCTTCTATGATTACTCCACTCCTTGGGCACTGTTGGGAAACAGGAAGACAACAACTTGGGGTAATTCCCACTGCTTGAAACAGCAGCAACCTTTCTAGGGACTTTCACTGAAAGAAAAAAGCAGAACATACGTGGACAACCAGTGGGTTTCAGTGTGTATTCAGGGAAAGAAGAGGAAGAATTCACTGATGGGAGGACTACGGGGAAGAGGTATAACTGATAAGGCAGGTATGTTGGCAGAAAATATTGACAGATGTGTTTATAGCATGGGTGTTCAACCTGTTGAATTGCCTGAGCTGCAGAGTGAAGAGGAATTGTCTAGAGTTACTCCAAAACGAATGCTTCCTACTTATTTCCATGGAAACTACACTAGATACAAAAAGCACAAGAACACTAGTTGATAGAGCAAATTCTCAGCTACAAAACACTCTTTTTCAACACAGTCACTGCCATTACCTATGCACTGTCATAAAAATCTCCATCAGCGCAGATGACCCATGCCACTGTTACCAGTGCCTCACTGTGCTCACAGCCACTGCTGGTCTCCATTAATGTTCAGTGAGCATCAATGAATGTCAATGGGCGCCATTTTTTCCACAAGGAGGAACTGAATTACACCCCTTTGCTTCATGCACACTTCTTGTCAGATGCCATTTCGTCAGACTGCCCCTCTGCTACCGTATGTTACACAGCAACAAAATGCAATGGAATACTGGTGGGAAGGCTCAACCTCTACCGTCATACTACCAGTGTCCACCTCTGATGTTGTGGGTCAACACCATGAAACAAGAGGTATTAATTTTGGAGACGCCCTTGTAAAATATAAAATACCATTAATATATAAGTAACAAAACATTTTATTTTCTAATATTCTTCTTAAAACGTTAAAAAAAAAAAAGAGGAACAAAACCATACAACTAGTGGGATATGTGTTTTTCTGAAACCAAGTCATCGGGCTGGTTCAACGACAGTGGTTGCAGTACTCAGTCAGTTCTCAAGGTGATCCTCAGAAATTTTTGATGAAATTTCACTCTTCCTGTGCTTCATCCTTGACATGTACGTCTGCCAAAAAGTGGTGACATGAGTAAGGCATGATCGTGAAGCAAAGTTTACTTCCCTGGTAAGGTGGGGATTTTGAAAGTCTGGTTAAGAGACATGATCAGATTTTTGAGCTGCATGTCTGATTGCAACTCTACATGCTCCATTTGAAAATTTGCAGGTATTGTATTTCTATCAACTGAAAATGGTCTCTCAAACATAAATTGATGACTTTTTTTTTTTTTTTTTGCAATCTTGAAATCTATTCTCAATCTCCTTTATCAAAATGGAAAGCACAGCTACGTATTCTTCACTGTTCACAGGACTATGTACAGCCAACGTATCAAAATGCATACAGTTATGTGCCATCACTTGAGTCAGCATTGCACAGCCCTGCTTTCAGTCACACAATGCTAACAGTGCACTGATGGTTTGGCTGTTGCTGAATGATGGGCACGTGTCTGGGGCCACTTCACAGGGAACAGTGCAGGGTGGGGGGCGGCTGCATTGCTAGCTGTGCTGGGCTGCAGGTTGGACATGCCCAGTTTATAGGTATGAATCATATATGCTGGACGAGCCATTCAGATTACCTCACACAGGCTAAAGGTGAACATACCACAAGTTTCCAGAAACTTGCTGCTGTAGCATAAGGGTCAAGGAATGTCATACAGCAACATTCCTAGAAAAATTTTTCACAGTGATGAGTTACTTTAAAATTACTACTGGGATACAATCACATTCTGGTAAAACAAAAAGTAAATGTCAGAAAAAAGATACTATGCTAGAAAAGTGGCAATGATAGATTTCATGAATTTTAAGGCTCTTTCATAATGTTAGGTGTCTTTTAATTGTCTGGAACAGCAGCCACGTAACCTATATTCATTTAACCTGCTTCTGTAGTTATGCCTTCAATTTTAAAAAAAATACTGCTCAGAACGTTATTTTCTCTCTTTCTACCAACAGAGAGACCTTCATGTTTCAGGGCTACTATTACTAAGTACTTAGTAATTGAAAATAACACACAAGAGAGGACAAAAAACACTATCCTATGCACTCTCATACATGTAACTACCCTAGGTTTATGTGCCTAACTTGTCAAAAAACAGAAGAGCACTACTGATGTCTAATTATTGTTAACACACACAGATGTGCAGAACTAAGGTTGGTGCTTTACATATGTATTTTATCCCTCTAACAAACAAAGCCAGAGTGTGTTAGACCGAAAACACTTCCTCTCTGATTGCTCAGCTTTTATTCTCATAGTTCCTGTTACATTATCATTTCACTGATTTTTCTCAGCAGCAGGAACAGGGGACAACGTTGACAACAGACGTCAGCAAGAGAAGCTGGACATTTTAATTGCTAGTGGTGCTGGGCATTTTAATTGCCAGTGGAGCCGAGGCCAACCTTTGTTCAGCATCAGCTCACAAATCATGCTGAGGCTACATCCCAAAGATTTGATCTCAACACCCTTTCATGAGTGAAGAAGCAGTCCTCAAAGCCTCCCTTTCCTCTGCTCCACAGCCGTCCCTTTACACACACCACCTTCGTACCAGAAATATCCCTCTGGAACACCTCCCACTCAAAGCACTTCTCTCCTTCTCCTTCCTCACAAAGCCTGTCCCGCACTCCCCACATCCCAGCATGCAGTGCCCACTCAGGAAGAGAGGTGCAAGTCATACTACTAAGGAACCAACCAATAACAAACAATAGGTTATTAAAATTTTGCTGCCCTGGAAATCAAGCATCAAATACCCAAGTGCCAAAACAATCAGGTCCACCCAGTTTTTTGCCAGATCCACCCACTTTTCATTTCATTTCTTCTCTTATCAAGCATCTGGGTCAGCCCACTTCTTGCTTGCCTCAAGCAGTCTCCTGCCAAAACTCTGGAGTTATTATACCTCACCCTTCCCAAGATGTGAGTTCATACTTATTTTCTGACGACCAATCCTGATTCAAATGATTTACAGCTTTATGATTTAACTCCACGGTATGAAATTTGTCCTTTTTCCTGTCTCCTTCCTCTCCAAAGCTTGATTTTTCATTCTCTTCATATCTGCAATCTTTCAGGTTCTCCTACATTAACCCCAAATGGCACCGAAAAGCAAAAAGGATCCTAGTCTAGTGCCAGATCTGGAGGTTGGTGGCCCTGCCTGTGGCAGGGGATTTGGAACTTGATGATCCTTGCAGTCCCTCCCAACCCAACCCATTCTATGATTCTACCTCCCTTGCACTTACAGTGGGGCTATTAAGCTCCTGTACCATTTGGGAAGACTGCACATTAAAAATTCCTCTCAATCACCATACACAATATTTACACAATAAATGCACAGCGTGCCAATGAGGCACAGCAGCACAGAGAAAAAGTCTGACTCTTGCTTGCCTCTAACTTTTGTAATTTTACTCTTCTTTTTGGGAACAAACCTTAGTTAGTACAAACACAAATCACAGGTTGAAAGAAGCTATTAAATAAACACCCCAACTCCAGGAAAACTATCAAACAAATCTTCTATATACCTAAAATATTTCAAACAGCTGATAACTTCATCACAAGCCATCCTTAGTGCAAAACAAGAATATGGGTGCATTTTATCCCAGTTGCACAGACACGAACACTCAGCCATTCCTACCATGCTGGAACATGCTTGTGTTGGTTACTCGGGGTTGTACTAACAAACACCAAGGAGACAGAGGGCACAAAGAATGGTACCAAGCACATACTGGGAAATGGAACAACAGCATGCAAGCAGGCAGTGCCAAAGCTGAATTAACAACTGCACTAGCAAGCAGCCATAAAGTTTATTCCTTATCTCATATATCCTCGTAACTGTACCTGCAGGCTTACATGTCAGAGGGGAAAAAAGTTTTGCCTGTTCAATTAAGTACTGCAGCTATAAATCCTGAATGTCACTTTGTCGTTCTTTTGTACTGTATTATATCCAGTCTTACTCCTAGCTTCAGAAACCCATGCAGTAGAATCTGTCCATTTTATAGCTATATTTATTTTTAAAACATTGTGTAAATTACAATAAATAACAATACAATTAAAATAATTGGTAACAATAGAACACAGTGCTACTTGGAGGTTGCAGTGCAGGGGAGGAAACATGATTCCTAGATTTTAGTCTCAGTTCTGCCATTTTCTTAGCCAGCATAATAGGGAAGTCATTTAAGCACAAGGAAAATGGCACTGAACTTAACTGGGGCATACTTACCTTGCCAAGGAACTAAGCATTTGTACTTTTTAGCGGTACAAAGCATCCTTATTTACTGTTGTCAAAACGAGGCCTCAGAACCAGCAAGGGGAAGAGGAGAAGACAGGCACCTCCAGAGGGCAATATCAACCTTTTCTAGCATGGATGTGCAGAATAGGAGGATGAAACACCTTCTGGACACAAACTCTCTCTCCCTCTTGCCTATTTGCTGCTTGTGATACAAACTGTTTCTAAAGACTCCAATCACCAATGTGTGGTAGGAACAAAAGAGAAAAATCTTTCCGTTTCAATGAAGCTTGCTTGGCTAGGACATTTATGAGGGACCATCTTAGTTAATTACACACAAAATAAAGAAGGTAGAGAGAACTGTACAAACAATTAAAATTTTGTTAACAATGGAAATGTGATCATTTCAAGAAAAGACTTTAGAAAGTGAAACATTATATAAGCAAATCCAAAAAAGTCATCTTCTGCTTATCAGCTGTGCTACACCATGTCTGAAGTATTATCCCACATAAAGTGTATATATATAGCCTAAACTAGGCTTTATATTCATGTTCTTCTGGGCAGAGGCCACATACCACCAATGTCCCTGAGAATCTCCAAATATTCCCTTTACTTCTTATAGGAGCATCCAAAACATCCTTCACCAGAGTTTTTAAATTTTATCAAACTTTGGTGGCTCTTCTACTTAATCTTTACTCCTACTAGCAACATACCGAATGCAAAATTGTAATGAGTTCAGGATTTGGCCCAACACAAACAGGGTGCTATGTAGCTTAAGTAGCTTAAGAGCTACTTAAACGAACTGTTTTAACTCCACTTGTTTACACATTATAATTACCCAAAACACGTCTGCAGCTCAGTCCTCTCAATGTAAAAAAGCATGGCTGAAGCAAAAGTATGACGTGTGTAGACAAAGCACTCATTAGAAGCACTGACACTGTGATGACCACTAATTACTAGCAGGATTTTCAGTAGGCAAACTTACATCTTTACATGAATTTTTAGGCATGTAATTCACAAATTAGTCATTGTCAGGCCAAGAAACTTACATCTCTACAGTACGTAAGTGATTTCAGAAAGAGCTCCTATTAACAGCATATCTGGTCTCAAAAGCAGGCAGGCATGCAGAACTTGTTGAAAGGTTAGCTGTTCAGCCCCAGGCAGCAAAGTAAAAATAAAAAAAAATCATATTAACAGAAATTCTGCATTCAACTCATACCAGAAGAATTCATGCTTTTTATTCAGCACGGTCTACAGCTGCAACGCACATTTGTGAGCATCCACTTGAAAGGTCCGTTTGAAGAACCATGTGCTAATGGAAGGTAGCAGAAAGGTTGAATTTGCCACAGTTAACGCTATTTAACGAAATAGAAAGGTTTACTCAGAAAAATACTGTTGAGAAGAGCCAACACCAGTCAAGAACGTAATCACTGAAAATGGTAATTAAGGTATTCACACCTACACATCAGAAAGGCAACTCATTATATAAACAGTGAAGAAGCAAAGGGAGAGAATTAGGACACTCATATTTAGATGAAATACTCCGATGTAAAAACATCGCTGTTTAACTAGAGAAGCCATTCTCAAATGCTGCACAGCTCAGCAATTTTTGTGACAATAATATATGTAATTATGTTTTACTCTATATATGTAAATACACAAAACACACACATGTGCAAACATAACCAGGAATCTAGGTCCTAAACACCACATTGTGTTTTTTTCATCTTGTACCATGAGAGTAATAACTCTGTCATTTCATAAAACTGCTCGCGTAAAACATTTATGTACCAAAACGCTGACCAAAGCCCCATTTTCCAAACTTGGTTACATGTCAGGAATCAAAGAAGGATCTACTTGATTTCAGAGGCCTTCAGATGGTGACAAGTCCAGAGCTAGCGTAAACATGTAATTCCATGGAAGTCAGTCAAGCAGCACTATTTGACAGCAACAAGGCACCTGTCCCAGTACTTTTAATATTTGTTCTTCGGTGTGTCATGGCTCAGCTGTCCCAAGGCCTCTCCTCAGTGCAGATGAGCACTATTGTGCTGCCACCCCAGGACTCGTGACATTAGTTTTGGGAATAAATCTGAGCTTGACACCAGGACACAAACCTTGCCCAGGCACGACCTTACTGAGAAAGCAGTGCTCTGGAAGCACACCATAGATCAGTATTTTTCAGACAGAAGAACACAGCTCACAGTTGAAGTGTTAGAGCCTCGAGGTAATTCAGTAGGTAAATCAGCTCCCAGAATCCCACTGATGGTTTCAGCACTGACTTCTGCCTGCAGGGATGAGGACTTGGCTCACAAGATCTGTCTGAAAGAGGTCTTTTCATTCTTTGATATGTGTCCAGCTCTCATTGATGTTAATGAGAATTATGCAAAGCTATTAAAGCATAAGAGAACACTTTACATCAACACGTGTTCCAATTTTCTAAACAAAAGGTGTTTTTTTTAATTTTCATTTTGCAATGATAAATGTTTACAAATCTTTGCAGCTGGGCCAGGTACTCCTGCAGATTTCTCTTTGCTTTTCTGTTTCTTTGGCACAAAACAAACAAACAAGCAAACAAACAAGACTTCCAAACAAAAAACAGCTGGAAACTTACGGTTACTTTTACTTGTTTTTAAACTAAGTGGAACCAGTTTCCCAGTGGGACAGATCATTTTGGGAGCTGTTCCAGATTATTTCAGAGCTGCTTTACCAGTAGCTGGGAGCAGCTCTCGAAGCATTTTGCCACACCTACACCCAGCCTGTACCTGCTCGCTTAAAAGAAGTTACATGCAGCAGCGTGGAGCAGCAACCAATAGAGAAAGTGGCAGGAAATGCTCCTTCCATATGGTGAAGCAGCTGGGAAGTGGAAGAGTCAAGAAACGGCAGCCATAAATAAGATGGCATGACAGCAATACAGCAATTTCTGAGGAGGTCTGCAGGTATTGAAGGAAAAGCTGTAGAAGGACCTAGTACATTGCAGTGCTGGTCATGAGAATCTTTCATAACTAGGTTTTTAATATGGAAAAATGCCGTAATAAGCAGATTCCTACCTCAGAAACGCTTTGGTCCTTTCCGAAATTGACCTCACTGTGAGCAGGAATCCATTTTGGCTTCAACGCAGCAAGGCTATCCTTACAATAGCAAATCAAACATGCCCAAGAACGTTCCCAGGCTCTGAGTCTAAGTGGCACAGGAAAGCCCACATCTATACCAGCAGGATCGCGTGCTGAAGAGAGGGTGGGGTGGTCACACTCTCCACAAGCTTCCAGGAGCCCTCCAGTCCCTGCTCCCATACAGGTCTTGGTGACAGCATGAGCACAAGTGCCAAGATCATGCCACGAGCCATGCAGGCAGGTCACTGCTACAGATGCCTGTGAGCTCATGTTAATTTATTAATACTGATGCAGGAAAAAGGTTTTTGGACAATGGTCTCATTCTTGACCCAGAGTTTCACTTGTGCTCTCAGAGCCAACAATATTTCGCTGAACAGGGACAGTACTTTTATCAGCACATAAACATCAGAGCAGCAATTGCTGAGCACTGAACAAAGCTGACTCGCAGGCTATGCTGTCAGGTGTCCAAATGTTATATCACCTCCTGAGGTGTGTCTTAACAACAAGCTTTGTTACAAAGACATGAATTTGGCCTTTTACTGGAAGGCTCTCCAGTTTTGCAGCATTCTTTTCAGCTGAACCAAAGCGTTTCAAGGTCTCTTCATACAGTTTATTCTGACACCGTAACAGAGGAAAAATGCCTGCAAGTAATCACTTTCTGCTCAGAGAACTGGAGTTCTGGATCGCTTACACACAATAACCGGGAATTAAGTGGCAAGCAAATAAACCACATCTTCTACAAAAGCTTACACTTCAGTGATACAGCCAGTGGAAGAATGGAATCCACTCCATTTTGCCTTTCAAGTGTATTTCTGCTGTGCAAACATTTCTTTACACTTACATTACGATCCTACAAAATCCACATTTTTAACAATGCAAGCCACATTTTACCTGAGGAAGCTCCAGGACAAGGAACATGTTTCATTTTGGAACAGACCTCAAAGCTCTGTTATTCTCAAGCACAATCCAGGCATGCAATGATGCACCTTCTCACTCCTATGCCAAAACATATACATCATAAACCAAAGAGAAATCAGCTGTAGGTTACAACTAAGTCATGTTACAAATGTTTTTAAGGCAATTGATTCTAGAAGAACTAAGAAGATAGCATACATTTTATTCCAAGTCTTTTTATCTCTTTATCTCTTCTAATGGCTTATATCTTGATGCTGTATGAATATATATATATATATATATGTATACATACACACACACATATAACTCTACTTTCACTGAACAAGAAAAGAGCATGCGTTTCTTGCTGTCACTTCTCTGCTGAGAAGTATGAAGAATGGCCGTCAGGCATTCAAGTTCAAAACCAGAATACCAAGAGAACAAATCCACACATGATTACTTCTAAATCTCATGATTTTTCAAACCAATCTCTTCAGTTTGTGGGGGATCTGACTCATAATTTTCAGAAACAAACAGGAAACACTGCAGACATCTCCAAGTATTTCCTCTCCACCCCGCCACCGGCCTTGTCTTTTACCTCACTTCTGGATACTTTTATTATCCCTTTCACCACATCAGCAATGAAACAGCACTGTTCTCTACAGTACCCAGACATGCAAGAGCTTTCCTTCTCCTGCCCAAACCTAGGGCAGAGGTGCCCTTCCTCCCCATGGTGTGATGAGCCACTTTGAGTCCTCCACAATGGCAGGTGAGAAAGCCAAGGAGCTCCACCACACATCGCTCTGCTGCAACCACAGTACCTATAAAGGAGTATCAGGCAGGTACCACCTTGGTGGTACAGTCCAACAGAGAGCTGCCTCATCTGACTGCCCAAGGGAGCCCAAGCAACCAGCAGCAGCATGCGCAGCCTGTCAGAGGAGTAAACTCGGCCTGTCAGTCCCCAGTGGACCACTGAGGGCTTGGAGCAGTGGAACAGGATGAAAAGGTGCTACAAAGTAATGTGCCGGGAAGGCTTTTTTACATCACTGGGTTTACTGCAGTGCTTCCTTTCATTGTATATGCAGAAAAAAAAACATTTCCCTTTCTCCATTCACCATCGTAACCTGTCACAACAGCAGGCAGGCAGTGGCTGCGTGAGCCCAGCCAGCAGGAGGCATGGCAGGGGATGGAAGCCAGGACAAGCTTGACAGCACCCCAGGAAAGAATCCTGAGCTGCAACCTGTAGGAAAGCACGGGAGATTTTTTGGCTGGCCCCCTGCTAAGCAAGTCCATCACATTCTGCAGTGAAGGAAAAGGAGGTAAATAATATTAACAGCGATGGGAGAAGAAAGGAAATAAACTGGTTTGCCAAAGACTACACAGCACCATAGGGAAGTGAACTAAGGTCAGAACAAAGTGAGTGACAGTAAGTGGCCATTATCACTGGCTTTTGTTACCATCAACTTTCGAACTCAACAAATTGTTGCAAGATAATCTCTTCCAACCTCCCTCATCCTATGAGCAGTTGGGACCTGATGATCTATCCACGACTCCTCCAAACAAGGCTATTCTCTGACTATAAGGACCCTCACTCAGTGTGATAGGGACCATGGAGGCATACATTAAAATCCTATTTACTTCCCTCTTCAAAGATGTCAGTTACCTAGGGCCACTCTTTACTATTTTTCAATAGAATAAATAAGTAAGTGTGATACATTTTAGAGGCCATTCCCAGAGGAACTTGTTGCACTTTTCAGGACACATTGTTTATTCCATCTCTTCCTATAGGTGGACAGTATTACAGGTAATTGCAGGCAAGCCTAAGACCCTAAGGTCTCCTTAATGACAATCTTAAAAATGGTGCAATCCATGCCATCCTGGCTCCAACGATGTCTTTGAATAATAGCAGCAATGCTGCCCTGCTGTTGGACACTTTCCCTGCAAGGGTAACCTGCACAAAAGAGCATACCAAAGTTCAAATCTAGTTTCAAGTTATACAAACCAATTGGTGTACACAACTCCTGTTTAAAAAGCTCTGTTAAACTCAATCTAACATTGTGCAATGATATTCAGCAGAGAAAAACCATTCTAACCTTTTCCTTATCGCTCCACAGGCCTCCTGGACTGCTACACATTATCACAAGTTAATTCACTGCCTGGTACATTAAGATTAGAAACCTGCTCACTGCCTTAGCTACAATTCCCTATTCATTCGTGCATAATAAATATCAAATACTCAGCTATAAACTGATCTGAAGAGATAGTACATCACCCCACCCCAAATCAGCTCCATTTTTATCACCTTTCCAGATTTCATTACACAATCACAAAGCCAAGCAAGTATCTCTACAGTGCAGCTTTGTGTATGGTTATACAGTTCTTTCTCCTAGTCAAACAGCGCTGCATTGTCTGGGATAATCTCAACCATTCACATAAACAACTTGTCTGCTATATTTTGATTAACGCTTCCTTTTATGAGGACATTGAGATGCTTCAGCCTGAGCAGCACAAAGTCTGGCCTTCTGCTACAACAGATCTGCTGGACTCAAGCTTTTTCTTTGACTTGGAAATGCAGCTGACAGCCTTGCCCCACATACCTCTCTGAAGCAGAACTCTATTATTTTTCAATTTGACACACAGAAACAAAATGGCATTGGCTTAGGCGATGGCTGACACTTTTTTGAGTGATACTCATACATCACAACATTCAATAAAAGGACTAAGCTGACCCAAATGCAGGAAAGGGCAAAAGTAAACATCAGGCTTGTTCATTCATTTCAGATTACAACCTTTCAGAGGCTGCTGGTCTCCAAGCAACAGCAGACTCAGCTAGCACAAATCATCCACTAAACTGTTTAAGTATATGAACTCATATTGCTTGGAGAGAGCTAAGAAGCACTCACATAAACTGTTATGATGGTGAACAGTAACATTGCCACCGATAAAAAATAGCTTGCAGAATAAAAGCACATCCATAGGCTTGGTGCTTTGAAAAACTGTTCCCCAAGCAGCCAAGATGGTCTCCAATATCACAGTTTATTCACACACAAATCCTTCCACTGGTACAACACCCTAAATAAGACATCTGTTAAGTTAACAGAGCTGTTAACTCTGCATATAAGCAGATATTAAACCTAAATGAATAATCTTCCTTCAAGAAATGGAAGTGGAGATGAGGATTATTCCTCTGAACTTATGCTGTTGCTTACTACTTTGGCAACTTAAAAGGAGTGCAAATTGCTCCTGCACCTCACGGCATACAGTTCACCGTGCTGGGCTGCAGCTTTGCATTAGCAATTCTGTGAGCTGGAAACAAGCTTGAGCCTCTGTTGTTTCTTTTTTCTAAACCTTATTCTGAAGAGGTCTTCAAATGTATTTTTGTTTATTTTTATCTTTCAAGTTTTTTTTTTTTTTATCTAAGAAATGAGAGCGGAGAACAGCTATTTGTTTGTACATAAAGCTGTGTGGTAATATAAAAGTCTGTATCTAATTTGTCCTGAAATCAGAAAAAGCTATCACAGTACTTATTAAAGTTAAGCTAGCTACTACCAACTAACTTTACAGAGACTTTGTCAGAGTTGTGGGATGAACTTTCAACTGGCATTTGGGTCAGATTCGCTTCTGATCCCCTCAGGCAATGCAAAGCAGCAGACAGCAGCTGATGTTCATCACCTGGAAGAGAACTGATCAGCTGCCACAAATTCCCACTTCCCCCTGCTCTCAATGCACCAAAATGGCAGAACTAAAGTAAGACTTCTCAGCAGCCCCCAGCAATCCCTTCTGGCCAAGATCATTTGAAAGCAATTGCTTCGGTATAAACCAGAAATCCAGAAACACAGAAATTCATCTGGTCACTGTCACCAGCCCAATCAGCTCCGTAGCACTGAGCAAAGAGCTGCTATCCAGGCAGGGTTACAATAGAACCTTGCCCATTGCCTCTTTTTGGAGAGCTCAGGTTCTGCAGAAGCCTTTTGACCACTTATATCTACACTGATACAGAGAACCTGAAAGCTTCTTCCAAGCAATCTTCAGTCCCATCAGTGCACTGTCTACCCAGAAGGTCCCACCTTCCGTCTAGCTGAGTAGTGAAGTCATCAGCCCCTTGAGATAAACCCCTGACATGGGTCAATATCAGAGCATCTCCTCCTCCCTGCACACTAACAGGAAAACAAAGATCATCAGCATTCTGAGATTCAGACTTGATTTTTCAAGCCAGCTGATAAGCAGAAAACAAGCATAATCAGATTGATTCTTCAGTGATAGCAGATGATCATTTGTTATCAACTATTCTGAGTTGTGTGGTCCCCTACCACGCAAATTTCCACTTCAGCACCTTTCCTCCAGCCACACAAACTGCAAGCGCTTTGGCTGAAAGTCAGAGCAGTGTCAGTGGTGCAAAAGATACTCTGAAGTGTGTTCTTGCCAGCACAAACTGCTCTTTCAGGGCTCTTGAGCTCGGTAACGGGGACAAAATGAACTTCCTGTTCTTCCACAACTGACACAGCAGATGAAGTGCTGGGAACGGGGAACCGCAGCAAACCACCTCAGACTTCACAGCCCACAGGCCAGGAGAAAGCACCACTCAGAAAGAGCTACCAGCATAGGGCACTGAATGCATCTCTGGCAGAAGAATTCCATTCCACTTCATAAGGAGAAGGACCAAAAACTCATGGAAGATGCTTGTGGTTCAGCTTATAAAGCACTTCCATACTCTTTCTAGATCCAAAAATGTGGAAGAAAAAGCTGTACCTGTTTTTTTTTTGTTTTTTTTGTTTTTTTGTTTTTTTTCCATAGGAATATTGAGTGCCTTTGTTAAATCCTTAAAATCAAGCACTCAGATCTGACCCATCAAATTATCATCACATAAAAACATCCCACTCTTTAGCAGAAATAGGCAGAATGAGAAATTCCAGAGCTCTCTCAGCAGGTAACATCAAGCACCAGCCCAGATTCCCACAGCAAAAACTCAGGGACCACTCCAAAGGCTGATACCTGAAAACATTTCATCACCCAAGCAAGTCTGGAATTCTATTTGTTTCAGTATACTGAGAGGACTGAAATGTTTGGAAAGAAGAGCTGTCCAGACATTTTCAGTTGTTATTTAATAAAGTGATAAAACACCTCTAGATCTTGTATATCCTCTGCTAAACTAGGATAATGAGATGAAAATTGCTACTGAAAAATGCTTTTTTTCACTCCAGCTTACTGGAAATCTTTCTTACATCTGAACATGAGCTTGGTCACTTTAGTTCATGTGCTTGTCACTGCAAGTTAGACCATTACCACACACCATATCTTAACTACATACAAAAATGAGACACAAAATGCAATCAAGACTGAATTCTCCCTAGTTCATTGTGTCTCACTAATCTCCAGACAATTCTCAGCCTCTGTACATCTTCATGTAAAAATGTGTGCAGGAGATGTTTACATTACCAATCAGGCTTTAATGTTTCCAGTTCAGTGTTTGGTTCTTTGCACAGTCCTTACTGCCCCCAGATATCTTTATTTTAAAGAGATTTGCTTTATATTGAAATAAAACTTCGGAAGTACAATTCAGTGCTCTCACCCACTGCTGGGCATGTTTCATGCAAGCCTACAATCTCAAAGACTTATTGAAATACTTTGAATTTTAAATTTCCCTTTGATCTATAGGCTTACTCTTGACTGTACAAAAATCATGTGGAAAGTTTTCTTCAATTTCCAGTTTTCTTTGGTGCCTGACTTTGCAATTGTCAGGCCACTTCCTGGAACAAGTCGTTGACTATACCAAATGTAACTATCTTGCTAAAGCCAACTCTCAATTCTCCGGCAGAAAGAAAGCTAGGCTCTTCAGCAACAGTCTCCATTGATGCCACAACAAGATTTGGCACCAGGGCTCTCCCTCATCTATCATGCAAACATCACATTTCCTGCACCATTTTCCACATCCTGCTTACACATCACCAAATAATACATTTTTTTCACATCAGCTTTGACTTCTGCAGCCCCTCAGCTCCAGCATTTCCAAAGACACGATACAATGTCTGAAATAACATAACCATGCAACGATGGTACCATTCATTCATTTTCCCCTACCTCCTATGTACTGTCTCACTTCTAAACTCTGCACTTGCCTGATGAGACCAGAAAACTTGATTTTGCCGCTGTGAGAGGAAGCTACACTTTAAGACAATTGCAAGAGCCAATTACTTCCCCAGATTCTCCTTGGGAAGTTTCTGGCTGCTCTGAAGTCCATTCCAGGAAGCCAAACACATTCTTCAGGCAGATGATTCAGGGAGTTTTGCATCTTATTCAGAAGGTTTTGCAAATTATGGGAAGGTAATTTCTTTCTCAGCCATCTCATTTCTTGAAATAACCAATCCTTTGATCTTCTGCCTAAGGCAGTATATGCAGCTAGCCTCCAAAGAGTTCATTTGGATGAGGCACATCATCTCATTCCACCTTGGAAACGGCATTACTACAGTAACCAAAAATGATCTGCAAAATCACTTCTTAAGTCCACAAGACTTTGCAGAGTCTCAAACACAAAACAAAAGTTTCCTCAACTACATTTTGTGAAAAACCAGATCAAGATAACTATAATTGCATTTTTGACCATCCAGTTGACTCACCTTGCTCTCTGAGAATGGCTTTATTGCCTACTTGCTTCCAGGTAGTGGAATTTATTGCAACCACATTAAAGGTTTCACTTTCATCTGCAAGTCACCATTCAAAGCGTTCATTAAGTAGCCTCATCAGATATTAGATTCCTTCTGATTTGTCCAGTTCTTTTTTTCTTCTGACAGATTTATTTTTGTTTTAAACCCAGAAAGCTTTCAGTTGTAGTACTGGAGGTTGTATCAATTCTATATGCTCTCTTTAGATGGTGTACTTTTCTCTATGACTGCTTCTTATACTGTGGCTCCACAAGAACACTGGTCATAAATTTCCACTTTGGAAGTTGGATCCACCACACGATACCAGCTATGAACAGGCACAAGTGATAATGTGAGTTGTGAGGACTTAATGACTACTGAACTGCAGAAAAAAATCTGAGATGCTGCCAAGTATTTTCTTGATCATTTATTTACTACCATTTATTCATGATTCATTATTTTTTAATAGATTCTTGTTTTCTTGGACACAGAAGAAATCAAACACTAGAAATTTCTTTGACTACAGTTTTTAGAGAGGACAGTGCTCAATTGCACTATCTCATTTTCATTTTCCTTGGATCAATGTAGCAGGCATTCTTTTTCTATAACTGAGTTTTTGTTCTTGTTCTTGCAGTTCTATCCACTTGGGCATATATAGTTTGCCCAGTCAATGTTGAACTTCTTTCTATGAAAAGCAATGCCCAAGCTTCTAGGGTCAGCTTTTACTCAGCTGTTACTGGGTATATGTGCTTTGGGTGATGACTTCTATTGCTTCAGCTATATTGTTCCATAAAGGAGGAGGATTTTATGTCATAATTCAATGACAAATGAAGAGCAGTAATTATACTCACTAGTTTCAGTGAGGCTGCACCCAACATACAAGGCACAACAATAATGCCAGCAAGTGTAAAACTCTTTTCAATTCATATTTTTTTCATGTGATAAAACTCATTCTGAGTTTTTGATAAATACTTTTTAAAAGTTTGACACATGGAAACAGTAATGAACCAACCAGTTTTGTCATAGCTGGCTTTCTCCAAGGTTTACCATGAGATAAGCAAACAAACAAAAAAAAAAACAAACAAAAAAGCAATTTAGCATTGAGTATCTTACCAGATCAACATCTATAAAACAGAGAAACAACCCAGAACTTGAAGTCCTGTGTTATATATGACAGTTTGTTAACAACCTTGTGTAAGTCATTCCTCTGCTTACGTCCCATCTCTTATCACAATTCTCTTTAAAAACACTGCAGATCTACAGGGAAAAATCCAGACCAGCACTGTCTCTCTTCCAGCCCTACTGAAGTATAACAACTGTGCGAGGCAGAGCTTAATCACAGCGAACAGTTTAATCTGCCACAGAAAGGAAACAGACAGGTGAAATAGTCCCAAGGCCAGGAGTTTGACTCCACCACTCCAATGTGCAAGATTGCTTCCAGAGAACTGTTGGTAACAGTACTTTACATGTTTTAATATGTCCTGTGTACTACTAGATAGGGAAAAATAAATAAATCTTGCAGTAATCTTGCAGAAAAACCTGTTCAACTACAAAAGTTAATACAGACAGGACTTGATGCCTGCCAGGTCCTGACCTTGTTTTTTTCGCAAGCGATGCCATCACTACCATAAACCAAGCTCACCTCTAACCTGAATTCTTCAGTTGCCCAGGTTGCATACCTTCTGACTTAATGGCCAAATTCTCATTTATCCTCAAGTAATCCTAGAGAGGTCGCCAGGGAAGCAGAAATCTAAACTTGGATATTGTTCAATTGGTATCCTGTTATTAATTGTTTCATAACGTATTTGCCTTTTTTAAGCCTACAGGTGTTCAGGTATAGGGCCTCCTGTCATGGATCTTGGCTCCTATTTTGTTGGTTACTTTTTCTTAGCAAAAGTTTATGTATTATCATAACTAACTGTCATAACTAACCTACGGAAATAAACTGTTATCTGTTCACTTAAAAATAAAAAAATCAATAACCACGAAATTCTGTACGTTTTGTACTTTTATCATTTAAAGGCTATTTTTTTTCTGTATTCTAATAGACTTCATAAACAGCATGCTAGGACAGCAATGACACGTAATCCTGTATACAAAGATACTTGAGAATTTCATTTGAAGTTTAAACTTTCAGTATTCACTGCAACGTTCAACTTCTCTGCCGTGACAGTAAGAAAACCCAAAATATTTATTACAGCAGCTCAATACTTATAATGCCTGTTTAATGTCAAAGCTTAATTTACTAAGTTCTGTCTTCAATCTAAGAAGAACTACAGGCATCGTCCAACCTGACTGTTACATCAGAAAACCTGATTTCTTCTTATATAAGCCAATTTTAAAGCAATGAGATTTCACAGAATTCTTCACTTAGCTTCAACTTTCCAGCTTTCTGCAGAGACAGGCTCACTGCACCCCGTTTTTCCAATCTGGGACATGAGTGAAGTCTGTGGACTGACAACAACATGAGTGACAGATTGCAAGGAAAGGACATCAAACTCAGCTGAAGCTGAAGAGTAAAAGCTACCTTCGAAGAAAATTATAAACAATGCCAGAAATTGCCCAAGATGTCAAAGTTAATAGTATTAAGAGGCAGTTAACCTTTTTCACTTGGTACAGTTGTTTGATTTTTTTAAAATGAAGGAAAAAACATTAACTTACCAAGTAGCCTTAGAACTTTTATTCTTTGATCAGAAAAAATGGAGCTTGCTTAGTGATGTATTTTTACATTTTTCACCAGTCGTATCTAGAAAGATCTGCTCCTAGTGTTTTCAAAACTGATAGTCTTAACTCAATCTATTAGTTTTGCTTACAGCTTTTTTTATTGTTTTTGAACACTAAGAAAATATTAACCAGGCAGAAAAGGTGACTGAGGATATTTTAGCAAAGCACACTGATTCAGTTATCTGGAACAACTGCAGGGCCTGACAGATCTCCAAGTTCAGTCAGCTTTAAATGAGATCAACAAGGTCATGCCTAAAGCTGTGCTCCAGTCGCTGGTGCAGTGAGACCCCCACCTACAAAGCGTGTGCCCTGATACAAAGACAGAAGAAGGAAATTACTATTAAACTTGGGACACTTCTTGCACAACTTTTGTGTGTGTGTGTGTGCGCGTGTGACCATTTGAGGGAGAACAATTCACTTCTGTTTAAATATAAGTTTAGAATACCCAAAATTCATACAGCCCTGAGAGTTGGGACTTCACAAATAATCCCAGATATTGCATTCGGATAAAACTATACCTGTCATGTTCAATACAGCTGCTCCCTAAAGCTGACAAGTTAAACTTTCCAAATAGCTCAAGATTGAAAAGCTACCCAAAATTTCACAGGTATATGTGCTTTGGAGCCAGGCGAAACTCCCCACAGCAAAATGAGACGTCCTGCAGGGTTCCTTGGTGGTTTGTGCCTGCTGGGCTCCAGCTTGCACCTCAGGCAAGGCGATGAGGCAGGGAGGAATGCTAGCACAAGTAAAGAAAAGAAAAGCCCATAAGCTGAGTTTCTGTCTGTTAACCGTGGGCACTTTGGAGTAAAAGTCTGGGGCTTACCGTGAGTTTCAGCAGCTGTTTTCTTATTCTGCAACTGCATGCTTTCAGCTGCCTCTGCAACACTCATTAACTTACATATGTCAGGCTCAGGAAAAAAAAAAAAAAAAAAAAAACTGTTTGAAATTCAAACAAGCTTCTAAAAGAAAATCAAGATAACAAGTCCAAGCGTTGGATCATAACAAGCTTCTGTATTTTGTGATTCATATGAAAAGCTCCAGTTTCAGGGTTTGTTTTGCTTTTAAGTGACATCGATTTTTATCTGCAAGAGGTCAAAGAAGAAAAGCTTGGTTACTGTTTTAACGTTGGCTCCTGCAGTAAGTTCAATTTGCAGTGTCAAACGACAACAGCCACACCTCAATACACTTTTCTAGCTTTCTTCTGCCAGGTAATTTCAAACGAATTTCAACCCCATGTCTTTTGTCACATGGTAACAATCAACCTAAAGGGGCATTTCAAATGAACAGTCTTAAACTTGTTATCTATAAGATTACAGGAATTCATTAAGTATAGCCTTAATTGCTAAGTGCACGTGATGTCCGATGCTTTGGTAACAACTCTGCCATACACTGCAAATATGGAATGGGACTGTATCAGTAAGGGCTGCTTTGTGCTTTTAAAGAGAATTGTGTAAGGTAGCATAGGCAATCTAAAAACTATTCCTACTATTTCTTATCCTGAGGGATTGATTTTGCAACCCAGTCATTCTCCTAGGGTAGGCAGTGTTGTTATGCATTTTCCCAAGCAATACCAAGAGCTCTGAAAAAATAAAATCAAATATTCAGTTGACTGAAACCAGACCAGCCTCAGCACAGACTTCCACCATTTGAAACAGCAAACCAAGCAACAGTACATCAGGCTGCTTGCTTCTATGTGGAATAATCTGAAAATAAATACGACAATTTGCCAGTAGCTTTTAAAGCTACTTTCCAACAGTGGGGGGATACTGGGTCCCTCAACAACTGTTTTTCCTGTGTTTCTGTTCACTTCCACTTTCTTTCCAACAGATGCTGCCTGTTGGACCACACTCACTAGTCTCAGTCCTAACTGCCCATGCACACAGGGTGCCTAGATCTTGCTCTTCTGACTTCTCTACCACCTCACCCTAAGCCAAAGAGCAAAGCTGCGCAGAACCAGCAGAGCAGGAGCTGCTAACTCCAAAGCCATTACGATGGGATAATGGCCAGGGGCAGCTGCCAGCACAGCCCACAGTGTTACAGCAGTCCCAGTAAGATCATTCCCCATCTCAGTGCCTCCAAAAGCCAGGCCAACATTAAGAGGAGCAGAGGAATAGGAGTCTGCCATGCAAGAGGAGGAGCAGACCTCTCGGCTGCACTGCCACTCCAGGCAACTCTCCACACAGTTCTGTACGATCTTTCTTACCAAAAGTCAGGGATAACCAATAGATTTTTACTTATCCTGTTCATGGAAATATTCCTGTTGTTTCATCTGAAACTTTCCACACAAAAAAGTTCATCCCCGGCATGTCTCCCTCAGTAAAAGAAGTCAAGGCACAGCACCACTGCAAACGGTGGGATCCAGGGCATACGATGGGCAAAGTCTGCACATGAATGTACATGTGGAACTGGCTGTTCACTACTTGGGAGGAATCAGATTTAAAATAACGTAAGTGAAGGTTTGAAAGAATCAGCTGTAAGGACTCTGTAACACATTAAAATATTCATCTTCAAATAAGTGACAAAATAAAACACAGACAAGGAAACAAAGCAAAATCCTGAACGATCGATTTCCTTTCCTCATTTTTCCTATGAACACCCTTCATCGAGTGCATCGCAGTCACACCTGAACTCCGCTGCTCCTCCCTTCGTACAAGAAACAGGCTCTTCAGCACAAGCAGACACCAGACCCCCACGTGCACCAGGGGCAGATCTAGCAGCCGTGGGCCCGTGGCTCACCACATAGCTCAGCCCCGTTGGCACTGCGGAACATAAGGCCCAGTGCAATGCCAGCTGCCCAGAGGTGTGAGAGCCCCTCACCGGAGCAATTGCAGATGGAGCCCAGCCTTCCTTCTGGGGCACTTTCAAAACATAGGGTGCCCCTGATTGGTTGTGCTGAGCTAAGACTCTCATTACGCAGAAGGCAGCTCAATACAGCTTAAGTCATACAAATTGTTAAACAATCTTCCCTCTTTACTGATTGCTTCCCACACAGCCCTGTCGAGAACTGCAGGAGCTGTAACAGCCACACCAGTCGTCTCCACTTAAAACTAAGTCTCCTTTTATTTCTATCAGCTTAGGGATAAACTCACTTTTACTTTAAATCAATTGGTTCTTTCCCTACACTCACTTCACTCTCCGCTTCTGTTTGTCCTTTGATAACGAACTCTTTGATCCAAGGATATTACGTTTCAGCATATAGCCTTATTAATCATAAGGCTGTAATTAAAGCTACTCCTGTGCTCCTTCACACTCAAGCTGTGCTCTGTGTGCAGGCAGCATGCCTGGAAGAAGCCGCCTCCCCCAGGATCCATACTTGCTGCATTCCCACAAGAGTGCTTTGTGGGAAGCCCCGTGCCATTGTTTATTTAAAGGAGGCACTGTTGTTTGGGATGAGCATCAAAATAAGTTCATTACAAGCAGCAAAGTTGAAGCAGGGCCCAGTTGTTAATGAGAGGGGATATAATTGCAGAGGAGATAAGCTTTGATACATGTATTGAAATGCAAGGCAGGCGAGACACAGATCTGTATTCATTTATTTGTGCTTATGTGGTATTTATCATATAGTCAATGAAGATATTTAATAATGTATATAATACAGCTCATGCATTAAAAAGTTATCATAGAAAAAAAATACACAATGTAGCTGCAAAGTGGCCCATAACGAGCCAATTTGTGTTCTCAGTTACATCAGCAGACATGGAAAGTAGCTGCAGAATTCAGAATGGTGCTTTTGCACTAGGATGATGAGAAAGAAAAAGTATTTCTGAAAACGCTAAGCCTGCAAAGCAGAAAAGATATTAAGACAGAGAATCAAACTGAGAAGTTTCATCAAGAGGCACCTCTGTAACAAAACGCAGCAGTGCTTCTGCCCACAGGAAAGAGGAAATTCAGCTTCCCTCCCTGCTCCACATATTACTATGTTCTGTATGTATCAGAGTTAAATTATGGTTATTCCAGTTATGCCACTTTCACTTTCTTCAGGCTTTTTATTCTCTCCCGACTAATTACATTTTGTCAGCTGGCAAAAGAAAGAAAAATTTGCCGTTAATTAAAGGACATATACAGTGCTCCTCAACCATAGCTTTCAATTTCAGGCAGTGTAAGAGAAGGATGGGAAAAAAAAAAGTACACTTAAGAAAATACTACACTGGCGTGTTGTAGCATCATCAGTAACTACATCTTTTCTCTTAGCACCGTTTCTGAGGCCAATAAGACAACATATGTATATATATATAAAACACATATATAAGACAACAATACGTAAGTTCAGCCAAGTGAGAGAGGCCGCCTGAGACAAATGAGCGCTAAACTCAAGAAAACGAGCTGGGAGTTGGATTCGATGATACCTGCAGGTCCCTTCCAGCTCCAGATATTCTGTGGTTCTATGAAATCACAGATTTTTTTTGCTGCTCATTAGAAATGCTTGCACCACGCTGCAGGCAGCCCCTGCTGCGTCCCCCATTAACCACATTCAGTGAGGTCTCTATGGCCCTGCAACGCAGCGGCTGTGCAGAGGTGAGCCAGAAACACAGCTACTCACATTGACCGGCAGCCCCATTGTCAAACTTCCCAGCAGCTGATGCTGGCTTTTGTGGATATTTACTTCTTTTCCGCCTCCCCAACTGAGAACATATTTTCCTCTCATTGTACAGAAAGGTGATTAGTCAGTAGCTCCAATTCCCAGCACACATCAGTGCCCACACTTACTGCCAAAGCACTGGGAAGGTGGTCCCAAGGCCCAGACACCACTGTAAGAGAACCTGTGATACCTGGATCCATCACCTGGTTCTGCCACATATTACCTCTAGGACATAAAACCTCGCACTGTGCAGGAGCTGAGATGCTCTTAGAGTGTAAAAATGAGAGAGAAAAAAACGCTATTAGCGTTATTCAGTAATCCAGTACAAAACCTATTTTGAAATGGCAGAAAAATTACTGGGTGCAAATTCCTTTTCTCAAACACTGTGAAGGGATGACCAGTTTGTATACACAGAAGCATTCTCCTTTTTAAAAAAAGGAAGCAGAGAAAAAGAAACAACTCAAACCTTTGGGATTGGAAAAGTCTGATTACACATCACCAGCATCTCAGAGCAGCACCCGATCCAGAATAAACCCAAACTCAAACAACAAAAAAAAAGTGCAGGCAATTGCTTGAACCTCTGTACCTCAGGAATCTGAAGCCTGCAGCATCCAACAGAGAGTGCTGAGCTTTAAAACCCTCTCCAAGATGTCCCAGAAGTGCTCCTGTTCACTTGGATCTACAGCCTGCAACATCCTTCTGAAGAGGCATTCATTTATGCTTCTTCAAAACCTCGCCACAACTCTATTCCACAGATTAAAAAAAAGAAGAAGAGTTAGGAGTGTGCTGCCTCACTTCCCTGCCCTTGCCCCTGCCCCCAGCCGGCACTGACTCGAGATGCGGAAGAGACATTCAGTTTCCTCTTCTGACTATGGGATCACATCTGACAGCAGAGCCTTTGCTCTGTGCTTCACCCAACAGCTGTTTATAGTAAACAGAACAAAAGCCCTGCGCCAAGGACAGGAAGGCAGGTTTCTCTCAGCCCAGAGAAGTGCCCAGCCTTTTGGGTCCTACTCCTAGAACCTCGCTGCCCCAGCAACTCCCAAAACCTTTTTTTTGCAGCCAGAGGTGTGCAGAGGCACTGCTGCCTTCACAGCACCCCCAGGCATGCTCATCTGGACACAGGGCAAGGAGTTCTGGTCCCCAGATGCCAAACAAGGGAGGACCACCAATCTTCCTCCCTGCTCAGCAGGAAGGTTCCCATGCTCATGCTCCAGCAGGTATTAAGCAGAGCATAAGCTCAATCTGCACAGCTCAACTTCATCTTTCCTTTGGATTTAAGTTTCATGAAGAAAACTGAGCACATGACCATTTATGCATCAGCAAGCAAGCAAAAAATACTCCTCTATGCAAGAAACCCAGCCTTTGCCTGGATCTTCATCTCAGTCCTAATCTGTTTGAATAATGCCACTTTTACATGGGTCTCCCCAGCCTGGAGAGGTGCTGTGTGCAGCTTTTTACCTTATTTATAGTGTGGCCTCACTCATGCTTTGTTTAAGAAACAATTAGCCTTTGACAGCTTAAAATAAACAGCACTCTTTCCCTGCTACAGAGCCACTAGATTCAAGCTGGATTTAAAGTTCTTGCAGCTACAGGAGATTGATGGACTGCAGAGTGCGAGCCACAAGCTGGTTTGCCCTCCTTTCCTTGACCTTGACAAGATGGGGACATCTCCACACAGGTGCTGGCAGAGCAGAGGACCCGCAGTAAGCAGTCCAGCCACAGATGCACAGCAAATGTGTGCAGAGGTGAGCTGGGCAAAGCACTTTCCTGGCCTTACTGGTGCTTTCTTCCCTGGACTAAATGGTCTCTTGCTTGGCTACAGCCAGCCCAAAAGCAGTGACTGCACTGGCTGGCACAGGTAACAGCACCTGGCAGCACCTTCAATGTCTGCCCAACTCCTGCACCACCAGCAGAGGGTCAGTGCTCCCACTTAGAGGGCATGGAAGTATTCCACTGGCAGTTTCGCTTCTCCTTTGGAGTCTTCAAGCTCCTCAGCTCCAAACCACAGCCATCTTTGGATGCTGGGAGCACAGGATGCTGAGGAGCTGCCAGAGCTGCCTTGTGTTCCTGAAGCCCTAAAGGAGAGACACACACAGATAACCTGCCTCATCCCAGAGGTGTCCACCAACTGGGTCAGCTTGCTTTTACTACAGGAAAACCTGGAGAGGTATTAGTGAGGGCATTAGCCCAGGCTCAGTAACTTCTCCTGCAGAAGAGTTCCCTCGTACCACAGGCAGACCACAGCCTTGGCTTCCTGTCCATAAAGCTGGGATGAACACTCTGCCCTGGCTCCTGGAGACAAGAGGCTCGGAAGCCACCAGGTAATTGAATGCAACAGTGAGACAGAGACCAGCTACTCAACAACAAACCATGCCGACAGAGAAACAGAGGCTAAAGGAATAAGAAACAATAACCAGCGGTTAGCAGCAGCAGAAAGCAAACATTTTCAGATAGGATTTAAAATTACAAGAGTCAGCAAAACAAAAGGGGATGTGAGACACGATACAGACAATCACAGATAGAAAAGGCATGAAATTAACAAATAGAGGAACAAACCATAGAAAAATGTTTGTTAACATGAAATGATCGCACACAAGGATAGGAAAAATAGAAAAAATACAGACGACGATGAGCGCTGGCTTCTCTCCAGTAAGGGTACCACAGCAGGTACCCCCACAGTCACTGCTGCTATCCTAACACTGCCCCCACTTGTAGCCCCACTGTTGGGCCTCAAGGGCACCAGTAGCTCAGTGATAGGAGCTGCGCACACCTCACAAACCAAGGATTGACTTCAGCATGGAGAGCATTTGCTTAACTGCAGTTCTGAAGGTACAGCTGATGTCTGACAAGCAAAAACTGCTGTTTAACCTGGGCTTGAGCTGCCTCGTGGACTGAATGGCTTTGATCCATCCCATCAGCATGCAGTTTGGGCATGCTCAGGGACACGCTCACCTTGGCCATGGCACCCAGGCACTGGGACCCTACATCGGGGGATCCTTCAGGGCTGTTGCTGCAGCCACACTGTGCCATGGGTAAAGAACAAGACGGGTGTGCTCCTGGAGGCTCCTGTGTGGGATCCCCAGGGGCAATCAAAAGCACGCATAGAACCCCAAGCATGCAGGAGAGGGGCAGCACTGCATCTTTCCATCCTGCACAGAGGAAACGCAGCTCGTGGAAGCAGCATCCCCACGGCACGGAGCATCTGGTTACGAGCGGCTGTTTATCCCCTACCGCAGGGAAGACCCCGCCGGAAAACGAACGAGGAGGGGCACGCTATTCAACTAAAGAGCAGCAAAGCGCTCTCTCAAGTTTTTGTCCTTTCTCACCTTTGCAGCGAATCACGAATATATTAAAAATAATAATAGTTAGAAATAAGTCAATAAATAAATAAATAAGAAACACTGCAGCCGCGGCCGCGAACACGGCGCACACGCGGCACTCGGGCCGGGACGCTCCGGGTGGGCTGCGCCGGACAGAGCAAAGCCGAACCGGCTGCGCGGAGCCGGGCCGCGCCGCTTGCGCTCCCCGCTGCCCCTCTCCTCCTCCGCACTTCCTACTTTCCCCGCTCCGCCAAGCGCCGCGCCGGGCTGGCAGCGCGCTCCGCCGGCCGCTTCCTGTGCCGCCGCCCGCCCCGCACTCACCCCAGGGTGCTGATGAAGCCGTTGACGGAGCCCTCGGCGTAGAGGGACACGATGTCCCCGATGTACAGAAAGCTGGACATTTTCTCAGACATTTTGCCTCATTCTCCGTTCATCTCGAGCTCCGCCACCACCCCCGCCCTCCTCGAAGCCAGAAGACACCGGGGGAGGCCGGAGGAGCGCGGCGGAACGGCGGCGAGCGCGGGCCCGGCCGCGGCTCCTGCGGCGCTGACAGGAGCGCGGCACCGCTGCCCCCCGCCGCCCGCCCCGCACCGCCTCCCGCCCGCCTCCCGCCCCTCGCGGCGGCCCGCCCCGGCCTCGCCACATGGCCGCCCGCCGGGCTCGGGGCAGAGCGGGGCCTGGGGCCGAGGTGCAAGGCTGCCCCGGCGCAGAGAGGCGCCCGGCGCGTTGCTGCTCGGACTTAGTGGCATGCTTACTTCTGTGGCTCAAACTTTAGGAACACGAATTCTTGCACCCATATTTTCCCTACAACTCTAATTGCAGGCATGCACACCAGCAGCACTGGTCAACCACTGTTTTTTTTCAACAGATATCTGGGACCTATGAGGAAACAACAGTTCAACCCGCTCAAGTAGCCTGGCCAAATACTATTCTTGAACACTAGGAGTACGAATCTGGTTGCAGGAACAAGCAGGTTGCTGCAAAATGAGGACTAAGCTGAGAGCGCAACGCTTGTATTTCATGTCCCACGCTCACAGATTCCAGCCTTATCTCACTTCTACTCCGAGCAAATATTCTTGGCACCAGAAATGCTGAGTCTTGACATTAAAGTTAGAAGGAAAAAAAAAAAGAGAGAAAAAGTTTTACCATCTAGCCTGACCAGAAAAGCCTATCATGCCATTCTATTACTCCTCTTGCTCTCCTATGCTGAGCATTCTGAATTTGTCTCCTGTTTGTACCCAGCAGCATGCATAGCCACCATCACAATGCCATCCAAGACCCAAACCTGCATTCTGCCTATGGAAATACATGTGAGCACATAGGTCCTAAGTCTTAGGGCTTCCCAGGTTCCTTCTCCTGGAATAACTACAATGATTAAAATGTTTCTAAGAAAGAAATGGAACTTCTTATCTTCAGGATACCAGGTGAGGTGCCCTGCACAAGCCAAGCAGTTGGCTGGGGCCACCCAGGTCAGAAGGGACCAAGGAAATTCTTGAGCATGAGAATGGTGGCAGAGCAGTGTGAAAGGGTGACAGACTCAGGCTTTGGGGACAACAACCTGAGCAGTAGGTGCCAGCCCACTAACAGCAGCAGAGGTGACATAGGAAGGAAATGGGAGCCACAGTGGTGACACTAGAAGGCTCCAAGGAGACCTCATTCTGGCCTTTCAATACTTTGAAGGGAGTGTGTAAACAGGAGGGGGAGAACGACTGTTTAAATGGGAATAGTGATAAGACAAGGGGAATGGTTTTAAACTAAGAAAAGGAAGGTGTAAGTCAGATATTAGGAGGAAATTTTTCACGCAGAGGATGGTGACACACTGGAACAGGTTGCCCAAGGAGGTTGTGGATGCCCCATCCCTGGAGGCATTCAAGGCCAGGCTGGATGTGGCTCTGGGCAGTCTGGTCTGCTGGTTGGACCCTGCATATAACAGGGGGGGTTGAAACTAGATGATCATTGTGGTCCTTTTCAACCCAGGACATTCTATGATTCTATGAGGGCTGCTGCCCAGATGGGGTGACACAGAAGAAGCCAGAATCACACTGCCCATGTAAATGTCCACTGGTAGCTGATACACACAGATTGTCAGCAGGGCTTGGGGACAGTATACCTGAGCTGTGCCCCAACAGCCGTGCATGTGTGTGGGACAACTGAGTTCTAGCACTACAAGAGAATCATTTTAGGAAATTCTCAGCATGTACTTTCCATTGCAAAGCTCAGTCTGACAGGAGCCCCATAACTCCTCATCTTCTCTGCCTCTTTTCTCCCTGGTATGCCAGGGCCAGGCTGCATTCTGCTGCATCCCTCCATCCCTACTCAGCTGGAATGCACTTATCACCAAAAGCTGTTACCACCTCCTAGCCCTCTGGTGATAAATCTCAATCCAGTTCTGAGCAGTGATGGCTATTAGCTAGAAATGAGCTGTATGAAAACAGCAGGTTTTTCCCTCTTCGTGGGAAAAAACAGTCAGATTCAAAAGGCAGGTCAAGTATTTGAACAAACACTTCATTTTAAACCCATATCATTGAAACAGTCCAACAATCTCAGTAAAGTTACTAGATTTGTATACTGAAAATAAGCAAGCACTTTCCTACTTTGCTCAACTAGGTCTAAAACCAGTGTGCAGTGGAGCCCTTGCTGATCCTCTCCTTGCAGACAGGAAACTTCAGCTTGACAAATGCTTCTCCAGCATTTTCAACAAGCATTAAGCCTACTTTATTTAAAGTAATGTTCGTGTGTCACTGAGTGTTAGTTTTATGAAGATAATATCTGGAAACATTTTATTAAGATGAAAGAGAGTTTGTCATAACAAAGTATATATAGAAAAAAAATTAAAGCGTGGTCAAAGATTGTAAATGGAACATTGCTAAATTTGTCTGGAGCAGAAATAAACCAAATTGGTTTATCAATATAAATATTTCTACTTCTGTTTCTAAACTTGTAGTTAGCTGCAGAGCAAAGGTGAGACTCCTTAGTCATTGAATTGGACCAGCTGAATGAATAGCTGCATGGAATTTCTCAAGGCCCACACCGCATCTTTATTCACATCTCTCTGATTTAGAGATAAGGAATCAGCAGACGATCACAGCCAGGTGACTTTGGGGTCAATGGATCTACGTCCAGGTGAATGAGGTAGCAGTTGGACTTGGTGATCTTTAAGGTCTTTTCCAACCTGAGCAATTCTGTGATTCTATGACTAGCATCTGCCAAGGGTCCATCTTGAGACCCCATCTGCAGTACTACATCCAGGCCTGGGACCTCCATCACAGTAATAGGTCAAAGGAAGCCACACAATGCCAGAGCACCTCCCCTGCGAGAAAAGGTTGAGGGAGTTAGGCCTGTTCATCCTGAAGAAGAGAAGACTCTGGGGAGACCTCATTGCAGCCTTGCAGTACTTAAAAGGAGCTTATAATCAAGACATTTTACACAGCAATAGAACAAGGGAGGATGGTTTTAGAGTAAAAGAGATTCAAATTAGAAATTAAGAGATAATTCTTTACACAGAGGGTAGTGAGGCACTGGCACAGGCCACTCAGAGAAGCTGTGGATGGCTCATTCCTGGAGAAAATCAAGGCCAGAGTGGATGGAGCCCTGGGGTGCCTGATCTAAGAGGTGGCAGTCCCATCCATAGCAGGGCAGGGTGAACCGAGTTATCTTCAAGGTCCCTTCCAAACCAAGCCATTCTGTGAAATGGTATATGTTTTCTGATTGTTATCTCCAGTAATCTTTTGTCCCAAGCTGTGCATACAGGCTTCTCCATTCAAAAGTACCCAGCTGCAGAAATCACTGCCTGATGCTGACATATTGCCCCTGTGCAAACTCTGCTCTCTGTCATGGAAATGAAGAAGTTTTCCTTATTAACTTTCTTTTGAAGCCTATTACTTATTTTCAGAGAATCTATTTTTAGTGACTTTTGAAGCAGTACTCTTAAATTAAATCTTTGTTTTTAAATACTTGGCTTTTTTTTTAAATAAAAGGAAACCTTATCATGATCTCTGCATCCTTGATTTTGCTGTTCACAACAGTGCTGAGGCACAGATGAGCAGCAGTTTATCCAAAGAAAAGTCAATAAAAGTACCCTATTGCAGCATTTGAATATCTGCTTTAGATGTGAAAATGCACTATATTGAAATTACTTTTAACTCAAATAAAGTAAACAAATAAGTCATCATTTAGATAGGCTGACATATTCTTAAGACATGAAGAGTAGAAAAAAAAATAAGAATACAAAGATTTCTGAATTTCCTGTTCATCTAATACGAACGGAGAAAATCCTGACACTGGCCAAGTATTTCACAGATTTGAACGCTGCTTTAAATCTCGCTCCCGTACAACCTCACTCTTATACAAGGTTACAGATGTATAGGCCACTTCAGTGAGAGCAAACTGGACCAAGGGGAAGGCATATACAACCAATGTCATTGATGTTTCTTTTCATGAAAGCAGCATATAGTGTTTTCCAGCTGCAGGGGAGCAGTGGGAAGAGAGGAATGCCTTGAACTGTTTCAGTACAATAGCTATAGGTGGAACTAGGCCAAAACCCAGTATCTTTGGATTCAAAGCCTTGATTTTGTTTCTCATTTTTCTAATGTAAAGGAAAAAAAAAAAAAGAAAGAGAAAGGTAAGCCCATTGCAGACATTTCAGCGTTTAAAATCCAGCTCTGATCTTAGAGCCCAACAGTAGCTGGAGTACTTTTTATGCCACAATCACAAGCAATGTATAATTACAGCATACTTGAGGAATGCTTGGCTTTCAAGGCACCTGATGAAGTTTCTCACACAAACTGGAAACACCCCATTACCTTGTGGATGGTTGTATTTGAGACAGCTTAGATCTTCTTTGAGCACAGAGGCATTTCAAAACATTTGGAAGTATAAAAGAGAGCCTTATTGGCCTAAGAACGGATCAGACAGAGCCAGAACAGCCTATTTTGACAACACCCGCACACAAGAATTGATTTATTGCTGCTAGTGCTTTGTTTTACTTTGCCTATAGCAAACGCCAAGTACTAGATGATTTCTTGATAGTTAGCTAGCTGTGGGCACTTCTCTTTGCCTTTTTTCCCCGTCACAGGAGTTAACTCTTTTGAAACAATCCATTGGTGTTGGTGCCATACAGAATATCAAGCTTTTAAAAAAAAAAAAAAAAAAGCCCTGGAGGGAAAAAGGCCTGACAAAGTGAAATGTGATTTAGTAACAAGAGCAGTCTCGTGAATCATGTAAATTAACTGTATTTGACCGAGATTGTGAAAAACAGAACACAGAGCACTCATTGCTGCTCTACCCACTTTATTCAACCTGTTATAGTACAACCAGGGAGCCGCGGCTAAATTCCTAACACCTAGTTTTACAAAAGTCTTTCCACTGAAAGCGAACATTTTTCATGACATGAGATGTGGTCCTGAAAGCAAACATCTCTCACAGATGATCTTTTGAGGTTCTTCCGTGGGCACAGAAATGAGCTCTGCATCATCACTATCCATGCACACACGCTCACACTGTGACATACATGCAGGAACAGGGCTCGCTTGCCATTTCATACAGCTCACTTTTTAAGAGCTAATATATGTGTTAATTCAAGAATTTAAATAATTGCTTGTTTGCCATAATAATCTCTTGAATGAAACTCAGAAATAATGAAAACTGAAGTTACTTGTGAATTAATCGTTTAAGTAGAAAGAGTTTAGATTAAAGAGGAAGCCTGAATGCCCTTCAAACTGTGGCACAGTACAACAGCTATGTAAATAAATTTCTGAGAGCTGCTCCAAGCCATTCAATTGAAGATAATTTTACTTGTAATACATTCAAGCCTTCTGAAATAAGTTTTCAACAGTTTAACAACCAAAGTTGTTCATTCATAGGGCCAAATATGAAAGCTCGACTGAAGCAGAAAGTACAGTGTTTCTTTCTTTGAAAACTTCTATCCAGAATGGATGCTTTATTTGGAGAGTTCAGGAAGTTGAAGCATTGCCTTCTATCAGCTCACAGCCACAGAGCAAGCACCAGGAAGCACACAAAAATGAACTTACTATTCCCGTGTGGATTGAGTGCCAACAGTTACACCAAGTTTGCTTTCAGCCTTGCAGAACTCACTGCCAGCCCCCGGAGACTTGTTAATTGCGCACTGTCTCCTGGGGTTTCTTTTCTGCTTGGCTGCCTGAAAGCAAAGCCTTCCTCTACAAAGCAAAGAGATAAACACACCTTGTTTGGAATAATAAATAGCCTCATTTTCAGCTGCCTCTTCTGCTTTTTTCTTCAGCCCTATCCCGCTCCCAACTATGACCTCTCCAACAGCAGAATCAGTGCACCTGCAGAGCACAGTGTCTAATTGGAGAGCCATCTTTAACACTGCATTACAAGCTGAAAGGCGACCCTATTACAAGGTGGATACAGCAGAATTACTAGACAACATTTTGCTTAAATGGAGCAAATTAGCTTCCTTTGGAAGCTTTGTAAATTAGGACTGCTTAAAAAGCCTTAAGATGTTATAGTTTTTTTTCAGTGCTTTTCTCTCCTATTGAAAAGTTGTGTTGTGTTGTTTTTTGTTTTTGTTGTTGGTGGTTGGGTTTTTGTTTGTTTACAATTAAGTACTACTCTTTTGCAAGAAATGCCTCCTTCCACTAAGATACCAGACATATTACTCCATACACACAATAAATTGAGGTCTCTGCCACGACCATATGAAAAATTACCAGAGGGGAAAGAAAATTCTTTTTCTTTATTTTGGTCATACAACTGTCATGAGACCCGTTCTTCTTCAACAGTACCCTAGGCCTAGGTCTTCACTCCAGACCTAACGTAACTCTCAGATAAAATATACCGAAAATAGCAGATAAGAAAAGGCTATACAAGTCAAGAGGCTTTGGGTAGTTGGCATTGCAGAGAAGCAATCTAGGGAAATTGGAAGGAGCTAAAATTTAATCAAAGAAATAACTCCTCTTCTTCAACTATCTCTTAAAACATAAAATACCTGATGTGCCTCAGGAATCGGATAGGAAGCAAAAAAAACAGATCATGAAGAATTTTATTTATATTGATTAAATTGTTCAGAAAATGATTCAATATGTAAGTACAAGAAATCCTCTTTGAAAATGTTAGCCACCATAATCTTACTTATGACCAGCATGTTGCTTTTGAGTTGGATTCTTTAGAAGTCACTCTGAGTTCTGTCAGTCCCAACTGCAAGTTACTGTCCATTACATTGTGGAAGTATTCAACTAGTACAAACAAGTGAGGAGTTTGGGATGCCAAGTAGGTAGGAAGCCTTTGAGGTCAAGTACAGGCCAAGATGCTAGCCATATTTCAATCTGATTTGAGGCCTGGATGAAGAAAATGCTCTGTATGGATGTGTGGAGGTGTACTGTAACAAAATGGGAGGCAAAGCAATGACAGCAAGGTCCTAAGCTACGGCAAGTAAGGATTTGGTCAAATGCAACAGCTATAGGGAGAAAAAGAAAAAAAAAAGAAAAAAAAAAAAGCTGCTTACCTTCAGAAGATCTCAGGTATGCAGGAATCTTCGGCAAAATACCCTTATCTCCACTACCAACCCTTAAATGAAGTCTGGAAAGGGGAGCTCCTGGCTCCACCCCTTCTGGTCAGTCGGATACATTGCATGCATCTGAACTTCCCTGAGTCGGACCTGCCTTCCCACCAGGCGCTCAAGCACTGGGTCAACCTGTGACTTAGAACTTCTGCCACATGTTCTCAGCTGATTTCTATCATCTCAACCAAATTGTGTCCCAGAAATAAGAGTTAAAATAAAAAGAATTAGAAAAAAAGATTTCATGTATGTGTGTGGTATTATGGAAATAATCAAAAACATTACTACATGTTTCTATCTCCAGACTGGAAACTCTCCTGTTCTACAGGCCCAGAATGCAGTGGGTTGAAACATAAATCTGAATAATGAACAACTAAATTTTAACTGCAACTTATTAAAAAAAAAAAAAAAGAAGAAGAAAAACTCATGGAAATGCCCGAGCTGCCCTTTCATTTTATGTGCCTAATGCATTTACCTGTCTGCCACCACACATTTTTCTAAAGATATGTCCTGAGTCACAAAGCGGATACTGCCAAAAGAAGTCTGCATTAGGAACATGCCTTTTCCCTTAGCAGTTGTTGGTTTTTTTTTTTGCTTTTGCTTTTTTTTTTTTTTTGCTTTCCTTTTATTTTTTTAATTTGTTCTTCATTTTGATGTCTTCCTTAAATATTATAAAAGTTATGCATCTGAATCCTGAAAGGTTGAGGCATGCACTTCCTCTAATGTCATCATACGGACAGAGATAAATGTTGTGCACATTCAAAAAAATCCCATTTCAATGCTATAAACAAATTGGATCAGAGAAATAATCTCCTATTTCTCAGTAGCTCTTGAAAGATGCTTTGCATCTTGTACTACTTGAACTTACGAAATTAGATTTTAGCTAACATGTAGGCAACCACAAAGGTGTGCATTAAAAAAGCAGAACCATTACCCTGACTCCGTTCTGTTAGTGTGAAATAAAGAAAAGTTAGCAGCAGGGAAGATAAGCTATCCTACTAATGAGAAGGATTTTGCTTTTTAAGGGCACACAATAATTGCATGTTGTTAACATGTCCTAGGCAAAGAAAAAATTGGAATTAGCTAATAAGAAAAAAATTTAAAAACATCTACGAATATGTTTAGCATAAGACTTGGGTAACTGGATGGTGCTGTCTCAGTAAACTGCAGTATCATTAAACTGCTGGCTGAAAGCAGATGGGAAACATAGAAGTCGCACCTGTTATGTGACATCAGCAGAGTTAGCACCTCTGTTTCACAACCCTGTCTCCACCTGTGGGAACCAGTATCTATTCTTGGCAGGACCATAAACACACAAAGAGAGGTTATTTCTCACTTGTTGAATGTTTGTTGTTCAGTACATGCAAGTGCTAAGCCATGGCTGCTCCCAAGACATGTGTCAAGGAGAGGCGACCACACCAGCACAGGATGGATGGATGATCACCCAAGGCTTGGCTAAACATGTTACATTTTTCCAAGGAAATTATGCGTGTAGAGGCTAAAACATATCTCACATGAAATAATTGTTGATGTCTATCCATTTCTTAGCACAGTACAATTTAGTGTCCAAGAGCTAGGAGAAAAACATGCTTCCTATGGTAACCAGAGCCTCTAGAAATTGTCTCAACTGTTCCTCAGCTGCCTGGGGCTATTTTGTGGTTATCTGATGCTGCAAAAGAGGAATGAGCGACTAATTCCATGGATGCAGCATAATGGAGCAGTGTCATTCAGTAGGTGCCCACTGTGTGGGACACTGCAAACTCAGACCAGTCAGCAATAGGAGCCTTTACATACAGTGGATGTAAACCATTCGGAGAATGGTTAAGAAATGACTGTGAAAAATTGGCAGTCAAATGCACATATTTTTTAATGCCAGCAACACGTGTATGGGCTTTGATTCATGTTGCTCATCTGGCTGCAGTGCTCACTGGTCTGTCCCAGAGCCCACATGGGTTCTCAGTTCAGACTCATCTGCTGACAAGTTTCTTTACACTGTCATCACACACACCAGCTTAGCAGTCACAAAGAGGACAGCTTATGTTTTCTGACCAAAATCCCAGAACTTGGTGGAGGAGAACACTAGTGTTGCATTCAATGGCTCAGTGTCCAACTGGATACCACAGAAATGTGATAGCCCTTGAGGGTCAGTATTGGGACTGGTACAGTTTAATAACATTGTAAGTGACATGGACAGTGGGATTGAGTGCAGCCTCAGCAAGTTTGCAGATGGCAGCAAGATGAGTGCTACCGACAGCTTGGTGGCGGGATCCCCGGAGGGCAGAGATGTCATACAGAGGGACCTTGCAAGTGTAGAGGGGTGGCCTGTGCAAATCTTATGAAGATAAACAGGATCAAGTGCAAGTCCATGCACTGGGTCAAGGCAATCTCAAGCATAAAAACAGGCTGGGCAGAGAATGGATGTAGAGCACCCCTGCAGAGAAGAACTTGGAGCTGTGGCTGATGAAAAAACCAAACCAACATAAACTTACAGTGCATAAATCCAATCCTATCCTGGGTTGCATCAAAAGATTGATGGCCAGCAGGGCTAGGGAGGTGATAGCTGCTATCTTCTCTGCCCTTGTGAGGACCCACCTGCAGTACTGCATCCAGGCCTGGATGAAAGATGTGGAGCTGTTGGAGTAGGTCCAGAAGAAGGCCACAAGGATACTCAGAGGGCTGGAGAACCTCTCTTGTGAAGAAAGGCACTGGCACAGGCTGCCCAGAGAAGCTGTAGATGCTCCATCCCTGAAGGCATTCAAGCACAGGATGGATGGGGCCCTGGGCAGCCTGAGCTGGTGGGTGGCAGCCCTGCCCACTGCTGGGAGTTGAAACTTTGTGATCTTAAAGTCTCTCCCAACCCAGACCATTCAATGATTAGTAACATACAGTAATGTTAACATCAAAAGATATCCCCAAAAATGAAAAGTAGAATTCAAATTAAGGGGAACACCTAGTAAATAAAGGAACCAGCTTATGTGGTTTTAATTAAGTTAAAGATTAATGAGAAAGACCATAAACAGAGAACATAAAGAATCATGCATGATTTGTAATATGTGTGAAATTAGCTGACTGTGTGTTATGTAAAGCTCTGCGGGTAAAATGAACTACATTTGAGGAGCTCTTGGGTACTTTTAACTAGTAGTAAATCAGCTACATTTCATTATTTCCTGCTGGTCTTCCTACTGGAAATATATTCAACTCATTTTTAAATAAAGTATTTTCTTTACTCAAATGGCAAACAAATCACTGATTAAATGGAGAGATAACACACCCAGATGATTTGCATCAATGTAACTGCACCTCAAGTCCTATAATTATGCATTATAACACCACTGTGAAGGGCTTGAACCAAAATTCCCCTTGCAAACAAAGCCAGAGTTAGTAATTGCTGCAAAATGACGTTACTAATTTATTTTTTAGTATCAACCCCTGAGGGTGGTTGAGATCCCAGAAGATCCTAAGTCTCCAAAACAGGTGTAAATTTAGCTCCCTAGCCTTTTCCATAGTATTTTGAGTTTACTGATTTAAAATACTTTTTTTTTTCTCCAGAGGCAATGTGCACACAATCATTTTCAATCCACTACTAGAGAAACCAGGGGGCAGATAAGGCAAGAAGCAGAATGATGTCCCCTAAATCTTCATTGCTTGGCCTTCACAGTGAGCTATAACAAACTGCTGACAACCACACCACTGACGTCAGCACTTGCATCCCAGCTCTGCTGCTGAGATCCACATTACCCCATCTGGCAATGCCATTTCCATGGCCACAAAGGACTTGCCTCTGGGCTTTCTCCCAAGCCCGCTGAAGATAAGAAGGCAACTCCAAACCTTCATGGAGGAGGCTGTGGGCAGGATAGGCAGGCTGTGGCTGCTCTTTATGTTACAGTTATTGAGAGAGGCATTGCTAGTTATGGCTTGGATTAGAGATAGGAAAGAAGTGAAGCAAGTACAACTTGAAGTGGAAAATAATTTGGCTTGTTGCACTTTTTTTCCAATGTTTATGTATAAACCTTCAAAAAAGTTTCTTACTGCTGCACATCCTCTAAAAGCACTGTGACAAATAAACAGTCTCATGCTCCAGTGATAATCTTCAGTACTGCATTTGAGGAGCCACATTCCAGCCACAGATTTGTTGCCCAGTCTATCCAAAACACCAAATCTTAAACATATTTCAGGGGAGGGAAAAAAAGAAAAAAGAAAGAAAGAAAAAAAAAGGAAATAAAGAAATTATACAATTTCTAGAAGTATCTGGAAACAAGAATCGCCTCCAACTTTTACTTTCCTTGGAGATAACATCTGCGTTGGTGATAACATGTTAGCTCCATTGGAGACAAATGAGGTTTCTTCCAGTCTTTTGTCAAAGAGTTCATGTCAGAGCTGCCCTGATGTGTAGCCAGCTAAACTCTAAAAGAGGGAGAACTGTGCCTCCCAGGCCTCCCAACATCATGATCCCAAGTGCTCAGTAATGCTCAAAGGGGCGTAGAGAAAGTTAGGTGCTGATACCTTTATGCTGTTAAGAGAGGAAAAAAAAAGAAGAATGAACCAGACAGCAGCCATATTCCACTGTAAAAACCTAAGGTTTGCCAATACCTCACAAAAGGAGGCAATTCTGTCCCTTCCATTCAAAAATGATAAATTAGGAATTGAAAAGTTTCCCAGAATGTTAACAATGATAAAAAAGATTTCATTAAAAAAAAAAAAAATTCCAAGTGCACAAATATTCTCCAAGTTTAAAGACAATAGATGTGGACTGCAGTGGTCTACCAGATCAGGAGTAGCATGCAGAGAGCTTCAAGGGTGTTTCACTGCCTCTGCAAAGGCAACAACTGAGAGGTGCAGAGTGAAGACACACAAATGAGCCACAGAACAAAGCAGCAATGTGTGGTCCATCACATAACAGGAAATGCATCTGCTGAGCTCCTTCATAGAGTAGAGTGGGTTACAGAAGTTTACATAGGCTCATGGGAAGACCAGAAAAGACCACAGAAACCAACTGAAAATTACTATGAAAAGAAACACCTTATCCAACTCTGGATTTCCAAATTGGCTGGAGAAGCACTGGGGGGAAGCATCACTATAACATGGAATCATAGAATTATTATGGAATAATGGCTTGTGAAGGGACCTTGAAGGCCATCTAGTTTCACCCTCTGCAATGGTAGGAGCACCTCCCAATAGATCAGGCTACCCAAGTCCCATTTAATCTGGCTTTGATAGCCTCCAGGGATGGGGTATCCACAGTGTCTCTGGGCAGCCTGTACCAGTGCCTCACCACCTTCAGAGTGTAGAATTTATTCCTCATTCCTAATCTAATTTTCTCCTTTTTTAGTTTAAAATGATTCCCCTTGTCTTGACACAACACTCCCTGATAAATAGTCAGCTTTGCTGTAGACTCACCTGAGGTACTGGAAGGCTGCAATGAGGTCTTCCCAGATCCTTTGCTTCTCCAGGATGAACAAGCCCAGAACCCTCAACCTTTCTTCACAAGAGAGGTTCTCCAGCCCTCTGAGTATCCTTGAGGTCCTCTTCTGGACCCGCTCCAACAGCTCTACATCTTTCTTGTGCTGGAGGTCCCAGGCCTGGATGCAGTACTGCAGGTGGGTCCTCACAAGGGCAGAAAAGAGGGGGGCTATCACCTTTCTTACCCTATTTTCCAGATTTATTTTTACATAGTCCAATTGACTTTCTGGGCTGCAAAAGCACATTGCTGGCTCATCTCTATCTCCTCATCCACCAGAACCACCACGTCCTTCTCTGCAGGACTCCTCTCAATTAGTTCTTCCAGTCTGTACTTATATCTGAGAGTATTCTGACTCAAGTACTGCACTTTGCACTTAGACTCGTTGAATCATATTAGGTTCATATGGGACCACTCCTCCGGCTTGTCTAGGTCTCTTTGGATGGCATCTCTTCCTTTTGTTGTACCAACTGCACCACTCAGCTTGGTGTTGTCCACAAACTTGCTGAGGCTGCACTCAATCTTACAGTATAGGTTATTGATAAATGAATGATGTCCCCTAAATCCTCACTGGAGTCCCAGGAAGGACTCCTAGGAGACACTTCTCATCTTATGCAAGGTGTTGCCCTATCCCTAGTACTGGACCCAGCAAATGCTGGAGGAGTTTCATCATTCCTGTAACTCAACAAGTAAGAAATAAAGTGGTACCAGAGGCTGCAGTCCAACGGGTACTGGACCAAACCTAAAACCTCAGATGTGGCATGGGAAGAACTGCCTCATGAATTTAAAACAGATCTCTGAAAGCACAGCAGCTGAACCAGTCCCACCACAACCACCACTTGGAAATCTCAGTCAGACAACACTTTCCTTCATGCTTGAGTTGGAATTTAGTTGGAGCAAAGATTGAAGTACCTAATTTCTTGTTGTTTGAATAAAGAGAAACACTGCTGATATCCTGGCAAGGCAAGTTTCCCTGCCCTGTGTGCTATGTCACAGGAACTAGCTGTAGAGACAAGATGTTCTCTGTAATTACCTAGGAACATCTCTTGTTTACTTTGGTTGAAACTCCAGCAATGTCCCACCCTTGCATGCGGAGCATGGAGTGCACCTCTATTTTACCTGTACTAGCAAAAACACGTACATAGATGAAAGATCAAGAGATTACAAAGCAAAAGTTTTTTTCAGTATTCTGGCCATAGGTATTTGGGAGCAAGGATGTGCATAGACAGGTCTGGTTTCAAGAACTGCTGCATGCTGCTGCATCATTTTCAGAGTCATTTTCTCATCTATCTGCAGCATTTGGATTAGCTGAGCTGCACACAGTCATTTGCAGAACTACTTTATATCCAGCTATCCCAAGGCAATCACTGAACCTCCAGTTTTGGTTTGAGATGGCACATGTTCACAATTCATGGTACCTGCCCAGCAGCAGTCTGGCCCAGTGAAAGCACTCTAGATTTACATCCCAGCCACCTCAAAGAAGAAAATCCACTTTTTGTTTTAATAAAGAAGCATCTAAAAATTGCTTGTGGGATTTTTGGGAACTCTCCAGATGTGCTAAAGGTTGAGGAGAAAGTGGAATGGTGCTGCTTGCTTTCTTTGCACATGTGCCTGGCCCACTCCAGCCCTCTAGTTCCATTAGCTCTTCCATCTCTGGATTTAGTTGCTTCAGTTCTGGGCAGCCCTCACATCCACCATGCCTGAATGCAAAAGGAAGGGGCGTTTTCTTGGTCTCTCACGTGCTCACACTCTACTTTATGTTGTGAGGCAAAACTGCTGTACTTGTCCTTTCTCATGGAAGGTGCTCTACTAACGCTGAGACACCTTGTTTACTTTTTAATGCAAATTATAGAAGCATAGCTCCAGTTTAATCAAATAAATCGTGTCACTCAATACCAAAAGCACAGGTGGAAAAAAAAAGCAATACTGAAGCCCTTCTTCACCTGTGTTTAGTGGGGGAAGAGGAGAACAAAATTCTGTGGAAGCACAAGGGTCTTTTTAAAAAGATATTTTATGAAGTTGAAAACAGTGGCTTAATTTTACAAGGCATTTTGTTCTCCACGTTCAGAATAAAATGTACAGAAATACAGACTAGGGCTGCAGCTTCTGCAGGTATGCCTTCTGTCACTCCAGTGTATAATTTTTCCTTTCTCAGTCTGCTTTCCTGATGCTTTCTGAATGTGGTTTCCGCTGTGTTGTCACTTCTCATTTTCCATCTGGTGTGACACAGGCAAGACCACCAATATGGCTAATGCAAACCAAAAGATCAGACACATCAGTATTCAAACTGGTCTCAACATAGGTAAAAGCATTTTTTCTCTGCTCTGCTAACTATACAAACAATGAATGGCCATTTTCTCACATCACACTTCATCACAAGAATATCTGATAACATGAACAACCCAAGAGAAAAAAACAGGTCCATTTTTAAAAGCTAAATTCCCTACATTTCACTCTTTTCTAGTAAATCCCAGTTTGGATGCTAAAGTCCAAAAAACATTGATAGAGAAAAGTCCTCAAGCATAAAACAGGCACAGAGGTGAGAGTGTCTCTCTAAACTCTCAAAATAAAGCTCTTTGTTGACAGGTGTCAGATACCCAAGGATAAATATCATCTCACTTATTTAACTGCCTGAACTGTAATTTATACGCTATAAATGGAGCTGTGTAATTCTCATCTGTATCAGTTTTATTAAAAATAAATTTAGATTCTCCCTTTATAAGAGAAGAACTAATATCAAGATATTCAGACTCTGTTCTTCATCAAGGTGAGAAGGTCTGAAGACCACCAAGCACTAAGGAAAAATGCTTCATTTTCAGCATGGCATCTAAGGCAACTCTTATGTTTTTTTTGATGGAGTATATCCAATGCCATGCAATCTGCTTTCTTTGTCAAGGGTAACCTTATGTGAAAGCAACATTAACATTTGATTTTCCCTTTCTGTGAGTGCGGGATACTTTATACAGGAGTGCACCACAGAATTTTTTATTTTTTAAAATATATGCTCCAAAGCTGACACTACTGTTGTGATCCCAGGACTTAATCTGATTTTGTGCTATTGCTAGAAAAAATGAGATATTCAGAATGCAGATAGAACATTCCCAACAGGAGCATAAACTGCTTCCCCAGTCCTCATACCAGAAGACTATTGGACAATCTTACTTCTTCCATAGGTTATTCTGATGATAGCTCTCCTTTGTTTGTTGCCATATTGGGCTGTTTTTAGGGTATGAGCACCTGGTAGCAAAAATAAATGTTTATGTTGCTCTCATCACCGAGTAGAATATTAAAGTGATGAAGCTTAAGGAAAAAAAAAATTAGTTTCAGTAGAAATGCAAGACATTCCGTGACATACACATCAAACACTTGTAGCCACCCATGTCCAATGCCACTTCACAGCACCTTCAGGTTTGCTATAAAAATACTCTGAGGGAGAGGACAAAGAAAGTTATCAGCAGGAATTCTGTTAATTGTCACCAAAAGCCTTTAGCTAAATCATTTCCTGTCCTCTGAATCCAGCTGGAAGCACTTGCCAGCAAGAAGGCGGCCACGTAATCGCATGGCCCAGACACTCTCTGTGAGACAAACAGAGGAAACTACATCCTATCATAAATCTGTCAGTCATGTACCAAATGGGTATCATGAGGGCTGGGCTTTTCCCCCTCTAATTATCACTTGGCACACAGAAGCAGGGTTTGATATACTATTTGTATCGTAGGCTTTTTTGACAGCCTAATCCCACAGATTCAACCTCTGACAGACCTGGTGCCAGAGCAATGAAGCAGATCCCTCAGTGGGGAGATCAGAGGGAGTTGAGGAGACCTGCACGTGTTACTGCTCCCTCCTACCCCCCCCCCCCCCACACACACACCCCCCCAAGGCTGGCTTATATGAGAGACTGAGAGTACTACCCTTCTTTCAGTGCTTTCAGGGGACGAGCTCAAGATAGAACATAAATATGAAGTTAATTTATTTAATGCAAGCTGATAGTCAGTATTTTGACATGTCTGGGCATATTCAGGAGCTAGGTAGGTGGGTAGAAACAAAGTAGCAAAGAAACATCCATGAGCTTCAGTAAAAGAAGAATCATATGAGACTTTTTCAGAAGTAACTGTATGCAGAAAGGAACATCAACATATACCCATCAGCCTGGTGTTTGAGTACAGGCAAACAAACACAGTCATGGATTCTGTGTAGGTCATAGGACAGGTGTGGGGATCAGAAGGGAAATAGAGACACAAAGAAGTAAATGGCAGGAGATAAAAAAAGAGTTTGGGAATTTGAGGAAGTAGGGGCATCTGAAGGGCAGGTTGGCATGTGGGTAGGGTGGTCCATGAAGAGCAGGCCAAGGCAGGCAGCAAGATGTGAGGAAAGCCCATAGGTGGAAGGAGGCCTTCAGATATGCAGTTTGGATGCTGAGAGCTGCCAGAAAGGCCAAGACTGATAGTCAGGGTCTAGATGATCACCCAACAATAGCCATCCAAATATTACTGACATATTTTGGCCATTCTTGCCAGGGCAGTCCTGGCAAAAATAAAGGCCTGTGGTGGAGACAGAATTATAGCCTGCCTCTGGTAGCTCCAGATCCAAAACACAGCCAGGAAGGCACCACGGTTCTTTCATTGTTCATTCTCACCCTTCTTTCAGCAGGAAACATCATCTCAGTTGCTGTGGTAACAAAAAGTGGTAACTGTTGGAGTAACAAACATCATGTATGCAAATTCAAGTATCCAGGCAGAACAGACCAGAGGAAACAAACAAACAAGTAAACAAAACAAAACAAACAAACAAACAGTATAACAATAACAAAAGTAGACCAAGTGCAAGGTCCTGCACTTTGGTCATCACAACAGCTCCATGTATTGCTACATGCTTGGGGCAGAGTGGCTGGAAATCTGTACACCAGAAAAAGATCTGGGTGTGTTAGTTGACAGCTGGCTGAACACGAGCCTGCAGTGTGTCCAGGTGGCCAAGACATGGCATCCTGGCTTGTATCAGATATAGTGCAACCAGCAGGAGCAGGGAAGTAATTGTACCTGTGTACTCAGTTCTGGAGTGGTCTGGCCACACCTCGATTACTGTGCTCAGTTTCGGGCCCTTCACTGCATGAAAAACAGTCAAACGGGATGCCCAGGGAGGTGGTGGAGTCACAATCCCTGGAGGTGTTTGAGAAATGTGGAGATGTGGCACTGAGGAACATGGTTTAGTGAGCATGGTGGTGATAGGTTAATGGTAGGACTTTTCCAACTTTAATGATTCCATGAAAAACAGGCAGACAGATAAACTATCATTTACAAAAATAGGAGCCTGAAGTAAGGCTCCTAGGTACTTTTTAAATAAATAATTTTGTTTCCGGAAGCACCACAAGGAAACAGTTTTAACTTTTCCTAAAAAGCTCACCTAGCTTATCAGAACATCTACTCTGCTGTTGAGTTCTGGCTTTGGAAATTCAGATCAACAAACGGTTTTTTTATAAGAGCAATTACTAAGCACAGATATAGGCTTTCAGGCATTATTTCATTTCAGGGAAGAGGAAGTAAAATAAAATGTTTTGTTTCTCTTCCTCTCAGCTTCATCGCTATTTCTAGTCTGGGAGTTATGCTTATTGTGCTGCTCTTTCAGCAAGAGCATAGTGTAGACAAAGGTCACAGAATTCTTGCAGGCCTCTTACATCCAAAGAATAAAAGCCAGAAAAAACCCTACACCAAGAAACAGAGATCTCTTACAGGAGAGTGAAGAGTGTGTCAGAGACATTGTGCAATACTGCACGGCATTGACAGACCTGTAATCAAGGAGCATGCACAGTCCTTTCCTTCCCCTAGCATATTCGGCTCCAGCACCCACACTTTCCTTGGCATTAAATTCACCCCAAACCTCAAGAGTTTCTATAAAGACCCTTGCATATCTCCGCATGAGTCATGAACATAACTTTGCTGGGTCTTGTAGCAAGTTTCAATCCATACTAAAATGTAGCAACTTGTTTTTCTTTAATTTGTGGTATATTTAATATGTAGGGATCGTATTTGATCCCCTATTAGTGATGAAGTCAGGGCTTTTGATAAGTCATGTGATTCTTCAAAGATAAGGAAGCAGACTCCTGGCTGGCTGGCTTTATAGAGCTCTGCAATTACTGGTATGATCATGCACAAGATGACACTTTTCCTGACTTGTGGTTCTCTGGGCAATTCTTAGTTTAAACTACAACAAGAAAAAAACTGGCATAAATCAAAAAAGTCAGGCAGAGAAAGGGGGAGAGGCAGAAACCGAATCCTGTAGATAGCTCTGGGCCAATCCAATTGAGAGGAAGCTGTCAATATTGCCATCAAATCAAGAATAAACACAAATACTATTTCTGCTGTAACTGAAAACCAAGGCAGCCATGTTCAGTTCTGTCTGGCTCCTTGCTGCCTGTCCCCACAGACATTGTGGCAGAAGATGAAGCTGAGATCATTGAGGGAGAAGAAAGGGAAGTAAAGAAAAACCTGAGGGAAGCCAGATTCCATTTGTTTCATTGCTCATAGAGCAATTTGTTTAGGTAATTGCCAAAGTAAAACAAACATAGAAAGAAAAACATCTGGGAGGAAAAATTGGTGGGAATGATCTGGCTGTACATTTGCTTCCTATTCCCCATCAGTCAACAGCCCTCTCACTATCTGCAATGCAAGGAGGAAGGTTGCTTTAGGGCTTTTTTGATAGCTTTTGGTCTCAATTTAAACAACAAACATGGAGGAAGGAGAGCAAATAGACCAACTGCCTGTTCTTCAAAGCCTTTGAAACAACGAAAGGGTTAATAAGGAACACCATGGTCTGCAAACCCAGCACTGGCACAGGCGTCAGACTGGCACTGGCACCACTGCTGTTTCCTTTGTATCTTTCTCTTAACTTCCCAGCAGGGCTAAATTAACAGACACTATGAGAAAGACCCAACTCTGATCATAAGGGAATTAGATTTTCCTTCTTTCCGGCAAAGCAGATAGAAACCATCAAATGTAAAAAAAGCAGCGAGCAATGGCAACAGCCTCTGCATTTATGGAGGACAATAGAGGGGCAGTGCTAGAATTAATAGCATTTTAAGCCAAATTCAGGGCTGGTGCCAGGGGAAGGGAGCTCTGTCCCAGACTGTTGCATCTGCTGGGAGTAAGGCTAAATGGAGCCCATTGAGCATGATGAAAACATTATGAGGTTATTACAACAACTTGTTTGAAAATGTGCAGCGGGAAGCCAGCAACACCAGATGAATACAAAACCCGAGCCCAGGAGCAGTGTCAGGCAGCATAAATAAGGTTTTGTCCTCATGTCCATTATGAACCTCGTGTTTGTTGTTTGGGACATAACCCATTCCCTTAAAAAAAAAAACAAAACCTTAACCAGAGGGCTGGAACTTGGCAGGCCAGCCCCTATCCTGCTGCAGTGTTTGCGCAAACCTCAGCTCCGATCAGACTGCTGCAGCTGACAGGAGAAGGGCAGAGGGGAAAAAAAAAAAAAAAAAAAAGAGTGGTAATTAGCCAAAAGGTTTCAGCTCCATTTGCCACAAAGGATGGTTAGAAAAACACCAGATGATGCAATTTCTAAAGTCCCTTTTGAAGTGCTGGCCCATCCTTGTTATCAGCAGCTAGAGAGAGATGCAAAGAGCCTCACGAACTTTCAGGTCTCACAATGTATGGAACAGAAGGGTAAGGCCTGAAGTCCTGAGTTACAGGCAGCTCCTTCTGCCTCTCTGCCTACGGAGAACAGCAACACAAAGCCGAGCTACAACACAGCACTTCCAGCCAACGCAATCAAATGGATAGCAATCAAATAGTATCTTCAAAAAGGCCAAAATTTTATGATCTTTTCCAAGTTTATGAAAAGACAGTGGTTCATCCTAAAAATGGAAGCTTTGCAATTAATTTTTTCTTCCATTTTCAAATTTGAAATGAAAGAAAAAAAAAAATTAAAAAAATGACGCTGTAGAATGAAACCATTGAAGCAAATTCTTTCTTCTCACCTTTTAAACTCTCCCCAGGAAAAAAATCTAAGATGAATTGGTGAGGGCTTGTCTGAGCAGGAAGCATTTATCTGCTCAATACACAGCTGTAACCGTGTCGGTGCCTGAGCATTTTTCCTGCAGCCTCTTCCAGCTCAGCTAAACAGTTTTCAATATTATAAGCTAAGCCTTAAAGAAGAAAACCATAATTTTTTTAATAAAAAAAAAAAAAAGAAAAATGCTTGTAGCAAAACAAGGGCATTCACATGGGTCATTAAAACCAAATTTAACACCAGAACACATTCATGCCTTAGCTTTCATGTCTAAACTTTCCCACAGAGATGATTTCTCAGAGGAAACACAGGGGGTGGGAGGGAAGTGAGGTGGGAAATGAAGATACTTTCCCAGTGCAGGGCGGAATGGGAACCAGAAGCAAGTAAGGACAAGGTTTGAGAAGCACTCCATCAGATGTTGTTTTCCTTTATCTTTTCCACTCTTTCCCCCAGTCACTTTGCAATAAGAAGAAAAGGATAGAAGCTGGAGGCAGAAACGCATAGAACACCGGCATGTTTAAAAATTACATGGATTTTATGTTTTTCTTTGTTATATTGTTGTTACTGTTTTGTTTTGAATTTTGAAGAAAAGACCTGCAATTTCTACTACAGATAGCAAAATCTGACTTTCTCCATTGCATGCATTGAGTCACACTGGACATTTGCCATTTGTTCCCACTGAACACACAGATGGGATCACAGCCCCTTGGTGACAGCACAAGATGTCCTCCAGACTGAACGCCTTTGACAGCTGTGCCTCTGAACAGACGGATGTGGTGGGCTCTGCCCATTTCATAAAGGCCAGGTAAAATAAACATTTCTTGGAAATCAATGCCTTGTGCCCTAAAGGTCTTTTTCCCTGGATAGAAGGTGTGTGTTACTATGACCACACAAGGGCTGCCAGGTCTGTCACACAAGCCCAGCACCGTAAACGTGTAGGAATATCCCAAGTATACAGGCTCCTTTTTTTTCCCACAGTGTGGGAAAGTGTGCAGTGTGCAGGCTGGATGTGGCTCTGGGCAGCCTGGTCTGGTGTTGGTGACCCTGCACATTGTAGGGGGCTTGAAACTAGATGATCATTGAGGTCCTTTTCAACCCAGGCCATTCTATGATTCTATGATGAAGACCCCTGAAGAAGGTTAGATATGAGAACAAATAAGATTCGGTCATTCTCTCTCCTTTTCTTCTAAATATGGGTAAAAACAGAGAGCCTTGGGAGGGAGCAGTACAAAGGAAAAGAATAATCATAAATTCCATTTTACAGTTTTTCTCCTCTATTTATTGATAACACATTTTCTTTCTCAAAAAAAAAAAAAAAAAAAAAGCCATAGAGAAAAAAACAAAAAACAAAAAAAGTGGAGAAACAGGGAAATAGAGAGCAAGAGAGGAGGCAGAAAAGCTGGAGAGGAGACAGAAAGGAGCAAGAGAAGCCTTAGAGAACAGAAAGAGGAGTCAGAGAAGTCAGAGATGAACCATAGAATGCACAGAGGATCCATAGTGGAGTCATAGAGGAGACAGAGGTGACAGAAGCTAAAGAGAGGCTAGAGAGCCATATGAGAAGTAGAGCAGAAAGGAGCAAAAGAGACACAAGAGAAGTGCTAGAGAAGTGCCAGAGGAGCCAGGGAGGGAACAGAGCAGAGACAAAGAAGCCTGGGAAGCAAGAGAGGAGATAGAATGACAGAATGGTAGGGATTGGAAGGGACCTCTGGAGAACATCAAGTCCAACCAGTCTGCTAAAGCTGGTTCTCTGCAGCAGGTTGCACAGTGGAGTAAGGGCAGATCTTGAATATCTCCAGAGAAGGAGATTCCACTACCTCTCTGTGCCTCCTGTTCCTGTGCTTGGTCACTCTCACAGTAAAGATGTTTTCCTTTGTTTGTCTGGAACTTCCCGTGCTCCAGTTTCTGTCTGTTGCCTCTTGTCTAGGTCTCTCAAAGAAGCCAACACGAAACCAGAGAGGAGACAGAAAAGTTAGGGAAGCAAAAGAGAGATGACTGAGAGACAAAAGGTACCAAAATGGTGCCAGAGAGGAGATAGGAGGCAAAGGTGCCAGTGAAGCAATAGAAGCTAGAGAACCAGAGGAGCAAGAGAAGAGCCAGAAACACCAAAGAAATTATAGAGAAGCCAGAGAGGAGACAGAGAGCAGATGGAAAGCCAGATTGCATCTCACTGAGACAGGAATACTTTCAGTCAGAAGTTCTTGCTTCTGGATGAGCTACATTTCTTTATAAGTTTTGCTGCATTTAGACAAAATATGGTATGTTTGATCATTTCTGTTTTTATCAAAAGGCATTCACCTCATATTTGATCACATGCTCCTGTTTCAATTTACCTAAAAAATGAATTACGAGCTCAATAATTGTGCTGTAGTGAGAATTACAGGAAGCCAGAAGATTTTTAAATATCTTATCATGCTATGTTTCTATAGCACCTTTGTATAGAGTTTTAGTCTATAACTGGGGAGTCAATATAGCACAGAATGTGATAATATTTTGCCACACTTGGCACTGCAAAGCAAATGCATTATGTTTCTCAAAAGGTCCAGAGTTAATTCAGAAGGATGCAAACAGGTGAAACACCCGTGATACAGTGTTTCCTATCCCCTGAGTTGCAGCAGGGACCAGGGGCTTTGGATGGGTGGACTAGGGCAGATATTGCACCTTTGGGTGGTTGTTAGGACCTCTTTCAGATTGCAGCAAGAAGAGTTCTTGGAACATTGCCATCTAGGTGCTCCAAAATGATGATTCATGCATGGTTACATGGCAATATTTACTAAGCTCTCGGGAGGCAAATCCATTAGCAGAGATTAGTCAGCTGTCAAGAGCCCATTCCCTCGTATAAGAGTTCTGTTCTCTAAATAAAAGTTCTCATCTGTAACAGCAACTTCCACCCCACCACCTACTCGCTCATTTCATAATTCCGTAATCGGTGAGTTAGGACACGTTGTGTTTTCTCAGATTGCAGAGGAAAGTAACACGGGAGAAACTGACAGTGAAAAATGAAGATTTTGTCTGCAGCAACTTTTCTCACCATAACTGAGCACAGTCAAACAACTTCTGATTTATTCAGAGCCAATTCTGCCTGTGAGGAAAAGAGACTCAGCTGGAAGCAGCTTCATCTCCACCCAAGCGCAGCAGCCACCTCAAGCGTGTGCACTGAGCTCTGCAGAGAAACTCCTTTTGGTTGTTCAGAGTGTTGCATCCCTCCAATAGGGATGCATACCACAGCCTCCAGGTAACCACTTTGTGGTTCAGGAGATGTCACATGAGGGTTTTTTTGCCTGTACATGTGAATATTTGGGGCACCGGTTACTGCATTGATGACCATTTCTCACTCTATCCAAAGAATAACTCATTATTCAAATGGAAGGCATCTGGGCATGACAGAAAGGCTGGCAGCTACTACAAAGCATGGTGAGCATAAACTGCTCGGTCAGCAGAGCAAGATTCATTCCTAGACACATGGCTATTGAGTTTGTTTGAGCAAGACTCACTCCTAGACACATGGCTATCTCTGTGCAGAGAGAGCTGTGGTTTTCAAGATGTCCAGCTGTAAGAGCTGTAACAAAAAGCATTGCTTCTTCAGTCTTCCGGATCCAAAGCATTGTTCAGGCCTTCCCAGCTGAATCAATTGGTTTAGGAAATATTGCAGCTGCTGCCTGCAACTTTTTTTCTCTTGCATGCTTTGAAATAGATCTACCCTCCGCAGGACAGATGAGGCATACTGCAGACCCCACTCATGCAAAAGGTGTTGCCTTTGGAAGCCACCCGCAGATCTGTGAGAGCCCCACACCTGCAGATATAAGTTAACTACTTATTGCTGCTTTTATCTCCTCTGAAAAACTGCAGCAAGTCAAAGCAGCAGGTGTCTGGCCCGTGATACTGCAAAGACACGGATGCTGACCCTGCCTTTGCCTTCAGTTTGTTTGCTGCATGCCTCACCTGGTTTTCCCTTTGCTGCCACTATACCACAAATCCTGCCAGGTCAGGTTACTGCTCTGTTATCTGGCTCTTCTAAGCCATATGTTGAAGGCCCCCCTGAGGAGGCCCTCGTGTAACGTTTCAGCTCCTGGAGACCGAGTGGTCTTTCATTGGGACAGGAACAGCAATGGGAGCAACAGCAGCTGAAAAGCGTTACGAGTTGGCTCTGTGCTACAAGGTACTTTCCCATGAGAGGTCTTCAGCTGAACAGAGCAGCGGCGGTGAGTACAGAGGCTTTTAAAAAGTCTACACGCCGCCCCAGATCCAGCTGTGGGCTGTAACAAATAGACTGGAGTGCTTCTAACAGATGCTGCTTAAAGCCTTGCCGCATTTTACACCTTTCAGCTTCCTCACAAGATGAAGTAGACTGATCTAAAGTGCATATATGTGTGGTTTGGTTTTCTTTTTTCTCCCTTTTCCCTTACAGATCGAAAGTGCAGTGTAGTAGCAGCATCTATCTGCTAGCAGGGTGCACACGGGCAGCCCCACACAGCAGCTGCTGGAGGATGGACACCCACAGGAGCCCTGTGGGCACTGACAGCAGGTGTCCTGCCGCAAGGTCCTGCTCGCTCCCAGCAACGCAAGTTTCACCTGCACTCCCCTTTCTCTTTGTGCTGGCATGTGTTGGAGTAAATATGTCCGCTACAGTTGTCAAGGAGTCAGATAACACGTGTGAAGAAACAAAGGTCCTGAAAGGAATCCCAGATGCAACAGTTCTTGTGGGAAAGATATTCTGTTATCCAGTGCCAGTATTTGCCTTTCAAGGAACAATAACTCAGTACAAGGTAATGCCGTTAAATGCACTTCTTGGTATAATCCTTCAGCAAAGGAGTATTCGCTTTATTTTTAAAAATCACTTCTGTTTTTCCTATTTAGAGCATGCTATCTGTAAAACTACAGGGGCTGCTCCAAAAGCAGTGCCTCTTATTTTATGATGTTGGCCCACAATATCTAAGGCAGATGATGGTGATATGGCAGTAGAGGTCGAACATTTCCACCAATATTCTGTTACAGTTTGTTGTCATGTGACAGATGGCAGCAGAGAGGCAATCTGACAACATGGTGTCTGACATGGAAGTATGGATGAAGAAAGGTGTGTCACTGAATTCCTTCATGTGGAAAAAAAATGGCACGCATTGACATCCATCCATGTTTGGTGATTTATGGAGACCGAACAGTGATGTGAGCACCATGAGGTGGTGCATTTTAGCAGTGACAACAGCGATGTGAAAGATAAGCCATGTTCCCAATGGACAGATTTATGAGTGAGGCATGCAGGCTCTTGTTCATCACTGGTGAAAGCGCCTCGCTGATGGTGGTAACTATGCTGAAAAATAGCGTTAGTAGCTGAGAATTTGCTCTGTCAAATAACATTATTGTGTTTTTCATCACTACTGTAGTTTCCATGAACATAAATAGGAAGCATTATTTTCAGAGCAATCTACGCAGAATAGGAACACCGACTTTCTGCCTTTAATTCTGTTCATCTTCTGTCCTCTTGTGGAGCAGGTCACTTTAGCCAGTGGTGCAAATTTGCCAAGCTGGTTGGACTTCAATCCCAACACGAACATGCTGCAGGGACTGCCAATGACCGGGGAGAGTGGAGAGTACCTGCTAAGCATTACTGCCTCTGGAAGAAAGTGTGCCCAGGCAGCTGCTGTAAAGCTCACCATCCATGTTCAGGACAGCATTTTATTCCTGGACACAGAGAACAGCTTGAACCACATACCAAACAGCCACCAGTGAGTACTGTCCGCTGCTGAGGGCCTTTTAACCAAACTTGAATTAAAAAAATGGAAATGGAAAGAAAAAAATGCAAGGCTGCTAGCAGTGGGGTGCTGATGCTCCAGGTGGCTGCTGACAAGGCAGCATCCAGCCTCCCTGCCCCAGCTGGGAACTGGAGCTCTTCCTTTGTGGAGGAGAGACAAGGCCATCAATTGCCTATGCATTACACTGCCCACTTCCACTGATGATACTTTCTTTCTTAGTAATAAGTAATTCCAGTCTAATAGACATCAAATGTAAATCTTTTAACTGAATTACTTAAAAGTCAGCATCATGATGGTAGCATTTGGTAAATCCGAATCGTGCTGCTGTGCTCTAGATCAGCAATGGGGTCAAACGTAGCTCTTGCTGAAGATAAAGGAGTGTAGAACATTCACATATTCAGTAGGAGGAAGTTTTGAATGAAGAGGTGAGATTGAGTGATGTATGTGCACAGGAAAATGGATTGAATTCAAACAAGTATCTTCACAAAAGAAGGGGGGAAGGGAAGATTAACAACTTAATCAATGCAATTTTGGTCTTTAATGCCAATCCTCATAGGTGTGGGAAGGAAGTTCCCATCACTTCTGCTGAAATCATTCTCTCCACTGGAGCCAAAACCCTGGAAGCACGGGAACGCCTCTACATCGTGTACACAATCGCTGAATACCTCCATCTGGATTCCTCCCTAGTAACCCTGTTGCAATACACAGACGTGGTGCACAGAAACTTGCAGAACCTGACTGTGCTGGCCAGAGCCACTTCGCACATTGATTTCACAGTGAACCGTTACGTAGGACTCAACTGGCCTGTCAAGTGTGGAGAGCTTGCTGTGCTCCACGAATTCGTTCAAGTCCTACAACACAACATTGATTCACAGCATCTCTCACAACTCCTAAGATATGAAATTTCAGGCTGGAGAATACTTAGGAGAGGGAGTTACAAAAAAAAGCCTCCGAGACAACAACGCAGGCAATTAATGATCACACCAACACCTACATTGAAGGTAACTAGAATTACCCAGAGACCAGCTGCACTTGCTCCCCGTCCTTTGTTCTCTGCTGTGCCAAGTCGTTTGCTCTTACAACTTGCTGTATCACCTACCCAAAGTTTATATAAAGATAGTATAACAACAAGTTACCAGTTGCAGAATAACATCCATCCTGTAAGTCAAGAAAGTTTAGTCACCTTAAAAATGGACTCAGCATTGGACATGCCAACTAATAACCCAAGAGTAGTTGTTATGTTTGGAGATACTAGTTCTTCAGATCTTTCACCTTCTCTGGTTCCTAAATCAATGCTTCTCTTCACTGAGCAGAAAGCGCTGCCCACCAGAGCTCCTGGCATGTCCTTGCTGCTACAGCAACCTGAGCCTCACATGTCTCAGACAGACTTATATTTCCATTCTAGTAAAACAGAAGTATATGGATCCCATCTCCTAAAGGACATCACCTCAAATACAGACCTGCTTCCCAGATCCACGTACCCTCTGATGATAAATACTCTTCATGAGCAGCCCCATACCTTGACAGAGGCACTTTCTTCAAAGACGGAACGTCATGTATTTTTGCCACAAGAAATATCAACATCAGAAATGCCAGATTACAGTGATAAGGCAAAAAGACACTTTCCAAAATCTGAAATGCTTTCTTGTGCATCTCTGTCTCTAGAGAGGCTTCAGTCTCTATCCCCAAACACTTTGCTAACAGCCACAGCTTCATCTGATTTCACATTTCCCATCAATTATATATTTCCACCTTCACCAGCAAGTAGTAGCCCAAGCCAGGAGTTAGCTCATGGCCATGAACTATTATCCAAGTCTTCTGCAACTATGTCATCATCCTATAGGCTTCTATTTATTGAAGGGAAAAGCACAGTTTCTTCCGTGATCCAATCAGAAGCACAGATCCTCTATCCCAAACTGAATTTCCATACTGAAATCTCAGCCTGCTTTTCTAGCTCTTCTTACAGCCCTTTCCCTGGTGAAGCTAAAACATCTTATGAATCAAGTCTGCTCATTCTATCCCATCCTGATAGCACTCCAGTTCTTACTCTTACACCACCAATTGCACATTCTACTTATGGTGGTAGCATGCTCAAAACACAGATGCAGTCTCCAAGTATTTTATCCACAAAGTTGTTGCACTCAGGCAGAGATCTGGGAACACGAATGATTTTGCCAAACATCACTGCGCCCACCCTGGAGTCGCACAAAATCTCAGATGTTGTAGCTGATGCCATAGAAGTACCCCTGGTGAATTTATTTACTACCACGTCTCATCCGTTCAACAGTGTGCCAGGTATGCTTTAAGATTTAACTTTCTTTTCATTTTATTTCCTGCTGGGAGAGTCCTAACAAAATAGATAAACATAATTTACTCTGCATCAGCACAACCATGCTGCGCTTTGGATACGTCAGCAACAGACTTCCTTGTAAGAGAAAGTAATTTTATCTCTCAACTTCGTACATTTCCCCTAATGACAACCAGAACCAGCTCTGGCTGTCCTATCTCAGGAAAGATATGGATCCATTGAAAAAGATCCAAAGGAACACAATGATGGTCTGAAGACTAGAAAACATGACATAAATGGAAAGAATTAATCTAGAAGACTGAGGAAAGATGCAAGTTTATGTAACAGCTTGCTGAAAAGATGAAAGAACTGTTCTCCACATCCCGTGGGAACAAAAGCAGCGCTAATGACTCTATCTTACACTTCAGTTGATGTAAGTTAAACACTAGATAAAATTTCTCAGAGCAAGGATGATAAGACATAAGATTACTTGGGGAACACTGTGGAACAGTGTATTAAGAACGCAGCAACAAATATTTATCAGAAATGACACAAATGTAGCTGAACATCCCACAGTGTAAAAAATTTGACTATACATCCTTTAGAGTCCTCCTCCAAATGCATGAATCAGTCAGGCTTAAGTATAAGCTAGACTTCAAGAGATAGCACGTTCATAGGACCAGTTGGGTAAGTCTGCAAGGACTGTCTGAATCTGCTGCCATTATCCCTTTAAAAAGGTATGTGATAGAACTTAAATATCAAGTAAGTTCATGCATTCAGAGCCAAACTCTTCCTTCATTCTCAAGCAAAGTCACTGCCCCTATTTTTGTAGAATTGACCCAGTAAGTGTCTTTCTGAAGTATTTGCTTTCTAAAGCTCTTCTAGACCTATTTTATGCCTATACCCAGAGTGCAAAACTGCAGCTTGAAATGTTTAGGTTTGTAATCAGGTGCCTAAGCAACCAGCTGTGAAAACCCAGATAGGTAACACAGCACTAACATGATACTGCTATTAACACTTGCAAACACAGACCATCTAGAGATTTTCAAAACTCTCTGCTCCTGGTGAGAGAAACTGCCTGAGGAAAGTCTCCATTGATTTTCCAAAGGAGAGGTTGAACATTATCCAGCCAGGAAATATAATCCTGTTATTCCCCAAAATGCTACATTTTCCAACGCCATTTTCACCCAATGTCTAAAATCTTGAATTGTGATTTACAAGTTATTGACATAAGTGCCTAATGTATCAGATGTGTAAGGTATTGCAAGTATTTTACAACGTTATTACAGTACTTTTCATTATGGTGTTTCGTACTGTAATAGCTGAGAAATTGAGACAAAATACACAATATGCCAAAGCCCACTGAAGGACAGAGCAGTTCTGCTGTGGTATTCCCACTGAAGAAAGGTGCTGATGTATTCAATACCTATACAGCAAATCAGTTCCAGAGACAAGATCAGAATCCAGCTCACTTTACAGCCATACATGAGATAAGATTCTAGCAGCAGAAACTCAGATCCACACTGCTTTCTCCTCCAGCTTCCTTCCCATGGCTCTAACTTCACTGGCAGATGCAGGCAAAGAATTTTTAAATAGACGCCATAAAAGTTTTTTTTTTTTTTAATATTCCCAACTGTATATCAAATTATTACAATAAGATATTTTACATACATTTAAGCAATCTTCTGCCTAACACTGTAATAAACAGTACCTTGTTTTCACAGAGCTGATTCTGACACTACCACCATCACACCAGGATGCAAGCACCTTGCAATTTCCTACCGATGAAACGCTACAGTCTACAGAAAGTACAGGAACTCTCCCTCTATCTTCTATTTCACAGGAGCTTGAGAATAAAACCCCAGGTAAAAAAAATGCTTTTCTACTTATTGATGTCATCCTCCTCCTTAGTGATCCTGCAAAGTATTGCTGGCCTCCTATACGAAAACTCATGTAGTATGGGGTCATATCACCATAACACTCAAAGCACCCTGACCTAAACTTTGTGCCCTTTGAATTAATCTCTCCTCTTTTTTTAATTAGGAAAGTAGTATCTGAGGAGATGATTAGCTTAGAGTGGTATTTTACTAGATCCTGCAAAGTGTTCCCTGTCCTGGTGTTGAAAACACACATAAACGAGATAAATGAGAACTAGCAGGAAGAAATGAACATCTCTGTCACAGACTGTGGGAATTCTCTGAGTTCTCATCTTCGCCCTTTTTCTTTGAGCCTGCCAGCAAGCTTAACCCAATAGTCAGACATTTCCTTTTCAAATTCATCACCACATTTTATCTTCCTCACAGCTCACTTTGGTGTATTCATTCATAAGAGCTCTACGAACTGAGCAGATGTATTGCTGCCAAGGCAAATGCTGCCTCAGGCAGTGTATCTCCCATCTCCAGAAGTGGGGTGATGGTGCTGGCACCCAGTGTTTGCCTGATTAACCTGAAACTATTCTTAATGATAAGCATGGCTCAATAGTGCAAAGAGAATGCAAACATTCCTGTAAGATTCCCAGACAAGAAATCCATGTTTGGTGTTGTTGATAGAAAATGAAACAGTAACATGTTAAGATTTACCTCATAAATGAAATAATTTTCTGAATCTAACGGAGCACTCACCACCAGAGCTGTTCCAATTCCTTACAGAGCTAATAATTTTTTCTTCAAGATTTGCTTCTGTTTCCAAAGAGAACACCTTACTCAGAAACCATATATTTTTCTGCAGTGGGGATCTCAGCTTGTGCAAGCACACTGCCAGGGGCTCCTGTAAATTTAATTTGGGAATGAATGTAAATCATCTGAGGAGAACCCTGCTAATGAGATACCTGTGCCAGAGCCTTCAATAATTAAGGTATCAGAGTACTATGCAGTTTCTTGCTGTGTAGCTTCAGACTGTAGCCCCACTGATTTCAATACACTATCCAATTGTACAAGTAAGGACCTTTAAGGTTACATAAACTTTCCATAGCACAGGATGAAGAAAAAAAAAAATTTAAATAATTTTGCAGTAATAGGAAGGAACACTGCACTTACTCCTTGATACTTATAACGTCAGAAATGGGACATACTTGATAGCCAACATGAAGAGTATATCCATAATCTGAGAAGCATGCTGTGGTATTTCTATGAATTAGATTAGGATGTACTTTTGGGGAAAAGACCTTACTAATATATTATACTAGATAGAAGTGTCTTCGTATTTGTTTCAATAAACACATCACTGCTATATATGCTTCAATGTAACAGAAGAATTGTAAAGTCACATGTAAAATTTACACCCAAAAGCACATGGAATTGTCATCAAGACATGATCAAGGGCAATGCTTTCCAGTATCATTATAAGCTTATCATTATAAGCTCATCAGATAACTGTTTTTTCTTCGTAACCCTTTTCCTTTCCTCATCCCTCTCTAAAGGGCAAACAAATACTTCTCCGAAGGTCGTTCATTCAATCCAATTCCTAACAGCAACTATTGGATGCCTGTTCTCTTTTCCTGTATCTGCCAACACATTTTATGATGAGGAAGATGGCAATTCAACTCAGTTATCTTTACAATTAATTCCAGCTGATGACTCTCCAGGGGGATCAGAAAGCTGGCTTCAATTTAACGTGTCTCAGCAGACCATGCATGGCTATCCCCTTGATATTGATTTCCAGTATTCGCCTCAAGAGTTCGTTCTGTCTGCCACAGATTCTGGGGGACTGACTGTCTGGCAATCCTTTACCATTGAGCTTCTGAAGCCCACAGATGTCCCATGCCACCTTTACACCATCAGAACCAAAAACAGCTATTACTCCTTCTTGAGAGAGAGGAAAAGGATTAGTTTATTTCTAGAGAAGCTCTCCTTGTATTTGAACTCCACCAATCCCAAAGACATCGTGGTGACCGCTCTCAAACCTGGATCCACACTAATCTCATGGTACAACAGTTCGCTGTGTACAGGTGCCAACAGACCTTTCAGCTGGTGTGCAAAAGAGGAAATCCAGGAAGCACTAAACAAACTACGAGTGCCAGATGGATACGTTAGCCCACATTTCATCCAAGCAATGTTACCAGAATACAAGGTTGATGTCATCTTCAATATTTCATACAATGATAAGTGCTTTCCCACTACAAAGCCATTTGGTGGATCTTTCAACAGTACCGTGCCTACGCTTCAAGGCTGGCATGACTCCAATATCATAAAGCCCCCATCAGCCTTACTAAGCAGTCTTTGTGTCACTGTTGGGCTGGTTCTGCTCGCATTACTTTACTGTTCTTGCAAGCATTACAACAAGATTCCTGAATCCAAGTTCATGACATTTCAGAGCAACTCCCAGCTTAGCCATGCTGATGTGGCAATGCATGTCCTGCAGCCTCGTGAAGTACCTGTACATGAGTGTGGGGGATCACCACCACATTCCTTATGGCTTCCACCTTTGTTATCACTTACCTCCCCAGAGCAGTATTCCAGGTCAGTAAGGTTGCCTCATATCATACCATCTTCCCAGCCACCAAAATATCAACTCCCACCCCATTATCAAGAGGGTACAACTACCCAAAACGACCGGGGCTGTATCTGTAGATTTAAGATGACATCTTCTAAATGATAGCAAGAGCAAATATACAAATAGACAATTTGTATGTTAGGAAGTACTGTCCTTATTGTGCAGGAAAAATAAGAAAAGGCTAAGTATTTAATCTTTCAGTTTCAGATAGGACATAAGTTACATAAGCCTAACGAAGAGGCATAAGCAGAATCAGAATATCCTGAAACTAAGTATCAGAACAAAATGCCAAATACATAAGGTAAAGTTATCTATAGATAAGGTGGACAACTAAGCTATCTGTACCAGTCAGTCAAAAAATGTATACCATACTGATGCTAGTAGGACTGAGCCAAAGTTGAGTAAAACCAATTTAATTATGACTCCATACATTTTGTGAAGAAAGTATAACTGTCAGGAGAACCATAACAAAAGCCAGTGTTTCCACTGAAACTTGAAGGCCCTACAAGCCCTGAGTCTCTATGTTATCCTATAATTATATCCATATTTTTAAAAAAAATAAGAACTGCCTAACATGAAATGCTTCTCTTCCCATGCCATTGTGTAATGTACTTCCATAATTAAATTTTCAAGTTACCAGAATTATCACAAGACTCTACTGGAGAGAGTGGATAGCCAGAGATCATCAGACCATTGACATTACAACTGCAATAATGAAACAGGTTTAACTTTGCTCCTTCAGGCAATCATAAAATGATATATATGTAGGTTTCAGTCTCATTCACTCTCAGAAACATAAATTCTTTTCTTGCTGTAGATTCGTGGTAACATTTGTACATCTCACGCACTGGGAGAGCTCCTCCTAATCAAAGAGCAATAAAACAGCTTGGGTTGGAAGGGACCTCAAGGATCACTTAGTTTCAAGCGCCCTGCCACAGGCAGGGCTGGCAACTGCTAGAGCAAGTACTAGATCAGATTGCCCAGAGCCCCATCAAATCTGGCCTTCAATACAACCAGGGTTTTGGCATCCACAACCTCTCTGTGCAATCTGTTCCTGTAACCATAATCTTACCAGGGACAGAAATGAGACTGACTGGCCTGTAGTTCCCTGAATCTTATTTTCCCTTCTTCAAAATTGGGGTTATGTTTCCCCTTTTCCAATCAGTGGGAACTTCACCAGACTGCCATGACCTTTCAAATACGATGGATAGCAACTCGGCAACTTCATCCGCCAGTTCCCTCAGAACCTAGGAATGGATCATAGAATGGCCTGGGTTGAAAAAAAGACCACAATGATCATCTAGTTTCAGCCCCCCTGCTATGTGCAGTGTTGCCAACCAGCAGACCAGGCTGCCCAGAGCCACATCCAGCCTGGCCTTGAATGCCTCCAGGGATGAGGCATCCACAACCTCCTTGGGCAGCCTATTTCAATGCTTCACCACCCTCTGTGTGAAAAATTTCCTCCATGGGATCTCATAGGATACCATAAACCTATGCACCTTCAGGCTGCCCATGAGCTTCATATAATTCACCAGCCCTTCCTCCTTGGCAAGGACAACATCCTGCATAGCACCTTTTCTGGTGGTTTCCTGTACTACTTGGAAGAGGAAATTATCACCAACACATTCCAGAAAACTCTTTGATTTCTGTTGCACTGCTGCGTTGTCTTTCCAGCAGATATTGGGGTAGTTGAAGTCCCCCACAAGAATCGTGTTTTGTGAATGTGATTATGCTCCTATCTGTTCATAGAAGGCTTTGTCCATTTTGTTTTCCCAATTAGGCAACCTCTAGCAGACATCCACTGTCTCCTTCGCCTGCCCTCCCTTTAGTCCTAACCTATAAGCTCTCTGTCAGCTCCTTGTCTACCCCCAAAGTGGAGCTCCACAGACTCCAGGTGGTCATTACTGTAAAAGGAAACATGCCCCCCCCTTCCCTCCTGCCCGCCTCTCCTAGAGATATACCCATCTATTCCTACATTCCAGTCCTGAGAATCATCCCAACACATCTCATTGATGCCAATGACATCATAGCCCCGTAGGCATGCTCATGCCTGCAAGTCCTCCTGCTTGTTCCCCGTGCTCCCATTGATGTACAGGCACTTGAGTTGGGCTCCCATTGAGGCTGATCTACTCATTTTGACACTCAAAGGCAAAGTCAACAAGAGGGTAAAGATTTTAAAGGGCACATTTATGCTGACCTCTTGATTTACCTTTATTTTTTCACACAGGTCCCACATTCCTCAGTGTATTTGCACTGCATCTGGGCTTCACCCTGTGACACAAGTTACATAGTTCCCCTTACTGGAAAAGCAAACTATAAGTCAGCCTTGAGCCAGTTTACTAAAAAGTTCTCCTGTATCTACTGAAGACCCTTAAGTGCATACCCATTTGCCTTGCACTCTCCCAGGGGCTGCACACAAGGAAACAAAGCTTCTCAGAACAGTTACCTTATGTGTTCCTACAGCATCACAGTGTGATCTCACTGCCACATTGTATAGTGGCAACCTAGTGATGAACTCCAACTGAAAAGTATGAATAAAAGCCATGCTGAACACAGGGCAATCCAACAGCCACCAACACTGCTCTGACGCAGCAAACAACCACTAAGAAGCAGATAGCTAGCCAATGGATAGTCTGTGCAGCCTAAAGAGCATGAACGTAAGTGTATACTCCTACTGTTAGGAAAGTGAGTAGAGCCAGACCCAGTGAAGCAGCAGGCAGGGAGATGAACAGTGACTATTAAACCATAAGCATGAAAATGTTGCTGACCTATTAAGATCTTTGTTCTTTGGAGGAACAGTGGTTGCTTTACAAATTTAATAGTAGTGAAAGGATTTACTTCTTGCATAAGATAGGAGCATTTGTCTCTGCAGCTTTGATTAACTTTCTGAATAAATGCAAAGTCTTCCAGCTGACAACTTCAAATTGGCAGAAGATGATCAACTATAAGTCAAACCAATATAATTTCCTACCACCACAAGACGAGACATAACGTTGGTAAGTTAAATAAGCTACCTTGAGGTGCAGCATATTTAGAACTGCTGATCAAGCCACACCAAGCCAGGCTATAAGGACAGAACCAACACACATCCTGAAATGAGACTCTGCCATTGATTTTTTGAGACAGACTTTAGATGACCTTGATGAACTTACGATCTTTCCGCATTATTTTTGTCCTATTATTGAATTTTTAAACAAAAACTGGAGTGTAGTGAACGTATAGATGTGTTTAAGGTAATGACTGTGTTGAGGTGTGATGGTGTGTATTAGTACCATGGTGAAAATGCTTAGTAATTTGAAAGACCCCAAGCCTACATCTAAGCGAGTTCATCACTTTTAACTCACAAACAAGAAACACCTTTAATTTCTACTGCAAACTAAGCAGTCTCTCCTCTCTGTGGAGGAGAAACCAGGATTGTTTTTTTGTTTCTTTTGATCATCCACATTTCAAAAACCTGGGCAGAAAGGCCAGTTTACATCAAATCAGTAAGAAGTATTTCACATAAGCAACATATGACTTCAAAATAGAAATCTGCAGGACTACACATCTAAGTTTATTACTTGGATAGCGACATCTTATTTTTCAAGATAAGAAAAGAAGGTCTCAGATTTTAGGGGTATTAAAAAAAAAATCATATATTGCTTCTGTGAAAGCTACATAAACCTTTAAATGTTATCAAAATAGTATCAGGCAAATACTCTTTTCTCACTGCAAAAAATGGTCCTACAATCATTTAACAAATCACACTGTCAAATTGTGGCTACCAATGTAAATATACCAGCATGATATTTGTATTCTGAATTAGTCACCATGAACTACGGCATTTCAAGTTTCAGCTGAAGAAATAAAACTAACTCTATATGTTTATAAGACCTCTTTCTGAGCTTTTCTATACTGACAAACTAATGTATCAAAGCTGCGGGACCTTCAGTTGCTTATTCAGGCTAAAATAAAGCCATGGGAGTAGACCAGAGGAAAACTGATAGAACCACTAAGCTCAAGTGGAAGCATAGAAAGATTAGAAACTAGTTTCTGCATATGGTTTTATATTGTATCTCCATAGCTTCATGCCCCGCTCTTCTATAGATGGCATGTTGAAGGGATCAGCTACTTGGAGAAATTAGCAGAGATGCTACTTAGAGAAAAAAAGAAACAAAAAAGAAGACTGATCATCACATTTGTCATTTCTTAGCCATATTCAGATATTCAGAATAAGCTTCCTCTTTATAAGTATTAGGGCTTAAAGTGGCCTAAAGCCACAGGTAGTTTGGAGGGTATTTCCATCAGAAAAACATTTAATGGTTAGCAAAAAATTTATTTCGATTTTGTTTAAAAACATTCAATTCCAGCATAACAACCTGAAAGATCTTGCTTTCTAAAGTTCATTCCTAACAAATTTTAAAAAGTTCTTAAGCCAACATTTAGTCTTTAAAACCACTCACGCCCCCCACCCCTCCACTGCATGAAAACCAAGACTGACACATTCTCAGCTCAGCAACAAGGTGTTCAGTGTGCGGTCTTTTCAATAATTCTGGATGCCTGAGAAGTTTTCTATAAATAAAAGTATTAATGAACTGAAATTAACAGTATCAGTTATTTATCAATTGAAACTGAAGCTCTTCAATACAGTCAGTCACCACTGTATTAAATACTTATGGAAAAGGACTTTAAATTCAGATTAACATCTTTGACAATTTCATTTAGTCCTTGGCAGCAGAGGTTTTCTTCATTCTAAGAAGTCGACTGTACAGTACTTCAGGACAGGCTATTTGCCACCACTCAGTGTGATATGTGGATTTTACAGTTCATAGAAAAATAGAAATACAAAAGAGTAAAAACAAAACAGAACTAAACAATTGTACTAAATGGTACCAATTTCAACTCCAACATCACGGTGTTCTACTTTTGTTTTTTCCCCCCTCTGTGCAATTTGGCCAAATTCTGTTCAAATAAAATCACTGTCGTCCAGTTTTTCCATTCTCTGTCGTTTCCATTCTGAAATGGCAGAAGACAATTGGTAAGGATCATCATTGTTAACACAATCAGACTAAGAAGAAATGAAATAAAAATTGTAATTTTTGTTTTATAAACTTGGCATACTTTAATCCTCAAAAAATGTAAGCAGTCCTTTTAATGCAAATAAACTATTAAATCTATTTCAAACTATTGCATTTGACTATTGCTTGAGTAGTAGTGATGCATTTATTGATACAAACCCATTTTCTTCTTTCAGATGTTGGTACAGCTCAGCTTTATTGTTGACAGAGTTCAAACGACCAATAAATTCTTGGTGTTTCCTAGAATTGGCAGTATTAATCCTGTTGCTCCATAAAGACAGCAAGGACATCGGCCCTAAAATTGCATGCAAAAACAGGTAAAAATCTGTAATTGAATGACATAAAGTGTTTTAATTCTGTATTCCTAAAACATGAAGTTTCTGAAGATGAAAAAAATGTCCTTTCAACAACTAGACAGATTGGCATGTCTACATTCATTAGTCAGCAAGAGACAGCTGTTTCTGATATCCACTCTTAAATAATGTTTCTGTCAGAGTACCTCAGCTAGCACAAGAAGAAATCTGTCCTTGTCCCTTGTCAATCCAATTGCCTATCTTTTAGGTTGACACGGTATCTTGGAGTCTTTCTTTTGACATTGACTTGGTAAATACATGTGTTAGCCTTAACAACAGCTTCTCAGCATTAATTAAAAGTTCTCTTCACTAATTCTTTTCCTGGAGCTTTTACTCCAGGATCTGCCTCATTACTTTAGGCAAAGAGACAGATTACAAATTTTCAAGTGAAAAAATCTGTCACAATCCTTCTGTTTTACCTTTTGCCTTTTCCACTACAGGCATTTCATCCATTGTTATAAGAGGCTTTTTGTTGGGGGGCTCAGGAGAATCAGGGGAATCTTTTATAACTTCTGCTTCTGCTAGTTCTTCTTTTTCACGATCCAAGAGACTTTTTAACCTTTTTGAGAGAGAAGGAAAAGACTGAAGATACACTACAGCAGCATCTATTATTTCCTGACATTTCTTCAAGTGACCCACAACCCACATCATGAGGTTTCTTCTAATCGCTTGTCAAAGTGGGAAACTTGGGAAAACTAGTAAAATAATCCTCTGGAAGACTTAAGGGAAAGACCTTAAAATATATTTTCACTTCTTTTTAAATATTTGTATCACACTCATTGAGGTAGTCCTGTCAAAACTAAAAAATGATTAACCAACAATGAATATGCAGAATACCATACAGAATTTTTTTTTTTTTTTAATTTGATCCAGGTTTTATTCTGTATCAAATTGCTGTAACTTCAGCCCTTGCTTTGCTTCACCTCTCAAAGCAAAAGTAGCTGTAGAAATGGATTTGATCATATGTAGAAAGGCAAGATCATCAGCACAGTGACAATAACATAGATCAGTGTCCCTCCTCCTAAGAAATCCTAACATGTACAAAACTATATATTAAAAAAAGCTTAGTAATACAAGGTGTTTTGGATCTCTTTAGAATAAGTAGTTTGAAAAAAGAAAACCAGCTCAACTGCTTCAGAAGTTAGAATAATTAAAATGAATGATAAACTGTAAGTGCAAGGACAATTATCATTGATGTTCAACCAAAGAGACCAGCCTAATTAATTTGGATATACCCAAACAACTGCTGTTCAAATGACTGAAAAAACGTGCAGAACATGAAATCAACTGTCCAAATACTCCTACAGTATATTAAGTGTTGTAGTTACAAAGTAAAGCTCTGCTAAGTTGTCAGCAACTTGTCCAAGACCCATATTTGTAAAGTATTTTTACTTTGCAAATATGATAAGCAGACACTGTAATAACACAGATGTTTTTCCAACTTATCAATGGCAACTGATTAAAAAAAAATTGTGATCCACAATCATTATTTATGCTTTTAACTGTGGCTTACCAACAAATCAAATTAAAACCATTTTACAGCAGTTCTCTTGAAGAGCATCATGACGAAGATTATGATGGTATGGTTTTACATTACTTTAGAAGATTTACCTTTCTGATTCTTGCCATGGCTTATCTGTTTCATAGTCCTTTCCTGACTTCTCTGACTTGTCTTCTTTATCTTCTCTCTTTCTGCCTCGTTTCTTGCGCTCCTCTTCTTCTGGGGGTTTGCTTCTACAAGCCATCAAACACTCCAAGACCCGCTGGTGCTTATCAGAGTTGCCAATGTGTGCTCGTACCAGAGTTTCCAATTCATTCCACATAATCCGATACTGTTCATCTCTAAGCAAGGGTGGAAAAGCAGAATTGTATATAGGATAATCTAAATCATTAATCTACTCAATAGCTAAATTAAAGACTGTTATTTTTGTGTTATGCTGTTTTGATTTTTTTTTTTATTTATCCCCTGAGCTCTCTCCTTCATGTGAAGATGCACACAAGGATTGTTCCATCCTTGTTCATGGATGTCCATGTTCCAATTCATGGAACCACATCACGTGATCTTTCTCCATTAACATTCAGAGTTTAAGTTGAAAAAAAAAAAAATATTAATCCCACCAGGTGCCTAGTGATCTGTTGCAGACTAATTTCACTAATTTCTTTCCAGTTAATTCTTGGAATTACAATGTATGTGTATGTCACCACCGGAACAACAAATAAATGAAAATCCTATGCAGACTTTAAAAGGAGCATCCTATATTCTAAGTAACAGTTTCAAAGTTATTTGACTATTCTAATAATTCAATTTTATATTGCTGTTTGTTTACAGTATTCTTAAGTTCCCCCTTTTAGTCATTTGACATTATTCCACTTCTTCCTCCCATAGCTTGTCACCTTCCTCAATGATTATTTTTGTATTCACATTTAACACACTCACAATTTTTTCAGTAATAAAATAACTTCTGTTTCCTAACACTCAGCACAATCACTGTCCCTAACTGGTGCAAGGTATTTGCAGCACTTGTATATCATTTAGTATACTCCATATTACCTTTGGCCACACTTTGAAAGCATGTATGAAAACAGTGTAAGTGATATATTTTCTAAGAAACACCCAACAACAATAAAAATATTTGTATGTAACCTTTTAGGACCCTTTCCTCTGGTACCAACTGTTGAAATTGGCAGCGGATCATTTTTCCTCTCCATATCTACCAAATTGTATATTGTTTTTTGACAATTCAATACATCCTCATCTGTCATTGCTTCTTTTACAATCACACTGGCTAATGGCACTACCTGCAATACAAAACATAAGTTAAGAATGGGAAGTCTACATATTGCAGGAAACTAGCAGGAAGAAGAAAAAGCAGTCTGTGTAACCATGGAACAATACACAACAAAAATACTACATTCTCTCCTGAATTTACTAACAACTGAGGTATAACCACATGCATGCCATGCTGTCTTTACCCATAGCAACTCAGCAGCTCTTTAGCTGAGCCAGTTTCAAGTACAGCACTCAATTTAGATTATACAATTATAATCTACTGACATTAAGTACCAAAATTAAAAACAAATCCTCAAGTAAACTCATTTTGTGACAAATGATTTATTGTAGAGTTAGTACTTCCACCAAGTAGCAGATTCAGACTTACTCTAGACCAGAAGAAAAGGTTACACACCCAAGATTACTTACAGCTTGCATGTTGAAGATGGTAGTCTGAGAAATAATCATAGGCCAGTAACGAGTATGTTTCTCTAATTGATCTTTTGCACGTTCCAATGGAATTTCAAGACTTCCATCGATCTTATATCTGGGTTCTAGAAAAGGAGTTAATCGGTTTTCCCTCATAAATTCACCAAAATCCTAATGATAACCAAACAAAATAAAGTTAGGAATTTCTCTAACAAAGCAACTTTCACTGAATGGGTGAAACAGCATACTCTTGCCTATCATTAACTGCATACCACCATCTCTAAACCTGACTCCAACACCCAGAGCCCTGTTTCTAGCTTTCAAGTTTATGACATTCTTTGAGGTGAACACAGAAATTCATAGTAACAGGGGTTAAAAACTGACATGAAGTTTTTAATGAGAAAGTCTTCTGGACTTGTAAGGTAGTATGGTAAGAAGCTTTACTGTGTTTTTCTGGAAGTCTCTCCTGCTTACATACAGTAGATGCAAAGAAAGTGTTAAAAAAAAAAATACCAGCTTACTGTCTATTCTATAACCAGAGTTCAAAACTGACAACTTCATTTTTCCTACTTACTTCACAACTCATTCATGCACAATCAAGCCTTCCAACAATGACCATGATACAGTTCTATGTGTACCTAGCCCATACTAAAACCTTGTCAGGAAAATGCTGATTTCAGAATGAAAACAAAGTTTAGATATGGACAGTGCATAAGGCAGCAAAGTTGTTTCCTCAGCATGGAAAAGATTCTATGAAGCACATGACAATAAACAGATGTTCTACTTTGTTCAATATACATCAATGTATCAAAGAAAATCAGATTATGATGTCATGTAAACCACCCCAGATCTCCAAAACACACACTAGAATTTCCCATACACAACTCATTGCACTACATCTCTTGTCATTGATGTGAAAACAAACTAAAAAAAAGAGTCTTACTGTAATCCGGTAGTCAGTAACTCTCCCACCGCAACCTTCACTAATTGATGGGGGATCTTCTAGAATTGATCGTGAGCTGCTTAATACATGCAGAAAAATTTCTCCTCCATGGCTGCTGAGCATGTGACTAATTACTTTAGAGCCAGACTTGCGTGGTTGTTCCAACAAAACAGAACGACCTGTTGGAAGTGAGATCAGCTTCATTAGCTACCATGTATTGCAATTTTGAATTAAAAAAAAAAACAAAACAAAAAAACCACATAGGTTTGGACAAAGCCATTAAGACTTTGAATCCATTTAAGTTGTGTTTTGACCTTGATGAGCAAGAAACTGTTTCAAGCTTTTACTCTATTTCCCTAAACAATACAGTAAGCTTTTAAATCTTACACAGAACAGCTGAAAGGCCCCCCCCCCCCCCGGGAACACATTACTGCTTTCTAAGCAGGACATTATTCCTAAGAAAAATAAGTATTTAGACATTAATATGGTACACTGTGCATGAATGGCTTGTTATTTTTAGTCAAAGATGATGTTGTATAGTTAGCCATTATCTTGCTCTACTGCAGAAACTCATTAAAAGCATCTTCTACAAAGAAACAACATAACCCACTCAAGTATAAAAGGTATCCATTTATTCTATTTTTAATACTTAAAACACATACAACTTTCCAGACACACTAAACTGGCTGACTTATTTTCATTACAATACACTAAACAAAGAGGAGTAATCTTCAAATAAATTGTTTGTTACAAGGAAGCAGAAACAAAAGACTAGAATGGAGTGTTTACTTAAAATATACTATCAGTTTTAGTTCCAACTATTTTTACTAATCAAAGTACTTTTCCAGTACAGAATCTTTAGAACAAATACACAGAATAACTTCCCTGGAAAAAAAACCACATCCCATTAAAAGGATGTTTGTAATGCAGCCTTTTTTTTTTTTTTTTTTTTTGCTTACTGTAAAGAAACGATTGAAGCTGACTACATACCTCTAGCATTATGATAAAGGATATCATCACCTACTGAAATAAATGTTTCCTACTAAACAGAATACAATTCTACATTTGGATTCAGTAAAGGACTTTCAGAATTCAGTATTTGCTCTCTACTTTACCTCTTCCCTCTCATTTCCAGTTATTTATACGATACGTTAACATACTCAGCATTTTCACAATATACAATCATACCCCTCTTTGTACAGGCTCAAAAACAAGTGGTAAGTTTTTGTTAGCAGAGGTAGCCACCGTTAGCAAAGCCCAGAAGCTCCCTACATTAGATCAGAGCCAACCCCAGCCAGCTCCTAAAGGGACCCATCATCACCAGAGATGGTCAGGGAGAGGAGGCGAAAGAAGGTGTAGGGAAAAAGGTGCTTTTAGTTCTCACTGCTCTAGTCTGTTAGACAAAAGCAATAAATTATATTTATCTGCCTATAAGGAGTCTGTTTTACCCTGCAAGTAAGAGTGAGAAGATAATTCTTCAATTGTCTCAACCCATAAGTCTTTCCTCATTTGACCTCCCCCCTCATTCTGTTGAGGGGAGCTGAAAGAGCAGCACAGTGAAGCAAAGATCCTACCAGTGCAAAGCCATCACAACGTTCCATTTGCAATATTAACAACTTTAAAATAATTAGCCAAGGACACAAACTTACCATTAAGGAGAAAGTTTGTAAGGCATGAAGACGGTCTGCTATTTACATCTACTGGTGAAATTCTGTATGCTCCAGTGCAGTAGTGTAATTCTGAAAAATGAAGGAGTAGAAAAGTTGAATCTAGTTCCGCACAGAAAAAAAAACATCTCACATAATCAAAAAAGAGGACGAGACTGACATCATGTCACCACTATTAAAATAAGATGCAATCAGCAGTGATACATGCAGAGTAAAAGGTAAAAACAACAGCAAGAACTACCTCTTGCTTAATTCTTATCAGTACACGAGAACAACATCCAACACAAGTTAAAATAGCAGCTTTGTAAGATATCACGTTACCTACCCACACTGTTTGTTCGAGGAGTACACCATTTTAATGTCACAGTTTCTTTAAATGCACCTTCTCTGCTGTTGCCACCTACGTGATTATCACCTGCAATATTGAGCCAGAAAAATGTGCATCATGATGTGATCCAACATTGTCTTTGTTACACAAAAACTCAGCAAATAATTCTTGTTTTTTTTTTTAATTTAAGGTACAAAATATTTAATAACGTGATCACATACAGGAAGTAATCTAATTAAGCTAGATACTTAACAAGTGAAAGAAATCCCTACTTCATCAGTAGCAGTACTTAAAATAATCTTCTAAAAATCAACAGCTATTGAATGGTCGGAAAAAAGAAATTCAAGCAAACAGAACAGTGTAGCTCCAGAGTATGTTCCCAATATTCAACACTTAGAAAATTATAGATGCAGAGTAAAACAAAATGTAACAGCCTTTTCTTTAAAAAAAAAAAAAAAAGCTTAAGACTTGAAAAGCATCCTTGATTTTCCACAGACGAATCAAAACCCTCAGCAAGCACCAAGAGCCCTTCCTTAGGGCTGATTAGTTTATGTACATACTGTATTTCAGCCTAAAATGAAACTGATCTAAAGGCACATTTGACGATTTGGGCTTTTGAAGGAAAAAAATTTGGTGTTATTATCCAGCATCTTTGCTACGTTGCATTCAGTTTGAACATCTCAACGTTGTTTTGTTGTTGTTGTTGTTTGTTTGTTTTGAACAGGCTACGGGTGTTTTACCACTACCAATATTTTTGTATAACATCACACTAACAACTGGTCTGGTAGATAGCATCTGAAGGCATTAAAGCAGATATTAATACCCAAAACAATAAATTATGAAACAGCCAAAATAATATGCTTGAATCCGCAATTATCTGAAAGTAATTGGATGCATACATCAACATTCTATGTGATATGTTAGGGTTTAGTCTAAGATTCCATGTAGGAACTTCTCTGATTCCATATTATAAAGATTTCCTCACTGAATATTTATTTAATCTGCTTACTGATCATGAAAGTAACTTGCAGTAGAGGCTTTTTTAATGACTAAGAGTAAGAAACAAAAACTGACAAGATCTGATGAAAACAAACCAAAAGGGCACTGCAGCAAGAGCCTGGTTTCAGCTTCTACCAGCAGGCTTATTCCCAGAGCCTCCAGGTTTTACAAAGGTATTTCTGAGCCTCAGCCTTAAAGCTTTGTACTTTCAACACGTAGAGTAAGTTGAAGTCAGTCAGAATTCAGTATTCTAACATCTGATTCCTTCTCCCCCCCATCTTTAATGGTAAGCTTAACTAAAAGAAAAAGAACAGTAATCTTAAGTGAGGAGATGTATTCTGTTCTGGAGGTAATGGCAGTCCTCTTAAGAGCAGAGGGGGGAAGAAGAGTCCCCCAGAGCAGCTGCTTGCTTACTTACAAATTTTTTCAAATTTGAGAAGAGAAATACCCACTATTTCTTAAATAACAGGTAGATAACTCATCTGTTAAAACATTACACTTTTAAGATGTTAAACCATCACCTTCCTAATATGCTTTAAAGTCATGTAACTGAATAATAAGAAATATCTATAGTCAGTAACTAAATACATGTATTCTACACACACAGCAAGACTTCTTATGACTAAGGGCCACTTAAAAAGTTCCAAACTACACTGAGAAATGAGAAAACAGCCTATAAAAACTTCAAATGAGACTTTAGCATTTCAGAAGAGGAACCTAGTAAGCATTCCACTAAACACTGGTAGACAGGGTGTTTTCAGTTGCTTGCTTTAGCCTTTAAGTACCACCAATACTGAATATTTTGTCTTGCTTTATATATTAACAAAATGTGATCTCAAACAACTTCTTCAGATTTGTTCCCTCCCCCCACCCAGTCTCACAGAAGTTTTAATAACTCACCCAAGGGGAATATTGGGCAATTCCAAGCTACAAAAACCATACTAGATACTTCAATACAGTGAGAAAGCTCAAAAGCAACTGAAGTTTTTCAAAGCAATTACTGTCATAAACAGATCTACAGAATTATGTCAATTACTTAACAAACAGATTAAAAGCTCAATTGTTCAAGGAATAGTTTTCCACAAGTACTCTACCAGCTCTTTTTTTTTGTTTGTTTTGTTTTGTTTGTTGTTTTTTTTTTTTTTACTTTCTGTAAAACCACCACACAGCTGTCTCTCAGATAGCATGCTTTTTATTCAATAAGCTCAGTAAGAAGTTGAAGGTGTCCCCTCACAAATCACAGACAGAAATCCTATAGGTACATGAAACCTGGACTGATGAATTGGATCTGTTTTTGGAGTCTTTTATTATTACTTCGTGATACACCTGTCATGAATATATCTTCAAATCCAACACTGCAAATGAAGTTATTAGGCTGCAAGGAACAACTGAAGATATGCTATTTACAAATAAGGTTTCCCCCTAACTCTAATAATTATGCCCGAAACCTGCATCAGTTCCAAACTCATAACCCCTGCTTGTAAATCCTTCTAGCATGCAAATTGAATAGACAGCATTTAGAGAACTATTTCGACTTACCACTCTTTAAAAAGTCAACATGTGCTTCTTTGTGATGAAGAAGCTCCACATCATAGTTGGCTGATGTGTTAGCATGTTGTTCTTCCTTTAAAAGAGACAGGTAAAAACAACGCACACAATTATTTCCAAGTAGCAGTCACTACTTTTATTTATAAATTATTGTGATGATTTGACATTTAGCTCTTACATCACAGGAAAACAAGTCTCCCAAGTGCACTAGACAACAATGGGATTGCAATATTGAGGAAACTGCTCTCTGATCTATTTAAAGATGCAGCCTTCTCATTCTTCAGAGGGTTTGAAAAAAGACTAAGCTTTCTTGATACAAGTGTTATGACAGTGTACACAGTGGAAGATGTAGAACTTAAAATAGCTGTAACTAATTTTGCTTAAATTTATAACATTTAGGAAGCCTCACAAGAATCTAGAGCAAAAAAGCAGACTTTGAATGTGTCACCATTTTCCTACACTTCAGATGCGTGGAGAAAAAAAAATTACTTTCAACTTCAAGTTGATGATCACTGCATCTTTAAACAGCAGCAACAGATCGGCAAAAATGGGAGAGTAATCCCACTAATTTATTAGAAGTTTAAAAAAAAAAAAAACACAAACAAGGAACTCAACATAGTCTATTACTATAAGGACAAAGATAGAAGGGAGAGGCATACCAGCAGCACACAGATCAGATTATAGACAAGGTATTTGCAAACCTAAAAGTCACATTTATATGATGATCCATGTCAAAGCTCATTAAAAATTAATGTCTTGTGACATTTAATTCCATGTTTTAACTTACTAAATCCATGTCAAATCACTATTTTTGAAAGACTTTCATAGAAAATGACTGTTTTTCAAAGAATGCAATAAGAATTGACAAAATCAAAGCCTTCAATTGTTTTTAAAAGTATGTTTCTGCCCTTACTCTTTGAAAGCTGACCCTTTGCATCAGGCAGAAAGAGAATTGAAACAGAAAATTACCATAAACTCAATATTTAATTACTTAATTGCACCGATTTCCCTCCCTGTAGTGATGAGAAATAAATAGGAACATCAACAACTTTGTTCAAACTTAAATTTAATAGCTTCCCCAAATAGATTATATCCCATCCTTGTCTTTCTGGTTTACAGACATTCAGAATGGAAATCCTCTGGAAAGCCTGTAGCCAAAAACCAGTTGTTAGTTACAAACACCTTTATTTTGAGTGGGCATGACGATCAGACAGAGGAAAGAGTCACTATGCCACTAAAATGCACAAGGGTCAAGAATATCTAATAACACAACTAGAAAAAGACAAGAGAATCACAAACAACGTAATTTGAGGCAAATAAGATAGTATTTATATGAAGCAATACAAACAGAACTGAAATAACACTTGTATTGCTACATCGAAAATTGAGATCCAGCAATACATTTTGTTCTGTGATCCTTCTTTACATTCTTCCCTTACTTTACTTTTACTAACCTGGTCACAAACATTAAATGTGGGCTAATAAAAAAAAAAAAAAGAAACAAAAAATGATATGGAGAGAAAAACAATGTAAAAAAATCATTTAAATGAAAAGAAAGCAAATAAATTTAGAAGCAGTAGAGCAAGCTACCAAAGTCAGACACAGTATTACCTTCATAGGAATGTTGGTTATTGTGGTTGAAGCCAGATCAAAGTGTTGCTGTACTAAAACATTCAGTTTTGTAGCTAAATGCCGTCCTGCACGGACACTGTGCACTTCACTGGTTAAAACAGGTGAAAGCTAAAACAAATCGACAGAGAACACCCAGCGTTAAGGGATTAGACTCCAGTATCATAGAACAATATAAAACACTAAACTCAGAACATTTATACCATGAAATTCAATGAGAAAGAAAACTATCATGGAAAGTTACAAAGGGGAAAAGAAAAATTGCTTCTTTTGCAGAATTCTGCAGATTGTGTCAGTTGCTACAGTTGCAGTTTCTGCAACATGTCACAAATTAAAGGCATAGCAGGAACTCTGACTCATTGGTTGTCAATAGGAAGAATTTGTACCAGGATATGGGAAAAGAACCCTCTTTCCAGGGCTAGCATTTCCCTCTTTTACCTATGAGTAACAGGTGCAAAGCTCTTTTTAACTATCAGCACATTAGACATAAACAAAACACAAGCTGTAAGTTGCATCTGATTTTCCAAGTAATGACACTGCTCATTTTTTTAAAGCCCAAAACCAATAATTGTCTTACAAAGGACAGATGTAATCATTTATACAGTTTTGTTTTTCTGTTGTTTTTTTTTTTTTTTTTTAAAAAGCATGACTGGTGAGCATTTCTGAACAATATTTCAGAACAGTAGCTGCATTCCCTTTCACTTGTGAAGCAGGATGCAAGACTAGATGCCTTTCGTGACCAAGACATCTTCCTTGCATTCTTCTCTTAAATCAGTACGTTACAAAATCATTTGCACGTTTGCATACAAGTTCACACAGCACACATTTTTGCTACAACTGAAGTGTTCTTACGTGCATCATTTTATCATTTTATTTCACGATTTCTCATGTTTTTGTAGAGTACTTTAAAGCTCTGATGAACTTCAAATAGTCTATATTCCTGTGATATGTTACCCCTTCCTTTGGAAGCAGACACGCCTTCCAAAGCTTTTCACTATAAGGGCACTGTGTTGGCTAGCACCTGACTACGCAGATCAAAGCATCATTTCGGTGTCATGAGAAAAATCACTCAGCAGTTAAATCATAATGCTTCAGCCTGGATGACATGGAACATCTTGCTGAGCAATACCAATGTAATTTAGCAGATATATGTCAGAACATGCTGCTAGTAATTCAAGCAGGCCTTCTATTGAACAGTTATTCAACTCATCCACTCAACATACCAAGTAGTTGGTGGTTTTCCATTCAATTCTTTCCCAAAAGAGAAATCAAAACAAACACTCTCTCATCCTACAGAATTTACTTCACCAAAAAAAAGCAGAAATTATTACTGCAAGAAATGAAAAATATGATACCATATATGCTTGCACACTATGAAAGAAAACATGCACTTCAGATGGCAATATGCAAGCTGTCAACTTTCCAAAGAATTGTCACCTGTATTTTTTCCTATGCCCTACCAAGGGCTCAAAGCCTTATTGAGGCTTGATTTGCATTGCCTATTGGAGTCTGATATTGTTCCTAATACTGTGACACATCTTCTCATTTTATCACCTTTACCTCTTTTTTAGGACGATCTGAAACAAGGCTGTCTTCACCAACTGGGTACGTGTGGATTAAGACCAATTCACATTTCTGGATCTGCATCAGGCTTGAAAATAAAAACATTCTATTTAATCTACAGGGCAGCAAAAAGTATTAAAAAAAAAAAAGTATCTCACAAAAACTACATGATCTCTTGAGATTCGTCTGAGCAAAAGAACACAGAATCCCAAATGGTACAATATACAGTTTCTAGAAAATGCTTTCAGAAACAAAGTTACATAAACAATATTCAAAAGCATACTTCAAAATAAAGTATCAAAATAAGCTCATAATAAGTGTATCATTCCTAGCTCTTCAGTTGCTATAGTACTGTGTTACTTTTTTTTTTTTTTTTTTTAAACAGATAAATGGAGCAGGTCCTTAACTTGTCTACTATTTACCTTCATCATCTGAAAATGGACACTACAGAGGGTTTGTCTCAGCAAGTGTGCCTGCAAGTGCTAATGGGGAGATTCTGGTGAACATGGGGCTATGTCAATATCATGTTTGTTTCCTAACACAGCTGGAAACCTGGAAAGATTGAGACACTCTTGCATCTGTTGCTACAGCAGTGCATGAAAGTTATCTTTTAGGAAGAAATTCTTTATAGTGAGGGTGGTGAGACACACTGGAACAAGTTGCCCAACGAGGCTGTGGATGCCCCCTCCCTGGAAGCACTCAAGACCAGGCTGGCTGGGGCTTTGAGCAACCTGCTCTAGAGAGAGGTGTCTGTGCCCATAGCAGGGAGTTGGAACTTGATGACCTTAAAGGTCCCTTCCAACCTATGACCCTATGGTAGGTCACCTTTTACAATGGACTTAGCACCCGATTTCCTGGCACTAGTGTCCTTCGTACACATACAAAACTACATTTGCAGCAGCTAAATATAGCTTCTGCTATATGAATGCATATGTAGCAATCAAGAACAGAATCTCAAGCTGCTATATGCTTTGCACAGTAACATACAATTCCTGCACCAAACAGTTCTCTGTTTCAGTAGACAAAGCATATGATAGAAAAGTGGCAGAAGGAGATTTCAAGATATTCCTTTATCCCAAGTGAACTATAAAGGAACACAATAATTTAGAAATTAAAAATACTTTCAAGCCCCTCAGCTTTCAGTTTAAGAAATAGAGAAGCGAAACTAATTGGCTGCTTTCAAGAAAGAATGCAGATGCACAACTGGTTAACTGTGCCTTGTTACAGGACTGTAACATCTCATGTTTTAGATAAATAAAGATAGGACAATATTTCACTGGGTTGCTATGAGGATATGAGATGATACATCAGCTTAGAACCTCTATTTCATAGCAGCATTCAAACCACTCATCAGAAGAGTTTAAGAAATACGAGTGTAAATTCTAAAGAGAAACAATACCAGGCACACATAGGGAAAAAACAAACTGCTGAAAGCATACTCACTGATCTGAATTAGCTGCAAGCTTATTATGTTCATGAATGGTTTCCTGAACATAATCCTCAAGCATCCGAACGTGACTGTCACTGGGGAGAAATGAATAGTTTTATGCAATATTATAAATCCTCTCATTCAGAGCAACAAGCCACCACATACTTTTCTATTTAAAGTGAGAATTTTTCAGTGGTTACTGTAGCACATCTCCATAAACAAAAGCATTAATAAGGCAAGAAATGATTTACTAAGAATATAGCTACTTAGAGCATTAATTTATAGCAATCAGTGAAATACTTCTAAAAACCTATAAAATCTCTTTATTTCTTGCTGGCAAAAGCAAATGATAATACATACCTTTTTGCATTAGTAATACAGATTATTCTTCCTCTATTTCCAACACGTTCTGCATTCTCCATAAGCATGGTTCGAGCTTCGTGTTGGTATTCTGTTATTTTGCAAAGTGCTTCAACTGCAGCAACCAGGCCATGAAGTATGCTGCAGCATTCTGGATCTGCCCGAGGATTAGGTGGCCCCACAGCTGCCAAGGCTGCCATTAACTGGATAAAGGAATGACTGAAAGTTACTTTTAAGGCATCTGTTAAAGAGTTCAGTTGGGAGAAAAGTCACCCTTATAACTTATTTTACATGTTACTTTGCAGTGACAAGAGAAAAGCAAACAGAGCAATAGAAGATCTGTACACGCTCCCAGACTTTGGAAAAGCACTGAGCCCTAGTTACCCTATGCAGCTGATTTCTTATGTGTTAATATAATATCACCATGTCATAGAAAAATACATAGCTATAATTGCAAGTTATAGCCAATACCTATAGGAAATCCTTACTTTATCAACTGCAATTCGCTTTAACTTTCTGAAAACTTGAGAAATTTAGTTGCTTCCTAAAGTAAGCCTTTCAGAAAATGAGCCCCTTAGATATGAGTGAAAGAATAAAGAATGCAAATACTGTTTATACCCTCTTTTTAAGTTTATCTGCACAAACAAGTGTAAAATTCAAAAAGTATCACTAATTTACAGACGAAATGCATACCAAGCTAATTTCTTCATACCATTTATTTTAATATAATTGGTCCTGAAAGCTGCTTGTATTTCTAAACATTGCTGCTTATACAAATCATCCAACCTCCCAGGCTACTATTTAAAATGGTACTATGTAAAAACTTCAGACCACATCGGCCAATTAGCATTTTAATTCATAACATAAATATAGAATATATTTATATATTTATATATAAATATAGAATATAGAATAACTGAATGGCTTGGGTTGGAAGAGATGTTAAAGACCACACAGTTGTAACCACCCTGCCATAAGGAGGGTTGCCACCCACTAGATAGGCATCTTTTTTTATGCTGGGGGCCCCAGGCCTGGGTGCAGATGAGACCTTATGAAGGCAGAGCAGAGTGGAACAATCACCTCCTTCACTTTGCTGGCCCTGTCACTTTTGGTGTAGGCCATGATACAGTTGGCCTTCCCAGCTGCAAGCACACTGCTGGCTCACATCCAGCTTTTTCGTCCACCAGGACCTCAAGTCCTCCACAAGGCTGCTCTCAGTGAATTCTTCTCTCAGTCCGTACTCACGCCTGGGATTGTCCCAGCCCAGGTGCAGCACCTTGCATTTGGCCTCGCTGAACCTTGTGCCTTAACACAGCTTCCAGAATGATCTGTTCCATAATCTTTTCACACACACAAGTAGGCTCACTTCTCTACAGAGAGTGTTTGGGTGACAAACAGGTGCCTCGGTGCTTCTCAACAAGAAGTCCCCAGTTAATTATACCCTTTGCCTTTTTTGGTGGCACTGGTACTAATAAGGCAGCTATTGTGCCTAATAAGGCAGTTTACCAGCTTACTGTAGTTGTCTCTTCCCATCCCTTGATTACTTCCCATATCCCCTCTTACTTTCAGCCCCAGAGCTGCATGTCTGTTACACAGGTACATTTCAGGGACAAAGGGCAGACTCCTCCTTTTGCTCCAAGCAAAGATGTTGCTGTATCCATTATCTTGCATTTTATTGGAATCTAACTCCTAAGAGCTGAAAGCCAGTTTAGTTTCTTTCTCTTGCAGGGACTGAAAACAGTGCTGTCAGTCTGCCTGCATCACTGCACAGAACATCATCATTCTCTCTCAAAAAATTTCCGGATGCTACACTGCGTGATGATTTTCCTCATTCAATCTGGACACCTGCTCAAGAAGTTCATTGAGCTGGACACACTGGGAACCCCCCTCACCCCACCCTCAGTCCCTTGGGGGACTTCCAGAAGCTGGAGCTTCCCACAACCAAAGCCCTGGGCAACTATCCTTGCACCTATGGGACTCCCAGTGCTCATCCCAAACCAGCCCCTAAACTGCTCCCACACATGCTGACAGCCCGTGGCTGTTCTCTCCTCACCTTGGGGACTCCCCAGTTGAAGGACCTCTTCTCCCCACCCCACTCTCCATCCATTGACCCCCTGCTGCACTGCAGAACATGCCTGCATGGGAGTTGATCACCTTGGAGAGCAACTAGTAACACATCACAATTTGTCCTGTGATTAAACTAGACATTCAAAAAAGAACATCTACAATGCATACCTCTTGCAAGTTCTGGTCTTCTTGGGTCCAAGAATTCAAAACGTGAGCTCCAGAATCACTCACAATGAAATTTACCTAAAAGCATTTTAAAAGTTCGTGTCAGATAACAGTCAATTAAGATCATGGATTATGGCTACCTCCCCAAAACCAAACTGACAAGGACTGCACCTCCTCCTTCAGACTAACTGATACCCTGCAGACGTATGCAATTACAAGCCAAACTAAAAATAAGACATGCACAAAAAGCATTTGGTCCTGCTACATTCACAATATTACTTAGAGAGTAAATGATTAGCGACTTCTTACGCAAACATTTGCTTTTAAGCCATCAAATCAACCTTGATACTGAGTTAGTAGTTCATGATATTATTGAGTTTTAATAAATAGGTAATATTTTCTGTAGAAAAATCTCTGTGAAGTACTGAAGTACAGCAAATTGTTCTCCTGATGTCATCACAGTAGACTACAGGGTAAATACCTAGTAAGCTCTACTCAACATCAGAGAGCAAAACACATTGTAAAGTTGGCAGAAACAGTCAAGGGGAAGAATATCTTCCATGTCAATTTCCAGTTTATATAGCACACAGACTTCAGATCAGTCATATTTTATCAATTGAGCATACACTTTATATAATCCCATGATAGGCCAAGACTGCAGTTTAACTTAAGCGTACGCTGTCTGAGAGCCAGGACACACAATCCACCAAAGCAGTGAGGCTGACGTATCAAACCACTGAGCTTCCAGTAGCATTTGTTAGTGTCAGGCAAAGCCTGGCTGCCTTCTGAAACAGGCTGTTGGCTGTCATTACTTCGTAGCAGTATCAGTGTTATAACTTCTTATTTTTAAAAAAGGTGATCAGCCTCAGAAAATTTCCTAAGAGTTTACTCAATAATAAGGCAACTTCAGGAACCAGAGGTTAATTAAAGAGCCACCAGGTATTTCTGCTTCTAAAGAACAGCTGTGTGCCCTCTCACTTTTTCAAACTTGCCCTTAGAGAGATCCCTCCTATTCCTATCCAATTCCTTTGGAGTTGGTATTGAAAAGCTTAAAGTACTACCAGATATACATATTTAGAAGCAGAGTATGATATGCAGCAAGACCTCCCTCAAGTTTTTGTGAGCATGTTACCTTAAAGCACTTCTCCCACTTTGCAAAACATGCAAAGGTCCCAAAAATTAACATGTGATGGGACTCTGATGCTATTTAAAGTAATTTAAAAAGCAATTCACTGTATCAATACAAATACGCTCGTAAGAAATCATACTTTGACTTCTAACAGCAGCAAACGGTATTAAAAGCTTCATAAAAACATGAAAGTGCCCATTAAGTTATTAAGAATCATGCAGAATTTGTAGAAAACTTACCAGTTTCTTGAAAGGAAAAATGTCATACATTATTCTGCAGTACTCCATAGATGATTCCACTGAACAGGTCCATAGTGATTTTGATATAGGTGCTAGAGGTATGATTCCTTGGGTCCGGTTCTTTACTAACATATCAAATTCAACATGCTGTCTACAGGATTCTGCCATATATGGGCAGTGATCCACAACAAAAACAGTTTTATGAGACTCAGAGAAGATTTTCATTTTCTTCCTAAAACAAATAATGGAATTAGAAAAGAAAAATGAAGGAAAGAAACATATCGCAGAACTACTGCAGGGTTTATAGCAGGGCTTATATAGTAGAAAACTATCTTACTAGAACACTTGAGTTCTGAAGAGGTTACCTCACACTATTTAGATTATACATCGCATCCATTAGCTGCAGTAACACCCTATTAGGCTCCAGGACACACTATAGAAGTGCCTATAATAAGGCCATTTACGTAAAGAGAAAAAGTATCTAGTGTAAAAGTGTACTAGATGCCTCATCATTTCTTTGTTCCCCGGGAGGAAAGATGCAGAAAACGTGAACAGAGAGTTGAAAAATAATAACAACATACAGCATTACCTCCCTTCCTCCTTCCCGATTAAGAGGCATACCTAAGCAAAAATAGCAGAGAAACAGCTTGCCAGCTAGAGCTTTCCTGCTAACAGTAACAGAAAAACATATATATATACACGATTAGACTAGACGGGCTGTGACAGAGCAGCAGTACCGAGGCTGTCAGGTTCACTTCCAGCCTTCGCTTGGCGCTTCTCAGAACGCGCGAGGAAAGGAGAAGCACACGAGAAGGACGAGGAGGGCACAGCCGCGGCAGCGCCCGGCCCAGCGGGGGAAGGGGCGCGCGGGCGGCGTCTCTTACTTGGGCCGGCTCCTGCGGTGCTGCAGCGGTCCCGGGCCTCCTCCGCGCCGCGCCCGGGCCCTGCCGCGGGCCCGCTCCGGGGAGGAGGGGTAGGCCCCGCGGGGCGCCCTAGAGAGGGCCGGGCGCGGGCGCCTGCGGCCGGGCGGCCTCCATGCCCCTCCGCTCGCTTCCTCGGCGGCCGCCGCCGGCTCGGCGGGGAGCGCGGGGCCCGGCTCCGGTCTCCGCGCCCGGCGCCCGCGGGGGTGGGAGAAGCGGCCGCAGCCCCCCCCGCTCCGCCCACCCCTGAGGCCGCGAGACCCCCGCGCGGCCACTTACGCCGCTGGCGTAACGGCTCCCCCAGCGCTGGCAGGGGGAGCGCCTCTCCCCTCCTCACCCACTACCCCGCCGGCCCCGCCAGCCAGCAGGGCCCCGGCGGCGCGCCGGGGTCACGCAGCCCCCATGGCCCGAGCCGTCCGCCCCGCCGCGGGCCACCCTCCGCGGCCTCGCGAGATCCCGCGAGACCGCCCGCGTAGCGCCGCGGAAATGACCGACGGGGAGGCGCGAGGAAGAGCGGGGGGTAAGGCGAGGCCTCGCGAGACTTGGAGGCCGAGGGGGCAGCGCGGCCGCCCTCGCTCCGCCCCCGCCGCCATTTGACAGCGGGGCGGGCGGCCGGGCCTCACCCGGCGCCGGGCGCTGCCGGAGCCGCCGGTCATGAGTGAGTGAGGAAGGGAATGAGGGAGCTGGGGGCGCGGTGCTGCGATAACGGGCTGTTAATGTGGAGGGCGGCAGGAGGTGGGGCCGAAGGGGTTGGTAGGAGCGGGCCGGTCGGGAGTTGCCGTCAGCCCCGACCTGTCTACTGTATCGCGACAGGTGGGCGGCGTCGCGATAGGCCTGGCTGGGGCACGGCAGGGCTGAGGGTAGGCCAGGCAAGGTGCTCTGTAAGGCTTCTATAAACTGTGGAGCTGCGCGGCATTACAGAGAAGAGAAAAGGAAGAACGAAGCTGTAGTAGAAGGCGGTTTTCAGTACTGAGGAAAGAGCAGAGGGAGGCAGTGGTGCTGGCGGAGCCTTTGTTTTTTTTGTATGGCAAAGTGCAGCCGAATTAGGTAATGAAAGCAATTAGTCAATAGCAAGAGGCGGCAGGAAATGAGCGTGGGGCGGCAGCGTTGCCGCGCTGCCGGTGTTGCTGCTCCCGCTGCTACCTGTTGGCCCTGGGCTGTGGGGCAGTTGCGGGGTGACGGCTGTGCTCAGAGCTGGGGCAGAGAGCACTGAGGTGTGCTGTTGCAAGTCCTCGTGCTCGCATGTTAACAGTCGGTTTGAGTCTGATATCTTTGAGTCATGGGTCTTTCTTTTTTCTTTCCGAATGTTCAGGTTAACTCACGCATTTAGATGTATTCTATGGCAAGGCAGCTATTTTGTTCTTAATAGGCAGCCGGCTGAGCGAGAAGAAAGTATTGTAACTGCCAAGAGTGAGGCTACTGCTGTGCCAAAAAGAATCCTAGTCAAGATTTGGGGCTTTGGATATCACAATGCAAACAGCAGTCCTCCTCCTGAAGGACTGTGCAGGATGCCAGAGCTCCCACACCACGATGTGGGTTTGGGGCTACTGCCTGATTTGGGGCTGCCTTCTGCCTGCACAAGGTGCACACATGGCTGCCTCAGCTCAGTCACTGAAAAAGCCAGTCAGTTCTGTGCCAGGAAGGAGTCACTTTTTGTCTCATGCAGTCAAAATGACAGTACACGTTCATCCTTCTGTGCGCTATGTTTAAAATGTGGTGTTTATGCAAATTATCAGAGGTGTTAACTGCATTGTAGTCTGAATGCAAAATGTATTTTGTGCTCATGGGGAGGCCTGAGAGGCTTGTTTTGTAGTGGCTGGAGAATTCGTGGCCTGGGAATTGAGTTAATGTCTGCTCTTCAGATTCTGAAACACTGAGCTAATGAAATCAACTTCTGTAGCAATTCAGTCATCTGTCATGGGAGCTCGTGTTTTGTCTGTAACTATTTTGTAGACCAGTGAGAATGTGAGACCAGAATTGGAAGGAGGAGTAAGACACAAGAAAAGCTGATCCTTAAAAGCAATGCAATATGTTGTTGCCACCTGAAATGTTATCCAGAGTTCAAGCAGCATCTGGACAATATCCTCAGACATATGGTCTGATTCTGGGGCTGTCCAGTATGGAGCCAGGAACTGAACTTGGTGATCTTTATGGGTCCCTTCCTACTTGGAATATTCTTCAATTCCTTTGTATGTAATATCAAAAAGAGCTCCAACTGCTAAGCCACAGTGTATAAATGAACTGCCTGTGGTAATACACTGGTCTGCTGAAGAACTCGAATACATAAATACATCATATGGAAGTTAAAATCAAAACTTTAGTTGATAAATAGGAAGGAATTCACATTATGAATGTTTGTAAGAAATCTGAATATGCCAAAGTGCTGCTGCTTATGAAAATACAGAAAGCACAGTTTAAAGCAGCTGTGCTCTGTGCAGACCTGAAGCTTGTTTGCTCAGGCTTCTTTGTCCATAAATAAGGCTTAATCTTTCTGTGATGGGATGGTCTGTAAGAGACCATTTTGCACCATTTTGCATGAAGTAAATGTCACGTGCTCCTCTGAACATAGGAAATGTTAACAAAACTACCAAATTAAAATGCTTTGGGGACTTCAGACTTAAAAAGTTCAGGGGCTCACACAGGCTCTTCAGAGAGAACACTGCAGACTCTCTTGCTCACTTTCCCCGAGCCTAACACTCACTGGTGGGATGTTCTTGCTATCCTTGTAAATCTTTGAGGAGAATGGTGAAATCTCCTGTGTTTGAAATGCCTTCTTTCTACTACTTACCTAGATGATAGGAAAAGGCTAGCTGGGGACAATGTGAGGATTTCATCCAGCTTGGCTTTCTGGTCCATAGCATGATTTGTAAAGGTGCCTAAGAAAGTTAGAAAATCAATTTGAGTAATTTTTTTCTGTAGCTCAGTGCTTGCTGACTTTGTAGGTTTACAAAAACCTCTCCTTCTGCGAATGTCCCAGATGAGAAATGGATTTTTACAGTACCTTGAGAAAATTTCCTGAAACAAGACTCAAACCTTATGTGTTAATAAGCTTTTCTTATTGCTGTTTGATTGCCGAAGAACTTTCAAAGAGTTGAAGTAGTTTTCCTTTTCAGTAGAAAACATGCAAGGCTTTCTAAAAGAAAACAAAACCAAGAAGCTTGAAGAATCTCAGTCACTTGAATCTATCAAGAATAAGTTTTAGGGGAGAGGAAAAAAAAGCAAAGGCCCGTTCATTGGAAATCCTAGTATATACAAACATTTTGCAAGTTTAGGTAATTTCTGCTTACAGCTACTACAATTAGAAGGCTGGTATTTTAGCTATGCAGTCAGTTCTTTGTCTTAGCTGAATGGCTGTCTTGCTCTATCCTGTTGGAAACAGCACATTTTACAATTCATTTCATTCATTTTTAGACGTGAAGATGTAACACAGGCCTTTGGCTTTCTGAGTTTGCTCTAAGTAATTTTCCTCTACACTGCCAGTTTTAGTTCTTCTTTCTCTATGGATTTAATTAATCAAAATCTTCAAACCCTCTGCATCCTTTTTGGCATTCTCTTTTGTTTTGAATTTGTACTTCTCAAATATCAAGAGAATATCAAATACACTCCTCACAACACAGCTTACTTTTGTTCCTTTGCTGTAACACACGATCTCAACGTCAATTAAAAAGCAGGAAACGGAAAGCCAGACTTGCAGTGTTTTTAAGCTATATGATTTTTTTCTACTCCTAAAAGAGCATGGGTCTAAAATGTCAGCTCTCACTGTTTGGGGAAGAGGAGAATGTTGTAGTTAGTCAGCTGCTTCATACTTAGAAAAAGTACATATATGCACGTGTGTTACAGAGATAGTGGTTCTCTCTATAGCAAACGGGTGGTGGTGTGAAAATAATCCATTTCTTTTCTTTAGAAATGAGTTGCACAATTGAGAAAGCCTTAGCAGATGCTAAAGCGCTGGTGGAACGGCTGCGGGAACATGACAACGCTGCAGAAGCTCTTATTGAACAGACTACAGCTCTTAATAAGCGGGTTGAAGCAATGAAGCAGGTTTGTTTTTCAACTTTGTTTACTCCATCAGGAGTAGACCTTGGAAACACATCATTTAAAGTCATTTCCGTGGTCTGTTTTGCAATGTAGAATCAGTAGTTATTTGGTTAATCCTTTAATACCATACGAAGTATTCTTATTGTGGGTGTGACTGTCATCTAAAATTAGGTTGTTTATAATTTTGTTTGATCCTGTGAGGAACTTTTGCCTGCTGTTCTAACTTAAACATTGAAAGTTGGTGTTTATGTTAAGAGCACAGGTAAAAATGGAGTTAGTGTCCTGCAACCATTGCATGGTGCCTTGTGTTTTGTTCTTCTGTAAAATACTACTTGTTTGATGATTCAAACGCGCAGATTTAATCAGACAGAGGCCCTGTCATAGTGTGTTCTGTTTAGAATACTTTATCTTTTCACTGTCTCCTTTTCTTTCCAGGTAGCCTTTTAGGCTTATTCGCTATTATTTCCCTTCTGATGTTAAGCTGTCCAAGGCATATCATTAGGTTGAGTGTGACTTTCACTAGAGAACTTCTGCAAAACATAAAGGTGTCTACTGTCTTTCCACTTGGAAGTTCATCCTGTCATTTCTGTTTTAATACATGTTAATGAGCCTCTAAAGTAACAAAATCCTGCATATTGAGGTTGGTACTAGATGATCTTTAAACTCCCTTCCAACCCAAACTATTGAAATGCTCTATGATACTGTATGCTTCAACCCTGTGAAACCAGTCACGCAGAGGCTTCGTAACCTTCTATCAAGAGCATCACGTTCATTGACTTGCTGAGAGTCAGGACTCGTTTAGGTCCACGTGATTTGTACTGATACATGTGCTGTAAGCTATCAGGAAGCCACAGAGGTGTTAGTACCTCATGGCTATTCTTTAGCGTGTGTTTGTCAGCTGTAATGATCTGACGGGGAATTTGACCTGCACCAGCTGAAGGTTAAACCGCGCCCACTACAGAGACCTGAGGTATCAAACTTGGTTTAAAATGAGTGTCTCTAAAGGGCAGGAAGTTGACAACACCTCCAGATGTGTTTTTGTTTATGTAAATGAATTAAAATGAAACATCTATCTTGCTGGCTACAGACTTTGACTGACATTAGAACTGGTTCTTAGTGACTTGCTGAGTAACATTTTCCATTGGTTACTGAGATATGGTGGGTTTGGGTTTTTTTTTCCCTTCGTTTTTGTTTTTTTAATAACTAGTACCAAGAGGAAATCCAGGAGCTCAATGAAGTAGCAAGACATCGTCCTCGCTCTACATTAGTGATGGGTATCCAACAAGAGAACAGACAGATCAGGGAATTACAACAGGAGAATAAAGGTAAGATTAACATTCTGTCCATTCAGGTTCTAGCCTGCACCACTCCACCACTCCAACCAGTGATACTTTCTTCACTGACCAAGTCCCAAAGAATATTTTATAGAAGAAGCTTTCTTCTAAGCAGAACCTGTCAGTTTAACTGATCACAACATAATCTAATGCAAAGCCTAAATGTCTTGGCACCAGAACCATAATTAACAAGAAGAGCTGTATAGAACACCTGATTCAGTCCATACTTTGTGTTTGCTGTAAGTGAGGAGATCTGAATATTGCTTCTACAATGTAACTATCTATATGAATATGTTTTCCCATTCCTTAAAAATAACTAATGTGGAAACAGTCAGGAAAAGTTGACTTATAAGCATAGTAGTATAATTCCTTCTGAAATTCCATACACAAGGAATTAACAAATGGACAGCAGAGTCTCTGTTTCTGACTGAACAAGAAGATTCTTGGGCAGACACCGCTGAAGTATTTGTAGACACAACCAAGATTTGATGGTGGAAGGAGGGGGCATGCTAACTTAAGAGTTTATTTCAGCTTTCTCAGGCAGTAATATTTTTGCATTGTATTTGAGTTCTTCTCTGATAAAGTTTAACTGAACATCAAATTTTGTTGGTAGAACTACGCACGTCTCTTGAAGAACATCAGTCTGCTCTGGAACTCATAATGAGCAAGTACAGAGAACAGATGTTTAGGTTGCTTATGGCAAGCAAAAAGGATGATCCAAGTATAATAATGAAATTAAAAGAGCAACATTCCAAGGTAATTACTTTGGGTTATTGGCTTTAAGGGGTTTTTTGTTGTTTTTTTTCTCCACTAACATGTAAGTTAGTTTGTAATGGATCAACACAAAACTTGCATCATCTCAGTTCTTATATTATTGTACTAACTAGTTTTAATGAAACACAAACAGGAAACTTGATCCATCAGTAGGTCAACCTTACCAGCTGCTGATATTTAAGCTTTTATCAAGTAGCATTTCATTACCTTATCTACTTAATTTACTTCTGCTTTGCTTAGCTCGTTGAGGCAACTGCTCACTTATAGTTCCAGGTACGCATAGATCTCAGTCTAAATGCTTCAGGTTGCTGTCTGAGTGGAAGGAGTAAGCCAAACATTTAGCAAAACAGTACCAAAACATTTGATTTGGTATCAGTGCTATTAGTTAGCATTATCTCTTGTGTATTTGATACCTTTGGTACCTAAGTTAATCCTTTGGAACCAAGGCAAGAAGGTAAAATACCATTCCTGAAATGGACTCCAAAATTTCATTTAGAAACACTTTATGGATTAAAAGTCTGAGACAACAAAATAATAATGGAAAATAGTGTTATTTAAGCAGGAGATTTAGCATTTTTATTAAGTTGGAACTCACAAATATACTTGATAAAGAGGATTTATTACCCTTTCCTGACTCTTACTATTTCTGGAATTTTGTTATTTATCCCTCTGATCATTCTTCACCTCCAGTAAGACTGAACAATCTTGAAGCAGTCTTTAAATACTTCTTAGCACATTAACAACAAATTCCATAATGCCTAAGGAGTTAATCTCAACGTTACCAGTAATCACTGCTTCCTTAAGTGGCAGCTGTCAACTTCAGTGGCTATTTACAAAATATTATTTAACTCATTACGTCTTGCAATTCAACAAGCACCTGCCTTTAACAGAAAAGCAGTTTCTTTTAGCATTCTTGTATGCATGAGAATTGCTAGTAATGAGCCTAAGCATGCTGTTTCATCTCCTGTTAGTGACCTTGTAACAGGCTCTAGATCATATTGATCAAGATGCCACATAAGCTAGCCAAATGAGGATAGCTGTGTATCTAAAAGCCACTAATTCCTTCCCAGTCCTTCTCCAGGATACATCCTTGCCAGCTCATTCTTTTAGCGCTGATCACAGCTTCCTTTCAAGCCAAATTTATTCTTTTAAAAATGTCTTGAAAAACAACTTTCAGTGAAGGAAAAATGCTCTATGCGCTCACTTTCACTGGCAATTGAGAAGAATATAAAGATCTACAGCAAGTTCTTTCTCTCCTCCCCACCCCCTTCCCTCACTTCCATGCTGCAAATGAACACTTCATAAGTAAACAGCTAAACCACAGCTTTGGCAATTGAAACAGCAGAAAAGGATGGGAGGGGCCGATGTTCATTTTTAATGAAGTGTGTTGTTGGTCAGACTGTAATTCCAAGCAAAGGAATTTTTGTATGATAGCTTAATTGTTTCTGTAAGTTTAAGGGCAAGATGATCATCTGCTAGATGTGTGGACTTCCAGTGAAGTTCATAACTTAAAAATGGTATTTAACTTTAATCTATACTGTTCTTCAATGTACAAAGCCACTTTCAGTCCTATTGCTCCTTTTCTAGTATTATTTAATAAACGTTGTGAATTTTGTCCAGAGGTCAGGCCAGATAAGGATAAGCTGGTCTGTTAGTAGATTTGGAATAAGAAACAGGTTGAAAGACTGGAAAAATTAAAAGCTTCTGTAAATAAATTAAATACATTTCGCTTAACTGAACAGCAGTGAATGCCAAAAGCATAGGCTGTTCATCTACATTTTCAGGAGAAATTAGCAGAGGCTCTATAAGCAATTCCTACTGGTATGCTGGCCAGTGAGAAAGTAAAATATTATCCAAGCCAACAAGGTCCAAGTAAGATATCACTTCTTTGCAAACAGGGAAGATTATTTAAAATCTAACTTCTCTGCAAAGGCTGTTATGCCTGTATTAGTGACTCCTATTACCTCTCTCGTGGCAGTGGAACAAGATGAGCAAAGAAAACTACTGCACTTTTTTTTTTTCCCTACTTCATGAATTTTTCAATGAGATGCAGTAATTATTTGTAATAGGAAAGTACCCTATCAGTGTTAATTAGCAGACACAGAGAGGTCAGGCAGGGCACGAGGCTGTTTCTTAGGATTCAGCAAGGACAATGATCTCTGGAGTCCAGATTCCAGATAAGCTGAAATTGGAAGTGGATTTGAGCAGAAATACCACAAAAAGGGCTCTGAGTTCTCCAATTTATGGCATAGTCAGGACGACAGCTTTGCCTGCTCTTTCTAAGAGAGAAACGCCCACCCATGAGCTAGTACTGCCTGTACTTGTGCTTACTAGACTTGGGACCAGCTTTCAAACAGGTTGCATGTGCTGCTGTGCTCAGATGAAGATGGCCTTTCTGCACATCCAGAAGAACATACATCTGCTCCTGCAATACCAGAGCAAGCATGTGGCTGTCTAACAGCCATCTAGGAGACATGGAAGCTGTCAAAGGAATAGTCATTTGGGCATATTTTCTTCTGTAAAATTCCTGAAAGGGAACTGTGTGGCAAATGAGATTGATTTAAATGAACAGAACCGCAGTGGTTGCTCATGCTGTAGAGTTGGTGCTTCTTTGTTTAGGTCTCTGTTCACATTTTTATTACGTGACACAGCAGTTAAAATGCACATTTAATGCTTTGCTTATTTTTAGTAACGAATAAAGCTTATTACTAAAAACATCTTTTTATATGTATGGCTTAGGAACTACAAGTGCACGTGGACCAAATTACAGAAATGGCAGCAGTAATGAGGAAAGCCATTGAAATTGATGATAAGCATGGCTGTAAAGAGCAGGAACGTATCATTCAGCTTGAAGTAAGTATGAAATCAAAGCAGCGATGGCACAAATAGTGCCATCCCAGTGTGAAATGCTCAGAATTGACTGTCAGACAAGAAATTATGTTTAAATACAGATCAGGATCTAGTTGTCAAAATAGGAAAACTTGCCTGCCACCTATTTTAGGAGCTGGGGGAGCAGGTTACCACTACCCAAATAGGTTCACAGAAGCTTTAAAATGTGCTGCACATCTCTAAGACAAATGTCTTGCTCTAACCTTACAGTTCTATCTTTCTTGTACAGTCTTTCAGTACATTGGGCCTTAGGAATAGCCAGCTTCTCATACATCCACTGGCAGTATCAAGGCCAGCAATAAGATAGCTGCATGCTATCTTCATGAAGCTGGACTGTTTCAGATAGTTAGGTTACTTAGGAGAACTAGTTTGATGTTGTATCATCAACACCTGATGGATCTGAGGGGGCCATACCTGACATTAGATTGGCCTTTGCTGTGGTGCCATCTTTCCAGAACTCGGGAGCAAATCACGTTCTGCGTTCTTGTAATAACTTCACTAAAATTGCCACAAATCCCCAGGATGTTGATTTAGACTTTTGCTTTGGTCACCTGCTTGATTTTCCAGACTTCCTTAATATTAAATCATTTCTTTTGTTAAAGGTTTTTCCAGTGTGCTACCAATTTGGTTGCTTTCTTGTAAGACTTTGTGGAACCAAGCCACACGTTATTAATGAGTGGGGAACTAGGTGCAATATTTAATTATTTCAAACTGCTGCTTTCAAACTAGTTTATTTCAAACTAAAACTATTTTTAAAGTCAGTAAACTCTTCAGTAAAGAGTTCCCTTTCCATTTGTAGCTCTGAGGTAATCTGGCATGTAAAACAGATGCTGCTTTGCACGCTTACCTTCTGGTATAGTTTGTGTAAAATGCTTTTGGTTCTATTGTTCCCATCGCTTTAGCATTACTGAAACTCAGCCCTTAGCAAGAGAGTAAACGTTATCACAATTACTGAGTTACTGTCTCTCTTGATTTATGGGATCATTCACTCATACTGCTTTTTTTTGTACATCTTCTGTAAGCATGTTTGTAGCAAAGGGAAGGAGAGATCCTTTACATAGTTATCTCAACTTTCTGGAGTTCTATTAAATGCCTTTTTTATCCCTCGGTTATAGCAAGAAAACAAAGGCTTGAGAGAAATTCTTCAGATAACCAGAGAATCATTCCTGAACCTTAAGAAAGAAGATGCATCAGAGAGTACATCCCTTTCAGGATTAGTAACAAGCAGTGATTTGAGCCTGAGGAAGAGCTAAAGACTGTGGAAGCCAATGAGCTTTAATTGCACACTTTACAAACGGAATATCAGGGGTCACTTGTCAAGCACTTGTTACTGAATAGGGCACCAGCAGGCTTATGCATCTTAAACTTCGGTTTAGTGGCTTTTATACCGTGTAAAATAAACTCCAATCGGTATTCTATAAATACCGTGGTGACAGATTAATTGCCATAGATCTAACTTCAGTAGGAAATGGATTAATGCACTTAAGGAATCGGGAATTATTTTTATATGAAGTCATTTTACAAATAAAATACATAATTTCACTTAATTTATATAATTTATTGCTCGGACAAAACTTCAATGCAGCTATTATACAATAAGTGCGAGATTTAAAGTCTGATCTCTGGCTAAAAGATAGTGGCTGACTATGCTTTGTGCATGATCCATAGTTCTTTTTTCCTTTTAGTAAGTTTTTTGAAATTCAGCATTTAGCAATGAGCCTCTTTTAATGCAGAGAGCTAGCATAAAGCTGAAGGATTTCTGTTAGCCACAGGCTGTCCTGTTACAGTGTAAGGCCAGTTGCTTCAACATAGGCGATACTTTGGCAGTTGTATTTACCTTATGAGAGAAAAGCAAGCTCAGTTCTCTATTGGTGGCAAGCTGCTGTAAAGTCTCATGTATTTCTTTGGGGATTGGCTGCCCAAAGTGGGAAACAGCAATTTGAAAGCACTCAATCTATAGTGGGAGAAAGAGTGGAGAAGTTCTATGGTAAAGTTAGCAGCCTGCACACCTCCAAATAGTATTTTCCCTCTTTAAGTACTAAATAGTCAAGGAGCTCAGTGTATTTTCACTGGGAGCTTTCAGTACGTTACGCTGACAAAAAGACTGCTCACTTTTTTCCTGAAAAAGCTGCAAGGTGAAGATGAATTGGCGCTTCTAGGACAAGAAGTAGCTTGCATTGTATGCCTATACCCAAGAAGTGCTTCATAAGATGTATTTGCCATAAAAGAGGTGCTGAAATAATTCACATCTGGCTTTTGTCAGACTGCTTCTGCTACTTGTTCAAAGTGCTAAGGCTGTTGCTAAGACTGATGTGTATTACCACATTTTGTTCAGCATGTTACTGTATTCTTTACTTGGAACACATACTTGAAGTACAGCAAAAGCTTTCGGTCACAGAAGACTGCAGATCTACAAATGGCATACACACTTTGGTATTGGGGCTGTTTAATAACTTACCTTGCAAACTGAGTTGAAGTACTCTATAATCAGTTATCATTTAAACAAGTTTCATTTTCAGTTACAACAATGCAAATGGACTTGAGCATTAAGCGCTATCAAATGTGGCTGTCTTAAAAACAATGTTGATTCAGTAAAACCTCTGTAGACGCAAAGGTATGTGCAACAAAAGGTCTAAAATGGAACTTCAGATTCACAGTGGATGGACGGACTTACAGGGAGCTTAATATTTTTGCTTTGATACTGTCACATGCTGTTTTATGAGAAGCAAGTGGAGTGGTGGGAAAAGTGTGTAGCAGAAAATAAACACTTATTAATTAATACATCTGCCAAGAAACGCAGCTGGAACGAGAGCTCAGGAAGGATAGGAATGAAGCTCTCCAACATTCTACAGCATTTTTTGTAGTTGGGGTAACAGCTGCTTCTTCTACCAGAACATCATAGCTTTTTTTGGTAGGTTTAAGAATATATTGAGGACATTGACATGCATGAAGGCTTTAACCCTTTCCAAACCTGAAGGTTTTTGTTTTTCTCAGAATACTTTATCTCAAGCTCAAATTACACTTGTCTGCTGTTATTTATAAAACTTGACCCATGCTTACATAACTTAGTATTTTGCATTTCTGCTGTAGCTTGCAAGCTGGTGACTTATGAGAAGCAACATCTATTTTAATGCAGTGTGTTTTGGCACTGTGAACTGGGAAGAAATTCTGGTTTCATTTTTTTCTACAAGTGTCTTTTCAGCTCTTGACTGATATCAGAGACATTCACATCCGTTTGACACTGAATGCAGTCCCATGGCTTGTCTCAAATACAGTCTGCAGAGCGTATAGCAGAGAAGGGTTGTTAGACTGTGGCAGTTCTTTAAGGTTGCTCTATTATGAAATAATGCTTGATTAGTGTTTATTTTTGTAAATTAAGAAATGTGACTTAATTTATCTACTCCTAGTCTTCACGTTTGATACGTCTCCCCTTCCATTCCCCTGACCTGATCACTTTAGGATTTTAAAGAGCCTTCACAATGTGTGGAGTGACTATTTTTCATTGCATACCTGTTATTTTTGTAATGCGGATAGCTTGAAAAGAATTTATGGCTAGAATTGTGTACTGTACAGTAAACTTATTTTATCAATAAAGTTAACTGAAAATACGGATGTCTGTGTGGTTAAAGCAAGCTTGCAGGTCCCAAATGAGCTGTGTTTATAGCATCCGAGGAAAAAAAAAAACACCATTTTGCTTCCCACTGAGCTGCTTTGTGTACATTAGAGCAGACAGACAGGCCCACATATACTGCTTTAAAAAAATATATATATCTTTGTGAAATGATAATTTTCTGTTGGAAAACTTAACACTCACTTCCATTACAAGGCCAAGCCCAAAGACTTGCACATGGGCCAGGGCAATCCCTGGTATGGAGTGAGAGAACTCCTTGAGAGCAGCCCTGTGGAGGAGTTGAGGGTCCTGGTGAATGAAAAGCTTGATGTAAGCACACTAGCAGTGTGCTCTTGCAGCCCAGAGGGCTAGGGGGGTGGCCTTTCTCTACTCTGCCCTCATAAGCCCCACCTGGAGTCCAGGGTCCTGGGGCCCAAAGCACAAAGAGCAGAGCTGTTGAAGTGGATCCAGAGGAGGCCACAAAGATGCCCAGAAGGCTGGAGCACCTCTCCTATGAAGAAAGGTTGGGGGAGTTGGGTTTGTTCAGCTTGTAGAAGAGACAACTCAGAGGAGATGCCATCGCAGCCTTCAAGTGCTTACTTAATCAGAGCTTATAAGCAAGAGGGAGACCAACATTTTACACAGGCTGATAGCAATAGGACAAGGGAGAATGGTTTTAAACTAAAAGAGGGGAGATTTAGGTTAGAAATGAGAAGATAATTCTTTACTCAGAGGGCAGTGAGGCCCAGGCACAACTGCCCAGAGAAGCTGTGAATGCCCCATCTTCTGAGTTGGTCAAGGCCAGGTGAGATGTGGCTCTGGGCCTGATCTTGTGGCAGCACAGGGTTGGGGCTGGGTGGGCTTTAAGGTCCCATGCAACCCAAACCAGTCTGCAGTTCTATGGTCCATGTACTTTATAAAAACAAAAAACAAACAAACAAAAAAAAAACACAGAGCACAATGAATAATAAAAAGTACCACCATCTGGTTGCGAGCTTTGTATCAAAACACTTTGCTACAGCTGAGAATGTGACTGTTACAATTTTTTCCGCAAGATTAAGTAAGTCGCTTTGACTTTACTCAGGCTCTGGGTTTATCTGATGTGTAAATGATAATGGCAGTGGGTTACCTTCACAAGTTAGAAGCGTAATGTTTTCTCCACTTCCTTGTGGTTTCTCAGAAGAGAAACTTGCTTTCAATATCAAATTGACCACAGTACATTCACACTACCTTAGGGATTCATTCTACCATTCTTTTTAGAAAGGTAAAACAAGCATCTTCCCACCACTGAGACGAGCCCTGGAAATGTGTGAGAGCTCCTGTACCAGAGAAACACCACTAGGTGTAGTTCTGAAGATTCAGTTGCAAGTTTGAACTTCCAACACCAACAAATGCAGGATGGTTGGTGCCCTCTGTTCTCTGAGCATATGCTCAGGAATACAGCAAACAGTTTTTAAATTAATTACATACAGCTCCTCAAATTACTGTCTAGGCACTTGGCAGCTGCTTCCTATGACGTGTACTATCTGGGCTTCAGTGCTTCCTGGACATGACTTGCTTTCCCCAGGGCTTTTAGGATAAGTTAATCCAGCTCTGTATGAGCGCATTAGATCATTTGCATTACACCAGAAGAGAGCATGGGCAACCTGGAACAATCGGACAGAGTGGGTTTTGTTGTTATTTTTCTTTTGATGAGTCAGACGTGAAAACCCAGCACTGCAGCAGGTAGGTAAGTTGTACACAGCTTCATCTCTCTCCCAGAGTGAGCTAAGGTATTGCTGTTTTGGAGTGGTCTTCTCCCAGCATGCAGCAGAGTGCAATCTCTTGTACACCCAAGCAAGAGTCTGCTATCTACAGCCCCTTCCTCCCAGGCACAACACTGCTAAACAAGCAGTTCACAAAATGCTGCTTTTGTCCTACCCAAACCTATGCTACTTGACAACAGTGGGGATGGCAAAGCTTCCCAACCAGGCTCTGCTGGGAGTGTGAGAAGTTTCAAGACTGCCACCTACCTGTCAGTCACATCCAGCTCGTAGCTTCTAACTGAAAACAACAAGCCTCTTGCCCGCAGAGGTCAAAACATTAACCAAGGCTGATGTTTTCTCAGAAATCTCTGTTGTAGGGTTCACACCACAACTAACAACTACACCCTTAGAGTTTCAGGTGCTTTATAATCTGCTGTATGTAATATATTTCTAACAACTGTTTGAAAGGATGCAACAACAGTAACCAGCACGTTTTCTTCTTACTAAGCAATAGCAGCACACACCATTAGATTGGAAGATACATGTCCACCATTCTTCCCAGTGAGGAAAGCTGCTTACATGGGATACAACTGCAGGGATGATGAAGCAACTTACATTGTTCTCTCTCCTTAAAGCTAAAGGCAGTTCTGCACGTGCTTCAGTCCTAGAAAAGCCGTAGGAGCAACGAGGACAAACACCATGATGTAATCATTGCAGCACTGTTACAGTAAAGTGAGAACTGCAGAAATGCACCAAAGCAGTAACAGCAGGTGGGTTCTTCAAGGTAGAGAGAGGCAGATCATTATAATCCAGGAGGCTCCAGCTTACAATCAACACACCTGATTTTATAGAGGAATCAGCACCAAGAGCTTCCCAAGAAGCATTAAATAGCATCGGTTTAAGCAAGCACAACTGCAAGGTAAGTGCTGAGCTGGGCTAACTGCATAAGTGCTTCCAGTGAGAGATGCTGGAGCGAGTAGTTTTCTGTACTTGCATGCAGAAATGCATAGCAAGCTGTAATTCAGTCTCTCTTGCAGCTGCCACAAATAGTATGCAAGATTCTTAAAAAATCCCCGCCATTCTCCCCCCCCCCCAGTACTCCAGTGAATCAGTTAGTATATTCTTACAACAGTCACTATTAAGCACTATGGCTTATGGAACATGAAAATAAGCCACACACAGTCTTTAATTGGAAAAAAAAAAAAAAACCACTATCTCCAGTTGAGGATCTCGGAAGAGTTCCAAGGCCAAGTTCTGCTCCAGCCTTCCTACAGGATCTGGCAGACTTGTTTCCAGTCAAGAGCTTCACAGTCTGTCTTTTGTCCTTTAGAACTTTGTCCACCTCTTCAGGTCCTGCATTCACAGGGAATGCAGCTGGTCTCAGCCTGGACCTCAGGGTGTCACTGTGACTGCAGTCAGTCCTTATGACAGGTCAGCTGGTCTTCTCCTACCATATCCTTTGAGGGCCTAACATTTCAGAACAACAAACCATACAACTTGCTTCAGCATTTATGACTGTAAAAGTGACACTGAATTCAGCATGAAGACATCCTTTCAGTTACAATATTATTTCAAAAGACATCTTTATTATAAAAAGATATAGAAAATTAGAGTTCAACTTGTTTCTTCAGAATGCTAGTCACAACAGTTAAAAAAAAAAAACAACAAGGTAAACATGTTTAAGAGTATTTGTATACCAAATATGTGTTTGCTATTTAGTCAAATACACAAAGAAAAGCTCAGTATCAGTGCAGTAAGGGCAGTCAGTGAACATCAGTCCATCAGGGACCAAGGAAAGAGGTCCTCATTTACCCCCCCAAACAGCAGAGTGAAGCAGGACCCTAACTGAAGGATTTCAGCCTTGCTCAGCTATTTGAGGAAAATGTACCAGCTCAAAGCAGTCATGGGATTTGTCTCTAAACATCAGATCAGCTCAGAGGCTGTACCATGCTACAATTTTCACTCCTTAAAAGCTGAGAAGTGGCTGTAAAACTGAATTACTTTGAAGTCAATGATTCCTTTCTCCTGCTAGGATGTTTCAGCTTTCAACTAAGTTCTCAGAGTAGTATTGCCACCTTCCTTAGAGAGCTGCCTGACACTTACTGCCAAGAATTTAAAGTAGTGGCTGAGAACTGAAGTTTTATCAGCAGATTATTCACTAGCAGGGGCTCCATTCAAGAAGCAGAACAGCCATTCACCTCCAGACAGGAAGGATTATATACTCCACTGCCCACATTAAAGGTATAAAGATAGGAAGGAGAAGTTAAAAAAAAAAAAAGTCAGAAAGAGCCACCAAAACCTGTATCAAGAATCAATGTAATGCATTACTTTCACTGCTATTTAATATAAGACAGACCACAATGGAAATACTGAGGATACAGACCAGGACTGGGCAGGGAGTGGACAGTAGAACCTAAGGACAGCCTCAGATCAATACATTAATTTGAGCCAAACCCACAATGTTCCAGTCTGCATTTTGAAAATGGCTGCTTGTTTTATTTAAGGAAGTGAATAAAGCCACCAAAAAAGATGCAATTCCCCACTGAACACAAGAGTGGTCCTTTATCTGTTTTACACTGCATTCTACTTTGGGCAAATGCAATCAAAGTTAGTAAGGAACATACTGAGTCAGCAAGGATCTTGGTCAGTATTTTGCCCACAGTATGCTTGTCTCACCATTAGAGAGAAAAATTAAAAGACCTATTGATTGATTAAAGAAGAAAAAAAAAAGCCAGAACAGTTAGTGTTTCAACTAATTCCAGGAAAGACTGACATTGGCTGTAAAGTGCTTATTCTAGTTACTGTCTTTGGCAGTACCTCATCAAAAAAGATGATGCCAGAGACAAAGCAAGTCCCAGGCTATTCAGAAAGCCAACAAGGAGGCAAGCCACTTGTGTTCTATTAGCAGTCATCTCTGTACAAAGACCAGATGACCAGCCTGCTACAGAACCAAGCAAAAGAGGGAGAAAGTCTTGTCTCAGATCAGCTCAACTTCCTGAGCCCCAGTGTGCTCACTTACAACAGTTAATTCAGTGCAGTTTAAATTCAAGTCACTTAATTTGCTTGCAAGGTTCACTAACACTTCTCAGATGCAACTGTGTCTGCAGCCACACATTCTGTACGTATTAGAAGATGATACTTCAGTTCCTGTTAGAAGAACTCCTTCTGTGTATGACCCTTGTCTTTCATCCCTTGCAAGATAACAGACTGCTCACCTCTGAGAGCAAGTCAGGCAATATTTTGGCAGCAATTTTCACCGTGAGGGAAGAATCAGTGTTGTACAGGTTGCTTTCTAAGGACTGTTTCATACTTCACATACCCGAACATCAATCTAGCTCACTACAAAACAAATACCTGTACTTGATCCTTAATATGAGATCTCTGCAGCCAGATATATGCTTGTTACAGCAGTCTGAGTGGGCCATTGAGGAATGTCACAAAACAGCATGTAGTGGACAGGACAGATAATTTTTCCTTCGAGTTGAAAAAACAGCCTCCTCTTATTACACAAGACAAGTTGACAGTGGTAGAAGCCTGCACCACTGGCTGGTTTGCTGGTGATAACTTATCTTGCCATTCTTAGATTCTTCCTCTCTGTTCCCACCAGTTATTGAGCTGGTTACAGAAGCAGTGGAGTTCTTTCCCCAGCTGGCTGCTCTTTCTGAAAAAGCTCTTTAATCTGTAGCAGCTTGCTGTGGATCCTCTCTCTCAGGGGAGGGATATGATGGCTGGGGTCTAAGACATTTGTGCTTCTGCGCTCCCTTTCCCGTTTCCAGGTGAGGTAAGGGTGTGGTGGGAAGGGCACTTCACTTCTCTCTCGGCGAAGCTGCACAGTGACTCCACTAAGGGCTAGCATTATCCACACTGCCAGGACAATAAAGTCTAAAAGAAAAAAAAAGAAAAAACACTGATTCCCATAAAACTTGAAAGGAAGTGTGAAGTCCATGCGCACATGTTCAAGACTAAGACAGATGGGGCTTTGGGCAACCTGGTCTACTCACAGCAGAGAGGTCACAGCTAGATGACCTAACATAGCAGTCCAACCCTGAAAAGCACCTCAGGTAAGTGCCTTGTTATGCAACATCTGTTGGAAGGTTTATGTATGAGACAGCTCAGGGTTAATTTTGGAGGACTGAAATCCACTATTAAATGGTGTTAAAATCTCACACCATACTTCTCACATTATCTTTTAAGCCCCTCCACATTTACTGTTTACGAAGGCAATGGTGCAGTTTTCAAGTAAATATTTCCAACTTTCTTTTAAAGGAAGTGTAAGAACAGCACTCACCATTTGTTTGAAAAGGCACATTGGTGTAAGCTCTGCTGAAGTAATCATTGAGGATCCTTCTGAGCAAGTCTAAGGCAATGTAAGCAAGACTTGTGTAGACATAACATGCGATAGCCAGGACCACTGAGTAAGAGCCTACTATTCCACAGGCCAGTATGTTCAGCTGAAAGGGGGAAGAAAAACAGAACTTGAGGAAACTGACCAACACATTACTCCCCCACCTTTTCAATGCAAAATTTTAATCAGTTCTACTAAAAGAATTTGGCTCCCTACACCCTGTTATCCAGGCATCCTATTCAGACAGCATAGGTAGGCCAATAAAAGTGTTACTGGTTGTTGTGTGCAAAGCTGCAAAGATCATTCCTTTGCTTATGGACCATTTAGTACAAGTAGCAGCGAACAGGAACTCCTTAGAGCTGACCCTGTACTGAGCTTCATGAAGCTGTGTTAGATCTTCCACACATCCCGCAGGACTGCATTTTGGATAATGGTCTGAAACGTTTTTTTCCCCTCCTTCCAGGGAGGAAGAACACATTACTTACAATTCTTGGACAGCCAACGAAAAGCACTGGAATCATCAAGGCCACAGAAGAAAAGGTCACCCAGAACACAACATCATCACGAAACACCCTGTAGTCTCCTGCAAAGACACCATAATTCCACAAGTAGCTTTCTAGCATTAGTAAGACAATCATTTTTTCTCCCCCTAAGTGGTTGTAGTGGTAAGCTTTTCTCTAAAGATTCTGTACATTCAGAAATTTTAGAAATATCTGGAGTACAACATGGAAAAGGTTAGCTTTTGAGCTCAAATGCCAATTGTAACAGTGTACTGTTAGTCAGAACAGAAGGATTGTTCCAGGTTAGCACAGGTCTTAAACTGGGAAACAGACCTTGATCATCAAGCAAGTTTTTCAGTGAAGTATATACTACTCATCTGATACGATTGAAAAGCAGAGTACTTCTATCTAATAAGAAACCATTTTATTCCCTATACAGTTTTACAGTTTATAAACCTGTATCCACATAGGTTTTATTATAGGACCTGGTACAAGTGCAACTACTGCAATGTATGGCAAGAAGCTCTTCTTTCTATAGTAAGAATAATTAAGTTACTTGATTAAATGGTATTTTGCTCCCCCTGCTTTCAAAGGCCTGTCAACTAAATAGGGGACTAGCTGACTCTAATTCACTCACTATTTTACTCTTGTAAAGAGCAACCAGGGAATGCATGGATTATTACACAATTACAGACTGAATAAAACAGACAATCTTTGAAAGGAAAAACTGCCCCACCAGGAGATCTTAAGTAGGAAAGCCAGAAAGGAATGCATTTATGAAATTTAAAGGTACAGCAAAGAAAGTAGTGCAGCTGATGCCTCAATGTCCCTGAAGGATTTCAGCTCAGAAGCCTTTCTTGCTTTGCCCATTGTTCCTCTTAAGGAAATACTTCTAAAAACACCTGTGATGTTAGTTCAGCTGCAAATACAAGTTTGAGTCTTACAGTAAAGTGCTGCCACAGCATTGCATTGCAGTATGGTAAAAGGTAACAGCAAGGAGATCCTCTTAATCCATGGTGCCTTTATGCCTGAAGTCTCAAAGTCAGACCACAGATTTTCTACTGTAACTTGCTCTGAATCAGAGAACAAGACAGACAGCAAATGCCTGCCTGGAGCAGAGATGGTATTAGATTACTGAAATGCAAGCCGCTTGGGTAGGAAGAATAAGTAGTTTCCTTTTCCCACCAGTGCTGATTCCCCAAGTAGCTTTAATTGCAGCACACCTGAAAGAAAGCTTCAGGGACACATCTCTAATGCTTTCAAAACCAGAAAGGAAAAAAAATAAAGAAAAAAAAAATCACACTAAGATACACCAGATAGGGGCATTTGTTTTAGAGCTTTGGAGTCCCTAAAATATTTAGAAGGGAAGTGTCACTCAATAGTCACTTTGCAGCAGAATATTTCAGTACATACCTAGTGGGGTAAAGAAGACCATTGATGAGAAGAGAAATCCCAGCACAAGTCCAATAATCAACATACAGAGTAGGACAGAGCCAAATCTCCACCAGCTTGCAACCAGGAGAATCCCTCCAGTAATCCCAGCTACTGCTGTCAAAATAAGACGCACTGAAAAATAAAATAGGAAATTCTAAACTAAGAACTGTGGCACCATCCTGAAAATTTCAGTTTTTACAATAACATATTCAACAGCTTTGCTTGCATGCTTGACCATTTAATTACCTAATGAAAGCCTTCTGAAAACTTTCTGAAAAAAGCCCATATTTGTGCTTCATGTATTTCACCAACTTCACTCAGTAACTGAGAGTATGCTACTGAAATAGTGACATAGGATTGTAATGAAGGTGTTGCTACTATGTACAAGAGTACCTTGAGATCTCAGAGAAGTTATGTTACAACAGATATTGCAATTTCAGAAAAGCACCTATATGAGATAGAATGTAATAAAGACAAAAGAACCAATTCTTGCCAGCCCAACAGACAGGTTGCAACTCCTTATTCCATTTTGCATTTAGAATCTGCACTGATCTGAAACTGAGGTCTATCCATTACAGAAGAGACAGGAAGGAAGTAGATTGCAAATTCTAGACAGTTTCTAAATCTACACCTCCTATTTATCTATGTTGGATAAATATGCATATTTGTCTTTCATAGTTGCAGTTATTAATTTCCACTTTATTGTTTGAGGTTGAAAACAATAACTACTCTGTCGTGTATTCAGCTGTTAGGGTAATCAGAGCTCAGGTCAAGTACTCACATACTATACTTCTTTGTTTTTAATCTTTCCCAAGGCTAGCCAGCTGCAAGCACAACTTAAGAGATACAGAGCAATAATGTTTTGGGAAGAGGACAGGATATCCTCACATCTACTCACCATCATAACCAAGGCCAGTTACCCTAGTGATGAATACAAAGAAAAAGAATCCTGTGATTATGAATCCCATGAAGAATAAGTCTAGAGATAAGAGAAAAGGGATTAATATGATATCATATCATGTGATACTAAGTCTACTTCAGTACATGTTCAGGTCCCTCTGTTTTACAACTAGGAAGGGAGATCTCAGCTCATTAGCTGTTAAGCACAAGGAGACAGCCAACACTTTGTTCTGGAAAGGACAGTTCCAAAGTACTTCAAATAAGCTAACAATTACACACTTATACTTATGCCCCCCAGCATGCACTCTGGTTCTGGGTTCCTGTTCTTGGAATACCAGAAACTTCTTGCTTTGAGCTCAGGAGATCTGACCCTGTTAAAGCAAAGCTGTGGGATCTAATTGACATGTAATTGCTATTAGGTGATTCTTAGCAAGTCGCAGCAAATTACACTTACAAAATTCCAATGAGAGTTATGAGAAGAAAAACCACTCTATACCTGTTCTCCAGAATCTGTGTCCAAAAAAGCAAATGAAGAGACCAAGAACAGCAAGAGCAGTGAAGAATATTTTGGTAGAGAGTTTGCCTACAAGGAGAAAGAAAGGGTTACTAGAGCATTCTCTTCTACTAGTCCCAACAGTAATTCTAACAAAGACAGGCTGTTATCACTTAGTCTGCCAACAACATAATTGCTGCTCCTTCAGGCTCACAATGAGAAGGAATCTGCAGCATCTAACCTAACAAATATCTTTAGGAACTGCAACAGAATATTTAAGTAGCTCCGGTCTAAGCTGCAGTCAAAAGCTTCCACTTACTCAAGAGACTGACATTTCCATAACCATTAGTCAGGCAGCCATAACTTGCTGTTTGCTGTATCAGTACTACAGCGTTATCTGAAAATTCTTTACTCAGCTTTAAAATAGTCCGTACTATAGCAGTTAGTCTTTATCTTTGCAGCCTTTATCTTTATCTACAATAAATATACTTTTCAAGCAACAGAAAGGACCATTGCCACCCCAGTACAGCTCGCCTGTGTGTCCTAGAAATAATTCTTACTAATATTTAGGCTACATTTCTCTAGTTTTCTGAATTAGAAGAAAGGTTTTTATGACCAGATGTCTCTTATGAGGTCATAAGACATTGAATTTGACGAGTCACCCGAGTAACGATTAAGCAAATGAGGACAAATCTTGCTTTATGAACCATATTCTATCCATTATTTTTGTTCCTTCAGTTTGCTCTTCTTGCACTCAAATTTATAATTACATAACCTCATAGAAAGTAGTATGATTTTGTAATCAGATTTCTACTGCTGGCATTACATTCATGACTGTTTTTAGATGACTATCTGATTTCAAAATACTGGAAAGTTACTGATTGCTATTAGCACCAGCACAATTCAAGAATTAAGAGCTGGACTCTAATCCAGACCATGTTTTATCAGCTTAGTTTCACATACATCACCCACAAAGTAATTTAAATCTATGTATCCAGTTCAAATGGAAAAAACTGGAGGGAGACCATTAATTACTAATAGCTCTTCATAGACTAATTCTTATAATTTTAGAATTTCTACTCAAGAAGTAGATTCAAAGTAACAAAAATATATATCAAGTATATATCTACACATGTAAAAAGCTCTCAAACAAAAAAAAACACCCCACCACTCTGTACACTGGAGCACAAGCTTGAATTGTACTCCAAGGCCCAACTTACTAAGAGAAGAGCAGTTATCCACTAGGTCAGCAAAGCTGCAGGCATATGTGTGCACAGGTATGTATGCAGCAGAAGTATTCCAAAGAGGATCCCATACTATGACATTGTAGATCACACCTTGCCCAGGGAGTGAGGAAAAGTATACATCTGTCTTATCATCACTTGTCACTGTAAGCATCTGGAACAGTAAAGAATATTTTTAATTGCAGAGACCTGCTTGTCACTATTTCTAACGCCATGGCAATGTACACAGCTAAAGCAATACTCAGCAGCTTAAGGAAGACCAGCAAGAACTGGAGTTCTGCTATTCTGAACCCTCTCTGTATTACTAACTGAAATGTTAAAGTCTCACAGGATTGACTCCACTTCCCTAAACATAAAGCAGTGCTTTCTGACAGCACATTAGATTTTTATACCCATCTTTTGTTCCTCCCTGTTCGAGGGCATAGTCCAGTTTTTTTTCCTATCAGTCTTCTAGCTGCTCTCTGAAGCAGGGAGGCTGCCATTCTACTCCCTAGCAAGGCCAGATAGGTCACGGCCACTGACATTCTCACCCTCCGTCCCTTCCAATCTCTTTGCTGGGAGTAGGTAAACATGCCAGAATTGTTTGCTCTACCATATCTGCTCTCTTCATGTCACTCCAAACTGGGGTCAGTTTCTAGTCCAGTTCAACTCAAGGAAGAGAAGAACAGGGAAGAAAAAAAAATTTCACACAGTGCACTGCCAAGTGTCTCATAGACTGACGCTTCACACTTACTTTAACACCATTAGCTTTGATACTTTGCACCTCAGACATCTTGCGTATGTGGCTCATGAGCACCATCTCAGAAAGATTGTTCTCTGGTAAGAAATACTGGTAGACATCATAGCGCAGCCGCCATCTGGAGTTCTGACCAGTCCCTGAATCACAGGATGGTGGGTTTGCCCCTCTGTAATTAAAGAGAGGTCAGCAACATGCTTGGCACAAAGCCCTCATATGCATAGTCTCTCCCACAGGATGTAACTTCCCTTTCTTACAGTAACTTTTCCCCCTTTCTTTTCCTCACTTACTTCTTAGATTACTAGTTGCAGCAAACAATATTTCTACCAGCAGTTAGATGTCCAACCTTTCCATTAAACCTTGTATTATCACCCTACTCAAATACAGGGAAACACCAATATAGGGTCTAGTCAGAGCACTGAAGCCCCCATTCATTTTTAATTATTTTTTAACTACACACCTCATATATCCCAGGTTTGCAGGGGCAAACTTGATGTGTACTTCAACCAGTGTGTAGTCTAGATAAATGTTGGGATCCACTTCCAAGTCAAATTCTAGATTGCAGCCTCCAGGTATAGGATCTGGAAAACAAAACAAAAAAATGGCTGTAGTAGTTCTTACTTCTTTCTTACACAGTAAGAAAAAAAGTTTACGACCTCAGCAATGCATGCACTTGCAGGCACAATCTGATGCTGAGCACCCAACACTGTTAGGCTCTAGTCCTGCAGACAATACAAGTAATGTCACTGCAGTCACTAAAAGAAATCCTAGTGCACATGCACAGCGTTTTTCTACTCAGAGGCTGAAGTCCTGACAAGACCACACAATATATCTTACACACAAATCATAATTCAGTAATAAAAACAAGCTTTGGCTGCCCCAAAGGGCTCGTGACATCTCCACCATCTGCTTGTACCAGGCAAGATCACCACTTCTGAAAAAGCAACACTTCATTCCACAATTTGCTAATAGTAAGCAGAGATGGTGCCCCTTAACCACAAAAAAGGGCAACATACCTTTCTCCATATAGGGAATAGAGATAGCTGTGCTTAGCACCTGGTTAGCATCCAGAGATCGAAGGTACCATGTACACACAGTCTGTTGAGGTCGAAGGATAGAAACGAGTCCTCTGTCTACTCCAGTTCCTGAGCTGTTTGTAGATGGATTCTAGACAGAAAAACGTTATATAAACAATTAATCGTGATCATGTTTTACACAGCTAGACATATTGCACAGGAGTCACATTCCTGCCACAGACCTGCAGGGCACACATTCAGTGCCAGTTGCCACAGATGAGGCATTCAGCTAGCTAGCAATAGCTCAGAGCTGGGGGGAAAAAAAGAAGAAAAAAAAAAAAAAGGGTAGCCTTCAACACCACATATTGGCCTGTTCAGGCTCAAAAGAAAGGAAACCTGAAAGTCTGAGACTAGTGAAGAGGTAACACCAAAAACAAATCACAGAGATTTCCAGCTAGCTAAGTCTACAAGTGTACAGATACGGAATGATTACAAAAGGTATAAAGAGATTAGAATATCTCTTACAAAAAGGTGTAAAGGAACTGATGAGCATCCTGAAAACAAGAGTGCCAAAACACCTCACTAGCTCTACCAAAATGGAGTCTACTTTATAACTGCTGCTTAAACACAAGCCACGCCAGAAAACCACTGATCTAATCCTCAATGTCACCACTCCTTTCAGAACCAAGAGCTTTGATGTAAGATCAGATAGCAACAACTGCATCACACATGGCTGGAACAGCCAAGATTTGACATGTAGTCAAATCTTCTTCAGCACAGAAAATGCCTTTTGTCCAAGACCACAAGTGCTATCCAAGGCAACACTAATGAGGCACTTTACACCTGGCAGGCTCAATTTCATACCTTCAGAGGCAGGCCAGCCCTACAAGCAGTACAACCATATTCGTGTGGCACTACTCTTGGCCTGGTAAACCCCATGCATGCAAGTACGGTCTGAACTGACACAGCAGAAAGCTCTACGGCTGGTAATCAATGACAGAATAAGCATAGAAGTAATGCCTCCACTCTGGAATCCTGGGTATTTAAACTGTACAAAGATGACTGAGCTGGGTGACTTGTCTTACAGGTTATTCACCTTCTAAGCTTCCCAGCATAGTCCTTGGCACACAATATATTCTCATTTGAAATACACTAATGGATTACAGGAACTGGATGGCTGCTGTCATGCTGCCACCTACTACCTCCAGCTTAGTTTACATTCTGCTCAAATATCACTAATTGCCTCAGAGTACCATAAAAATCAGTACTTTAGATTACATCTCAGTAATGATGGAGCAAAAATGAGGCTAGCATATAGCAGTAAGAATATTTGTATTGCCAGCTAGGTGTAGCAGCTTTCACTGGAGTACTGTGAAAGAATTTCTCCATATGTCACTAAACAAAAAAAAAAAAAAAAAAAATCAGCTCCAGAGAGGCAGTTGGGATAATGAGACACCATACCTACAGTAATTATACACAAACAACATGAACTGTAGACAGCTAAAAATCAAGAAGTGATCATGCTTGCATAACAAGGCATCTGGAGACTGTCATGAACCTGTTTTTAACGAGACACATTGATGGACAGTGGTCAGCAACCACATATCAAAAGCACCACTCTCATCAAGAGCAAAGAACACTGAAAAAAAGTTAAAGCCAGTTCCAAAATTCCTTTGCTATTCAGTCCTCTAAAATAGCCATCATGACACAAGAATATGAGAAAGTATTACTCTAGTTTCAGAAATCCTAAAAACACATTAACTGCATGGCTCTTAAGTAGTACTTACATAGCCTAAATTCTGTATCCTACATGTAGGATGCCAGCTCCTACTTCCTTCCCCTCTAGGGAAAGAAAAGTAGTACTCAAGAACATAAATGACACTCTTCCCATACCTTATCAAAAGATATCACCACATCACTTTGCTGTGCATGTACTTGAAAAATGATGACTGTCACATTGCTTGCAATGTTCCTGATGACTGCTTCCACCGGACTGGTCTGATTAAGTAGCACATTTCTGAATTTTCCCAAGGAGAGCTCAAGAAGACCTGCAATCCAAAAAAAGGAAAATCACTTGGTTTTTCATTCGCATGGGAAGCAGTTATTGAGGGACTGGGAGCAGGGCTGGGCCAATATTTGTCTGCTGAGAAAACAACAAGATATTTTATGCTACTTTCACTCAATAAGCTCAGGCTCCAGAGGTTGCTGTACGCAAAGTTATGCCTACAAGAGATACAAGCTGGGAAAACTACCATGCAGTCTGGCTTTCACCTAAACATATGGGACATCACAGAATCGCAGGGGTTGGAAGGGACCTCAAGAGATCGAGTCCAATCCCCCTGCTAAAGCAGGTACCCTACAATAGGTCACATAAGTAGGCATCCAGATGGGTCTTCAATATCTCCACAGAAGGAGACTCCACAACCTCTCTGGACATTACTTCCTGCCAAGCTCAGTCCATCTCCTGTACAGCTGAGTTCATCAGCAACAAACACCAGCTACAGATAACCAACCAGTGCAACCAAGGGCAAGTACCCTTCAGTAAGTGATACTTGTTTTTCTGCAGATAGAAGAGAATAAGCTCATATTAGCCAGCCAACAAGCACAAAATCTGCTAGACTTCTTGGGCAAATTTCCCAGTGATGGGAATTGCATCAAGGTCTACAACAGCAAACTTGCTGTTTACATACCTATACTTAACCATCTTCATTATTTCACACGGAATTTGCTCACAAACTGTTCTTAATTATTAGGACTTCTGTTCCTAATTTCTGTATCTAGTTTCAATACAATCAATACTGTTTTTTCCTAGGATGAACACAGCTCTATCATCTGCTGTCACGTCAATTTAAATAGAAACACATGACCCAGGGGATAAGATCCTCTGAGAATTAGCTATGACTTGTTCAAATCCTACAAGAAAGCCTAGTTTCTCCTCGAGCTGTGCTCTTGGGAAGCACAAAAATCTCAGGAGAGGGAAGAGAAGCAGATGTATGGAAGCCATGAGATTCTCTTTTATCAAAAAGTAGAGACTGTAGGCTTGTAGTTTGAACAATGCCTTTGAGCATTGCACTGTGATACTTCCTAAGAATTCCCCTGCGTGGGCACAAACACAAATTCAGCTGACCTAAAACTTACCAAGCTTAAAAGCAGTACACTACTTCTGCAAAGTTGCCTCTCCTAGTAGGAAGCTTGATACTGTCATGTTACTCTGTGCTTTTATTGGAGAACAATCATCCCATTCACACTCAATGGGTCAGGTGTTTCCCTTTCTAGAACAAGAGTCTTCTCATTCTAAACTACATACATAGAACTCTGTACCCCTTTTAGTTCTTTCCTGTCACTCTTCATTACCTGCCCTATTTGGCAGGTTTCTTGGCCTTCTGATATGCAAAAAGAGATGACCTACCCTCATGCATCTTCCATTCTTCTCACAGAAGAGGAAAAGCAGGAAAAATAACTCATTTCATCTTACTAGCTTCAATCCTCACTTCAGTCCTATGCTCACCCCAAAAGTTTGATGATTACCAAAACCAGATCACCAACAAACCCCTTGCTGAAATACAGAGACCACAAATCATCCAGGAGAAAGACTGCTTTGACAACTTGAAACAAATCTTTAGTTTGCGTTAAAGTTTTCAAGCATTTTGAGTAATTTTCAATTTCTGAGAGTCCCTTGCACAGCATTCCTATACTTGTCCCTTCCACAAAAATCTGTTCTTCTAAGACTTGAAGTTATACCAGAAATGCAATTACATATGCATGCTAGAGAAAAGTATTGTATTGAACACAACGCAGACTTTTTATGCACTCAAACCTGCAGTGGCAGTATGGAACAGAGGAAGGTTTCCCTGAACTTTAAAAGTGGCTTCCTGAACAGCAGGATGTTCAACGTCACAATGTTACTTTAAGAAAAAAACTGAAATCATGTACACCTTCTCTGTACTCTACAAGAAGGGGAAAAACAGCTTTGCTCTCAAATGCTCTTGTTTTCTCACCTCCACTCTGTTCTTACACTTTGAGGCTTTTGCATATATAAGGTCAGACTTGTCTGCAAAGCATAAGCCAGTACTTGAACAAGATCATGAGACTCTAAATGTCAGAGGCACTCTCTCAAATTTAATCAGTGTGGTAAACTAAGGCATGGTGTTCTGCATTACATTGCTCTTTGCATAACTGCTCCTAGACAGTGCATGTGACATATTTTAAGCTAAAGTCTGTACAGAAGAGCATAGATGCAGAGTTAAGAACAAGAATGACTACATCCATGAGGCTAGTGTTTTTCAGATGGTTGTCTACAGGCTCCTTGAACTGCACGTCTAGTCAGGCTGGAAAGATTACTAAGGAGAGTTTGCAAGCACTGCAGAGAAGCAGAACCTTTTAAGTCATTTGTAGGAAGAAAAATTGCTACACTGCCAAGCTACAATGCCTAAAACATTCCTGCTTTCTCCATTGCCATCATTTGATGAAGACATTGGTGGCGCTCCTAAGCAGACAGGAACATGGCAAGCAAGACAGACCAATCTACTCACAATTCAGCAGACCCATCAATATCATGTTTTTAGACAGCCATTAAATTGCCTGAACTCAGTGTAATTTGTAATGGAGCTCAGCATTGCCGAAGTATCTTGGCAACAGTATATAGGCTTCTTTTGGCAACCTTGATCTCACATAGCACAGCACACCAAACAGGACTACCACAATCACATAATCACAGAAGCAAAGTAGTTCACCAACAAGACCCAGGTTTCCCAAAAAGAACCCAGCTTCTTTTCCTCCCCTCCCTTGCTTTCGTTTTTTCAAACAGTGAAGATCAGAAAATGCCTGGAAAATACCAAGCTACATCCTCCTCTCTACAGGAGGAAGAAGAAATCTCAAGGTACTGTACATCAGAACCGTTTTAGATAAGATATGAGAGAGGAATCCTCAACACTACAGAAGTTGTCAAATGAAAACATGTAGGAAGCCAGCATTCTTGAAAGTGAGAAGGAGTAAAGCAAAGTTGGAGAGCTTCAAGTGCATTATTCAGTATATAGTACCACCAGGAGCAGAGAGAGAAAAAATCTGCTCTGCCATCCCACACTGCATTTCTTCTCCCACATAAAAAGCGAAGCCAGCACAGACAGCAAAGGAACTCAGCCTCCCAGAGCTCGGTACAAATGCCAACTCCTAACTAAGAATTGAGGTACCCAGCTCTCAGAGCCTCAGCAATTATTATCCTTCCCCTAAGATCTGCAGTCTCTCCAACAAGCAACAGCCAACTTGAATAGTTTCTATTTTGCTGATTCAGCAGCAAGCCCTCAGTTCATGTAGTATTTCAGCCACACTTCTGACCCCAACTGCCATAGCTAAGACACTTCATCCCCCACTGCCACAGCTAAAGACATAAGGTTCCTGGTTACACTGTATGATTCAATTCCAATTAAGAAACCATCACTGCATATACAGAAACATCCTTTACACCTACACAGTTGTGCTCAATCAGTATACTTGTCTCTAAGAGAAAAATGAATTTCAGTGCCAACCAGTTCACAGATATACTAAGTTACCTTGTATGAGTTTTTAGAGGCAAGAAGAGCCCTTCAGTGCAGGAAGAACATCAAGAGTAAGATGTAGACATTTTTGAGCAGAGAAAACTGAGCACACTATTGTCTTCATTAAACTATCATGTCATATCAGACCTTTTATGGCCATACATACATGGATGCACATCAGAATCCTCAGTCTTCCCACACTAGTACAAACCCAAATAAAGGCACTCCCATCAAAAACAACATGGAGATTTATGAAAGATCCTAAACTTTAAACTCATGTGATTGAGATTCAGTGCATGGTTTGATGTTCAATGCAGACAGTACCACAGCTGCAGCATTCCTATCCCAGAAGACTATACTGTCCACCAAGTTGTAGAATTAATTAGGTCTTCCACAGCCTGAAAAAGGACAGTGAAAAGTACTTGTGTCACCTGCTCACATTTACTAATCCACTGATTTACAGCCGAAATATGCAAGCTCCGGCTTCAAGTACATTGCTGGTACTGTTGATTAGGATATCACTTGCACCTCATGGCAAGGCACAAGAAGGAGGCTTTATTACCCAGAGGTGCAAGTAAACAGCTGCCTAATACATTCAGAGATCAGAGTAGTCTTGTGGGAACTTCGGTCTGTCTCTGCATAGACTAAACAGCTACAGACTAAGTAGATCCAGATAAGCTGGAGGGGAACAATCATTCAACTGCTTTGTATTTTGCATGATTTTAGCACAGCTGTATCTCAACTGAATGATGGTCTTGATCCACCTAAAACTTTACCATAGGGCCCTGCACAAACTAATTACACTACAAACTCACTTTTGTTTTTGCATTACTGAAAAAACAGGTTTGGAATTAGCAAACGAGGCAACACTCCTATTTCAGGAAGGTGGAACTCCTTAAATGTTTTAAACGTAATGCCTATTGCTTCTTAAGTATAAAAGCTAAGTTTAAAAAGCTGCAGCCCATCAGAACCCCAGAAAGGCAATACAGCCTATCACAGACAGATCTGCACTTTAAAAAGAAGTGGGATCTTTCAGTACTAGGAGACAGCAGGAATCATCCCTGCAAACCTGGACTGAATAGCCACAGGACAAATTAAAATCAGTGAACCATTAAGTAGGTGTCCTCGTTTAAATGGCCTAATAATCTGCTAGGTCTTGGAACACAAATTACAAAGCTCATTAACTTTTCATGAGGAAAATGGTGTTCTTCCCTTCCCACTCCTAGTTCTGCAAGGAGATACAGCAACAGGCTCCTTCAAAACAAAGCAGCTGTTGTCTCACTTCAATCCCGTGTTTATACATACAGTTAGAAAACAAGCGAAAAACCCACAACACCATTTTAAATCGAGTCTGGGAGACATATTGCTTATCTGAGACGTCATTCTCAAACCTACTCGATGCTATCAAGCACCAAGTTTCCTGTGCCCGCACCAAGCATCTTAAGATATAGGCATGATATAGGGAAGGAAGGCTTGCACACTTGGGAGTGATTCCAAATAGCGTCCTGAAGCGCTGCAACATACCCCAAGGGCAGATATCTCCTTTTGGAGAATTAAGCTTCATTAGACGCTAGTTTAAAAGTAAAGAAAATCTGAAAGAGGCTTAATATCAGCCCTACTATCAGAGGCTGCTTGCTTATCTCTGAGGAAACTTCTCACGAGCAGGAAAAGCGTTAACAAGTAAAGCATCTGTTAAGTCTTCACAAGATACAATCATTACAGAGCGCTGATCTCCGGAGGCCCTCTTTAGTCCCAGACACAAGTGAATTACAAAAAGAAGGCCACGCTCAACATAGTCACATTACATCAGCACGGCCAACAACTCATTTCTGGACCCGAATTCCAAGCTCTCAGGGCTGTCCCTGGGTCCTTGATTTTAAAGGGACGGTTTGTGAAAAGCCAGAACCTATCGTAAGAAGCAATTAACCCTTTTCCCTTTCTTACGTAGTCCTTACACTCCCTTCTTTTATATCTCCACACCAAACCCATCAGCCCGCACCACATCCCCGCAACAGCACGGGCGTAGTCAAGCAGAGCCACGCAGGGGGTAAAACAACAGCGCTATAAAGCTAGGTAATGAGCTGTAAAGCCGGCCTTGCGCTAAGGAAACACCGCAGGAAGGCTGCGGGATACGCACCTGCCCACACCGCCCGTTACAACCCGCAGCCCCACGACACCGCACTCACCTGAGGCGCCGCCATCGCGCAGCGCCCCGAGGTACCCCAGGAGCAGCACAACGCCGGGAGGGAACCGCATGGCGCTGCAGAGAGAAGGGAAAGCAGCTGAGAGAGAAGACCGAGACGCAAAGAGAAGCAGGGCGGAGCCTGCGGGGCGGAGTAACACCCTGAGGCTACGCAGGTCCCGCCCAGCCGGTTTCCCTCCCGCACCCACCCACCCACCAAGGGGCTGCGGGTAACGGTGATGGCCGCTCCTTCAGAGCCCTTTATCCGCCTCCGCAGGTTGCGGGGGCAGAGCTGGGGGAGGTCTCCAGGCTGAGCTGCGTGAGCATCGAGCTAATTTTCGTTTATTTCTTTAATGGCGCTGCCGTTTTGTTCTCACGCTGGGAGCCCCGGCGGTGCTTCTGGCTGCCGAGGTGATTCACGACCGTGTGACGAGAGGCAAATTAAACGCCTCTTTTTGGAACGGTGGTGGTGGCTGTTTTCAGCTTTTGGGAGCTTAAAGGCGGTCTTGTTGCTATTTCAGCCCCGTTCGTGAATTTGCGTCGTAACCTCGGCTTTGCGCCGTCACCCGTTTTACTGGCTTTTTCTAGGCAGCTTGCTCTGATCCGGCTTCCAGATAAAACGCAGAAGGAAGTCGTCGGTCTGCCGCAAGAGCACAGCGCTTCACACCGCAGTTGTTCCAAATGAAGACCGCAGTTATTCCATATGAGCAGCTGCTCGCTCTTCTCCCTGCTTTGGTGCAGAGCTGCCTTTCTCAGCCAGGACATTTAGCTCGCTGATGGTGTTTTTGTTCAGCTCAACAGCGATCCTCTAAGACAGTCTGTACGAGGGTTGTAAACCCTTAAACGTGTTGCTCATAGCCAGTGTCACAGCCGACCTCTCCCAGCGAGACCCCCCCGCCTTTCGTTCACAGCCCGGCACTCAACCAGCTTGTGAAAGTCCGAGCAAGGATACGCATTTCTGAAAGAAATAAGTATTCCT